>NC_138374.1:52498648-52511226 GCF_054177405.1 Leptonychotes weddellii
CCCGCAGAGCAGGGAGCCCGATGCGGGGCTCGATCCCAGGACCCTGGGATCATGACCTGAGCCGAAGGCAGACGCTTAACGACTGAGCCACCCAGGCGCCCCTGTTTGTTGGATATTTTTATGTTAGGGGTCTTGTGGCATATTTTTGTGCCGATCATTACAGAAAGGGTGATAATGTGGTACATGAAGTGATAATGAAGGAGCAGAGTCCTTGAGAAGGGGGGAGAGGTAGGGATCCAGAGCAGAAGAGGAGAGATTAGTCTTTGATAGGAGCAAGGGTGCTGCTCACATTGTAATAGGAGGGAAGCTGGAGAAGGTGGGACTCAGTGCTGGTGGTTTTGTAGACTTGATGATGAGAAGGCATGGGGCATCTTCCCAGGTGGCTTCTGTTTTTTGTCTGTGAGGCAAGAGAGTTGATTAGTAGCTAATTACAGGGTGGGTGGGAAGGGAGAGTTGGGAAACATCTTTTTTGCTGCAGCGTATAAGACCTTTGAAACAGGAGCAGATTCATTTAGTTTCATCTAAAAGACCTGACAGAGTGCCAGAACTATTTATCACATTTTTGGAATAAGATCATTTTATTTACCACAGACAAATTATCCTTAGCTTTAAATCTCATCTTGGAAAGGTGTTACAGCTGTTCAGAAAATCACATATTTTTTTGAAGCCCCAACCTGAAATTGCCTGAAACTTTTGAGGTATCATATATAGAATAAAATGGACTCACGGTTCATGCAAAAGCTACATTCATTCTTTAAGGTATTTTAATGAAAAGAAGAAAAGGTATTCTGTTCTGGTTGAAGAACTGATTGTATCCTGGAGGGCTTATTTTCCAAGAGGGGTTGCTGATAGAGATAGAATTATTTTCTTTTTGGAGGCCTCCCTTCTGTGCCTCTGATGTTCTAGCTGGCTCCTAATATAGGGCTCCACATCAAGGGGCTTCTCAGTACATGTGGTTGAGTGACTTTGTCTGGGGCCAGAGACACACTTTTGATTACCTCAGGACGATTGCTACAACTGCCCTGATTTATTCTCTCTCTTCTCCCCCTTTTTTCCAGCTCCTTTACCCCTAACCTTTGTTTGCTTGCAAGAGGAATGTGAGCCAAAATTTTAAAGTTTGAAAAGTATAAAGAAAGGAAACAAGTAAATAGGGAAGGAGAATAAATACTGAACAAGACTGGGCAAGGTTACAAGAAGGAATTACTGTGAAAACCTGGAAGGGGGCCAGGATGCAAAACGCCGTGGCTGTGTAGTTTACAGGAACTATTTAGTGTTCAGCATGCTTCACTGATCACCCAGAGAAAGCCGGATTTCTCCGGTTTTGTCTGCTACCCTATAGTTAGCTATGGAAACTTGACATAGGTGATCTGTATTTTTTTCTCAGCCAACTGATAGAAATATAGGGGTTTGTGGGGCCTCTGCCTATCAAATCTGATGTGATTTGAATTGCTAGGACAAGGACCTCTTGTGGCCATAGTGGGAAATACTTCAACTGAGACCTGTCTGGGAGGTTACATTTTTTATGAGGCAATTAAAAAAAAAAATAGAATTCTTTAAAATTACATTTCAGATATTTATAATATTTAATTGTTTTGATAACGTCAAATATTGTAATTGCATCTGTATTTTATCTATGAGAAGTTCAGTTTAATTTGAAGCACGTCAGATTTTATCCATTTAATTCACCTATTCCCTGAAAAATAGGAAGAATAGGGGTTTTCATTTCCATTTTGCAGATGGAAAAGAGAGGTACAGAGCAGGTAAGTAACTGATTTGTGGTTTTACAGTGGGGGCAGAGTGGCTTATAATAGAATTTGGATATCTTATCTTGGGTTCAGTTCAACAGTCTGGGTTTGGAAAACATTCATTATTAAAGCTCTAAAACAAAAACTTCTATTTTGCAAGTGTCAAGTGAATTCTTTATTCAAGAAAAGATGGATTGAGAGACATAAAACTTACTCTTTGTTTTCGGTGTGAAAAGAGGCTATTCCTAGATTCTCCAGGGGAAAAAAAGCTGCTTTAAAAAAAATCTGGGAGGACAGTATGTCAGCAACTAAGAATCTTCAGATAAATGTAATGCCAGTTATGCACATTTTAAAGGAAGCTACATAAAAATACAGTTATTTGCAGATTTCCCTAGAAATCATATAAAATTAAGCTCCTTTCATCGCTGATTCTCTCTGACAGTCCCCAGACACTGCCTTTTCTCTCATTTCCCTAATACTTGTTCTAAGAGTGCCTGTGGAGCTAATACACAAACACTTCCTTTTTATTTTTATTTTTTTAATTATTTTTTGACTTCTTTTTATTTTGAATTCAGCTTTTTTTCTTCTAACATCCATCTTTTTTTTTATTATGTTAGTCACCATACAGTATGAACTCAGCTTTTTAAGAACAAGAATGCCCAAACTCAAATGAGTAGCTCTTTTATTTATTTATTAAGTATATAATTAGAAAAATTTCAATTCCAGTATAGTTAACATACAGTGGAGTAGTTCTTTTTTAAGGGACAGTTACCACCTGTTGTTTTAGAAGCTGTTGGGAGAAAGTTACAGAAGTGGTAATGTGTAAGGAAATGTGTAAGGAAATGAGTTCAAGTGGGGAGTCAAGGAACTGATGAAACGATAAAGCATAAGGCAGGGATATGCAAGATTTGTTCTGGTGAATGTTAGGGCATCGAGGAAAAGGATATCAAAAAAAGAGAAGAGGAACTGTGAAAAAGAACAGCCACAGAAGTAAGAAATTTTGTTGAAGACTTTTTTGGGTAACTTTAACAATGTTTTCACCTGTGGAGCTGTTGGTAAATCTTCACTGTACATGTCTTACTGATAATTATGTGGCTTTACATAAATTCTGGGAGCAGAGTATGTGATACCTGGGGCAGGTGTATGAGACAGTCAAGATTTCAGAAGAAAAACACTTTCTCACATGTGACACATCATCCTGTGGTATTGAAGACACTGAATTTTACATCATTGATCTTTTGATGTGTGGATTTCCTGGACTCCTGTTATCCCTGCTTTGTCATTTTTTCACTCTCCATAATTCTAGCCATCAGCTTTAGTTAGATATAAAGAAGTCCTTATTTTGGAAAGGGACTAGAGAAATGCAAGCCTAACTTATTCAGAGATTCCCGACAGCTATGTTTGTCGATCTCTAGGCAAAGTATGTGTCTGGCCTTTTTCACTGAAGTATTTTCGGTAACAAGTTGTCAGTGAGGTCAGTGACTAGCAGTTCAGGATTAGATACCACCCACCCTGGTCTGTAACCTCCCCTTTCTTTCTTATCCTGGGTGAATGACGCTCAGCTAAAGTGACTGCCCCACTACCACTGCCTCTTAATTTGGTACTTGGTAACTCTGACTAAGAAGTCGTCGTCGTCCTCTTCCCCCGCCCCACCCAAAACTCTTTTTGGAAAATTCCCTACAAGAGCCGAATTTTTAAAACATTTACTTTATAGAGAGCAACAGAAAGGTAAGAGTCAAGTCCGTAAAGAGAAGAGCTGGACTTAGTACATTCTTGTTTCTGCGTTGAATTGCTCTGCCTTAGTTATAGATCGTGGGCTTAAAATGTGGGGTTTCCTTCTGAATTAAAGCACATTACATTATTGTATAATCTGGGAATGTTTTGAGTAGTTACGATGAGAAATGTAGGCTTTCATGCTAATTTTAAAGTTATAAATAACTTTCGAACTAGTACCAGGGGAAGCTAGTAGCCAAGGTCGTGCTTTGCATTCAGAGAGTTTCTGGCTATAAAAAGCCGATTGCAATGCTGTGCAGGAAGAGATAAGATACGGCCTGGATGCTTGTGCTTGGGCATGGGGCTGGGGCAAAAGGAAGCAAAGATAGAAAATGTTTGAAGGGATTTTACTTTCAACCAAAAGCTTGTTCACAGTAAATAGAAGATTTTTCAAATGAGATAGTGGCAAAAGAAGTAATTCCTGAATTTAGTATTTGTCTCATGTACTTGTTTTATAATTGGCAGTAATATTAAGAGGTTGAGTTCTCTCAGAACTGCTTAGCACCATCTATAATCAAATAAAAATCACATTATGTAAGATGTAGTCATCAGTAATGTAAAGAGAAGGTCACTGTTTGATGGGGTCTTAGTGACTGAAGAGTTGCTCTCAGTTGCACTGAGGGACAGAACTGGAAGGAATGAGTTCAAATAGAAACCAGAAGAAATTGTTAAGGCATCAGGAAAGTCATTGATTGTACAGGTTTTGAGTCACCAATATACACCACTAAGAAAGCCTGTTAGAGTGTCTTTGAAGATACATGAAATCCAATGATTTTCTTAGAACACACAAGTACGAAAAATAGGATTTCAAATTAGCTTTGCTTCTGGGTTTGTGGTTAGCTTATTTAGACAGAATGAAAGCTCAACATATTGAGAATAGTTGTGATTTGGAGATGTGGATTATCAGCAATAAATTTGAATGGCATATTTGGATGTGCTGTTAAAATTTCATTATCCACTATAAAAAATGACCTAAGTATTAGCAAAGGACAAATTTGTTAAATGGAGACATCCAAAATACAGAGTATAGACACAGCTATTTTATTACCCTTGTATACATAGTTTGTATCTTCTTCTTATTTGAGGAAAATATTGGGATTTTATAGTAAAACTTATTTTCTTTTCATCTTAGAAGTAATATGAGCACAGAAATTTGAAGGAATTGTAGGAACTATAGGAATTTTGAAAGCACAGACAAAAAATTACCTGTAATCTCGTTGGTGTATTTCCTTTTAGTCTTTTTTCTCTGCATGGCTTTAAAATGAATTGCAGTAATACCGTAGATAAAATTTGGGACCTTGCTTTTACATTTAATGTTATACCAAAACATTTTCCATGTAAATTCCCTATTTTACATAGATGTCATTTTAAATTGCTGTGTAACATTTTTCCAAGTTAATGGGTATAATTTTATTAATTATCGTTGAATACCTAAGTGCTGTGGTAAATATCTTTGTGTGTGTACTTATTTTAAAGATCATTGCTTTAAGCTGTATTCTTTAAAAAATTTTTTTTTATTGGAGTCTAGTTGACACATAATGTTACGTGAGTTTCGGGTGTACAACATAGTGGTTGAACCTCTCTGTATGTTATGCTAACCACCTGTGTAGCTGCTGTCGCCTTAGAATGCTGTTATATCATCGATTATGTTCCCTATGCTGTGCTTTTTATTCCCATGACTTACTCATTTCATAACTGGAAGCTTGTATCTCTCACTCCTTTTTGCCCATTTTGCCCATTTTCCCCCCACCCGCCCCAGCAACCATCAGTTTGTTCTCTATATTTATAGGTCTGATTCTTCAAGCTGTATTCTTAAATGTGGACTCAGATTAAAGGGCACTTGAGTTGAAGACAAAGGTTGTGATTTTTAAGAAGATGTGTTGTGTTTTAAGGCATTGTAAAATTCCTTGTCTACCAAATGATGTATTTATTGAATGTCTCTGATATGTAAAACATTGTTATCAGGTATGTAGATAGCAATATACTAAGTGTTTGGAAGGACAGAATCCCCTCTGTTTACAAAATTTCAACTTACCAACTTTACAGATATCAACAAAGCTACATGTGAGGAATGTGCTTCAGCTCTGCCTGAAACCAACAGACACTGTTATTGATCATTATTTTGGACTTGGAACAATAGAATTTATAAATGACTTCTGTTAGAGAACCATCTATACATAATTCTGATTTATATAAATTTTATGATCCAACTGTGACAAAGAAATAGAATTAAGAAGGATAAATAGTTATGATAAACGTTGGGAGAAATCAGAAGTATTTGGAGAAAATGTATAGGCAGCACGGTGAAAGAAAAAGGATAGAGGGCACATACAAGAGCAGAAATTCAGTAATGGGTGTTTTTGCTTAGGGAAACATGAGAATGGAATAGGACATAGCTAGAGTTGGAGTCAGGGAAGAGATGAAGTTTTAATTTTTTTATTGTTGAATTTGGGAGTTATGGTTGTAGAAATAGACTATATTGAAGGAAAAAAGCCAAGGATTTGGAGGTCAGTGAAACTAATTGATTTTTAGAGGGGGTGGCTGTCCAGAGAAACCAAAGTAGAGAGAATAGAGATATCAGTATTATTTGGTGGGAGGGGAGGTGAGGTGAGGTTAGGGTTGTGAATTCTTACAGGATATGTTTTTGCCTGTATTAAAAGTTTTTTTAATTGTGAAGTTTTCTTTTGCAGTGATATTTAGAGGAAGACCAAAGCTATGGAAGGATGGGAGTTCCCTTCTCTAATTCCTATGAACTTCTGTTGGTGTGTTTTTATTCTTCCTCTGGGATAGAAGGGATTAAGATTTGAGAAGTTGGCAGTTCAGTCTTGCCTGAAGAGAAACTTATGTGCTTTGTAATGAAGACTTAAATAGTGTTTACTTATGGATCGTTGGCTCATGGGAATGTTAGTCTAGAGACTCAAAAAGTGTGATTTTCAGATTTTTGTTCGGATACTGGATTTTAAGTGACATGGTACCGAGGGGTGGAACTCCTGAGTTTAGTCAAGCTGCAGATCTAATGGAAAGTGGCTGATAATTGAGACTACAGAATTTTTGAAAGTGAACAGGACTATTAGCTATTGCACATAATTTTCACATGCTTAATTACTGTTTTTAACTATGTTATTGGTGCCTGGAACACAGCCAATTTTATTTGCTACCGATTTAATCACTAACTTCCATGGTTTGAGAAATTATTTTGAGTTCCTATGTGCCAAATTTACAATTTGGCACCCCCTCTCCCACCTCTTTTTCCTGTCTTCACTATCCTAACCACTATACTTGTACTGCTTCAGGTTCCTCCATCAGTGGGGAAATAGATATGATGGAGAATGCAATGTTTAGTGCAAAGAAAGGTCCTCAAGTAGTGGAACTTGAGCACTTTAGGCCCTGCTTTATATTAGCTGTATTCAACATATGATCAGCAGTTCTCAATCTGTTACTGGTCCATGAAAGGAGAAAAGAAGTTTCTACCAGAATGTAAGTCATCAATGCTCTAAGGCTTTGTAGCAAGACTTTTTAGATGAAGGAAATAGTCATTGATTTACGTTCTTGCAAGCTCCTTATATCATTGCAGAATTGTGCTTTGATTAGCATTGCTTAAATGACAGTGTACATTTATCTCCTCGGTCTATGCGTTTGGGGTAAAGAATTGGGATGGAGGTGTACAATTAATTAGATAATAAACAAATTACCAGGTCTCAGTTGATGAGGTTTCTGGAGGTGGTATTAATGCAAAGTGGCCCTGGGTTAGTTCACCGAGAACCCTCAGAATGACAGAGGCAAGATTGCCGAAAGTACTACATGGGGTCTACTCTGGTATTGGCTTTGGAATTAATTAATTCACTCATTTTAGATGACTTGTGTAGCAGACATTATTTTTAGTGCTGGGGATAGATACTGGTGAATCAGATAAAGGCCCTGATCTCTAATGTGTGTGTGTTTGTGGCTGGGGATGAAGGGAGAGTAAGAAATAAAACTGATTTCTCTGTGATTCTCCAGAAGAGGTATCAGTGTCTCTCTTAGTCCAGGGCTGGGGCTCATAGGTCATGTTTCCATGGGAGTTTGCAAGATCAACTTGCTTTTTGGTTGGATCCAGCAATTCTGTTTTCCCCAGTATGAGATAACAAAAGAATGCTAGTTTTCAGAATCAAATAACCTGTGATAGGTACTGTTGGTTGCCAATGCAGTATCCATACATTATGCTCTTCTTGCTGGTTTACAGAATCCCAATTTAGGTCAAGAATAAAAAGGTATAATGTTGTATATATTGACCTGTCCTTCTCCCCCACTTAAGACTATTATCTTTAGTTAAGGCAGATGCATAGTAATTCATGTAGACCTATCTCATTCTTTCCAACTTCATGGTATTTTATATGGATGTAGCATAATTCATTTAGCCCATTTTTGTATTGGTGTTTGTTGTTTTTAGTAGTTTTTGTTTTTTCGTGTTGCTATGCTGTGATGAATATCCTTGTTCTTATATCTTGACGTACATGACTAATCTCATGAAAGTAGAATTACTGTGTCTAAAGAAATGCTCACTTTATTTTCAAATTTTTATTTAAATATTAGTTAACATATAGTGGAATATTGGTTTCAGAAGGAGAATTCAGTGATTCATCATTTACATACAATATCTAGTGCTTCATAACAAATGCCCTCCTTTTTTTTTTTTTAAAAATATTTATTTATTTGACAGAGAGAGCACAAGCAGGGGGAGCAGCAGAGGGAGAGGAAGAAGCAGACTCCCTCTAGAGCGGGGAGCCTGATGTGGGGCTTGATCCCAGGACCCTGGGATCATGACCTGACCATTAGGCAGATGCTTAATCCACTGAGCCACCCACACACCCAGCAAATGCCATCCTTAATACCTATCACCCATCTAGCCCGTCCCTGCTCACTTCCCTCCATCAACCCTGTTTGTTCTCTGTTGTTAGGAGTCTCTTATGGTTTGCTTTCCTCTCTCTCTCTCTCTTTTTCCCCTTCTCATATGTTCATTTATTTTGTTTCTTAAGTTCCACATATGAATGAAATCATATGGTATTTGTCTTTTTCTGACTGACCTATTTCACTTAGCATAATACACTCTATTTCCATCCATGTTGTTGCAAATGGTAAGATTTCATTCTTTTTGATGGCTGAGTACTATTTTATATATCTATATCTATATCTATATCTATCTATCTAAATCATTCGATGGACACTTGGGCTCTTTCCATAGTTTGGCTATTGTGGACATTGCTGCTATAAACATTGGGGTGCATGTGCCCCTTCGGATCACTGCATTTGTGTCTTTGGGGTAAATACCCAGTAGTGCAATTGCTGGGGTAGGGTAGTTCTATTTTTAACTTTTTGAGGAACCTCCATACTGTTTTCTAGAGTGGCTGCACCAGTTTGGAAATTCTCACTTTAAAATTTAAGTATTACCTTTAATTGGAAATATCAAAGGGTAAGAGTATGCAAAATTTAAAATTTGATAGCTATTGTCCTATTTCTCTTCAAAAAATTCATATCAGTTTATATCCCCACTAGCTGTATGCTGAGAGCTTATCTCCCCAACTCTAACACTGATGATACTCCTTCAAAAATTTCACTTTTGACACCCTGATAGGTAAAAATGATATATCTTGTTCTTTAGATTTGCATTTAGTTATGAGTAAGGTGAGCAATATTTAAGTAATTATTTAGCCCATTGTATTTCTTTTTACATAAATTGCCTTTTTGCATTCTTTGTACATTTTTTCTTTTTATCTTTCCAAATTAGCTTTTTGTCTTTTTAATATGTTGTATTTCCCCCCAATTTGTTGTTTAGTTTTTGACTTTTATGTTTTATTTTTAAATAATGCAGAAAATAAAATATATTATTTTTGATGTAGTGTTCCATGATTCATTATTTGCGTATAACACCCAGTGCTCCATGCAGAAGGTGCCCTCTTTAATACCCGTCACCAGGCTAACCCATCCTTCCACCTCCCTCCCCTCTAGAACCCTCAGTTTGTTTTTCAGAGTTCATTGTCTCTCATGGTTCATCTCCCCCTCCGTTTCCCCCCCCTTCATTCTTCCTCTCCTGCTATCTTCTTCTTCTTCTTTTTTTTTTAACATATAATGTATTGTTTGTTTCAGAGGTACAGATCTGTGATTCAACAGTCTTGCACAATTCACAGCGCTCACCATAGCACATACCCTCCCCAGTGTCTATCACCCAGCCACCCCATCCCTCCCACCCCCGAAAATAAAATATTTTTGTACTCAAAATTTTAAACCTCTTTCTTTATGACTTCTGGGTTTTGTGTTTCCTTTAAATGACTTTTTGCTTCAACTAACATGCATAAATGTGTTATAGATAATTTCAATTCCAGAATTTTAGTCTTTGCTACATCTGGAGTTGATTTTGAGCAAAGGAGTGAGGCTGGGAGTCAGTTTTATGTTAATTTTTCATCCACATGTTTATTCATTTGACCCAGTATGATTTATTTAAGAATAACTCTTTTTCCTGCTAATTTAAAATGCCATCTTTATCATAAGCTAAATTTATAATTATAGTCTGTTTCCCACTCTCTCTTCTGTTGCAGTAATATTTGTATCTAATTTGTATCTAATCCAATCCTTACTTTCTTTTTAAAGATTTTATTTATTTGAGAGACAGAGAGAGAGAGAGTATGACCAAGGGGGAGGGGCAGAAGGAGAGGGAGAAGCAGGCTCCCCACTGAGCAGAGAGCTAATGCGGGACTGGATCCCACATTCCTGGGACCATGACTTGAGCTAAAGGCAGACACTTAACCGACTGAGCCACCCAGGTACCCTCCAATCCCTACTTTTTAAATAACTTCATTTCATGACATGTTTTAATACCTGGAAGGATTAATCCTTCTTTTACTCTTTTCTGCCCCGCTAGGATTTTCCTAGATATGATCACATAATGTTCATTTCTAGATGAATTTTAGTGTAACATTTTATCTGGTGGTTGGGACACAGCTAACATTCAGATGGGCTTTTGGGACCCAGATCTCTAGACTAGCTATTTTGGATTTGCCTCTTTGACCAGATGTGTTCAGGCTGGAACTGTACCTCCATCCAGCTTGCATGCTTAAAAAAAATGTTTATAAAAACGAACTTTTAAACTGAATAAGTTATATTTGCACATTTATTTTAATTTTAAACAAAGGATGCCTTGGCCACTGTTCTTTATTGCAACAAACAGTCTACAGAGTTTCATAAGTGACATTAGATAGTTCATAGATTCTCCAGGAGACCCAGAGAAGCAGCCAAAGACAATGCGGCGGGGAAAATCTCCAACTGTACCTGAGAGACAGTCCTGTGGATGTACTAGCTTCTACCATTCTGGGTTCTTGGGCTGGACACCAGAAGCCCCCCACAGCTTTCCCAGAAGTTATCTGATGCCTGCGACCTTTTAAAATCTCACCCAAGCTGTATTTGGTTTTTGAACTCTAGAGGAATGAAGCTGGGCCAGAGCTGGAAGGGATGTTAGCAGACCTGTGGCATCGGCCACAAAGGGTTGTACAATGAAAATAAATCTTCCTCCTGTCCTGACCCCAAAAACTTCTACCAGTTTCTGGAGCAAATTAAAAAAAAAAGTTAATGTATCATTCTGTATCAGTACACATACATTTATTTCACTCTTTATTATAGCTGCCATTTGGTTGAATTTAACCAATTTACTGCCCCACGCTATACTGGAATATTTTGATGTTGTTTCTGTGTATTGGTTGGGGACTGATATTCCCCAGTAAGGCCATACAAATTGTTAAAATATGAAATACTTTTGTATCCCCTTCCCCACCACTAGTAACCTTCCTCTACTTGGCCTCTTGCTTGGGACCTTCCTTAGACCCAGCAATTAAAGGACAAGCATTTGGCACAAAAGGGGCCTTCTAAGACTCATTTCTAGGCTAAGTTCTGGTTGGAGCCTGCAGTGCGGTGGTTAAATATTTTTAGTATCTTCCCACTGCTAGGCAAATGACATCCAATTGGATTTTGTGTATTTCCTAAGGCTTTTCCTGACCCTCTGGTCCCAGTTAAAGTCATACCAATGAAAGAATATATGACAGTTTATTTAACTAGTCCCTAGTTGATGCACATTTAGGTTGTTTCTAGCTTTTCGGTTAACACAAACAATACTGCAGTCCTTGACATGCATCTTCGTATACGTGTTCAGATTCCTAAAAGTGGCATGGCTTTGTCTAAAAGTTTGTGCATATAAAATTTTATGCATATTGCCGGAGTGCCTTCAAAAAAGATTTTATGAATATACGCTCAGACCAACAATGTATGAGACCGCTTTTATTTATCTTGTGAAAGAAGACTTCATAAGAGATTTAAAAAATGTTTCAATGAAGCTAATTTACCCTCTTTAGCGATGATATAAAAAAAAAGAGAAGAAAATTAAACCATGTTAGTATGAGTGGCTCTTAATGAAACTATACCAAGATATCATTAGACCATTGTTCTCTTCTAATTAATAAAATTTTGATACTGTGTTAAAATTTGTTGAGGACCAATATCAAATTTACTGGTTTTAAATTTTTAGAGCCTACCTTTCTTTTTTTTAATTTTTATTTTTTTTAAGATTTATGTATTTATTTGACAGAGAGAGACACAGCGAGAGAGGGAACACAAGCAGGGGGAGTGGGAGAGGGAGAAGCAGGATTCCCGCTGAGCAGGGAGCCCGATGCTGGGCTCGATCCCTGGGATCATGACCTGAGCCAAAGGCAGGCGCTTAACAAATGAGCCACTCAGGCGCCCCTCTTTTTTTTTTTTAAATTTTAGTTTATTATGTTATGTTAGTCACCATACATTACATCGTTAGTTTTTGATGTAGTGATCCATGATTCATTGTTTGCGTATAACACCCAGTGCTCCATTCAATACGTGCCCTCCTTAATACCCATCACCGGGCTAACCCATCCCTCCCCACCCCCCTCCCCTCTAAAACCCTCAGTTTGTTTCTCAGAGTTCATAGTCTCTCATGGTTCGTCTCCCCCTCCGATATCCCCCCTTCATTTTTCCCTTCCTACTTTTTTTTTTTTTAACGTTAATTTA
>NC_138374.1:52511326-52539446 GCF_054177405.1 Leptonychotes weddellii
GTTGTTGCAAATGGCAAGATATTGTTTTTTTTTTCTTTTTGATGGCTGCATAATATAATAAATATATATATATATACCACATCATCTTTATCCATTCATCTATCGATGGACATCTTGGCTCTTTCCATAGTTTGGCTCTTGTGGACATTGCTGCTATAAACATTGGGGTGCACGTACCCCTTCGGATCACTGCATTTGTATTTTTGGGGTAAATACCCAGTAGTGCAATTGCTGGGTCGTAGGGTATAGAGCCTACGTTTCTGATATATGACAACATCTGTCAGTTCTCAATGCCATGTTTACTCAAAGATGCAAACAATAATTCTGTGATGATACATGCAAATTTTTCACTGCTCTGTAATATAGTGATTCTCAACCCAGGGTACTTTTGCTCCCCAGGGGACATTTGGCAAAGTCTGGAGACATTTTTGGTTATCACAACCGGGAGGCTGGTGCTATTGGTGTTTAATGGGTAGAGGCCAGGGATGCTGCTAAATATCCTATAACCCACAGGACAGCCCCCTACAACCAAGAATTATCCAGCCCAAAATGTCAGTAGTGTGAGAATGAGAAACCCTGTTCAATAGACTACACCTGGAAATGGACATTGATCTAAACAGTTAAACATTCCTTCATTATCTTTTGTCTTGTTTATTAATTTATTCTCAAGACTGTTGGCACAATCTTTCTGTTGTAAAGAGCATTTTCCTTGGTAGACAGGTTGAAAGCAAATGCAAAATATTTTAAGTTTCCTTCCTCTCTGTTATTTGTCAGGATCATGAACTCTGTCTGGGAGTGGAGGGCCAGCGGTTGTACCTTTCTGTCCTTCTTTCTCAAATACAACCTAACGTTTTTGTATTGTTTTGAGTGTTTTTCACAAGTCTTTGCTCATCCTAGGGTTAGTCCACTTTTTTAATAAGCCAGTACTATACTGATTTGTTCATTCTAACCTTTCCCTTCTTCCTTCATCTCTTTTATGTCCTTTAAAAATCTCAGCTCTTTAGAAAGCTCCTTGTATACCACATTGAGTTATATTTGCATATGTACTTTCCCATATTTTCCTCATGTGATTGCAGTAGTGGTTTTTATTTTTTGACCTATCTTTCATTTTAGGATCTCTGGCTCTGGAACATGCTTATATTTCCTCTGAACTGCTAACCAATCTAAGTACTTGTCTTACTTTGCCTTGTGTTTTCTTCCTTGACTGTAATGAACTCTAAGGTGATCTGTTCAGTTTTCCCTAAGGTTCTTGTCACTTCCACTTCACTAACTTATTTCTCTTTGTTGGTAAGAATTAAGTCCAGGGCAGTGGTTCTATTCCTTGCTTCTTTTGCTCTTTGATGAAGTTGCTGATAGAGAGGCAGCTGATAAAGGAGGGGAGTGATTTCTTCAATTGTGATTTTTAAGTTAATTTGTGTTTTTGGTTTTGCTGATTTTTAAAAATTTTAAATCTTTGCTAGGTTTCTTTTGATTTTGACCTCTCACTTCAATTTTCTTTTCGTTTTACTTGGTCTCCCCATCACTTCTGTCCTAGAATTTATGTGTTGGGTATTTCACTGAGAACACAGTGTAGATGTATTCTAAATTTTATTTTGAGAATAATTTCCCTTTGTATCTTTACGACATTGTCTTACTGTTACGTTATATAGTCTTCTAATTTTGGATTTTTTCTGTCTGCTTGTTTTTGAAATATGAGATTTTTTGGTGTTTGTCATAAGTGAGATATGTATATCCTCTTTGAGCTTCATCACTATCAACTTTGAATTACAGAATTTCTCTCTTAAATTTTAAATCTTTTCGCTCTTAAATCTCAGTACATTTCTGGGTTACAGGAGGTATATATCCGTTGGGGCAACTATTCTCTTTTTTTTTTTTTTTAAAGATTTTATTTATTTATTTGACAGAGAGAGACACAGCGAGAGAGGGAACACAAGCAGGGGGAGTGGGAGAGGGAGAAGTAGACTTCCCGCTGAGCAGGGAGCCCGATGTGGGGCTTGATCCCAGGACTCTGGGATCACGACCTGAGCCGAAGGCAGACGCCTAATGACTGAGCCACCCAGGTGCCCCTCCATTGGGGCAACTATTCTCTTATTCCTATTATTTGATTCTCTACTTGGAGGTGAAATTTGTAGAGTCTGGGGGCCTTCAGAGAGGAAAAGAATGAAGACCTGGACTTCCTTCTTTTACAGTGTGTTTATTACTAGAAACTTTTTAATGCATTGAACTGGTCCTGGATAAGAAAGGATGTAGTAAGAAAGAACATCAAAGACCTTAAACTAGAATCCTTTTTGTGGCCTGCATTACCTGGTAGGAGAGGCTGTTTTGGCTTGTGAGTGATTGGAGGCAGAAGGAGGCAGTTTGGTAAACTGAAGCTGTAAGCGTGGATGTCATGCCATACCTCTGAGGGAGCAAGCTTGTTCTTTCTTGAAGAATCACTGTGGCCAATGTCAGTAATTGTAGCAGCAAAGGCAAGAGTGCAGCAGGCAAAAAGGTCACACTGGACTTCAGGGGATCAGTTTTCATCAGTCAGCTGTGTGCTGGGAGCAGAACACTAGCAGCCTTCAACAGGGCCCACTTGTATTCTAATCATATTCTCTAGTTTTCTGTCTCTGAGGTATGGGGGTCAAGAGGCCCCTGGAGTTCTTGAACAATTTGAGGGATAAGAGAGATACTGGACTCCCTGTCAGTCTGGCAATTGGGAAGTAGTTTTAGTTTGTATTTTTCCACTTGCCCTTCTTGTATTTTCATTGTTGCCATGGGAAGAACATGCTCCTGGTAGTCTACTTGTCCAAGAAGGATGAGAAACATGTACAACAGATTTGGATTCCAAAACTGCATCTTGGAGTAAGCCCAGCCAGGCCCATCTTGGATTAGCCAAGCTAACCACCAGCCAACCTTAAAATGCGCAAGAGAGTAAATGTTGTTTTGTGCCACTGAGATTTAGGGTGTTTTGTTATGTAGTATTATTATGGGAATAGGAACTCATAGACCATTAAACAAAAATGATTTAGTATAAGATTTTATAAAGAATTATTATTTTTTAAGATTTGATTTATTTGAGAGAGAGAGTGAGAAAGGGCATGAGCAGGCAGAGGGAGAGGGAGAAGCAGACTCCCCACTGAGCAGGGAGCCCGATACAGGACTCAATCCCAGGACCCTGGGATCACGACCTGAGCCAAAGGCAGACGCTTAACTGACTGAGCCACCCAGGCACCCCAGATTTTATAAAGAATTCTTAAAAAATTAATAAGGAAAAGAACAATAGAGAAATGGGTCAATGATAAGGGGAAAAGTAATTAACAGAAGAGAATATTGGAATGACCAATAGATAAATGAAAAGATATTTAGCTTGTTTCACTAGTTACTAGGTAAATACAGATTAAAATAATGATGGGATACCTTATCAGACCTATTATATTGGTAAAAATGAATGTATGGTAATAACCTAGTATCTGTAAAGATGTGAAACAAATGGAACTTTCATATACAGATGGGAGAATGTTCATGGATACAAAGAGAGACATATTAAGCAGGGAGAGTATATTTTCAAGGACTGTTACTGACAAAATATTATATATAGAATATGTAGAGAATTCTTAGAAATCAGTGAGAAAAAAAAGGCAGCCTAGGAGAAAAATGGGTAAAAAGTACAGGTAAGTAATTCACAGAAGGGATACGTGAATGGCTATCTAGTCAACCCAAAACAGATCACCAATGACATTGGTAATAAAAAATGCAATTAAGTTAAAACAATAATGAGGTCCACTTTGTACTTCCTGTGTTGGCAGAAGTTGAAATGTCATGCAATATCTTGTGCACTGGAGGAGATAGGAACATGTGAACTCACATGTTCTTCTGGTCGTGGTATTTTGGAGACCAGTTTGGTAATATTTGTTGAAATTGACTGCTCAAATACATTCTGACCCAGAAATTCTACTTCCGAATTGTATTAGTTTGCTAGGGCTGCCATTACAAAGTATCAAAGACTGGGTGGCTTAAACAATAGAAATTTATTTTCTCATAGTCTAAAGGCTAGAAGTCCAAGATCAAGGTGTTGGCAAGTTTGGTTTCTCCTGAGGCCTCTCTTCTTGGCTTACAGATGGCTATTTCTTGCTATATCCTCAACGTGATTACCCCCCTTTGGGGGTCTGTGTCCTAGGACCACCAGTCATATTGGATTAGGGCCCACCCTAATGGCCTCATTTTAACTTAATCACATCTTCAAAGGCCCTATTTCTATATACAGTTATATTCTAAAGAATAGGGAGTTAGAATTAGAGACATGAATTGTGGGGAGGATGCAATTCAGCCCATAACAGAGTGTTTACATTAGAGGGACTCTTGCATGTGTATACAAAGAAGCATGTATGAAATGTTTATTCTAGCATTGTTTCCTATAGCAAAGAGTTGGATACTACCTAAATGTTCTTGAATAGGGATATGGACAGATAAAATACATTATAAATGCATCTGATAGAATGCTATAAATGAAAAATAAACTAAATGAATTATATTGATTGGGAACTAATTTTTCTCAAATAACAAGAAATCTGTAGGTAAGAAGTTCAGAGCTGATGACATCAAGGGCCTGAGCTCTTTCTATACTTTTGCTCTGTCATCTTTCCTCTTCAGCTTTGCAGTAGCACTGCTTTATGTCCAGGCATCATACCAGAGGTAGGAGAAGGAGAGGCCAAGGATCATAGCAACATTATCTGATTCCCTTTTTATAGGGAAAGAAAAAGCTTCGCCAGAAGACATCTCAGCAGACATCTGCTGTCACTTCATAGGCCACAATTCTGTCACATGTTATTCTGAGTTGCAGAGAAGTCTGGGAAATCTAATGTCCTGCTTCCATTGCTGTGAAAGGCTAGGGAGAGTTGGACTCTGTGTTGCCTGAGCTAAACTGTGGTATTTACCATATATATCTCTCTCTCTCTCTCTCTCTATTTTTTTACACATATATATATATAGTTCAACATGATAGACCATGAAAACATAATGTTGGGGCAGGAGGAGACAGAGAGAGAGAGACAGACAGAAACAGAAAAACAAAGGGGGGGACAGAAATAGAGACAGAGACAGAAACAGAGAGATACAGAAACAGAAAAGTAGAAAGAGAGAGGAAGTACAATACTGTTTGTGTAAATTTGAAAAGTATATATCATTATAAAGATGTACATCAAAAGAGTTATGGAAAGTTGATCAAAAGGGCATCCATTAACTATTACGCAGTGGATGCCCATAGGAAGGGAGGAGTGGAATGGAACTGAAGCAAGGGATATAGACTATGACAATAAAAAATAAAATAAAATAGGCTTTTCACAGACTGGTTCCATCAGTTGAACTTTATCTAAGGATCATGGTTGATTGTGTCAATCTAATTCTGTTCTTTTCAAGATCCAGGACAGAAAAGGCTGGGATGGTTTGGGGCATGTGTGTGTGAGTTACTCAGTCTGTTGGGCATGGTTATTATTTAGAATTGAAGAAATGTGAATCACTATGTTTATGACTGAATTTGATTATTTTACCTTACCTGTGGTGAGCTTTATTCTATTCAGTACAATTGGAGGCCGGATAGCAATGATATTATAGTTTAAGTTTAGTGAGTATAGCAGGTATTCTTTGGACTATTTAGGGATATTATGAGTTTTGCAAAATTGATTTTCTTTGTCTTTGTACATATATTTTTTTTGCTCTATAATGCAAGATTAGTAGACTTAACTTTTAGAGTACCCCATGGGGGACATGAGTAATATAAACATGGCCTCTTGGTAGTGAAATCCATCATTCTCTAGTTTTCTGTTATTATCTTTGGAAGCAGAGTGGGAGAAAGGATTTCCTTCCCCTCGCTCTAATGCAGCCTCGGCGAGTGACTGGCTGTCTGCTCTGGAATGAAGCCTGTTGGCATGATTCCGTAAGTCTTATGTGGGAACAAGACACTAGAGGTTTCTATTTTTTACTTACTGCCATTCTTTTGCTTTTAGTTCAGTATTCTGTCCTTTCACCATCCCGTATCTAATCCTCTAATAAACATAGATCAGTTATTAATTGTGTTAGTGTATCTTTTTTTTTTTTTTTAAGATTTATTTGACAGAGAGAGACACAGCGAGAGCAGGAACACAAGCAGGGGGAGTGGGAGAGGGAGAAGCAGGCTTCCAGCAGAGCAGAGAGCCCGACGTGAGGCTCGATCCCAGGACCCTGGGATCGTGACCTGAGCCGAAGGCAGACGCTTAACGACTGAGCCACCCAGGCGCCCCTGTGTTACTGTATCTTTCATTTTCTCTATTAAGCATTTGTTAAAACTTTGGAAGCAAATCTTAAGCTATTTCATTTTATAATATGTTTCCTTATTACCTAATTATAAATTATTATCATGGATATCTACAAGGGAAGATTACTTCCCTTGGTGAAATGGGTTCAATTGCTAAATAAAAATGTGTGGACTTAATGACTCTTCATCCATTTTTAAATCAGATAGGCAATTTGTTTGCTACCTCTCAGCAGCCTTCTAAAATTCAATGGCATTTTTGCCTTGGAAAAGTAGAATTCCACAAAGAGAAAAGTATCTTTCCACATAGTAACAGTGACTAATTGGTGAATTATTTAGCACTGTACGTAGCACTCCATTAAATTATATGGGTAATTTTTATAAGCAATTCTTTTTCATAGCTACTTTCTAGGTCTCATTTCACAACATGGGAAAAACAGGGTAAAAGGGATCAACATAGACATGGGCAAGCAGAGTGAAGTGGAGCTTGAATTTGAACCCAGTTTTCTTGTGTTTCTGTCTGTTCTTTTCATTTCTCTCCTTCTCTTCCTATTCCTAGTGGGTACTTGTTTTGCAAAGTACTATCCTTGGCTCTGCTTTATCTTCCTCTGCTCTGAACCTTGGAAGAGCTCATGTAGTCTCATGCTTTAGAGCGTAACATGGATGCATAGTTACCGTATCTCTATTTCTAGGCTTGATTTTTCTCCTGAGCCTCAGGATTCTGCGTGTCAGCTGCCCATGGGACATAACCCATTTGCACATGCCTCTCAGACCTCAAACTCATCATACCTAATGTATGTCAGAGTCAGAGCTTGCTCATTGGTGTGAATATTATTTCTTATGAGCCCACTACTGTAGTTTAGGGAAACAGTAAGTAGTTTTCAATATAAAATGAAGTATATTAAAAAAACCCACAAAAAATAAAATTAAATATAGAAAGTATATTGAAAATTCAAATAGAACATAAAATGTATGGAGGCATTTTTGTTAAAAGTAAGAAGGATTATTTTAAAGAGGGTCTATTCCCCTCACCCCATGCATTGTTGTTTAAAAATTTTTTTTAGCCACAAATGGAATTGAGACTAACAAGGCCTTTAGACGTAGGTTCTTAAGGCACCTGGGGAAACCAAAAATTGCTGAATGAAACATACTTCAGGAGAGGCTGTGTCAGGAACCAAACTCACAGTTGGAAAGTAAAGTGGAATTAAGTAGTTAGATGAAAACAAAAAAGTTATCTGTATATTCTAAAATTGGATGTTTTTAGATTTTTTGGATGGTTGGCAAAAAGGATGAGCAAATTACTTGCAAAATTGACTTTTCAGTTTTCTTATGGAGGCATATCTTATAAGTTAATTTGAGAAATAATTCTAAGTATCTCTTTTATATTATAGGGGATGTATCAGTTCAGAAAATTAAAGAAACAAAATTTCCTGAAAGAATCTGTAGCAATTGAAGAGATGTTATACTTTATTTCCAAGTGTAAAAGATGATTTTTACATGGCTACTATTAGTTATTATATGAGGAAAGAAACTGCCACATCCAGTTATTAAAAATAATTTTATAGAGTGAGGAACTCGACACTTGCTTTAAGTATCAGAAATGTAATTTTCTTCTAAAGGACAAGAAGCTATAATTTCCTATTTTGAATCACAATTGAGGAAGAGAATGATTATTTCTTTTCTCTTTGGAAAATTTAATACTTGAGCGTAAAGGATGTGTCATTAGTGGTAAGTCTGGGAGTGTGAAAAGAGAGATCACTCTTTGGGCCTTTAGATCTGTTTTATTTTTGCCAAGTTAACTTAGTAAACTTAATGTTTGTGATAATAGCTTCAGAGAAGCATAGGAAATTTTTATCTTCAGTCAAGATAAATTTGTGGTAGTTAATAATTTTGGCTATTTAGATGGTAAAATCTTTATTTTCAGAGTAAATCAGGCAAATCAATGTTCATGCTTTTCCAAATTGAAGTTGTAAAATAAGGAATTTGTAGCTTGTATGAGGACTTTGTTAGTCATAACATTGTATGCTCGTGAGAAATATAATAATGCTGTGAAAACAGGAACCCTACCCTCTAAAATTAGCCTGTAGCTCCTAATATATAATGGACAAATAGCAAATAGCAAGCAAAGCATTTAGAAAATATTAAACAGTTTACAAATGTATATGTAATTTTGAAGAGAAATTATTTTGTATTGTAGTTTTATTTTCTTTGGCATTTGTTTTGGATTTTCTAATGGGACTTGGAATCTTTATGCGGGGTTTTTGTTTCTTTGTTTGCTTTTTTTCCCCCCAGAAAAATCTAGGGCTGTGGAAAGTCACTGATCATTGAACCAAATTCTGTTACTTCTTAGCCTTTCTTTCACTACCATGAGGATGCATCTGATTGAGCTGATAGATGAAGAAATAATGGTAGACTTTGTCACAGATAAGTATTAAACATTAATATGGGCTATATGAAAGTCAAATTTATATGGGCAAAATAAAATGGGACGTTTCTAAACACATTTAATAAGGAAGGTTGAGATGGTGTGTCCCAGTTTATAGTTTAAGTATAAAAATAAATGTCATTGGATGTGATACATTGGGCTTTCAGAATCAAATGATACCCTCTGCTGGTTAAATTAGGGATTGCGTTTAAAAATGAGTAGCCTCTTTTTTTTTTTTAAAATAGGGCTGATTGCTATAAAAAAGGATTGAGCAGTGAAGAATATTGTGAAATAATATAGGAAAAATTATATATGTGAGGACTGAAGCCAGTGTATCACTTAAATATTTTCTGAAGTGAAACTAATATGGAATTATCCATAATTGAAATTTCCTAATCTTTTGATATACTTCTTAAAAAAGATTTTATTTATTTGAGAGAGAGAAAAAGAGAGAGAGAGAGAGAACGAGCAGGGGGAGGGGCAGAAGGAGAAGGAGGGAGAAGCAGACTCCTCCCTGGGCGGGGAGCCTGAAACAGGGCTCATCCCAGGACCCTGGGATGATGACCTGAGCAGAAGGCAGAGGCTTAATTGACTGAGCCACCCAGGCACTCCTTTTGATCTATTTTTTAACCATAGAAGTAGGCCTTAGGGAAGGAAAAAAGCAGGGGGTAAACTACATGGCTCTCCTACCCCTATTTCTGGTAGCAACTGTGATACTTAATTTACTTTCATCAGTTAAATTACTTTTGTAAGAGCGATTGGCATTTAAATATCTAGAGGTGAGATAAGAACTACTTTTCTCCAGGTACCCTGACTTAATTTCTGTTTAAAATAATTGGAATATTCTTTTTTTTTTTTTTTTAAAGATTTTTCATTTATTTATTTGAGAGAGAGAGAATGAGAGAGAGCACATGAGAGGGGTTAGGGTCAGAGGGAGAAGCAGGCTCCCCGCCGAGCAGGGAGCCCGATGCGGGACTTGATCCAGAGACTCCAGGATCATGACCTGAGCCGAAGGCAGTCGCTTAACCAACTGAGCCACCCAGGCGCCCTGGAATATTCTTAAGTAATTTAGAAGTTTGATAAGTTCAGGGAGGTCTCATATAGCATGCCTGTTTCACATTTTTCTTTCAATGTTTTAAATTCTTAAAGCTACTTTGGAATTTACAATGTTTGGGGAATATAATGCACACAGAAGTTATGTCTAAAAGCTTATACTGGACAATATATCATTATTTCATTGCAAATTTGAAAAATATAATTTTAAGTCTGATTCTGCTGTTTGATGTCACTCTTCATAGGAATATTGCTTTAAGAGCACCCATCCCCCCTTTCTGCTTGAGCCACTGTGTCCTGTCAGTCATCCTGAAATACACTAGGGTGCTTGTCAGGCTGTTTGCTTACAGATGCATCATAAGCCAAATTGTGGGCCGTAATAGTGGCACTGAATTTCTAAGTACAAGAAATTGCTTAGACAATTGACTTAGTATCTGTATATGGGCAATACTCTGTCCTGCAGTAGGTGAGTGAAGTGTCAAACTTTTTAAGATCAAATTTTGCTGTGTAAGGCAAATCCTATAATTATAGATTATCTGTTGCTTGGTTAGATAACTTTGGGGGAAATAAATAAAAGGACATTATTTCTATAAAATGGGATGAATAGAAGCTACTATGCTGTGCATTTATTACTTTTATAACTAATTTTTCTTTTAAGGACGCTAAACTCTAAACGACTTTATGAAAGCTCCAATTTTATAAATGTCTACTTTTTCGACAGATTAGCCGGCATTTCAGGTCTAGATAAAAATGTGATTCTCTTACACATTTTTTTCTTTCACAACAACTCAGGCAGGCTCAATTGAGCAGAGGCTCAATTCTGCTATTTGGAGTGTTTATTAGTAATTTTTAAAATAGCGCTAAAACAAATGCTCATGTGCCAATGCCCAAGCTATAGTAGTGTTACATCAGAGCATTTAAAAATTCCTGTTGTGTAACTGAGCCATTACTATTTGAGGAACCATATATGCAAGGAACTGGAAACTTTACATTCTTCACACATTAAAGCTGTGTAGCAAGCAGTGTCTTTATTTGTGCAAACAATTTAATTTCTGTCATGGGCCTCTAAACTTAAATTGTGCATAGATGCTTTTCCTTTATTTTTTTTTATGCAGCCTTAAATATCTTCAAACAAAGCATTGATAAAAGCAAAAAAGAAAGACCTTGGATTTCAATAGTTCCGTGTTCAGTACAGTAGAAGATTAGTTAAGAGGCAGCAAGGAGTTAAAGTTTTAAGGCTTTGTCTGATGTAAACAAGAAGAGATTGCTTTTGCAAATACATGGAATGATTATTTGTTTATTCCTTCTTCTAGAAAGGATTTAAGGTGACTTACAAGGCTATAGGAAACTCAAGACAGTACAAATTAAAAGTGGAGTAAAAGAAGAAAGGAAAACAAGCATGAGAATATAAAACAGGAATGAGGCAAAAAAGTGCAGCAGTTTTGACTATGGTTTTATTACACTAGTGTATTACAGATGGATGGGAGAGAAAATTCAAGGGTTACGGAAATCTTTCGCGGATATTTCATGCAAACCAGCTGTCTTCCTTACTGCAGGTGGCAGTTCGGAGTGAGGAGAGTATGTTGGACAGTGGATATTAAATACAATTTAAATGTCACTTGTGTTTTGGTGGGAAAAAAGTGGAGAACTGCTGCCCTTTTAACCCCCACACTGATTTATGTGGGCTTGAGTGGTTCCAAGTTTTCTAGGAGCAGAAAAAGATTCCGTCTATCACTCAATTCAGAAGAAAGATTTAAGAGGTTTAGTTTTTTAGAAACAACAAGAATTTATCTAAATAAGGTAAAATATTTGCATATTAAAACAGACATGATCAAACCAATGTTTAAAGTAAAATATATTTGGCAATTTTGTGTGAATCTATGAATCTTGTCCTAGTATTTTTTTTTAATAGATTGTTTTAAATGAGATTAGCTACTTTCATTCCTTTCAACTCTTTCATTTTAGTGATAAATTTAGCTTGAATTTCAACTTATGTTAGGTCAGAATTAACTGGATCAATCTAACTGGGAAATAAGTTGTTGATTAGGAGGAGGGAGTTCAGAGACAGGACTTTTTAATGTTCTTTGATCTTTAAATACTCAAAATACAATACTGTGTTGGAGACTCTGGGCTCCGTACTGCACACCATACTAAACCCAGCTTGTGTAAGTGAACAAGCTTGCAAACTCATTGCTTTCGCCCAGGAGTATTGAAAAAGAACAGAAGTGTCGCAGTTAAAATTTTGCTAAGTATCTTTACTGATATCTTCAGAAATCAAATTAACATGTTGAATCACGGACAATCAATGGGCTCCCTTTTTAAAAATTCTGTTGTTAAAAACAAGATCAATAAGAAATGGTATTTTTTTTAAAGGGCAGTGAAAAAACAAAGAAAATACTCAAAGCTTTTGTTTTCATAGCTTTGTACTGTAAACACATGTGCAGGTTGAGTTAGAGTTCTTTCAAGAAAAGATTATGAGTCATACACATAACACATCAGGTACACAGAATGACATTGAGGATAAACTGCACAACAAACAGGCTAGCAAGCTGCAAAGCAGATTTTATTAGGAAGTTAAATAGGGCTGGGATGCCTGGGTGGCTCAGTCGGTTAAGCGTCTGACTCTTGGTTTTGGCTCAGGTCATGATAACAGGGTTATGAAATCGAACCCCGTGTCAGGTTCTGCACTCAGTGTGGAGTCTGCTTGAGATTCTCCCTCCCTCTGCCTCTCCCTCTTGTGTTCTCTCTTTCTCTCTCTCTCTTAAATAAATAAATAAATAGGGGCACCTGGGTGGCTCAGTCATTAAGTGTCTGCCTTTGATTCAGGTCATGATCCCAGGGTGCTGGGATCGAGCCCCACATTGGGCTCCCTGCTCCGCGGGAAGCCTGCTTCTCCCTCTCCCACTCCCCCTGCTTGTGTTCCTGCTCTCGCTATCTCTCTCTGTCAAATAAATAAAATAATAAAAAAAAGAAAAATAAATAAATAAAAAGTGTTTTAAAAACAGGAAGTTAAATAGGATCAAGGCATCAAATAAACTGAATGATGTACGAGAGAGGTCAAGAATGTCCTGTAAGTGTTAATCATACAACTTACTTTGTATGATTCTTTCATTTAGCATAATGCCTTTGAGAGATATTCATGTTGTTGCCTTTATCAGTAGTTTACTTTTTTCTTGCATGAAGTGTGATGGTATGATTGTATTATAAAATTGCTTATTCATTTGTTGATGGAATTTGAGTTTTCAGGTTTTTGACTATTAGAATAAGGCCAACATGAACATTTGCTTATAGGTCTCTATCTGGACATATGCTTTCATTTCTCTTGGGTAAATATCTAAGGAGTGAAATTGCTAGGTCATATGGTGGGTGTACATTTAACTTGGTAGGAAACTACCAGTTTTTGTTTTCACTAGCAATGTGTGAGTTTTCCAGTTGCTTCTGATCTTTGCTAGCTTGGGTATTGGTAGTCTTTTTAATTTTAGTCGTTCTAGTAGGTGTGTAGTAGTATATATTGTGGCTTTAATTTGCATTTCTCTAGTGACGAATGATGTTGAGCATTTTTCATGTGCTTAATTACCATCTATATATCTTCTTCGGTGAAGTGTCTTTTCAAATGTTTTGTCCATTTTAAACAATTGAATTGTTTTTCATGTAATTATTGATTTCTAAGGATTCTTTATATTTTCTGGATACAAGATCTTTATCATATATGGGTTTTAAAAACACTGTGACCCAGTCTGTGTCTTGCCTTATCATTTTCTTAACATGGTCTTTCAAAGAGCAAAAGTTTTAAATTTTGTTGAAGTTCAGTTTATCAATATATTCTTTTATGATTCATGCTTTTGGTTGTTGTATCTAAGAAACTTTTGCCTAACCCAAGGTTACAAAGGTTTTCTCCTATGTTTTCTGTAGGAAGTTTGATAGCTTTGTCTTATCCCTAGCTTTATGATCTATTTCTTTTTTTTTTTTTTTTAAGATTTTATTTATTTGACAGAGAGCACAAGCAGAGGGAGAGAGAGAGAGAAGCAGGCTCCCTGCTGAGCAAGGAGCCCGATGTGGGACTTGATCCCAGGACCCTGGGATTATGACCCAGGCCGAAGGTAGCCGCTTAACTGACTGAGCCACCCCGGTGTCCCTTTATGATCTATTTCAAGTAAATTTTTGCATATGCTGTGAGGAAAGGGTTGAAGTTCATGTTTTATATATGACGTCCAATTGTTTCAGCACCATTTGTTGAAAAAACTGACTTTTCTCCAATGAGCACTTTTGTTAAAAATAAATTGTCCATGTTAATATTATGTCTAATATATGAGGATTTAAGAAAACATAATCATATTATCATGCCCAATAAAATTAACAGTAACTCTTTAACATTATCAAATAGACTATCTGTCCAATTTTAACTATTTAAAAAATGTCTTTTTATAGTTGTATTTTGGAATCAGAATTCAGGATTGACATATTTTGTGTGGTTGTTAATAATGCATATCTTTTAATTTGTAACCGTTTTCCCTCTTTTCCACATCATCTATGAGTTGAAGAAACCAAGTCATTTTGTCTTACAGTATTTCTCACATTCTGGATTTGGGTGATTGCAGCCTTGTGATGTCACTTAACACATTCCTCCTCCCAGTAAAGTGGTAGTTAGATCTACACAAGGCTCTATTAGATTTAGTTTTAACTCTTTTGGCAAGAATACCGTATAGATGATGTGATGTACTTCCCATTGTGTCACATCAGGAAGCATAGCATCTGGATTGTGTCACTTTTAGTGATGTTAAGTTTGATCAGTGTGTTCAGGCTCTGTAAGCCTGATTCTCAAAGTTCCCTATTAATTATTCACCTAATGATTTTAGCTTTTATTGATGATCATTTTCTAGATCTGTTATCTTTTAAGGGGTTGTAAATGGTGATTTTAGTATTTTGTAATTCTTCATTAGTTTTACTGGTTGGGATTATTCTATAAAGAATTATAGAATATTCCTCTAGAGTATAGTTCATGCCAGAAAATCAGGAAAATACTTCATTATTTCTCATTCTTTATCAATTTTCAGAAAAATAGGATTATGTCCTAGCAACTTTGAAAGGTGACCAGTGAGTTTTTGTTTTTTGAACTAATTTTTATATATGTTTTATTGTATTGCAATCTTTATTCTTTTGATGCTCAAATTTCCTATTTTTGGTCAGTGAGAACCCCTTTAACTTGGTCCTGAGCCTCTTGACAAATCCAAGTGGTTTTTGTGTTCTAGCATAAGATGTTTTAGGCTGATTTTATAAATTTCCTGCTCCAGATCTTCAACCAGCCTTTCCATTGAGAAGCCTCGGTCCTTTTAGTAGAAAATGGTATTTAAGGAACACAGTCTATGCACTGGGTTACTATTGTCGCTCCCATGTCCTTTTTATTTTTGTGAACAGAGCTAGGAAATATTTTTTAGGAAGAGAAAAATACGTAATAAGATCATACTGATAATTCTAATTCAGTATAAGATCACAGGATTTTCATGTAAATTTTCTGATTTAATATTTATATCTATTTTTTCTTATGCTAGAAATCTTATTTCCTAATAGCATGAATATAATTATTTACCTTATCATAATGTGTGTGTGTATACCTATGTATGTAAGTTTATATGTGTATGTATGTGTGCATATATATAAGAATTTATAAGACTATATTACATGTATTTAATAAGGGTACTAAATGTAGTTTAAGATGACTTTGCCATTCTTTTTCTCCTAGAGGATATCCCTTCAGGGATTAGAGTAAAAATACTGTGTTTTGAAGTCACTTGAAATTAATTGCTGCAATGAATTACTTTGGGAATGTATTAGTTTTTATTTTTGGAGTGGATATCTAGAAGTGAGGTTGCTATACATACCACCTCCCTTCTGGTAACCATGTTTGTTCTCTGTAGTTAAGAGTTTGTTTCTTGGTTTGTCTCTCTCTCTTTTTTTTCCTTTGCTCATTTGTTTTGTTTCTTGAGTGGAATCATACAGTATTTGTCTTTCTTTGACTGACTTATTTTACTTAGCATTATACTCTCTAGCTCCATCCATGTTGTTGCAAATGCCAAGATTTTGTTCATTCTTACGGCTAAATAATATTCCAATGTGTGTAGGGGTGTTTGTGTGTGTGTGTGTGTGTGTGTACACCTTCTTTATCCATTCATCTATTGATGGACAGTTGGCCTGTTTCCATAATTTGGCTATTGTAAATAATGCTGCAGTAAACATGGGGGTACATGTATGCTTTTGAATTAGTTGGGTAAAATGAAGTTTTTGGTAAATACCCAGTAGTGAGATTACTGGATGGTAGAGTAGTTCTATTTTCAACTTTTTGAGGAACCTCTATACTGTTTTCCATAGTGGCTCCACCAGTTTGCATTTCCACCAACAGTGCATGAGGGTTCCCTTTTCTCCACATCCTTGCCAACACTTGTTGTTTCTTGTGTTTTTGATTTTAATCATTTTGACAGGTGTGAGGTGACATCTTATGTGGTCTTGATTTGCAGTCCCTGATGATGATGATGTTGAACATTTTTTCACGTATCTGTTGGACATCTGTAAGTCTTCTTTGGAGAAATGTCTATTCGTGTCTTCTGCCCATTTTTAAATTGGATTATTTGTTTTTTGTGTATTGAGTTGTATCAGTTCTTTATCTATTTTGGATACTAACCCTTTATTGGATATGTAATTTGCAAACATCTTCTCCCATTTCATAGGTTGCCTTTTAGTTTTGTTGATTGTTTCCTTCACGGTGCAGAAGCTTTTTATTTTGAGGTAGTCCCAGTAGTTTATTTTTGCTTTTGTTTCCTGTGCCTTAGGAAATATATCTAGAAAAATGTTGCTATGGTCAATGTCAGAGGAATTACTGCCTGTGCTCTTTTCAAGGATTTTTATGGTTTCAGGTCTCACATTTAGGTCTTTAGTCCATTTTGAGTTTATTTTTGTGTATGGTGTAAAAAAGTGGTCCAGTTACATTCCTTTGCATGTGCTGTCCAGTTTTCCCAACACCAGTTGTTGAAGAGACTTTTTCCCATTGGATATTCTTTCCTGCTTTGTTGAAGATTAATTGACCATATAATTGTGGGTTTATTCTGGATTTTCTATTCTGTTCCATTGATCTATGTGTCTATTTTTGTGCCAGTACCATACTGTTTTGATGACTACAGTTTTGTAGTATAACTTGAAGCCTGGAATTATGATACCTCCAGTTTTGTTTTTCTTTTTCAAGATTGCTTTGGCTATTTGAGGTCTTTTGTGGCTCTATACAAATTTTCAGATTGTTGTTCTAGTTCTGTGAAAAATGCCAGTGGTATTTTGATAGGGATTGCATTAAATGTGTAGATTGCTTTGGGTGGTATAGACATTTTAACAATATTTATTCTTCCAATCCAACTGCATGGAATGTCTTTACATTTCTTTGTGTCATCTTGAATTTCTTTCATCAGCATTTCATCAGTGTTTTATAGTTTTCAAAGTACAGGTCTTTCACCTCTTTTTCACTTAAGTTTATTCCTAGGTATTTTACTGTTTTTGGTGTAATTGTAAATGAGGTGGTTTTCTTAATTTCTCTTTCTGCTGCTTCATTATTTTCATATAGGAATGCAATAGATTTCTATACATTGATTCTGTAGCTGCGACTTTACTGAATCATTTATCAGTTCTAGTAGTTTTATGGTGGAGTCTTTTGGGTTTTCTTTATAGAGTATCATGTCATCTGCAAAGAGTGAAAGTTTACTTCTTCCTTACTGATTTGGATGCCTTTTATTTCTTTTTGTTGGCTGATTGCTGAGGCTAAGACTTCCAGTACTATGTTAAATAGTGATGGTGAGAGTGGACATCCCTGTCTTGTTCCTGACCATAGAGGAAAACCTTTCAGGTTTTCCCCATCAAGCATGATGTTCATGGTGGGTTTTTCATAGATGGCCTTTATTATCTTGAGGTATGTTTCCTGTAGATCTATTTTGTTGAGGGTTTTTGTCATGAATGGATGTTGTACTTTGTCAGATGCTTTTTCTGCATCTATTGAAATGATCATATGGTTCTTATCCTTTCTTTTATTAATGTGGTGTATCACATTGATTGACTTGTGAATATTGAACCACCTTGCATCCCAGGAATAAATCCCACTTGATTGTAATGTATGATTTTTTAAAATATTGTTGGATTTGTTTTGCTGGTATTTTGTTGAGGATTTTTGCATCTATGTTCATCAGAGATATCAGCCTGTAGTTCTCTCTCTCTCTCTCTTTTTTTTTTTTTTGTGGTGTCTTTATCTGGTTTTGATATAGCCTTATAGAATGAATTTGGAAGTTTTCCTTCATTTTCTATTTTTTTAGAATAGTTTGAGAAGAATAGGTATTAACTCTTCTTTAAATGATTGGTGGATTTCACCTGTGAAAGCATCTGGTCCTGGTTGTTTGTTGGAAGTGTTTTGATTACCAATTCAATTTTGTTACTGTTAATTGGTCTGTTCATATTTTCTATTTCTTCCTGCTTCAGTTTGGTAGGTTTTATGTTTCTAGGAACTTATCCATTTCTTCTAGGTTGTCCAGTTCGTTGGCATATAATTTTTCATAATATTCTGTTACAATTGTTTGTATTTCTGTGGTTGGTTTTTATTTCTCCTCTTTGATTTGTGCTTTGTTTATTAGAGTCCCCCCCCTTTTTTTTAAGCCTGGCTAGCAGTTATCAATTTTGTTGATTTTTTTTTTAAAGATTTTATTTATTTATTTGACACAGAGAGAGATAGCGAGAGCAGGAACACAGGCAGGGGGAGTGGGAGAGGGAGAAACAAGCTTCCTGCCAAGAAGGGAGCCCGATGTGGGGCTCGATCCCAGGACCCTGGGATCATGACCTGAATCAAAGGTAGACGCTTAATGACTGAGCCACCCAGGTGCCCCAATTTTGTTGATTGTGAAAAGAAGCAGCTCCTGGTTTCTTTGATCTGATCATTTTTTTTTTTTTTAGTTTCTATATCATTTATTTCTGCCCTAATCTTTATTATTTCCTTCCTTCTGCTGGTTTTTGGTTTTGTTTGTTCTTTTCTAGTCCCTTTAGGTGTAAGGATTAGGTTGTTTATTTAAGATTTTTCATATTTCTTGAAGTAGGTCTGTATTGCTATAAACTTCCCTCTTAGAATGTTTTTGCTGCATCCTAAAGATTTTGGACCATTGTGTTTTCATTTTCATTTGTTTCCATGTACTTTTTAATTTCTTCTTTGATTTCCTGGCTGACCCATTCATTGCTTAGTAGCATGTTATTTAACCTCCATGTATTTGTGGTCTCCATATTTTTTCTTATGGTTGATTTCTAGTTTCATAGCATTGTGGTCAGAAAATATGCATGGTATGACTTGATCTTTTTGAATTGGTTGAGACTTGTTTTATGGGCCTAATATGTGATCCATTCTGGAGAATGTTCCATGTGCAATTGAAAAGAATGTGTTTTCTGCTGTTTTAGGATGGAATGTTCTGAATATATCTGTTAAATCGATCTGGTCCAGTGTGTCATTCAAAGCCATTGTTCCCTTGTTGATTTTTTGTTTGGATGATCTGACCATTGATTTAAGTGGGGTGTAAAGTGCCCTACTATTGTTATATTAATATTGATTATTTCCTTTGTTATTGTTTTATATATTTGGGTGCTCCCATGTTGGATGCATAAATATTTACAATTGCTGTATCTTCTTGTTGGATTGTCCCCTTTGTTATTATATAGTGTCCTTTCTTCTTTGTCTCTTGTTACAGTCTTTGTTTTAAAGTCTATTTTGTCTGATGTAAGTATTACTGCCCTGGCTTTCTTTTGACATCCATTTGCATGGTAAATATTTCTCCATCCCCTCACTTTCAAGAGTTGGACAGCTACCATTCTTGTGTTTTTGTAGTCTCAAATTGGGTCTTTACAAGGATATCCCCCTTTGATCCTATATCTATCCATGCCCTACATCTTAATACTCTAATCAAAGGATGCATGGACAGGAATTTCAGGGTTGAGGCACTTTTAGGGAAAATTATTTATCACTGAGATGTGTATAGGCTTTCACCCTCCTTTTTTTTTAATTTGGTCAAGATTTCACGATATTTCTTTCTTTGTAATTTGGGATGATGACAGGTTTCCTTGAGTATAGTGGTTCTAACTTTAATTTTTTTTTGTCTTCTATTAGTTTTGATGGAAGGAAGTGATATAAACATGCATTTACTCTACCATATAGTATAAGAAATCTCAGGAGATGGTAGGATGATGATGATGATTCTCTTAGAGATCTTATAGGGTACAGAGATAAGGCAGCATTGCTTACTTCTGTCATGACTCTGTGTGTGTGTGTGTGTGTGTGTGTGTAGATGTAAAGAGGATTGTTTGAGTTGAAGTTGGAATGATGAACAAGTATTTGTCAAGTGGCTGTTGGGGAGGTGCACTCTAGGCAGAGGGAGTGGAGAGAATAAAAGTTTAGGGGCATAAAATAGTATGGTCCATTTAGAGAATTTCAAATTCTTTAGAATGGATGGAGTACAGGGAAGAGGAGGATCAAAGAGAGGGAGAAAGCTAGAGATATAGGACAGACCAAACTGCCTCAAGTGGCAGTGGAACCTGAATTTTATTGTGTCAAAATGGAGAATCATTGAGAGTTTCAAGCAGGGGTTTAGTGTAACATTATCTTATTTTATATTAGAGAGATGACTTAGGGAATAATTTGAAGGAAAAACTAGAAGGGAGACCAGTTAGGGTATCATTACAGAGTCTAAATAAGTCTGAGCTGAGGGTCTGAACTGATAAAGTAGCAATGGGGATGGAGAGGACATGGACAATACAAGAGGAGTTAAGGGGATGGAAGCAATATGAACTTCTTTGCTAATCTGATATGAAGAGAGAGGCAGAGTGAAAGAAAATATTCTAAGATGATGTTGATGGTGCTGGTTGGGTGCCCAGCTGTATGGTGAAGGCATTAATCTAGATGAGAACTGAAGATGGTGGCAACAGATTTTGGGGAAATGTCATGAGTTCAATATTGAGATGCCTGTGAGATAGCCCAGTGATCAATGGATTTGGGAGCTCTGAAGCTCAGGTGAGAGATCTGGACTGTAGAATCTGAGGTTCTAAGTTGAACTGAAACTCTAGAATGAGATTACTCAGAGAAAACAATGTAATGTGAGCAATGAATAGGATGTAAGGGTTGAACCTTAAGGTAAGACTCTTCCTTAACAGGAGGTAGTACATAAGCCGGAGCCAGCAACAGATATTGGGAAAGAATGCCAGGAGGGTAGAAGGTGGTGTTTTGAAGCCAGAGGAGAAAGTCTTTTATGTCTTACAGAGAGAATACTGAGCATATGGGAGAAATATTTGAATAGGGTTAATAGATATATAGGCAGAGTTCCTGGAGAAAAAATTTAAAAGTAGTGATAAATTAGTGAACTTGGATGGTTAAGTTGAAAGATTCTGGCACAGACTTTTAAAACTCTGTTAAAGGAATTTGGAAAAAGGGAGGCAGGGAAGGAGCTGAAGTTTTTTTTTTTTTAAAGATTTTATTTATTTTTTTGACAGAGATACACAATGAGAAAGGGAACAGAAGCAGGGGGAGTGGGAGAGGGAGAGAGAGAAGCAGGCTTCCTGTTGAGCAGGGAGCCTGACGCGGGGCTCGATCCCAGGACACTGGGATCATGACCTGAGCTGAAGGCAGATGCTTAATGACTGAGCCACCCAGGTGCCCCAGGAGCTGAAGTTTTTAAAACAGTTATGTACTGTTGGTTTTCCCTAGTGTATTAATAGATACATAGAAAAATGAATATAGTGTTTTCAAAGACTTTGGTCTCATTTTCTTTATTCTGATAAGCAGGCTTTTATTTATTTCTGGCTAATAAGAGAATAAAGAAGAAATAGGGGGGCGCCTGGGTGGCTCAGTTGGTTAAGCGACTGCCTTCGGCTCAGGTCATGATCCCGGAGTCCTGGGATCGAGTCCCACATCGGGCTTCCGGCTCGGTGGGGACCCTGCTTCTCCCTCTGACCCTATCCCCTCTCATGCTGTTTCTCTCTCTCTCTCTCTCAAATAAATAAATAAATAAAATCTTTAAAAAAAAAAAAAAGAAGAAATGGGGATTTTTTTAGCTTCAAATTGTGGTTGACAAGAATTTTACTTTTTTCACCATTCTCTTTTTGTTCTCTGCCTTTCAAAAATAACATACCTTAGAAGAATTCTTATATATTTGAGCTGTCTTATAATATGGAGTAGAACTGACCCACAGACCCACTGGACCTACAGCAACAAAAGCCACTCTCACTTTCAAGGTGTATATGAAGGGCATGTTACTTCTGCCCTGTTTGCTCAAACTTGATGCCTTATAGCTGAAGGTTATTCTTGTTTGGAGTGATTCAATGAAATCTCCTCCGAGGTCTCACATATTAGATTATCTTCTTAGGTGTCAGTTGGACTAATTTAGTTCTTTGGCTTTTTAAATAATATATAGGTAACCTTCATGCTGCGCTTGTATGAGATGGGAGCTCATAGTGTTTCAGTTCTGTTATAATTTTTATATGGTACAAAAAGTCCTTAAGTTGAAAGGATTTGCTATATAGAATAACCATGGGGCATTTCTGTCCTTTCTCCTTAGCTGCAATTTTGTAAAGTGTGCCATTGTGAAATATAGGGTGAGCTTTTAGTGTGAACTGACATTTTATAAAATAACACGAAACGTGTGTTATCAGGAGAGGGGTAATGAGGTCTTCATGTAAAATTTATATACAGTGTTACTTTTCAGTTAAATCAGAAATTGAATTATAACTTTTTGCTTTTTTTTTATTTTGGAGGGAGATTAAACTTGACCAGCCATTCATGGTAAGAAGGACATAGTATACGACCTACATATAAGTAGAATGTTATTTTCCTTTGTTTTTCTTTATATTAGTTAAGGCAGTCTTTTGGCTTTTTTTTTTTTTTAATATTTTTTTTTTTTTAAGATTTTATTTATTTATTTGAGAGAGAGAATGAGAGACAGAGAGCACGAGAGGGAAGCGGGTCAGAGGGAGAAGCAGACCCCCCGCTGAGCAGGGAGCCCGATGTGGGACTCGATCCCGGGACTTCAGGATCATGACCTGAGCCGAAGGCAGTCGCTTAACCAACTGAGCCACCCAGGCGCCCAGTCTTTTGGCTTTTTAAAACCATTTTTGCAGTTCTCTGAGTACAGGAAAAAAAAACCCATTTTTGCAGCCCTCATCTACGTTGTATGTGCAGGGAAATTTTATTTTGGTTACTATGGCTAGAGTAAGCACTTGGTTCCATTTAATTTAATTTTGCTTAAGTGTTCTCATAAAGAATCCACAAAACTCACAATTTTGGGGGGCAAGCACTCAATTTGATCATTTTTCAAAGAGCATCAATAAGATTACTATCCAGAGGTTTATTAAAGAGAACTTCAGATGCTTAAAGTTTGAATTACAACATGCTAAAGATACTTACTTTTTATTACAAAATATAAATTGTTTTGTTCTGTTGAAACCCAGAGTTCTCAGAAGCTAAGGAAATGAAAAGTGCAGACTCTTGAGCATCCTGAATGTAGTACATTTAAGAATTGTAGACCTAACCCTGGAGCATACCTTTTATGCACCACTCTGGAATTGATTTCAAAGGGCCCATGATCCTTTATAAGGTTGTTGTACATTAGGATTTTTTTCTAGGGTATTTAGGCATGTTGCTTTTCTAATTAATGCACATGTAAGAAATATGCCTTAGAATTTGAAGGTAAGAGATCCAATAAAATGAGGCACTAGAGGGAAGCTTTATTTTAAACTCTTTTATTATGGAACAAAGAGTAAAAGCATTCTTGAATAATAATTAAAGCTTTGTAAATAAAAGAAATATGTTTATCCCAAATGTAGACAGGTAGACTTTGCTATCCTACTGAAAAGGGGATAAAATAATATCAACTAATATTTGTTGAGCCCTTGCTAGGTGTCAGAGATATTGGCTAAGTAACGGCTTTTATACGAATTTTCTTTAATCTTCAAGATCCCTTTGAGGGGTACTCTTATTATTCTCATTTTACAGACAAGGAAACTGATATTTAGGGAGATTCAGTAACTTGTCTAAAGTCACCAATGAGCAGGGAACAGAACCTAGATTCTCACCTAGGCAGTCTAGCTTCAAAGCCAGTGCTCTTAATTACTGAGATCCAATAGTGAGGACATGCAGGAGAATTTAAGAAATCTTGTAGCAGGAGCACATGGGTGGCTCCCTTGGTTGAGCATCCAACTCTTGACGTCACATCTTGATCTCAGGGTTGTGAGTTTGAGCCCCGCATTGGGCTGCACACTGGACATGGAGCCTAATTAAAAAAAAACCAAACATCTCCTAGCAGACAGGGGAGGGCAGCAGGATGTCTCACACTGGCTTCTGCATTTGGCCTGCTGAGAGGCTAAGTGAGGCTGAAACCTAGCCCTCCTTCTGCTGGGCAAGCTGTGGGCCTTCCTGCTAACACCTCCAGGGCCGTGTCTACCAAGAGGGTGGTACCTTTTTCTAATTCATTTGCTCGGAAGAGGATATTTTTCTATTTATTTTCTATATATTTTTCAAAGGCAAATCTTAATTCTGTATTCCTCTTCTGAGTACCACCCCACGTATATTTCCCTGCATTCCCAACAGTCCTTTGACTCTGACCTGCCTCTTCCTAGTCAGCTTGTTCTCTTGATGGTTGCATTCTATCCACCTTTGTGTTGACAACTCTAAAATTTATATTTTCATCCCGGATTTCTCTCCCAAATTTTGCTCTAGTATTTTTTTTTTTAAAAGATTTTATTTATTTATTTGAGACAGAGAGAATGAGAGACAGAGAGCATGAGAGGGGGGAGGGTCAGAGGAAGAAGCAGACTCCCTGCCGAGCAGGGAGCCCGATGCGGGACTCGATCCCGGGACTCTAGGATCATGACCTGAGCCGAAGGCAGTCACTTAACCAACTGAGCCACCCAGGCGCCCTGCTCTAGTATTTTTAACTGCCTACTTAACATCTTCACTTGAATGTGTAACATGTAACATGTAAACATCAAATTTATCATGTCTCAAACTGGACTCCTCATTTTCCTGTTCTTCCTGCAGCTGTGCCCACCGCAGTTAAATGGCAACTCCATCCAGTCTCCGAGTTGCTGCAGACTGGAAAACTTAAAGCTATCTTGAATTCTCTTTTTCCTATGTCCAGTCTGTTGGGAATTCCTGTGGGCTCAACTGACAAAATATATCTACAATCTGATGACTTTTGTCTACCTCTACTGGCACCATCCAGGTCTAAGTTACTACAGGAGCCTCCCAACAGTGTCCCTGCATCTGCTCTTGCCCCTCATACTTCATTTTATTGGTTAGAGTGATCTTTCCAAAATATAAACCAGATCATGTTTCTCTAGTGCTCAAACCCCTGGTTTATTTTCCATGTGGTTCGACATGATCTATAGCCACTCACCTTCAGCCCCATTACCTTTCCGATCTCTCTTTTACTATGCTCTTTGTAACTCTTTTTTTTTTTTTTTTAAGATTTTATTTATTTATTTGACAGAGACACAGCGGAGAGGGAACACAAGCAGGGGGAGTGGGAGAAGGAGAAGCAGGCTTCCCACAGAGCAGGAAGCCCGATGAGGGGCTCGATCTCAGGACCCTGGGGTCACGACCTGAGCTGGAGGCAGACGCTTAACCGACTGAGCCACCCAGGCGCCCCTTTTTGTAACTCATTCTACCCCACTTACATTGGCCTCCTTGCTGTTCTGCTAATATGCCAACACTCTCCTGCCTCAAGTTTTTGCTGTTATTTCTGCCTGGAGTGCTCTGCTTCTGGCTATCTGCTTGGCTAATTTCCTCACCATATCAAATCTGCTCAAATGTCCTCAGTAAAGCTAATCTTGATCTTATTTAATAGTTTAGTCTGCTCCCAATGTCTCTTCCACTGAATCCTGCTTACTCTGTTATACTTTTTCTTTTTCTTTTCATAGTATATGTCATTTTCTAATGGTGCTAACAATTTTCTTTTTATTATATTTATTGTTTATGGTCTCCCTCTACCCTCTGACTGGTGTAAAGTAGAAACTCAGTAAATATAAGTTGAATGAATGAATGATGCCCTATGGTCTAGGGGTGCCTCTGATCTCACACCATTGCTGTTATAGCTGATGAAAAGGCTAGGTAGAAGAGCTTATACTTACTATTGATCTCCAAATAAATGTGTGGAAAGTATTTGTAAAGTGTAGGAAGAACATCTGAAAAGAAAGAAACCCAACTATTTCTCCATCATAAATGTTAGGCAATTGCTTGATTTTATTGACTCTCTGACAAACCTGAGATCCTTTTGTTTACCAAGTGAGTAAAGATGTGTGTACTTCTTTCTTGGTGGGCCAGATAAGCCAGAAATGATGACATTGGAACCATGGGGGTAGGATAGGGGTGGGGAGGGAGGTGGGCTTGGAAAACAGGTGTGTATAGAGATTGTAGTGGAAATTTTTTGTTATAGTTGTCCTCTTTCCATTTTATTTCACTCTAACCAAGATAGTTGTATAAAATCAACTGTGATAATATTGTGCAGCAAATCCCGTGTCCCCCTTTCCTTTTCTTTATTTAAACTTGTGTGTGTGTGTGTGTGTGTGTATTCTTTTTTGTCACTTACATTTGGTTCCAATCCTTCACATTATTCCTAATTACATTTTGCTGACCTTTGAAAGGGGGGCATGCTGATTAGGGAAAATGAAGCTTACAGGGTTTTGCTATCCACTCAAGATAAATTTTTTTTTAAAGATTTTATTTATTTATTTGAGAGAGAGCAAGAGAGAGAGCATGAGCAGGGGGAGGGGCAGAGGGAGAGGGAGATCATGACCTGAACCGAAGGCAGATGCTTAACTGACTGAGCCAACTAGGCACCCCTCAAGATAAATTTCTAATGACAAAATAAATGCTCTCTTTTATGACATTATTTCAGGAGTAGGAAACCTTTCACTAGTTGCTCACTATTTTTTTCTGATATTTTGGAAGTGTAGAGTATTAGATAAGATTAATATTTGTGATGATGGTTGCGGTTGGCACCTTGTAAAAAATTTCTTGTTTGTATTTCACTAAATAGAGTTTCACTAAATGAGATCTCATGAAGTCTAAAGATATTTTTGGTAGGAGACTTGTTGACATAATCAAAGCACTTTAAACTTGAGGAAAAGAAACCCATTTGCAGATAAAACCATCAAAGTGGTGTATGTGTGTGTGTGTGTGTGTTAGTGTATGACAATAATTAGGGCATAGAAAAACCATGTTAATAGATAACTATGCATTGTAATTATCCAGAGAAAAGCACATGGGAAAAGGTCAATAATTAATAAATAATGATAAATATAGGTACCTAAAAAGATACAAATTAAATACAATATCATAGATAGCAATAAATCCTGAACTGAATGTTTCTGTTGTGTTTTTTTTTTTTTAAAGATTTTTTATTTATTTATTTGAGAGAGAGAGAATGAGAGAGAGAGCACATGAGAGGGGGGAGGGTCAGAGGGAGAAGCAGACTCCCTGCCGAGCAGGGAGCCCGATGCGGGACTCGATCCAGGGACTCCAGGATCATGACCTGAGCCGAAGGCAGCCGCTTAACCAACTGAGCCACCCAGGCGTCCCTGTTGTGTTTTTTTAATATTTAAGATTTTATTTATTTTTTCATGAATGTAATGTTGAATGTTCACAAATTATTTTATTTATTTTATTTTTATTTTTTTAAAGATTTTATTCATTTGAGACACAGAGATACAGAGAGAGAGCATGAGAAGGGGGAGAGACCGCAGGAGAGGGAGAAGCAGGCTCCCTCCTGAGCCAGGAGCCTGATGTGGGGCTCGATCCCAGAACCCTGGGACCATGACTTGAGCCGAAGGCAGATGATTAACCATCTGAGCCACCACCTAGGCGCCCCATAAATAATTTTAATAAAAGTAGAAAAATATACATATGGTGAATATATACTCTTGCATGGAAACCCATAAACTTAAGAAAATAGTAATAGAACATTTGGATGAGGGAGAAAAAGAGGAAAAGAGAAGTATTGTTGCAGAAGCTTATTATGTGAAGAATTTTCCTGCTACATATTAAAAAAAAACTGTTACAGTAACATAGTGAGATGATACATTTTGAAAATTTCAAGAAGTCCTCTCTTAAAAGTGGAATAACTGATGATTTTTTTTTCACCCTACCTCAGGGTTAAATGCATTTTAGAAGATTGAGGAAACAATGAAAGAAGCAGGGGCGCCCGGGTGGCTCAGTCATTAAGCGTCTGCCTTCGGGTCATGATCCCAGAGTCTTGGGATTGAGCCCCGCAGCAGGCTTCTGGCTCCCTGCTCGGCGGGAAGCCTGCTTCTCCCTCTCACACCTCCCC
>NC_138374.1:52539546-52564780 GCF_054177405.1 Leptonychotes weddellii
AAGCTATAAAGGGAGGCCTGCATACCACACTTATATATGTAAAAGTTACAAATCAAGCTAACAAGCTGCTACGGTAGGTTCTACCTTCCTGTCTTTCTACCTTGAGAAATACTCCTTCAAAATGACCTGGAAGACAAGATTTGGAGTTAGAATTCTTGGATTCCTTGAAGTTTCTTGTTAGAATGAGGTGGTGGATGGGGAGCTCACTCCTGCCCTTGATATGTGGTCTGCCCCCTTCTCTTCTGGCTCTGTTTTGCATTTGAGAGGCCTCAAGCATGTACAAGTGGACAGTCCAGCCTGCACATACAAATTCCATCAAACTCATAATTTTTGGGGGGAAGCTGCCTCCTGGCCACCTCTCAAGTATAGGGATGGGCATGTTGAGTCATTTATTTTTGGTAGGATGGATGCTAGGAACAGGCTGGCATAGACCCTGGAAATAGGTTTGGGCTGCTTGAGCAGAGAGGTGGGGTACTGGATACCCTGAGCATGTCAGGAAGGGTAGGTGTGGGTTCTGGGAGGGCACATTACCTTGGTCCCTTGGACTCTTCCAAAACATGAGGATCCGGGGTGGGGCAGCTCTTGTCTAAGTGTATGGACAGTACTGGTTTGGGAGAAAGTGTTTTATTGTAGAGGTGACAGTTGTAAATAAAACACTGTTAGACACAGTTACACATGTGTCCTCAATGTTAAGAGAAGCAAATTTCAGAAATTTTAGATTAATGGTAAGTATGATTTTAAGGGACTGTATAGGACCAAAGAGAAATTTGATGAATTAAAAATGAAGAAACAAGAGAGCCAGCTGGGCCTTGGCTTCACTACTTTTTCTTTCACCAGAATCTGGGGTAGTGCTTCATAAACAATCATTTAACAATAACATCAATGGCCTCAAATCCTAGTGTTTCTGTGTAGGGAGCACAAATTTGAAAAGAATATGGATCAAAGATGGGAAAAGGGACATATTACTTAAGGCAAGTAAAAGAGAATGGCTGGAACTAGGAAAAATAATGTTGGGAAGGCTAAGGCAATTCTCATTTTGTAGGGTTGAAAGGGGTGCTAAAGGAAAGAAAAAGGGACTTCCAAAGTTATAGACTGAGAGAAAGAGAAATAGAAAGCCTAAGGAAGGAATATGTCCTGTGCATGAGTCAGATGATGTGAGATTAGCAGCTGACAGGTAATACAAGCTGTGATAGTGTGATGTCATGTGGGCAAGCTGGAACAAACACCGGTACTGGGGAATTGAATTAAGTGGAAGAGGCAGGTCTGTTAGAATTTGTATTAAACCCTTCTATGCTGGTATGATCTATGATATCTCTGAAACTATGAGAAAATGACCAAAGCAGTTGCCTGTGGGAGAGAAGTTAGGGCCGGAGGATAGGGATGGGAGAGAGACTTGTTTTTAACCATATATGTAGTTGAACCTTGTATTACTTAATAAAATTTTTAATTAATTAAAAAAGAATTGAAACCCTAGATGATGAAAATAAAGGAGCTATCTTAGTCTCTTTAAATTGGTTGAATTATGTATCTTTTGAAAAAGTATGTCCCTTAATTCTAAAATGATCTGCAAATGTGATCACAGAACCTGGGAGTCACTAAGAAATAACAGACCTGTCGGGAATCAGAAGAAGGGCAAATACCTTTATTTTCAAAAGAGGAAAAAAGGTGGCCTCTAAAATTAGACTGGACATCTAGGCACCAAACTGTAGGGAAACTGAAGAATTAAAATGTAAATAAATGGCAGTAATTGCTAGCATTTGGCATGGATTCTCCAGGAGTCAGTTATGTCAAACTAGATTTATTTTTATTTTTTATTTTTTTTAAAGATTTTATTTATTTGACAGAGAGAGATACAGCGAGAGGAGGAACACAAGCAGGGGGAGTGGGAGAGGGAGAAGCAGGCTTCCCGCCAAGCAGGGAGCCCGATGCGGGGCTCGATCCCAGGACCTGGGAACATGTCCTGAGCCGAAGGCAGATGCTTAACGAATGAGCCACCCAGGTGCCCCTAGATTTTTTTTTTAAAAATTGAATTCTTATATAGGAAGGAAAGGGTGTCTTTATTTCATTGAAACATTAAAAAAAAAAATCCTCCCATGTTTTTTTGACTAGACGAGAAAGTAGATTATTTCACAAAAAGTGATTCATAACTGGTTGAAACGTTCATTTATCTACAGTGTTTATTACTTGATCATCATGTATCTGAAAAGAGATTTCTAGTGGTATCAAAATCAGTTTTCATGCCTGGCTCTCATTGTTCGGTGATTTAACTGGAGACTATAGAATTTATACTGAACGATTAATGGGTAAATAGAAAACTGGGAGGAGGTGTTAACATGTTGGATTCTCTAATATTAATTTTTGACCGGTGGGAACAAAAGTCTAGATTCTGCAGGATGAAATGTTAGGAAGAAAAAATAAAATTCTGCATTTAGGGGCAAAGAAATATTAATTGCCCAAATATATGATGGGGAGATTTGGGTTTACAGTAATCCTTGTAAAAAAGAATTGAAAAATTTAGTTGAAAAGTGAGTATAAAGATATTAATTAGCTAAGTCTGATGACTCTGACATGGAATTTAATAATCTTAAAGGAGAATAAACTGTCACCTTACAAACTGTTAAAAAGTTTTTTTTAAAACTAAGTATTTCATATTAGAGACTTTTCTGTAGGAACTGTATTACAGATGATTAGGTTTCTAAGCCATCCCATAAGAACATGTCAACTTACGTAGAAGGATTATAGCTTTACTAAGAGGAGCCTGAGCTTCAGAATTTGGAGACAGGGGATCATGTGTTACAGTAGGGAGAAGTAGGTGGAAAAGTTTTCTCTTTACTCTTTGTGAGGGAATGGCTACCCCCAGGCAAATTTTGGAAATGGCTGAAATTTTCCATTGACCTCTGTGTGCATCTCTCTGATCAAACATTCTTCTGCTGGGGCGCCCGGGTGGCTCAGTTGGTTAAGCGGCTGCCTTCGGCTCAGGTCATGATCCCAGGGTCCTGGGATCGAGCCCCATGTCGGGCTCCCTGCTCGGTGGGAAGCCTGCTTCTCCCTCTCCCTCTCCCCCTGCTTGTGTTCCCTCTCTCACTGTCTCTCTCTCTGTCAAATAAATAAACAAAATCTTAAACAAACAACCAAAAAACAAAAACAAAAAAAACCCCATTCTTCTGCTGCCAGGATATGACTAGAATACAATGGTTTGTGCTTTGAGAATGACATATATGGGTGTCAGATGGAGAGTAATGAGCTAGTTCATATTAATGCGTGATTGAATATGTTCACCGTATGACCTCAGAGTTAGCTGCATTTAAAAATGAAATGCTTGTTAAACTAAATGAATTTAAAATTGATGTAAGTTCAGTTGCAAGCAGGGAATAAAGTGGAATAAAGGAAATTCACGTATTGTGGATAATAGTGTGGGAAGAAGGGAAGGATCCACATGGGTGCATGTGCTCTACCCTAAGGACTCTCTCTGGAGACATCTATTACTGCTGCAAGTGATTTGTTTTCCTCCCTTTGATTCTGAAAACTGGGATTTTAATCTAGTCTTTTTGTCTTCAAACCTGTACCTTTTCCACTTTATAAAATAGTCTCAATTGGAGAGAAGTCAAGAAGTGGCAGGTTTCAATTCAACATAAGAAAGAACTTTATAGGGCGCCTGGGTGGCTCAGTTGGTTAAGCGACTGCCTTCGGCTCAGGTCATGATCCCAGGGTCCTGGGATCGAGTCCCACATCGGGTTCCCGGCTCGGCGGGGAGCCTGCTTCTCCCTCTGACCCTCTCCTCTCTCATGCTGTTTCTCTCTCGCTCGCTCTCCAATAAATAAATAAATAAAATCTTTAAAAAAAAAAAAAAAAAGAAAGAACTTTATAAAAGTAATCCCAGGGGCGCCTGGGTGGCTCAGTCAGTTAAGCATCTGCCTTCGACTCAGATCATGATCCTAGGTTCTTGGAATGGAGCCCCATGCCGGGCTCCCTGCTTTGTGGAAGTCTGCTTGTCCTGTTCCCTCTGCCTCCCCCTCTGCCTCTCCCTCCACCTCTGCCCTTTCCTCTCCCTTGTGTTCTCTCCCCTCCTTGTGCTCTTTCCCTGGCTCGTGTGCTCTCTCTCTCTCAAATTAAAAAAAAAAACAAAAAACGTAATCCCAGAATCTAATGGTATAGTGAGTATCTCATCATTTCTATTCATCCAAGTCCAGTACATTGTTGAAATGAAGGATGCTGTAGGAGTTATTCTTGAATTTGAGAAGTACTCCCTAACTCTTTAGATTTTATGGATCATACCTTGGGTTATAATACCCACAACCTAGTAGGATTTTTATTTTGGGTTCACATTGTGGTATTGCTATAAGAATTTGGTAACAATTTGTCAGACTTTGACCTTGCTTTAACTTCATTTGCAAAATTCTGCCGTTTTCTGCCTATTACTGCCCTGATCTCCAGTCAATCAGGATTACTGAACAGGACAGATCCAAAAGATCCAAAAGATTTTTATAAGAAAGAGCATTTATTCAAAGAATAATTATATGTAGCCAAGGTTCTTCAAGGACTTATTGGTATATTATTTTATAATTTTTCCATGAAAAAACTGAACTTCTCAACAACTTTCTTTACTTAATGTGTATTAAAGACATGATCACAGATTTAGAAGATACTTTGGCTGAATTAGATTTGTCTTTTATCTCTTTGTTGAAAAACATTTTTCTAGCAGGATTATTTATGATGTGAATAATTTTTATTCTTATTTTTTATTTTCTTTGCCTCCAATTTCTGGTGCTCAATGTAGCTTTGAAAATCCATTGTGAATGGATTTCTGTGAAAGCACATGTTTTTAAAGGCTGTGAAAGTTCCCTTAGATCTTATTTTAGTTCACAGCAGTGTCCTCTACTTTTGTCTCTGATATGAAAGAACAAAGCAATGTCAGTAATCTTGACTTGATTTTTGTGTAGGATAGTACCCATCATGAAAGGGGTAACAAATGAACTGCTTTGTGAGTACTCATTTGATAGAACCCTATGGTGTTATGGAGACTGAAGGACATACTTTATTGTATGTATTGGCTCCAGGCTATGCAGAAGGGTCATCATGGGAGTATCCTATTTGTCAATTTAGATTTGCTTCTGTTAGAGGGAATCAAAGTGGTAGGTGGAATGATTGGAAAAAGCCAAAACCAAAACCAAAACCAAGCCAAACCAAAACAAAACATTTCAGTCCTAGAAATGCATTTGAGAGAAACCACTTGGCAATAGTGATGGAGCCTTTCTTGAAACATATATTCTGTATTTCAGATGAATAGCTGAGAAAAGAGATCATGTTTTTACTTTTAGAAAGGAAATAAAACCAGTGAAAAGGGAAGAAAAACAAGGTAGTAAAGGCCTAAGTCATATGGCTTTGTATCTCTCTCTCTCTATTTTTTAAACCCATGATTTTTAAAATTGAGTTTTAAATTTTAATTCCAGTGTAGTTAACATACAGTGTTATATTATTTTCAGGTGTATAGTATAGTGATTCAAGAATTCTATACATTGCTCAGTGCTCATCACAATAAGTGTACTCTTAATCCTCTTCACCTGTTTCACCCATCCTCCCACCCATCTCCCTTCTGATATGCTTTATTTTAAATGAGACCCTTAGTTAAAGTTATTTTTTTTTTTCAACAGGAACATATTTTACTTGAAGCATATTTCAAATGCTTCATATATTTTTATATCATAGAATAACAGTAATTTATTCTTTCATTTGAAAAGAAATTCAAGCAATATTTTTTCACTTAATGCAATTTGAATAGTATTTTTTTCCAAGGCAAAAATGTCTTTTAAAAAGTAAAAGAATTGTAGGCACTTTGTATGAGTGGCTTGTGGTAGAGTTAAGGATAGACTGAAGACAGCACAACACGATAGTCTGAAAGGGGGCAAAGATGCCCTGCACAGGCCATTTGATTGTGTGTAGAAATGTGCTACATTTCAGAAGGTGTGCTCTCTTTCTGAAATCAACAGTGTTGGTGGGTTTTATATAAAATTCTCAACATTTATAGTACAGTTGACCCTTGACCAATGTGGGGATTCAGGGCACTGACATTCCCCCTCCCTGCACAGTTAAAAATCGGTGTATAACTTTTATAGTATTTGCCTCTGTTGAAAAAAAATTATGGGGGCTCCTGGGTAGCTTGGTCAGTTAAGCATCCAACTCCTGATTTCAGCTCAGGTCATGATCTCAGGGTTGTGAGACTAAGCTCCGCGTCAGGTTCTGCGCTGGGCATGGAGCCTGCTTAAGATTCTCTCTCTCCTTCTCCCTTGGTGCTCCCCCCACCCAAAAACAAAACCAAATAAAAAATAAAAATAAATAAAAAATTATGTTATTAACCTAAGAATTAGATTTCATCAAGATAAAAGTTAATTTTAGTTACAGGATGGTTTCATGTGTATGTCTCTCTCTGCATGTGTATCAGGTGTACAGTGTGGAAAGGCCTTGTGAAACACTGACCTTTTCACTTACACATACACGTGGAGATCATGATTATCTTTGGAATATATACAGTAACACATTTATGGATCTAGGGAAGGATCCACTAGAGTGGGAGAGGTTGATGAGCAAAGAGATGCTGATTATATGGAACTAGGCCAATGGATGTTGACAAAGTCTAGGAGGAGAATGGGAATAGACTCTCAGGGGAAACAGTTGGGAGGGAACATGGGCCTTACCCTGAGACTCTGGTATCCCTTGGGGTTGGAGGCAGGGGTATAGAAAAAAGAACAGTCCTCTCTCCTAGAATCACTGGGATGGAAAGGAGTGTTGAAGGCATTGATTCTGGATAAGAGAAACACCATGAAAATATGTACTCATTCTTTCCTTCCTCCCTTCCCTTTTCCCACGTATATACTTGTGATAAAGTTTTTATGATTTTATTCATTTATTTGACAGAGAGAGACACAGTGAGAGAGGGAACACAAGCAGGGGGAGTGTGAGAGGGAGAAGCAGGCTTCCTGCGGAGCAGGGAGCCCGATGCAGGGCTCGATCCCAGGACCCTGGGATCATGACCTGAGCTGAAGGCAGATGCTTAATGACCCAGGCGCCCCTACTTGTGATAAAGTTTAATTTATAAATTAGGCACAGTAGGAGGTTAATAATAATAACTAATAAAATAAAACAATTATAACAATATACTGTAATAAAAGTTATATGATATGGTCTCTCTCTTTTCTTCAAAATATCTTATTGTACTCAGTCTTCATCTTGGGTGATGGTAAACTGCCTATCTGTTGAGATGAAGTGAGGTGAATGACCTAGGCATTGTGATGTAGCATGAGGCTTCTATTTACTTTCTGATGATATGTCGACTGGGTAACTGAAGCCACAAAAAGCAAAACTCTAGATAAGGGGGGACTACTGTAGTACTTCCTAAATATTTTTGTTTTAGTTTCCATGGGTGCCATAGGGAATATCTGAATATTTTCTGGGGGTGGAATCTTATGTTTTCTTGCCTGCAAATATAGAAGAAAATGGGTAATATCTAAGTGGGAAGGTTTTTGTATTGATGGTAACATGTTTCTTTTGACTATAAATTTATTTATTTTTTAACAGACTAAGTTACATATAGGTAATACATGTTTCTTACTGCTTATCTCTGTGAGCCTTTAGTAAGTACTTGACTGTGAATAAGTTAATACAAATTTGTGGACTTGGAAATTTGGGTAATAGTTTTTATGGCCAATTTTAATTTGAATATGTTATGATATATATGCCACGTGTGGTTATTTGAGATATCTATGTATTCTTATGCAAAAATCTCACTGATTTTAAGATTAATGTTAATGCCTTAAAGATGGCTGGTCATTTTTTTCTTATTTTGTCTTGCCCAAATATCCATCCTTTCTCTCTTTTTATAGTAACTATGCCAATTTAAATTAGTTTATTTTCTGTATAGGAAAGTAAACTGCCCCCAACTTTCTTCTTCAGTCAAAACCCTCAAACAGTTCCCCAAACAAATAGAGATGTATCACATCTTCCAAAGTCCTACTTGGCTCCTCATCTGAGTTATCATTAACAAGAAGAAGCAAAATATGAGCACTGGCTGCCTCAGTGCCATGATTTTTTGGAAGTCAGAGGACTTGCATGCTGTAAGATATGTCTCACCAACTTGGCCATTCATTTTTACTTAAGACTCCTGAACAAATGCAAACCCACCCTGGGTTATTATTTTAGTCATGAACATACTAACATAGATTAATTTGTTAGAGGATCTAAGGCTAGACCGCACGACCAGAGAACAGACGGGGAAGGAATATCTCATTTCTCTGTTGGTGGACTTGTCACCCTGGTCCTCTGAGGGCTACAGCTGATATCAGGAAGAGGTGCTGAGTACAAATCTCATGTACTCTATGATTTTCATTAGTGCTTCCCTTTAGAAAGTATTTTTCTTTATTAATAAGTGTCTTTTCATTTTTATGCACAGGCAGCATGTCGGCTGAAACACCAATCACACTGAATATTGATCCTCAGGATCTACAGGTACAAACATTCACTGTAGAGAAGCTACTGGAGCCACTCATAATCCAGGTATGAAGACCATGGAAATAACAATATGTAACTTCAGAAGAACTAAAAAATGAGAAAAGTAGATCATGAACCAAGGAAAGATTTGATTTTTATAGAGGGAATATGTCATCTAAAATTGATTTTTAAGATACTGCTAAAATATAAAAAAATACATATTTAGTAATAATAATAAAGTTTGGAAAGTACCCCCCCCCCACAATTCTCTCTTAAAAGCAACAGACGTGGGGTGCCTGGGTCGCTCAGTTGGTTAAGCATCCAGCTCTTGATTTTGGCTCAGGTCCTGATCTTGAGGTTGTGAGATTGAACCCCGTGGGGGTTCTACTTGTCTCTCTCCCTATCCCCGCTTGTGCCTGCACTCTCTCTCTCAAATAAATAAATAAAATCTTAAAGCAACAGCCATAAAAATATGTATATATAGCTTTCAAAGTACCTTTATATAGTCATGAAAACTGAGTGAGGCAGGCAGCATGGTTAAAACCATCCTTATTATATAGATGAGGAAATTGAGCCAAGAGAATTTCAGTGACTTGTCCCAAGGCACATGGTGGCTCATTTGTCAAATAGGAAATTATTTTTAAAATACCAAAATGTATGAGAAAAGCAGCTATTTAAGAAATTGTGTGATAAAATCTTTCATGAAGTCAGTAATCCTTTCATAATATACATCATGATTCTCTGACTTATTATGCAAGTCCAGATTTTACTTATTGGAGTTCTTAAAGCAGAGCTTGAAAAAACTTACACTATCTGTAGATTTAAATTTTTTGTCCTTTACCCAAAATTTATGAAGGATCTTCCCATAGGCTTACCACACATTATACTTCCTAATACAAATTATCCCTTTTTCCTTTTTTTTTTATTCAAGTATAATTAACCTACAGTGTAATATTAGTTTTAGGTATACAATATGATTCAACAATTCTGTACATTTCTCAGTGCTCATTGAGATAAGTGTACTCTTAGTTCCCTTTATTTGTTTCACCCATCCCTGCTATGTTCCCTCTGGCAACCACCAGTTTGTTCTCTGAATTATGTATCTGTTTTTTTTGTTTGTTCATTAGTTTTGTTTCTTAAATTCCACATGTAAGTGAAATCATATGGTACTTGTCTTTCTCTGACTGACATATTTCACTTAGTATTATACCCTCTAGGTCCATCCATGTTGTTGCATATGGCAAGATTTCCTTCTTTTTTAATGGCTGAATAATATTTCATCGTATATATATATATATGTGTATATATATATAGACCACTTCTTTATCCATACATCAATTGATGGACACTTGGGCCATTTCCACAATTTGGCTAATGCAGATATGCTGCAATAAATATGAAGGTGTTTATAATTTTTGAATTACTGTTTTTGTATTTTTTGGGTAAATACCTAGTAGTGGAATTAATGGATCATATGGTAATCCTATTTTTAATTTTTTGAGGAACCTCCATACTGTTTTCCAGTGACTGCACCAGTTTGCATTCCCACCAACAGTGCATGAGGATTCTTTTTCTCTACATTCTTGCCAACACTTGTTGTTTTTTCTGTCATTTTAGTCCTTCTGACAGGTGTGAGTGGTATCTCATTGTGGTTTTGATTTGTATTTCCCTCATGCCAAGTGATGTTTTTTATATGTATCACCAAGTTATTTGGTGAAATTTTTAAATGAATTCTCACAAATCATTTAAGATTTTGTTCCTATGCAGTTACCAGGTGTGAATAGGGAAATGGCCTTCATTTTGGTGATGGCTCGTAAAGGCTAGTACTTGTATGTGACTGCATAACACTTATTTGTTCTGTAAAGGTAGAACATTAGAGTTGGTCACTTAAGACTTGCTAATAAGAAGACCCTCCAAGATGGTGGAGGAGTAGGGGATCCTAGTTTCATCTGGTCCCTGGAAATCAGCTAGATATTTATCAAATCATTCTGAAAACCTGCAAAATCAACCAGAGATCTGAGAAAAGAATTGCTACAATTCTACAAATAGAAAAGCAACCACTTTTTGCAAGGTAGGAGGTGAGGAAATGTGAATCTGAAGCAGTGCCCTGGAAGATAAACCTGGAGGGAAGGAGCCTCTGTAAGCTGGGTACCAGGAAGTGTCATAAGCAGCAGAGCGCAAAATCGGAACTTTTAGAAGTTTACCTGAAAGGCACTCAAGAGGCGAAGCAGGCGGAATCCCAGGTGGGATAGCTTGGTCTCAGGATCCCCGGGGTCACAAAAAGAATGGGGGTGCCCGAGTGCAGCAGAGTTCCCAGGCATTGGAGTGGGGCAGCCAGTTGCAAACAGTGAGACCAGGCTCCAGCTTACTGCTTGGTGTTGCCATAAACTGAGAACTGCCTGTCCATATAACACTCTCTGAGCAGGAGCCCAGCAAGAGGCAGAACTGCAGTGAGAACCCCCTCCCTACCCTGGGAGGAGTGGTGTGCATGCACGCCGCAAGAGTTCATAAAGTTTGGAGACTCGAATTGGGGTGGAGTGCCTGAGATAAAAATGCTCAGTCACAGGCTGTGTTAACACAGAGTGTGTATGGAAACTGAGGAGACAACAGTGATTGACCACTTTTCTGTGAGGGTGCACCGAAGAGCGGGGGACACGAACTTTCAGCTCCTGGGCTAGAGATTGGGGCACAGCTATTTTTCACTCCCACCCCCCACCAGCTCTGGAGCCCACTTACACTGAGCCTGGCCCCCTGACAAGGGCGGTGCAGTTCCGCCGGGGCAAAGACACCTGAGAATCAGGTAACAGGTCCCTCCCCCAGAAGACCAACCAGCAGGAACTTCTGGCAAATACCAAGTTTGCCAATCATACAGAACTGTAAAACTCCAGCTCTTGGGGAAAGAAGTATATAGAAGTGGTTTTTTCTTATTATTCTTTAGCCCTTCAGTTTTATATTTTATTATCCTTTTCAGCTATTTTCTTATTTTATCAATTATTTTTTAAGTCTTTTTTAATTTTCATTTTTTCACTTATAATTTATATATATATTTTTCATTTTTGGCTTCCTTTCATTGTATTCAACTTTATTTTTGTATATATATAAGTTTTTCTTTCTGACCTATTTTGGGAGACCTATTCTAGTTTCTTCTAACACACAGACCAAAATACACCCAGGATCTAGCTTACTGTTCTGTTTGGTTCAACCTCTTGTCTGATTTTATTCCCATTCCCTACCCCCCTCTTTTTTTTCTGTTTGGTTTCTGTTCTCTTCTGATTAGTGTAGTGTATATTTTTCTGGTATAGTTATTATCCTTTAGCCCTTCAGTTTTATATTTTATTATCCTTTTCAACTATTATCTTATCAATTATTTTTTAAGTCTTTTTATATTTTCATTTTTACACTTACAGTTTGTATATATATTTTTCATTTTTGACTTCATTTCATTGTATTCAACTACATTTTTTCTATATATATGAGGTTTTCTTTCTTGCCTATGTTGGGACCTAGTTTCTTCTAATAAACAGACCAAATACACTCAGGATCCAGTTTATTGTTCTGTTCTGTTCTACTTGTTTGATTTTATTCTCAGTTTTTTTCTTTTTCTTTTCTTTTTGGTTTCGGTTCTCTTCTGATTTGTGTATATTTTTCTGGTGTCATTGTTGCTGTATTTGTATTTTCCCTCCCTTTCATCTATTCTTTTCTGGACATAATGACAAGATGGAAGAACTCACCCCCAAAAAGAGAGCAAGAGGCAGAAATCACAGCTAGGGATCTAATAAATATGGGTATAAGTAAGATGTTGGAACTAGAATTCAAAACAAGATTGTAAAGATAATAACTGGGCTTGAAAAAAGCATAGAAGACACTAGATAATCCCTTCGTGGAGAAATAAAAGAACTAAAATCTGGTCGAAATCAAAAAGGCTATTTCTGAGATGCAATAAAAAAATGGAGGCCCTAACTGCTAGGATATATGAGGCAGGAGAGAGAGTCAGTGATATAGAAGATAAAATGATGGAAAATAAGGAATCTGAGGAAAAGAGAGGTAAACGACTACTGGATCACGAGGGCAGAATTCGAGAGATAAGTGATACCATAAGATGAAACAACATTAGAATAATTGGGATCCCAGAAGAAGAAAGAGAGAGAGGGGCAAACTATAGCTGAGAACTTCTCTATTCTGGGGAAGGAAACAGGCATTCAAGTCCAGGAAGCACAGAAAAGCCCCCTCAAAATCAATAAAAATAGGCCAACATCTAGACATATAATAGTGAAGCTTGCAAATTTCAGAAATAAAGAGAAAATCCTGAAAGCAGCTCGGAACAAGAGGTCCTTAGCCTACAATGGTAGAAACATAAGGCTGGCAGCAGACCTGGCCACAGAGCAGAAAGGACTGGCATGATATATTTAACATGCTAAATGGGAAATATATGCAGCCAAGAATACTTTATCCAGCAAGGTGGTCACTCAGAATGGAAGGAGAGATAAAGAGCCTCCAGGACAAACAGAAACTAAAAGAATTTGTGATCACTAAACCAGCCCTGCAAGAAATATTAAAGGGGCTCCTTTAAGTGAAGAGAGCTGAAAAGTAACAAAGACCAGAAAGGAACAGAGACAATATACAGAAACAGTGACTTTACAGGTAAGACAATGGCACTAAATTCATATTTTTCAATAATTACTCTGAATGTAAATGGACTAAATGTCCCAATCAAAAGACACAGGGTATCAGATTGGATAAAAAAAACAAGACCCATTGATATGCTGTCTGCAAGAGACTCATTTTAGACCCAAAGACACCTCCAGATTGAAAGTGAGGGGGTGAAAAACCATTTATCATGTTAATGGACATCAAAAGAAAACTGGGGTGGCAATCCCTATATCAGACCAATTAGATTTTAAACCAAAGACTGTAATAAGAGATGAAGAAGGACACTATATCATAATAAAGGGGTCTATCCAACAAGAAGATCTAACAACTGTAAATATTTATGCCCCTAACATGGGAACAGCTAATTATATAAACTAATTAATAAGAAAATTAAAGAAACACATTGGTAATAAAACAATAATAGTTAGGGACTTTATTTTAAAGATTTTATTTATTTGAGAGAGAGACAGAGACAGAGATCATGAGTGGGGGAGGGGCAGAGGGAGAATTAGACTCCTCTATGAGCAGGGGGCCTGACGTGAGGCTTGATCCCAGGACCCTGAGATCGTGACCTGAGCTGAAGGCAGATGCGTAACCAACTAAGCCATCCAGGCATCCTAGTTAGGGACTTTAACATCCCACTCAGAGCAAGGGACAGACCCATCTAAGCAGAAGATCAATAAGGAAACAATGGCTTTGACTGAAACTGGACCAGATGGACTTCACAGATATATTTAGGGCATTTCATCCTAAAGCAATAGACTACACATTTTTCTTGAGTGCACATGGAACATTCTCCAGAATAGATCACAAACTGGGTCACAAATCAGGTCTCAACCGGTACCAATAGACTGGGATTATTCCCTGCATAATCTCAGACCACAGTGCTTTAAAACTTGAACTCAATCACAGGAGAAAGTTTGGAAGGAACACAAATACATAGAGGTTAAAGAGCATCCTTCTAAAGAATGAATGGGTCAACCAGGAAACAATAGTTCAGAACCTTTGGGATGCAGCAAAGGTGGTCTAAGAGGGAAGTATATAGCAATACAAGCCTTTCTCAAGAAATAAGAAAAGTCTCAAATATACATACTAACCATACACCTAAAGGAGCTGGAGAAAGAACAGTAAGTAAAGCCCAAACCTAGCAGGAGAAGAGAATTAATGAAGATCAGAGCAGAAATCAATGAAATAGAAACCAAAAGAACAATAGAACAGATCAATGAAACTAGGAGCTGGTTATTTGAAAGGATTAAGAAGATTGATAAACCCCTGGCCAGACTTATCAAAAAGAAAAGAGAATAAATAAATAAATAATAAATGAAAGAGGAGAGATCACAACCAACACCGAAGAAATACAATTATAAGAACATATTATGAGCAATTATTTGCCAACAATTAGGCAATCTGGAAGAAATGAATGCATTCCTAGAAACATATAAACTACCAAAACTGAAACTGGAAGAAATGGAAAATTTGAACAGATCCATAACCAGCAAAAAAATTGAAGCAGCAATCAAGAATGTCCCAACAAACAAGAATCCAAGACCAGATGGCTTCCTAAGGGAATTCTACCAAACATTTAAAGAAGAATTAATACCCATTCTTCTGAAACTACTCCAAAAAAATAGAAATGGAAGGAAAACTTCCACACTCATTCTATGAGGCCAGCATTACCTTGATCCCCAAACCAGACAAAGACCTCACCAAAAAGAATTACAGACCAATATCCCTGATGAACATGGATGCAATAATTCTCACCAAGATACTAGCCAATAGGATCCAATAGTACATTAAAAGGATTATTCACCAAAGTCAAGTGGGATTTATTCCTGGTCTGCAAGGGGGGTTCAACATCCACAAATCAATCAGTGTGATACATCACATTAATAAAAGAAGGGACAAGAACCATATGATCCTCTCAATAGATGCAGAAAAAGCATTTGACAAAGTACAGTATCCTTTCTTGATTAAAACTCTTCACAGTGTAGGGATAGAGGGAACATACCTCAATATCATAAAAGCCATATACAAAAAGCCCACAGCGAATATCATTCTCAATGGGGAAAAACTGAGAGCTTTCCCCCTAAGGTCAGGAACACGGCAGGGGTGTTCTCTCTCACCACTGTTGACAACATACTACTAGAAGTCCTAGTAATCAGACAACAAAAAGAAATAAAAGGCATCCAAATCGGCAAAGAAGTCAAACTCTCACTCTTTGCAGATGACCTGATAGTCTATGTGGAAAACCCAAAAGAGTCCACCCCAGAATTGCTAGAACTCATACAGGAATTCAGCAAAGTGGCAGGATATAAAATCAATGCACCGAAATCAGTTGCATTCCTATACACTAACAATGAGACAGAAGAAAGAGAAATTACAGTCGATCCCATTTACAATTGCACCCAAAACCGTAAGATACCTAGGAATAAATCTAACCAAAGAGGCAAAGGATCTGTACTCAGAAATAGAACGCTCATGAAAGAAATTGAGGAAGACACAAAGAAATGGAAAAACATTCCATGTTCATGGACTGGAAGAATAAATATTGTTAAAATGTTTATACTACCCAGAGCAATCTACACATTCAATGCAATCCTTATGAAAATACCATCAACATTTTTCACAGAGCTGAAACAAATAATCCTAAAGTTTATATGGAACCAGAAAAGACCCTGAATAGCTAAAGGAATGTTGAAAAAGAAAACCAAAGCTGGTGGCATCACAATTCCGGGCTTCAGGCTATATTACAAAGCTGTAATCATCAAGACAGTATGGTACTGGCACAAAAACAGACACATAGTTCAATGGAACAGAATAAGGAACCCAGAAATGGACCCTCAACTTTATGGTCAACTAATCTTTGACAAAGCAGAAAAGAATGTCCAATGGAAAAAAGACAGTCTCTTCAACAAATGGTGTTGGGAAAATTGGATAGCCACATATAGGAGAGTGAAACTGGACCATTTTCTTATAGCATACACAAAAATAGACTCAAAATGGATGAAAGACTTAAATGTGAGACCGGAATCCATCAAAATCCCAGGGGAGAACATAGGCAGGAAGCTCTTTGACTTCGGCTGCAGCAGCTTCTTGCTAGACGTATCTCCAAAGCCAAGGGAAACAAAAGCAAAAATGAACTATTGGGACTTCATCAAGATAAAAAGCTTTTGCACAGCAAAGGAAACAGTCAACAAAACCAAAAGACAACCAACTGAATGGGAGAAGATATTTGCAAATATCTTATCAGATAAAGGATTAGTGTCCAAGATCTATGAAGAACTTAATCAAACTCAACACCCAAAAAGTAAATAATCCAGTCAAGAAATGGGCAGAAGACATGAACAGATATTTCTGCAAAGAAGACATCCAAATGGCCAACAGACACATGAAAAATGCTCAACATCACTTGGCATCAGGGAAATATAGATCAAAACCACAATGAGCTACCACCTCACACCAGTCAGAATAACTAAAATTAACAATTCAGGAAACAACAGATGTTGGTGAGGATGAGGAAAAAGGGGACCCCTCCTACACTGTTGGTGGGAATGCAAACTGGTGCAGCCACTCTGGAAAACACTATGGAGGTTCCTCAAATAGTTATAAATAGAGTTACCTTACGACCCAGCAATTGCACTTCTAAGTATTTACCCAAAGAATACAAATGTAGTGATCCAAAGGGGCACCTGCACCCCAGTGTTTATAGCAGCAATGTCTGCCATAGCCAAAATATGGAAAGAGCTTAGATGTCCACTGACAGATGAATGAATAAAGAAGATGTGGTGTGTGTGTGTGTGTATAATGGAATATTAGCCATCAAAAAAAAAACTTATCATTTGCAGCGACATGGATTAAACTAGAGGGTGTTATGCTAAGCAAAATAAGTCAGTCAGAGAAAGTCAGTTATCATATGATTTCACTCATATGTGGAATTTAAGAAACAAAACAGAGGATCATAGGGGAAGGGAGGGAAAAATAAAATAAGGTGACAATGGAGAGGGAGATAACATTAAGACTCTTAACTATAGGAAACAAACTGAGGATTCCTGGAGGGGAGGGCGGTGGGGGTTGGGGTAACTTGGTGACAACATTAAGGAGGGCACACGATGTAATGAGGACTGGGTGTTATATGCAATTGATGCATCACCAAACTTTACCTCTGAAACTAATAATACTTTATATGTTAATTACTTGAATTTAAATAAAATAAAATTAAAAAAATTTGAAAAAAGACTTGCTAATCCCAAAGGCTGCTGACATATTGTTTATGAACAGAGAAAGTATCATTATGAAGAAACTGCTTTTTTTTTTTAAAGATTTTATTTATTTATTTATTTATTTTTTAAAAGATTTTATTTATTTATTTATTTGAGAGAGAGAGTCAGAGAAAGAGAGCACAAGAGGGAGGAGCGGGAGAGGGAGAAGCAGACTCCCTGCTGAGCAGGGAGCCCGATGCGGGACTCGATCCAGGGACTCCAGGATCATGACCTGAGCCGAAGGCAGTTGCTTAACCAACTGAGCCACCCAGGCACCCTAAAGATTTTATTTATTTGTTTGACAGAGACACAGCGAGAGAGGGAACACAAGCAGGGGGAGTGGGAGAAGGACAAGCAGGCTTCCCTCTGAGCTGGGAGCCTGATGCAGGACTCGATCCCAGGACCCTGGGATCATGACCTGAGCCAAAGGCAGATGCCTAATGACTGAGCCATCCAGGTGTCCCGAAACTACTTTTTATGTTCTAACTGAAACCGATAGATGTTTTGCTTTAGTCAAGTACATTGATATAGCAGTCAACAGAATATTTTAAGTAAATTCACATTGAAGACTACGCCTTTCACAGTTTATATATATTTCCTGGCGTTTTTAAAAACTCTTATAAGCTGCAAACATTTATTGAGTCCACCTAGAAAATTAAAAGGGTGAAAATAACCTGAAATAATTTTATTTGACTGGAAAGAAATTTAACTCTTTTAAAAAGTGTTACCATGCTTATTACTTTAGAGGGCTTTCAATATAGTGTCTGGGTTCAGACTTTTCATGATCTACAAGTAGATGGGTTAAGGAAAGGGAAATTAGTACTTATTATATGCTATATAGTTTGCATTTATATGTAAGTATAGTTGCTAATTTATGTTCCTTAAGATTTTTGTCAATGTTTTTGAACATGTTTCTTGATGGTATACCGGTTTACCAATATCCCAGTTAGAAAAAAGTTTCTAGATCTTAGCAAACTTCAAGTCAAATTAAATTAAAAATATTAATAATTGATAGAATATTTACTGTGTTCAGAAACTATCCCATAAAGGAGAATTCTAGTGCAACAAAATTATTTGGACATACTCTTGATTTTCATTTTAAAGGGATTATCCTTATCAAAAACCAGTGCATTTCAAACTCAAAGAATTATTAAAATAACTGACCTTTTTGTTAATGCCCAGCCTTCTTGTATCTGTCACTTTGATCATGTATTACATATCAATACAAGTAAAAATTTTCATTAAATTGTATTATAGGTGTTTTTCTACAATAGCATCATATTGACTATCTCATCACATTCTTTTTTTTTCAAAGAGTGTTTATTTTGAAATAGTTACATGGTTTAAGTAATATTGTCTGTGATTATACTGGAAAACATTCCAAAAGAAGTTCATGATCTTTAAGTTCATAGTGCCAGATGAAGTTATCAGTGTAGTAACCCCATTAAAAAAATTCTCACTTTTACTCATTATTTATCTTAATGTTATATTCCTTTGCTTTCAGGGTTCCACAGAAATTACTTCCCACCTCTGTATATAACTCAAAGTCAAAATTACATTTTAATTTTTGGAGTAATTGGTCATAGATACTATTATGTCACTCTGGCTTCTGTTCATTTATTCATACATTTTTATTCTGCTCTTTTTATAGTTCCAGAGTGTTCTACACCAAACTTGATTTATCTTTAATCTATTTTTTTTTCTCTTGGGCACAGGTAAATCATTAGGTCATTTTGCAGGGATGTTCAGTCTGGGATATATTTCAATCATTCGCTTTCATTTTCTCTGTGTTATAACTTATACAGTTGCATCCCTCTGTAATAAATTCCTCCAATGGGTCAGAAATAATTTTTTTTCTCAGCAATTACATTTTTATGATTGCAACTGTAGGCAACTGCAGTTTATCACTTTCAAGATCCAGATTTGGCAGTGCAGTGCAGAAAGTCTGTTTATGCAGAATCGCGATTAAAAGAATTTACATCTCTATGTTGTATACTCTCTGAAGGAGATACAAACTGGTAGATCATGCTACAGTCATTATATAACAGAACCGTCTATAATCTTATTTGCCGCAAAATATAATTTTCTATGTGTCAGATTCATGTTGAATGTGAACTAAAAGAATTGACTTACTCAAAATCTTTTTTTTTATTATTATGTTATGTTAATCGCCATACATTACATCATTAGTTTTTGATGTAGTGTTCCATGATTCATTGTTTGCGTATAACACCTATTAAGATAAAAACATTAGCAAACTTCTTATAATGTGTTATCTCATATAAAGTTTTCTTGGAACAAAGGTTCAAATGTATTTTATGATGTATATATATATTCCATGTTTTCAAGAGGTAAATATAGAGTTAAATCAATAGTAATAAACATTGTTTTTCTGGCTCTTACTCCTAACTCTTGTATGACCTCTTGGCCTTTTCTTGGCTTCTGCTTCCATAGTGTCTCCATCTATTTCTGGGATTCCCTTGGGGATGGTTTTATATACTCAGTAATACTCATTCTGTCTAGTTGAAGAGTATCTGCCAGCTCTTTTTATCAGTCAGCATAAACTAGGTTATGCTGTAATAAGACAAATCCCAAATCTCTGAGGCTTAATAAAAGTTCATTTCCTGCTCAAGCTACATGTAGAGTGTGAGTTAGCAGGGGATCTCTACTTAGTACCAGCACCCAGGGACCCAGGCTCCATCTCAGTATTTACATCCACTGTTGTAACAGGAGAGAACATGATGAATCATGCAAAGTGTCCTAAAATGTCCACCCAAATGTGATATATGTCAGTTCCTCTATTGCTTTTGTCAAAGCAAGTAATGTGGTTAGTGTGGATACTGAATGTGTGATCCTGCCCTGTACTCAGGAGAATGGGAATACTGTGAAAAGCTTCAGTAACTATTATCTTCCCATTGCCTTCTTTTTAGGGCTTCCTTTTTTGGTGGGCAGCTGACTTACTGATACTCACGGAGTATCAGTTGGCAAGGAGCCTCTGAGGCAATCTAGCATGCAAGTTTTGCCTCTGGGGGAATATGGTGAATTGGTTTTATCACCATCCTCTTGTTAGGGGATTGACTACATACTGAGAGTTAAGCAGTTAGTACCTAGGGTTAAAGGTTCTATCAGGTGCTAAACTAAAGACACACAGAAAGAAGTAGAGACATGGATAAGAGTCCTAGTGGAGCAGTTTTCAAGTTCAGATCCACAAACTCCTGCTGTTGAGGGACAGTAAGGTTACTTATTTACCAGAGTTTTAATGTGTCCTTCCAGTTTCCAAACCACATTCTGTCTCAGAATTATACTCTGGCCTCTATGGGGCCTCACTGTTCCCAGTTCCCTTGAGCACTGGCCACGTAGGCCTGATGCTTGTTTTCCTTATGTAATCTGGTTCCCTGGCCTCCTACCTTCCCTTCTAAAAGTTCTGAAAAGCTCAAAACAAGTGTCTAAAAGTTCGAAAGAACTTCCATTAGTAACAGCAATCCGGGGTTCCTGTAGTTGTCCTCATTACTTATGCTAGAATGGAGATTTTCCTGCAAAGTCTTTTTTTTTTTTTTTTTTCCTTCTCATTTCCAGAATTTGGAGTTTCTGAGGTATGACTCACTTGTGCTTCCAAAACTATCTGTCATGTTTTCCCATTTTCTCTAACTTTGTCTTGATGATCCACTGCCAGTGATGCCCATCATGAGGCCAGGGATGACATGTCAAGGTAGCCATGTCCCAATGCCTCCAAAGCTGCCAGTTCTCAAGGTGGCAGAATGGCACTGGGCTCCTACAAAAGAGGGGATAACGCCTTTCTTCCCAACAGTGCTGTCACGTGGGCTGCAATGAAGTAATGCTTACACCTAGAGTCACACAGAATTCCCCTTTCAGCTCCTTCTCCAGTCTCCTTCCTTTCCTTGTTAGAGTAAAACCCAATACAAGTGTCTGGATGGTGAATTCTTACTCCTCTAAGCACCATGTTTTTCTTTCTTTCCTGGCTCTTACGCAGAACCTCTCTGCCATACCCTACTCTCAACAGAATTTCTTTCTCTCCTTCAGCCAAGGGGAAAGAAAGCAAAAAAGCAATTAGATACTTAGAGGTCCAAAGGGTTCATTTCTCACTGTTCTACAGACAGATCTGATTGACTTTCAGGTAGCTAGGAGAAGACATGCTTTGGCTTCTTAGCCTCCTAGAATATAATTTCCTTTGTTTCTTTCAGAAAAGAATTCAAGTTTCATTTGTGGTGGTTTTCTGTCATTTCATAGGTCATTTTGAATAAGCATGATGCCATTTACTTAGGTTTCCTTGACTTTATCACCAAGCTTCTTTTCAGTAACCTTGCTGATTATTCTATCAATAGAATTTATGTCAGAATTAATCTTGAAGGTTCCAGGGAAATCTGAAAGATGGGTCTGCACACATATAGTGTTTTTGTAGATACTTTATATGCAAATATTAGAGTTTTGACTATGATCTCAACAAGTAACCTTAAAGGTTTGTAAATAAATGTCTTATTTAAACACAGGTTCAAGGCTTAATAAGTATAAAGATGTTATTTTTATGGTAGGATGAATAAGTAAACTTAATTCTGCCTTAATAATGTTTTAAAGTTAAAGGTGATTCAGTAATAGTTGAATTTATTCTAATAAATTTAATTCTTTAATTTCTGCATTCATTTACTGCCAGAAAACTCCCATGGGAAAGTTGTGACTCTGTAGTTTCCTTGAGAAACAAATAATTGAGAAAAAGGAAGCCATTTTTTAAATTAAAATAAGCATAAGAAAAACTAATAGCTAATTGATTAAAATAGCATGAGTCCAGCAGGATTGTGCATGGCTGAGCATATAAGGGATGCTCCCACCAGCAGAATTTGGTAGCTTTGAGATTAGCTGTGAGCAGATGTCAGTCTCTGCATATTTTCACTCTTCTCACTTGCTTCCTAGACCTTTTATTCTATCAGACTCTGATTTTCATTCTACTCCAACATTGCTGCCATGTTGTTCTTGTTTCTCTTACCACCCCCAATCCATTCCACTTCTGTTAATACTTTATCTTTTGATCACAGCTTATCTTTTCCTCCACAAATTCAGACTGATCCCACAGATATCCACCTCTAACTTAGCTGTGGAATAGGTCTTTTTCTTATAAACTGATTCCATAAGCAGCCAGGTGGTATAGACTGATAAGCCCAGATCTATTTGCCTTTTTAGTGGAACATACTAGATTGATGGGAGCGATTGTGGTTCAGCTGGCTGAAGGGATAGGAGTCCATATCTCCTCAGATGTCATCATCTTCACTGCTTGAAGTGTGATTCTACCCTTCACAGAAGTTCCTGGACTATTTCAGAACACGCAGCTTGTCTCAGGAAATACTGCCACAGCTTGACAGTCCAGGAGTCTAGACTAGTAATTGGCAAACTTTTTCTGTATAGGTCCAGATAGTAAATAGTTTCAGCTTTGACAGCCGTAGGGTCTCTGTTGCAACTCCTCTGCTGTTTGAGTTTGAAAGCAGCCATAGGCAATATGTAAACAAATGGATGTTTACAATAAAACATGGCTGTGTTCCAATAAAACTTAGAAAACAAACAAGTGGCCAGATTTGGCCCTGGGGACTTAAGTTGCAGGCCCCTCCTCTAGACTGACAATTTTCTCATGGAGATAATCTGTACTTACTGATTAAAGAAGGGTAAGAAATGGGCAGTATCCCATACACAGTTGGGAGCTCCCAGTGAGGAAATTTTGATGGGGTGATTTGTGGCCAAGCCCTGTACTTGGGGGAAGAGTGCTAACTAGGCAATTCAGAAAATTTCTGTTGCTATTGAGATCCTGTTAGTCCAGTGGTTTTCAACCCTGGCTGCACATTAAAATCCCCTGGGGAGCTTTTAAAAATCCTGATGCCCAGGCCACACAGGAAACCAATTAAATTAGAATCTTTGGGAGTAGGACCAAGCAGTAATTTTAAAAACTCCCGGGAGATTACAATGTGAGAAATGCTGTGCTGGCCTTAATATCAGCCGGTAGTGAACCTGGTTCTGCATCTTGGCCCAAGGCTTGCCCTAGTATAGTGCCCCTTCTGTCTTTTATTAATGGGTTCAGTAGTGCTCACCTGGAATAAATTTGTAAGGAATTCCTGGGGGTAACCTACTGCATCAACTCGGTAACATGCTCAGTTATTCCTCCTAGGTCCCATTAAGATTGTTACTAGCAGCTCTAGGAAAACTACTAGAGTTGAGGTCTTGGATCCATGTTCTGCAGTTCTCCCTTACTCAGCAGTCCACTATTAGATAGCATTATGGATCCACATATGGACTAGGTTATGGTGGACTCTTTTAAGTTTTTTGAGTATCCATGGCATCTTAGTTTTGGTGGACTATTATTTGGGGTGAAATTGCCATGAGGAAAGAGATTCATAATGCACAAGTCTGAAATTGTGGTGTGGTGTCACATCACATGAAAAAGTGTGTATTTATAGTCACCTGCACCATTGCTTCTCAACTTTAGTTATACAAGGGCATCCCTTAAGGAACTTACAAACATCCTGATACCCAGGCCACAGCTAAGGCCAATTAAATCAGAATCCTGAGTAGGACTCTGTTAACAGTATTTTTAAAAAGTCCCCCAGGTGATTGTATTGTATAGCCACTGGTGTTTTAGGACCTTGCTGCCACCTCAGTGCTGTCTATGGACTTGCTGCGTCCGGTTCACTTAGGAACTCCTAAAAAATGCAGACCCTTACACCCTGCCTCCTGAGTCAGAATCTATGGTGTAATAAGATCCAGTGTTGCAGTAAAGTTTGAGAAGGTGGTGTTGGAGACTGTAAATTTTAACTTTTAAATTGCAACATCATGTCGCTAGAGTTGAAAACCACTGCCTTATACCCTTATCTGTCTGCTGGTACAGAGTAAGCAGGAATTTCTCAGCTCTGATACTCATTTGTTGCTCTGCTCTGAAGAGGCTGCCCAGGGGTGATTGTCCTGTTGTGAGGGACCTGTCCACTTTTTTCTGAAGGGGACCTGCCTCTCCCACACTCTGACTAAGCAAGCCCATGGTTACTAGGAACCATGACCTGAGAAATGAGAAGATTTTCAAGAGTTAGTGCTTCTCCTTCAGGACGTTTGGAACCAGGACATAGTTTGTTATAATCTAGAAATAATTTTTACCTCTGGAAAAGTTACTTAACTCTGATATAGCTGAATTTGGATATATATAGTATTATAGTACTGAGTGCTCTACAAACTAAGGCTTAACAAATGCGCTTTGTGATTTTCAGATGAGTCCTTTCTTTAAACAATTTTTTTTAAAATTTATTTAAAATCTCTACATCCAACATGGGGCTCGAACTCATGACTCTGAAATCAAAAGTCACATGTTCCTCTGACTAAGCCAGCCAGCCACCCCTGAGTTTTTTCTTTTAGGAAACAATTTGCATTCTCAACCCTGATAAAGCAAAATACTGTGTTTCTTCAATTTAGACACATTTTCTACCTTATTTTTTAAAAAAATTTTTTATTGTTATGTTAATCACCATACATTACATCATTAGTTTTAGATGTAGTGTTCCATGATTCATTGTTTGTGCATAACACCCAGTGCTCCATGCAGAACGTGCCCTCCTCAATACCCATCACCAGGCTAACCCATCCTCCCACCCCCATCCCCTCTAGAACCCTCAGTTTGTTTTTCAGAGTCCATTGTCTCTCATGGTTCGTCTACCCCTCCGATTTCCCCCCCTTCATTCTTCCCCTCCTGCTACCCTCTTTTTTTTTTTTTCTTAACATATATTGCATTATTTGTTTCAGAGGTACAGATCTGAGATTCAACAGTCTTGCACAATTCACAGCACTTACCAGAGCACATACCC
>NC_138374.1:52565280-52582397 GCF_054177405.1 Leptonychotes weddellii
CCTCAGTTTGTTTCCTGAGATTAAGAATTCCTCATATCAGTGAGATCATATGATACATGTCTTTCTCTTTTTGACTTATTTCGCTCAGCATAACCCTCCAGTTCCATCCACGTCATTGCAAATTCTACCTCACATTTTTAACATTCTGAAATTAGGGTATATTTTATGACAGAGATGAACATTTAATGTAGTTTTCCTTTTTGATGCTTGTAAGGATTAACAAATTTACTCACAGTCTCTTTTGGTAAATACTCGGTCTTTTTAGATAAAATGATCAGAAATGGTGGGTGGGTGGGGGTGTTGCTTATGTGACCTCATGGGAGTGGGAGATGGACTTAGTGCCTATTGCTGCAGAGTGGCTGGTCTGGGTTACCTTATGGACTGGTGATCTTTGAGGGATGGCTGGACTCATGCATAGTTATCTTGTGGGCACCTCTGTGTATTTCCTTTGTAGTCTATAGCTGATGGAATTTCTGGACTACTCTCTCATCTTGGTTAGGATCCATGGTTCTCTCAAGATGCTTGGCCCTTGATGGTGCTTCAGACCCTTAAATCCCAGCTACATCCTCTGTCAGGTGTTTGGCGTTATCCGTCTACTTCTCAGCCTGTTCTGCAGGATTACCTTGCTTCTCACCATGGTGGGCTCAGGGCAGGCCCACCAGTCTTTAGCACAGCCACATTTTGATTGTCCTTTATGGTATCTAGGATGGTATGGGGCTTATCCATGCCTCATGGGAATCAAGAGTGGCTTAGGAAAGCTAAGCTGCTCTTCCTTCTACTAATAATTACACTGTGATGCCAAGATGATACTTTGGCCACCCCAGAGTTTGTGCAGGGAAACTCAGAAAGCAGTTTTCTCCCAGAGTTCTAAAGATAAATGGAACCAACTCTGTTTTCAGTATTTTTCCTCAATCATGCTAACACAGCTCCCCAGTCTGAGTGAACCTCAGACAGGAGAAATAAGGACATGTATCTTACTTGTCTTTCTTTTCTGTTAATGGCTTCCACAACTATTTTTTTCTTAGGACCTCAAGAGAATCAACTTTGAAACTCAAAGCTGATCAATGGTGGAATTGCTGGATTATATGGTAGTTCTATTTTTAATTTTTTGAGGAACCTCCATATTGTTTTCCATAGTGGTTGCACCATTTATATTTCCACCAGCAGTGCCCAAGAGTTCCCTTTTTCACATCCTCACCAACACTTACTATTTCCTGTCTTTTTGATAATAGCCATTCTAACAGGTGTGAGGTGACACCTCATTATGGTTTGATTTGTGTTACTCTGATGATTAGTAATATAGAACACCTTTTCATATAGCTGTTGGTCATCTGTGTGTCTTTTTTGGAAAAATGTCTGTTTAGGTCCTCTGCCCTTTGTAATTGATTTTTTTTTTCTCTTGAGTTGTATGAGTTATTTATTTATTTTGGGTATTAACCCCTTATCAGATATATGATTTGCAAATATTTTCTCCCATTTGGTAGGTTGTCTTTTCATTTTGTTGATGGTTTCTTTTGCTGTGCATAATCAGTTTTAAACTGAGCATTAACGTTTAAATCAGTTATGGGCTGTAGTCAAACCACATTTGTGTTACTTTAGAATTTTGACCATAGAGCTCTACAAATCTAATCTTTATGGTCTTTCCTATTGTTTGTTGTCTCTTATTCATACATGATTAGCAGGTATATTTCCCCTGGATATCTTCAATAACAAGGAGTTTTGTGTTAGAAGAGACAAGGAGTAAATCTGATGGTCTAGGGTAGATGGGACAAAAGGAATCTGGCAACAGATAGTGGGAGTAAAATGCAACAAAGTTTTATAAGATTGTGTTGGCAAAGCATATGGCATAGTTTATTCAACTTTATGGTGATAGGGTTATAAATGCGTATTAAACAAAGCTGAGACACAGAATTAGGGGTCAAACCCAAACCTCACCATCAGCCCCTGCTGGAAGTGGAATGCTGGACTGGATGGACCATGTCACATGACTAAACTGCATGTGAAGTCAACCCATTCTTTATTTAGGGCGAGGTTTGGCTTGATTGGATTTTTCACTTATTTTGTTTCCTTTAAGCAGTCAGTGGTTATTGATGGAAAATTGTCTTTTTCCTTTTCCTTGCTTAGCATTTCTTTGAATCAGTACTTCACTATAAACTATTGGTTATGGATTCATCAGAAGGATTAATGCTTGATTTAGGTATAAATAGCAACATGAATATAATTTCTCCTTAGTTTGCTTAATTCAGTATCTTGATAGCTTTTCACCATGATTTTGGAAACATTTGTTTGTAGAGAAGGATACTGTATGATTAACAGTACATTTTTTACTAAAGCCTAAATTTGTCTTTGAATTGTTGCTCTGTATAAAACAAGTATCTTTTCTAAATAATAGTCACATTCAAAGTGGCAAAAGCCACATATCCTATGATTACTAGGTTAATGGTTGGGTTTCCTAAAAGTACTACTTCTACAGGTTGGGGTGCCCAAAGCTTAGTCCTGCAACTTCTCTAGCTATATTTTGTTTTTGAGAGATATCATCTAGTCTTATGATTTAAAAAAATACTGTTCTCAAACATCTTTGAAGTTTTAGTAATACCAGTAAACCATTTATATTTGAATAATTACAATGAAAATGTAAGCTATAAGAAACATACTTCCAGCCCTTATCTTTCTCAACTTCAGAATTGTATACTAGTTTCCAACTTAGCAACTCTAATAGGCAATCTTAACATGCCCAAAGTTCAGCTCTTGGTTCTTCTTCCTTCTCATGTGTCCTTAAGTAAATATTACCTGCATGTACTGCTATTCAGGCCATATACCATGGAGTCATCCTTGATCCTCTGTTTCTTTCGTAACCCATATCCAATCTATTAGCAAACCTTGTTGACTCACCACAATTACCAGAATTCTGCCACTTCTCAACAAGTCCAGCAATGCTCCCTGGAACAAGCCAATGTGGTCTCCACTTGGGCTACTGTAATAGCCTCCTAACTGTTTTTCCTTCTTCCATTTCTCATCCATCTTCCTTGGTCTGTGTCTAATCCCCAGTCTATTCTCTAGAGCAGACAGAATGGTCCTTTTAAATTTTAGGTCAGATCTTGTTCCTTTCCTGTTCTAAAATCTTGAATAGCTCCCAATCACAAGAATAGAATTTAGAGTGTTGATGGTGATCTATAAGGCCTGTACAATTTGGTGCCTCAGTGCCAGCCTGACCTCATCTCTGATGCTCTTACCTCACTCAGCTGTAGGTCCTCTGGCCTTCCTGCTGCTCCTGGAACACAGTTAATCAAGCTTCTGTTTTGGAGCCTTTGTACTTGCTGTTTCCTATTTGGAATATGTTCTTCCAGATAGTCAAATGTCTTACTCTTCTACTTCCTTGGAGTCCTTTTTACCCGATCAGGGAGGCCTTCTCTGATACCACATCTAACTAGCCCTTCCTTATCACATATCTGTTCTCTTACCCTTCTTCACTTTCTTCATAGCACATATCAAATATACTCACTATTATGTTACACAATTATGTATGTATTTATTTATTCTCTTTTCTCTTCTCAGTAGGATGAGGCTTACTGACATATCCTCCTGGTTCAGTGCAGGTGCACCAACAATATTTGTTGAGTAAATGAAATGTGGAGTCCAGATTTGTTTTGTTTTGTTTTTGGATGGCAAGTAGTTGAGTAAAACAGGAAGAAACTAGTATTTGATGTTAGTGTTCGCGTGTGGTCTCTTCCTGGTTGTGTTTAAGTTCATATTTTTTCCAGGAATAAGTATACTTCCAGGATTAGAACATTTAGCTACAGCTGTTTGTGTTTGATGTGTAAATCTCTTTGCTTTGTTATGCCATCTGCATGGCCAGAGGGCTGGTAGAATTGGAGAGGGATTGACATGTTTTTGTTATCATCGCTCAATAGCTCCAAGTAATAGCTTGGCTATCAGTATTGTTAATCTAACAAACAAAACCCTAAATTGTATTTTAAAAGATGATGGTTGCTTCATGCTTTTTGTGTCACTAATGGTGATGATTGTTATAGGCTGAATTGTATCCCTCTCAAATTCATACATTGAAGTCCTAGTCCTTAGTACCTCAGGTTGTGACTGTATTTGGAGATAGGGCCTTTAAAGAGCTAATTAAGTTAAAATGAGGTCTTTAGGTGGGCCCTAATCCAGTATGACTGGTGTCATTGCAAAAGGAGATTGGACATAGAGAGATACCAGGGATGCCTGCACACAGAGAAAACCATGGCATAGTGAGAAGGTAATGAAAAGAGTGCAGGCCAATGAGAGAGGCCTTAGAAGAAACTGACCCTGTTGACACCTTGATCTTGGACTTTCAGCCTCCAGAACTATGAGAAAATAAGTTTTGTTGTGTAAGCCACCCACTCTATAGTACTTTGTATGACAGACCTGGCGAACTAATAAAAGGATTAAAAAGTGAAAATCAGTGGGGTGCCTGGGTGGCACGGTCGGTTGAGGGACCAACTCTTGGTTTTGGCTCAGGTCGTGATCTCAGGGTCATGTTCCCAGGATCGTGAGATGGAGCCCCCGGAGTCTGCTTAAGACTTTCTCTCCCTCTCCCTCCGTGGTTGTGTGTGTGCACTCTCTCTCTCAAATAAATGAATAAATCTTTAAAAAAAAGTCATAAAAAAAGTGAAAGTCAGTAATAAAAGTCACGTGCCTGTTCTTTTTACTTATAGTTTGAAAATGAACTATGTAAACTGTCTTTTTTCTTCTTTTTGGCCAGAAAAGAAAAGACAATATAAGTATATACTTGATTCTAGATCACTTTGAACTGATCAGACTTCAAATAAAGTATAGGAATGGAGACTTGCTTTTCTATGATAGTAGACATGGGAAATGACAAAATATCCTGCATTAAGTAATTCCTTTTTCTGGAAACTACCATGTGCTATCACTGAAATTAAATTTTAATTTTGGCTTAGCTATCAACTCTCTTTGTAACTGAGCAAATCATTCAACATAATGGCTCTTGGCTTAAGGTCTCTAAAATCTAGAGTTTCATTCATCTTTTCATTAACTAAACCACTACTTATTTATTATTGACAGTATGCTAGCTCTGGGGTTTTGGAATGAGTCAGTCATGGTCTCTGCTCTTATCAAGTTCATGGTAAAGCTGGGGAGGTGGTATGTATAACATTACAAAATGTTATAATGAGTGGTGTGAGAGGTACAAATAAGGGGCTGTGAGTGGTGGGGTGGGTTGGGGGAATGTTCCAGGCTGAGGATGCCAAACATTTCTTGTTCTGGGCCTAATAAGTAGTTTGTGGGCAAACTCCACAAATGGAAGATGGGAGTGAAATTTAGTCAGAAGTAAGATCATAAATTGCCTTATAAACCATGCTTTAGCCTTTATCCAGGCCATGCTTTAGACTTTATCTTATGGGCAGCTGGGGGCCATTGGAGGGTTTTAAGCTGGTGCAAGTATTTCAGATTTGCACTGTAGAAAGATGGCTCTATGGAAATGTGGGATGGGTGTGGAGACAGTGACGAAGGCCAGAATCGATGCATATACTTTTTGTAATGACAGAGTGAAGGATAGGACTGAAATTGAGGCTCTGCTTCTGTGTCATGAGGATAGCATGGAAGGAGTGTAGGCTAGGGCAGTTATCCAGAGAGCAGCTATGAGAAGCAGTGGCCCTGGGCTGAAGAGGAGGTGACAGAAACTAAAGCTTTTAAAGAGACATTTTATTTATTTTTATTTTTTATTTTTTTAAAGATTTTTTATTTTTTATTTGACAGAGTACAAGCAGGGGGGAGTGTCAGACAGAGGCAGAGGGAGAGGGAGAAGCAAGCTCCCCGCTGAGCAGGGAGCCCGATGTGGGGCTCGATCCCAGGACCCCAAGACCATGACCTGAGCCAAAGGCAGATGCCTAACCGTCTGAGCCACCCAGGTGCCCCTAAAGAGACATTTTAAAGTACCCAGAGAGGAGGATAAGAGAGAGAGAGTAGCCCAGATGGCCTCTGAATTTCTGCCTCAGTTTAGAGGTGTCAGTCCCTGAGGTAAGATATACAAATGGAGGAGGACTGTTTTTACCCCACAGTCTGCCAAACTTGATTATCTGCTACTCAGACAAAAATAATGTCAATCTCCGCCCCTTTGCACATGGTTCTCTTCACTTGGCTCTCTTTCCCTGCTATCTGTTCTAGTAGAAAACTGTTCTTAAAGGCTCTTCTTGGAAGCCCTACTTAATGCTTGTGAATGTTTGCCATCTCTATAGCACTTTCTTTGTATTTATAAGTCTAAGCAGTTATCATTCTGCTTTTTATTTTTTTAAAATTTTTATTTAACATATAATGTATTATTTGTTTCAGGGGTACAGGTCTGTGATTCATCAGTCTTACACAATTCACAGCGCTCACCATAGTGCATACACGTCCCAATGTCCATCACCCAGCCAGTCTGCTTTTTATATTGCAGTTAGTTGTGTATCTCTCATCACCATACTGGAGCTTACTCATCTTTATTTTCTAAATGTCCAGGGTATTGTTTTGAATATAACATGTGCTCAATAAGTGTTTATTGGCCTAAGATGATCTAAAAGAAGATTGTAGTTGGTTTAAGGCGAGTGTTAAATGTCAATTGAGTGGTATACATTTGCTGGATTCAATACTTCAGTCTTCCACAGTACTTTTGTTAACACAACGAAGGTTGTTTTTGGTAGGAAGTAAATAACAGTTGAAATTATCAATAACTTGAAGAGGGGACCTCCCCTTCCCAAGAGTAGATGGATATCTTTTACTTTAAAAGATCGCTGGTTTTACTGTAGACAGCTGTCTATAGACAGTTTTATTTTTCTACCTTTACTTTCTTTCAGAAATCTGAAGTTTTAGCTAGTTAATATGACTTAAATGTCTTACATTTTATTTCACACGTTAAAAATTAACTCAAGGAAGCAAAAGTAACCCTGAAGTTTCCTGTGAGCTATTGGAGAAGGTTAAAATTCAGTGTTTTAGCTAATAAACAAGAGAAGAGATGGCATTAACATGGCCTTTTTATACTACAATGATAGTAGAATTAAAAAAATAGATTGGGAAAGAACATGATTATAGAATATAAATGTAATAACCCAACTTGGCATTTAGAGAAGACTTTCTACAAAGCTAGTATTTGAAGTACTAAAGCCATTGTTGTATTAATGCAACAAATCAAAGTAAATTAAACCTCGTGCCATATTCTGCAATGCTCCTATTGTGCACTAGTGTTGCTCTATATAATGACAGTTGATGGCTTGGTTCACTAAGCATATCAATTTAATTATTAGTATCTTTGTAGCATCAGGAGCACCTGAATTAGGAAAGATTAGAAAAGTTTTTTTTTTGTACTATAAATTTTAGTATATAAATATTACACAACATTAAAAATATACCTGGTTTTATGGAATTTAAATGTGAAGAATTAATAAAGCAGGTGATTTCTTCTTTTCATATTATTTGAAGTATCTAATGTAGGACCATTTCAATAGGGAGCTCATTCCTGTATGTACGTGTGAAGGTGTGTCTGTAGCCTAGCTCAGATTTACAGACTAAAGAAAAGTGAGTGAAGCCAGGCTCTTTAAGAGCCTGGAGGAGCCATAAATTTTCTAAATGAGAGGGACTGAGAAAGAGAAAAAGGGGAGGGTTGTGCATGAGTGACAAAAAGAAAGGTTAGCAAGACATAGACTAGGACTTACATTAGAATCATCTTTGCTATAAATTCCAACTAAAGTTTTTGTGTTGCTTATAAAAATAGAACTGATTTTGTACTGAAAAAAAAATGAGGGAACAGGAATTATTTTACAGAATAACTGAAAGCTATTTTTTACTGATTGCTGATATTCCTTCAAGAGATGGGAGACTTTTTCAGATAACAAATGCACTCCCAACCTTTGGTGAGAGTCATCTGTTATCTTGAGTCACAGTCACTGAGGGGAGTTGGTTAGATCCTATAGGTAAGTTGGGGTTAAAAAAAAAAAAAAAGTTTAGTTTCCTTTTCTTCCCCACAGGATTACCAAGCCATCTTTACTTTCTGAAATAAAGTGAATCATTGAAAGTGTCACTTGACTTTAATCAATATCAAATAACTATATTGGGGTATTTCAGAAGAAGACATAGGTATAAATGATTTATAAATGTGAATAACTTACAGGTTGCAATTGCACTTATTTTGATGGAGGCACAGTGTTCTTATACAGTGTTCTTTTCACATTTCTTCTTTGGCATTTGTTATAAGGAACAAAGCATTTCTGGAATGCTCATTTTAATTTCAAAGCTCAGGCTATTCTGTGGGAAACATTTGGCGCATGGAGATCTGAACAATAATAGAGGAATGTTCAGTGGGAAGCATCATGAATTGTGGCACTTAAAATACATTCTGAAGGAACATTTAGACAATGATACTTATTCTTCATTTTAAACAAAGATTTTAAACTAGGTGCTATAATTTGTCTTAATCTGAACAAATATCTTTTAACTCTGAATATATAAATTAGACGGACAATAGTGAGATATTTGCCTTTTGGAGTATGTGAAAACCCATGTAATAAGGCAGGCATATTATCATCTTTATTTAATACATAATAATAAAGACACATGGCTCTATTTGACTGTTTGCAAAACATATAGAAAGTGCTCTGTTAACTGACTTCATCAATTTAGCACAGGGGGCCCCAAGAACAACAGGAGGGTAGCCCCAAGAGAACACCTCTGACAAGGATCCCATAACAGATTTTCTGTATCCATGTGGGGAATGGACTAGAAAATGCACATTAAATGTCAACCAATATTTGTGTCCTGTTTTGCATTTTACAAGACATTTTACATATTTAACCTTCATACAGTTATAGGATAATATGATTGTTCTTTTCCGAGAGAGGAAACAAAGACTTGCTACAAGGTACTGCACTCTGGGTTGTGAACGTGAGAATAAAGAAAATTGGAATAAAGCAAAGGGTCTCTTGGATGGAGGAGGAGAATTTGAAAGGGCAGACAAAAATTATTTTTATCTACATATTTCCCCCATAGCCTGTAAGTTCTTTCTCAGTTCCTAGTTAAAAAACTGGGTCCAGATATACAAATAAACAAATATGTTGTGCTTTATAAGCAATAAACAAGCAAACCTCTAGGGGCTACAGAGCAGGAAGGGTTATGTATAGTACATTGTCAAGGATGTGGTGCATGTTTGTTATAAGCCTTGGCTATCTGAGGATATGTAGGATTCTAGCTTTCCACAGGAGTTTCAGGTCTGTCATTTTAAACCCTGGATACAAGTTTTTTTTTCTTCCTCTACAGTGGGGATCTTCCACCTTTGCTTATAAAAATGTTAACCATATTTATTATTTGGATTCAAGGTTTAATTAAGAAATGGAAATTTTTTACAATGTAATTTTGTATGAGATTTAGTTTCCAAATACAGATGCTTAATTTCTTTTTTTTTTAAAAGGTTTTATTTATTTGTTTATTTGAGAGAGAGAGAGAGCGTGAGTGGGGGAAGGAGCAGAGGGAGATGGACAAGCAGATTCCGTGCTGAGCATGGACCCCGACATGGGGCTCAACTTCATGACCCTGAGATTATGACCTGAGCCGAAATCAAGAATGGACGCTCAACTGACTGAGCCACCCAGGCGCCCCAGATGCTTAATTTTGATCTCTAAATAGGTTTTTAGTTTATCATTAGTTTATTCTTTTTTAAAAAAAGATTTTATTTATTTATTTGTCAGAGAGAGAGTGCGCACAAGCAGGGGGAGCGGCAGGCAGAGGAAGACGGAGAGGGACAAGCAGGCTCCCCAAGCAGGGAGCCCAATGTGGGACTCAGTCCCAGGAACTCGGGATCATGACCTGAGCCGAAGGCAGACGCTTAACCGACTGAGCTACCCAGGTGTCCCTCATTAGTTTATTCTTATATTAAACAAATTTACAAAAGGAATAATGCTCATTATTAACATATTCAGGCAATTCAAAATATAGAGATTAAAAAGTCCCTTTCAGGGGCGCCTGGGTGGCTCAGTCATTAAGCGGCTGCCTCCGGCTCAGGTCATGATCCCAGGGTCCTGGGATCGAGCCCCGCATTGGGCTCCCTGCTCGGCGGAGAACCTGCTTCTCCCTCTCCCTCTGTCTGCCGCTCTGCCTACTTGTGCTCTCTCTCTCTGTTAAATAAATAAATAAAAATCTTAAAAAAAAAAAAAGTCCCTTTCAACTACCCCATTCGTTAAGCCATTTATATAATAAATATTTATTGGACACCTACTTTGTGTGTTGTTCTGGGTGCTGGAGAGAAAACCACATTTTCTGCTTTCATGGAGTTTATATTTTAGTATTGGGGGCATGAAATAAATGTATAAACAAAAAAATCAGGTTCTGTAAGTGTTTTGAGCAAATATAAAGTGGGGTGAGGGGACATAGTGAGAGAAGGTGGGGATGGGGTAGTCAAGAAAGTCCTCTTGATAGGAGACTTTGAACAAGACCTGTTTCAGAGGCCTGAGGAGTTAGGGGAGGGTGTAGGAGACAGGTAAGAGAGGTTACAAAGGACCAATAGGTAGGTCATAGTAATAATTTGGGTTTTGTCCCTCTGAGGTAACCAGTGTTTTATGTTTTAGTATGGTTCTGTACCCCCTCCACATTAATAATCTCTATACTCAGCCTAAATAGAATAATACTTACTGACCTAATTATGCTGATTTTGCCTCCCTCTTAATATAGACTGCTGGCTACAAAGTGATATAAATAATTAGTATGTATAGATATTTATACATACGTTAAAATACATATAATATATATATACTGCCTTGTTTCAATAATAAAACTTGGTAAGTTTCAGCCTCTGTGGCTCTTCTTTCTTCCTGTCCTCCTTTTCTTCCTTCTTACCTCCTTCCTTCTTTCCTTTTTATCTTTAGTTGGAAATTCCATAGTGGCTGATACTATTACTCTTAGTGCCTTGACTTGACTTATGTGGGCGTACCAGTAGTACTGGGAATAAATCATGTTACTATGAAATACTTCCTTTTGTTCTGGGCTGTGATGTCCCAGGACTATGTTCTCATATGTCTAATGAGTGGCTTGTATTTTTCCAATTTTAGGTTACTACACTTGTAAATTGTCCCCAGAATCCTTCCAACAGGAAAAAAGGACGTTCAAAAAGAGCCAGAGTCCTCCTAGCTTCTGTGGAGGAAGCAACTTGGAATTTATTAGACAAGGGAGAGAAGATTGCCCAGGAAGCCACAGTTTTAAAGGAAGAGCTTACTACTGCACTTGAGGAAGTTCGCAAAGAAAGTGAGTACTCTAATTCTGGTCAGGAGCAAACTGTATGTTCTTAGGGTGTTAGTTATGGAATTAGATTTGGAGGGTTTTGTTTTTGTTGACTTGAGTTTATTAGTCTTTTGTAGAGCTCTGAGGAGCTAGCTGTGGGAGGCAGAGTGGCTCATTAGACAGCTCTAAGGCTCAGAGTACTATTCCTGGTTCTTTCCTTCGGTTGTTCAGTCCCTGCAGGCCCCTTCTTCCCCTCACATGCCATAGTTTATCCATAATAAGCAAAGAGAAGTATATCCTGTTTTGTCATAGATATAATGAGAAATGACTAATGAAGCTAAAGGTGTATTTTCCCATACATAAATAATCAAGTTCCTTGTTAATAGTTGGAGATAATAAATTACAGACCTGACCACTCAGGAATACATTTATTTTTCGATTTTCTAGAGGTTTAGATTTCCTAAACTTAAAAAGAAACGCTTCGCATAAACTATGTATAACCCATGTTGTTGCTATGTTAATATTATAAAATGAAAGTATACATTTTTGTATTTACTTATGATAATTCAACAGTTTTCTAATGAATGTAAGTCTCATTTGCAGTCTGTTTTTAAAAGAACTGTCCTATTTATGTATCAGCTTGCTGCAAGGAACTATTTTGAGAGGTTAAGAAAACTTAAATATTCCTCTTTGGCTTTGTGAAAGAGACTTGGGGTATTCAGATATTTCTCTTCCCAACATAACTTCATGAAAATCAGGAAATGTTTGCTAATTAAATAATTAAAATGAATGTATTAGCTACAATAAACTTTAGGTCAAATATAGAGGAGTTATTTTTTAGATGTTATATATTTTATATATGATTTATATTTTATAGAGACTCTTCAGAAAATATAAAGAAAACATAATGCCCAAGATAATTTCACATGAATTCATCACTCCTCCTTGCTCCCTACCACCTTAGACTCACTCTTTGTCCTGTCCTCTCTGTTCTGGTGTCACCAAGTCAGTTTAGACTTCATTCTCATTTCACCCTCTCTTCCAGTTAGTCTCTAAGTTTAACAAATTCTGTCTCCTTTTGTCTCTCAGATCTTTCCCTGTTCTCCATTACTAATGTTGCCTCCTGAATTCAGGATTACTGCATTAGCCTTACCTTATACCAGAGCCAAATATACCTTTTAAAGATGAAAATATACTCATTTTACTTCGCTGCTTAAAATCCTTTTTAGTAGTTTTTGAAGGATTAGAGGGACAGTCTTTCTGGATCAAGTTCAGACTTCTAAACCTAGCTCCCTCAGCATTTCATAATTGGACTTCTGCCATTCTCTCCCTTCTCATTTCCCAATTCTGTCCCCCTCTCAAACTTTCCTCCAAACAAGAACTTGAAGTATCTTGAATGGTCCATGTTGTCTTATGCCTCTGCACTTCTGTTACCAGCTACTCCCTTCACCTGGATTACCCCTCTCATTCAGCCAGTTATTCACTGCAGCAAAGCTTAACCTAGGTCTTTTCCAGGAAGTGTGTACTGACCTCATAGTGCTGATTTAGATGTCCCTCTTCTGTGTCCCCACAGACCCTGAGCATCTCTCTTTCATAGGATTTACTACTTCATACACCAAACATTAATTTACTTGTTCAGTAAGTCTAGACTCTTAATTCCTTGGAGGTGGCAAATACCAGGTCTTATTTGAAGAGCAATACCTGACACATAATAACCACCTGGTAAATGTTAAATAAATTTAAAAACTGGAGCATCATTTTGTCACTGTATATTATAAAATTTTATAATGATTTTATCTTTGCATTTATAACATATTATCTCTTATGCTTTCTTCGCTGAGTCTTTTGGTGAGGAATATGAACACTATTCTGGTATTGTTTTTGTCACATAATGTGATCTATTTGACAACATAGTTTTTATAAAACACCTAATAATAAAATATGTAAGACATTGGTCATTCTTAGGGAACAGTAATAGCATAAGTTGTCATGAAATAGTATGTCTTTAAAAAAAAGTAAGTTAATGGCTTTTGGCTCAATAAAAGAAAATTATTTTAAAGAGAAGGTCTCAAAGAGAAGTACATTTGGATTCTAGGATTATGTAGTATATCCTTCACTGTGTTCTATTATAATGTGTGAAATCATATTATGTGATATATATGGCGTATGCTGTATACACAACAACATTTGGTTAAAAATCACCAAGTGCTTTATACTCTGATTCTTTTTGACAAACTGCCAAATTGAACTCTTGCCACTTGAGTGTGGGAGGAAGGCAGTGAAATGGCAAATGGTTCTGGAATTTGGGGAATGGCCAATGCTTATCCTATGGACAGCAGAGATAGTAACAGTGAGAGCACTGTTCTGAAAAACTTGGAAGGAATTTTAGCTCAGTGGTGGAGCTGAAGTATCAGGAGAATGAATTCTGATTCAAGCAACTCTTTGATACTAGAAACATATTTTAGTTTCCTGCCCTTTTTTTAAGGGCTTTGTCCAGTGGCATACTATAAAGGACGAATGAAGAGCAAATAATAAGTTTAAAGTATTTGGGAAAGTGAAAAAATATTAGAGGTAGAAGATATTTTTATTTGTGTATTTATTGACTTATTTTCAAGAAGAATTTGAGACTAATTTAGAAAATTTCTTCTTCTACGAGAGACTGTAATTTATGTAGCATTACAACAGGATTCTGTTTTATTCTATTTTACTGACTTTAGTGGCTTTAGTTAGAGACCTGAAGTGATAAATAATGTGGGCATTTGATTACCTAAAGAATTTGCCTATGGACGATAAGGACATGAACAGTATTAAGGAAAAATGGTGAAAGGAAAGGTCATCTGTGGGTAGAACCGTAGAAATCCAGCAAAGGTGGCCCACATAGTGATGATTTATTTTTCACTCATGATCTTACAGCTTACTCCTATACTTACATCTATACAATGGCCAAGTATTAAACCCAGTATTTTATTTAGTTTTAGAATAGTTACATAACAATCAGCTGGGAATTAGCTGAGAATTGCTTATAATGTTTGGACTACATGTTTTGCCTTTGGTATGTATGCTACCCTCGTACAGACTGTACTGTACCCCTGCAATGTATAGACATTGCTTCTAAGTCACACAGTTGGTTATATTTAAGGTTTTTTAATTGTTTACAGAGAATAAGAAATACAGGAAAGTGCATACATTATTGTGAACAACACAATACAATTTCACATTGTAAACGCACAATGTAACCTCCACTCAGATCAAGAAAGAGAAACTTAGCAGAATCCTAGAAGCACCCCTTGTGCCTCCAACAGTCATCACTTCTTTACCTCAATGGTAACAATTATCCTAGGTTATTACATAGGTTAGTTTTTTGCCTCTTTTGAACTTTACATTAGTAGGATCTATATAGTATATCTCCTGAGTCTGGCTTCTTTTGCTCAACGTTGTGTTTGTGAGATCTCAACATGTAGTAGTTCATTCAATTCATTGATAAATAGATCATAATTTATTTATTCATGTTAGATTGATGGACAGTTGAGTTTTTACAGGTTTTGGCCTTAAGGAACAGTGCTGCTGTGTACATATTTGTGCATTACTTTTGGTGCCTGAATGTAGACTTTCCTGCTGGTTATACTTAGGATGAAATCACTAGGTCATAAGGTATACATTCAGCTTTAATAGATTTTACCAAACAGTTTTCTGAAGTAGATTTTCTAGTTAACACTCTAATTAGTAATGTATAAGAATTCCAGTTGCTCTACATTCTTACTAACTTGCTGTTAGCAAGAGTCAGTGTTTTTGATTCAAGTGTATGTAGTAGTTTTCCACTGTAGTTTTAATTTTTATTTCTCTGATGACTTTTTGTGTGTTCTAGATATGAGTCTTTTGTCAGTGGTGGATATTAAAAATATCTTCTCTAATTATATTAAACATTTTTGATATTTAGAAGTAATTTTGATAAATTACAGTTAATTATTTTATTTCTTTATGGATAGAGATTTTTCTGTTCTGTTAAAAAAACTTTGCCTACTGTAAGTCAAGAAGATATTCTCATATGTAATCATCTATGGGCTTTATTGTTTTGCCATTACAGTCTACCTGGAAATAAATTTTTATGAATAGTGTGAGTTAGGGGTCATGATTCATTTTCTTTTTCATATGGGAATTCAGTTGATCCAGTATTATGTGGATGCATATGGAAGTTTAATTGTTTTAGTATAGCTTTTGAAAAAAATTACTCTTTCTCAATTGAATTTCTTTTGCACCTGTTTTTGAAAATCAGTTGACCATTATCTGTGTGTCTACTTGGGAACTTTGTTCTGTTTCATTGATTTGTATGTCTACCCTTATACGAATAACACGTGGTCTTGATTAGTGTACCTCAGAGTAAGTGTTAAAATAAAAATTATCTTGATTTTGTAATTCTAGGTCCCTTGCACTGCCATGGAAATTTTGGAATCAGCTTCTTAATTTTTACAAAAAAGCCTGCTGGGATTTTGATTGGGATTATATTGGATCTACAGATCAATTTGTACTGACCTGACATTTTAATAGTAATGAGTCTTCTGATTCAGAAACATGTAATTCATTTTTGTGGTATTGTAAAATGGTACTTTAATAGGTTTTAATTTTATGTCTATCTTTTATTTATTTATTTATTTTAAAAAGATTTATTTACTTTTAATGCTTTTATTTATTTATTTGCCAGAGAGAGAGCACAACAGGGGGAGCTGCAGGCAGAGGGAGAAGCTCCTCCCACTGAGCAAGGAGCCGGATGTGGGATTCGATCCCAGGACTCTGGGATCATAACTGAGCTGAAGGCAGATGCTTAACCAACTGAGCCATCCAGGCGTCCCACAAAGATTTATTTTTTAGAGAGGGAGGAAGGGAGAGGGAGAGAATCTCAAGCGGACTCTGCTGAGCACGGAGCCTGACGTGGGGCTCAATCTCATGACCGTGAGATACTACCTGAGCAAAACCTAGAGTTGTGCGCTCAACCACCTGTGCCACCGAGGCACCCCTTTATATCTGTCTTTAGATTTACGACACTTTTGCTCTGCTTTTTCCCGTCTGTTTTTAAGTCTGTCCAGTGAACTTTTTACATTAGTTACTGTACATTTTTAGTTCTTGAATTTCCATCTGTTTTTTTAAAAATAGTTTCCATTTCTATGGAAATAGAAATAGTTTTCATTTCTCTAATTTCTTTCCAAATTCCAATTCCCTGCTGAAATTTTCATCTTGCCATTATTTCTCGTGAACATCTCAATTACAGCTAATTTCTGTATAAATATATGGCTTATATGTTTGTTTCTATTATCTGTTATTTCTTTTGCTTTTCCAATACCTGACTTTGTTTCCTGGTATCTTGGATAATTTTTGATTGGATGCTGAGCATTTTGCATGACAAATTGTAGAATTAATTTTTTTTTAAGATTTTATTTATTTATTTCACAGAGAGGGACACAGCGAGAGAGGGAGCACAAGCAGGGGGAGTGGGAGAGGGAGAAACAGGCTTCCCACTGAGCAGGGAGCCCGATGTGGGGCTCGATCCCAGGACCCTGGGATCATGACCTGAGCCGAAGGCAGACGCTAGAAGACTGAGCCACCTAGGCACTGCTGTAGAATTAATTTTTAAAAGTTGGTCTATTTTTGGCTAGCTGTTATTCTTGGGTGTAGCACCGCAAAAGTCTGAATTGAAAGTATGAGATATTTTGGATTTCCTCTTAGGCAGACTCAGAACTCCAATTTTTAAAAATTTTTTATTATTATGTTATGTTAATAACCATACATTACATCATTAGTTTTTGATGTAGTGTTCCATGATTCATTGTTTGTGTATAACACCCAGTGCTCCATGCAGAACGTGCCCTCTTTAATACCCATCACCA
>NC_138374.1:52582497-52599944 GCF_054177405.1 Leptonychotes weddellii
GTGGATGGAACTGGAGGGTATTATGCTGAGTGAAATAAGTCAATCAGAGAAAGACATGTATCATATGACCTCACTGATATGAGAACTCCAATTTTATCTCTCTGACTTTCTGAAGGGGGGAAGAATTCTTTCCCCAGTTTCTCCTTCTCTCAGCTGCCATTTTCTTTTGACTTCTCTCTCTCTTATTCAATCTTTCTGTCATTTGCTTTCTCATAATCATGTACAGAACATCAACTCCAGGTAGATTTAGGATCTAAATATCAAAAGCAAATATTAAAAACTCATTACAAATAGGATGAATATTTTAAGGCTTTGGATGTATAACAGGGTTTATTAAACATGAAACAAAAAACTATAAAGAAAAGACTAATGTATTTTATTATATCAAAATTAACTTTCTTACATCAAAAAATTCTTAAAGAAAATGAAAAGACATAGTTGGGGAAAATATTGACAAACACAACAGGATAATCACAAGAACACAAATCAATAAGAAAAGCAAAAGAAAAATGGGCATAAAGAGAATTTTACAGAGGAATAAACACCAATGAAAATGTAAAGAGACATTCAGGGGCGCCTGGGTGGCTCAGTCATTGGGTGTCTGCCTTCGGCTTGGGTCATGATCCCAGGGTCCTGGGATCGAGCCCCACATCGGGCTCCCTGCTCTGCGGGAAGCCTGCTTCTCCCTCTCCCACTCCCCCTGCTTGTGTTCCCTCTCTCACTGTGTCTCTCTCTGTCAAATAAATAAATAAAATATTTAAAAAAATAAAAAAAAATAGACATTCAGCTTCACTGGTGGTCAGAGATATGCAAATGAGGCACCGTTTTATGCAATTCAGTTGGCAGAAATTAAAAAGTCTGACATGTCAGAAAGACTTTGAAGTAACAGGATCTTTTATACATTTCTTGGTGGAGTGTAAATTGGTACAACTACTTTGAAAAACGGTTTGGATATGTCACTTTTGTTAAATGCCAAAGTTTCAGATATATGTGGGTATGTTTCTGGACTCAAATCAATTATATTTCTGGTGTTGTTGGTGCATTGAAATGCAACTGACTTTTTAGATTGATACTTGTTCAGGTATTATCTCTGAAATGAAACATTTGGATGGTTATTTTTAAAAAGAAGAAAATATTTGACACATGCAAACACACATGGCCTGTTGCTTTGGGATCCCTTATGATGTAAGATTATGGTACTTTATTTGGCTTATGTGAGAAACTAATTTTACAAAAGTGATATGATACAGTGTATGGCATTTGCTGTTCATACATGAAATTGCAAAGAACAGGGAATTGTAACAAATGTGTATATATATATGTCTGTATGTGTATATATATTCTTTCTATTCATAAACATTATTTGTTGTTTGGAAAAGAAGGTAAGTATTGATCTGGGTTTAGCAAAATTCTTAAAGATTTGTCAGCTGAATTTAAAGTTGTAGAGGAAACTAGGTTGAAATTTGCTTTACATGTAATTTAGTGGTACTGTGAGATCCCTACAGTGGGTAGTCTTCTCAATTATCCTGGCTTTAGCTTTTGCCTTCAGCTAGTAAAAAAAAAATTAGATGGAATTACAGATTTGAATTACAACTGAAAAAAAAAGACATTCTTTTGTGTTTTTTTCAATGCTTTGATTAAAAAAAGGAAAAGGACAAAAATTATGTGGACTATTAAATAAACCTGGTTCAGAGTTTGTTCCAATCTCAAACAAAATATGGGCTTACTCTGAGAGAGAAGGGTTGTAGAAAGGAAGTGAATAGTCAGTATTTCACTAAGGTATCATTAAGAAAGAGAGAAGATTACAAAAGATACCATATTTAGACTCTTAAGTCCTTTATTCATTTGTAAACATTTGTTAATATTTATAGCATTTGCCTAATATTTACCTATTTTGGTTAAATATTTGGTATCTGAATTTGGTTTTATTTTGGGCCCTGGAAATACAGAAATAAATAAGATATATCCTAGGTATTAATAGTCTACTGGGGTAAATAGACGTGTAAACAGTTGTAATAATGTCTGGTAAATGCCTTGTATATCTCAAAGGCTGTCGAAGCACATATGAAGGGGAAATAAAATAGTGACTCTCAACTTCCATTTTCCTTTGTTTTACCATTAAGTAGGGAAAGACGACTCTCTCCCATATGAGTATAGGTGAGTACATATATAGTTGATAGGAAGATGTGGTCTATGTCTAGCCTGTCTTTTCTTAGAGACTTGCATTTCTTTCTCTTTTATTAAAAAAAAATTAAATATTTATTGAAACCTTTGTCTAGGCCAGGGTCTGTTCTATGTGCTAGGCTCACAGAAGTGAACTAGGCAGACAAGGCTTGCCCTCATAGAGCTGATATTTTAGTGGGAAGACAGGTAGTAAACAAGTAAACAGATTTAATTTTTTTTTTTTAAGATTTTATTTATTTATTTGACAGAGAGAGACACAGTGAGAGAGGAACACAAGCAGGGGGAGTGGGAGAGGGAGAAGGCAGACTCTCCACTGAGCAGGGAGCCCTACGCGGGGCTCGATCCCAGGACGCTGGGATCATGACCTGAGCCGAAGGCAGACGCTTAACGACTGAGCCACCCAGGCGCCCCCAGATTTAATTCTTAATGGGTATCAGATTCTTTTTCCTTTGAACATTTAAACATAATGTTAATAGTTTTCTCATGCAAACACTAACTGCTTTATCGTAATACCTATACATTTTTAGATTCCTAGTGACGTATTGTTGACCTTTAACAATACGTGAGTTAGGGATGCTGACCCCCATGCAGTCAAAAATCCGTGTATAACTTTCGACTCTCCCAGAACTTGACTACTAATAGCGTACTATAGAAGGCTTACTGATAACATAAACAGTTGATTAACACCTATTTTGTATGTTATGCATATTGTACACTGTATTCTTACAATACACTAGAGAAAGGAAAATGTTATTTAGAAGATCACAAGGAAGAGAAAATACATTTATAGTACTATACTGTATACCAAAAATCCACCTTATAAGGGGACTGGGTCAAACCTGTGTTGTTCAAGGATAAGTTATAAAATAAATATAAAAATATGCCTTCCTTAAGGTATAGAGGCATAATTAATTTGAGATTTCGAGCGTGTTCAGAGAAAGATTAAGGTTCAACATTCTTGTCTACTGCCCAGACAAGCCAAGATGCCTGCACAGGGGTAGCTTAGCACTGATCAAACCAGCATATACTTTGGTCTGAATTATCTGGAATGTGCAGTTTAACACCAGCAGTCTTGGTAGTTACTACTAGCGGAGCCAGCAATTGGAAACATTGACTGTTGGCTTCATGTTGATGTATGTCAAGTGGGAGAGGGCTTGCGAATTCGTTGGAATCCTGCCTCTGCTAACATACTTCCCCATCTGTTTTTAATTGTGGGCCTCCACCAAGGCTATTATGAGCCAGTTGGAGGGTTAGGAAGATTAATGAGGAGATTTTTGAATCCATTAGGGCCCTCTAACTATAGCTCTCCTTCCCAAATACGGGGCTATGGCATTTTATACTAAAAGAAATGCTGTGCTATTGAGGCTGCTAATGCAGGAGCCTCCCAACCGTATGTTTGTAAAGCTTGGGCCAGTAGCAGCTGACAGCTTGCCCCACTTCGCATGGCTCATGAGTATTTCTAGCAGGGTAGGTGGTATGACTAGTGGCTAAGGGACTGTCCCCTCCCTGGTGAGAAGTAAACATCTGTATTGAAAAATGCACAATTTGTTATGTGCATAATACATGTATTCAGGGTATTTAAAAAATTTATTCCTTTTTATACATTTCCATAGTTCTTCATCTTCATGATTTGTAAGACCCTAGGTTTATAGACTTTTTTCCAACAGGAATTAGAAATCAAGACTTACTATCATCCATAGTAGTCAGAGAAAACGATTACTTCTAGACAATTATTCCTGGAAACAATTATTCCTGGAAAATGGTATCTTGGAAGTGTAATAAATCTTCCTATCAGTATACGTGGGTACTTACTTAAACAACCAGTGCTATTATAGAATTTTCCAATATTGAACTTTTAAAATGTTACCTATTGCCTCCCTGATTATTCAATGCATTTTTATTTTTGTTTAAGGGAAAAAAATGTATCCCAGGGAAAATAGAGATTTAAAAAATTTACTGGTGTCATTTTGGGTCACCTGTGTTGAAAGATCTTATCTTTTAAATCTCAGCTGTATTGAACATTTATTTATAAGAGAAAATAGCAGTTCATTTTTAGTTAACTGTCCCTAAGTAACAGGTCAGCTCCATCTACTCTGCTCAACAACATTGCAGTTAGGACTTAGATAAAATGTTTGGTATTTACCACCAATTACTCACAGCCTATATATGGTTTCAAAGGCAACAGCTGCTGCCTCATTATTTCCATCTATTGCTATGTTGATGTTGTGTATATTTAACTGTTATTATATCTCAAGAGTGTTCTTAGATAAGCATAAAGTCACAAATACAATAATCTTTCTACCAAATACATTGTGCTTGAGGAGATGCAGTTCATTCTTCATTTGAAAGGGGATGATGAACTCTTGTTCTAACACATTTTAACATGCACGCATGGTGTCTTGTAGCTGGCAGAATGTTTATGGAAACACTTCCATTGAAGACTGATGAGCCAATTAGCTACATTGCTTGTAAACTACTAATTGCTGGAACACACTCAACATGTCATCCCTTAGTGTTTACTTGAAAAATCTGCAGCAGGCTTTTCTTATAGTGCATTTGATATTCTCAGCTAACTCCTTAGTGTCGCCCATCTTGAAGTGTTGTGTGGGCAGCTGGGAAGTATAGTACATGATGTGTGTGTGCAGCCATCTCACTTTCAGTCACTTGGTATGTTGGACCTGGGACATATAGACAGGCTGATTTGAGAAAATAACTGCAATGTCAGTTTTGAAAGTAAGAGGTATTCTGTAAGCTACATACCATTTACTCTGATGTATAATTCAGAGACAGGAGTAAAGGTTTAAGGCATGTGAACAGATTGATTTGTTAAGTGAGGAGTCATAGAAACTAAAATAAGGACTGAAATCTCAGCTGGTAAAGAGTCTGAAATCAAAGGTGTGATGCGTATGTTATGACTTTGTTTTCCTTCATGGCTGGAGAGATGGTACCACTCTGTACTAAGGTAACAGAGTAAGTGTAGTGCTGACAAGTGATCTAAAGTTTATCCTCACAGGTGATAGTTCTGAACATTATTATTTTGAGGCATATTTTAGTGTTAAGGAGTGCATTAAGCTGTTGGCAGTTTCTCAGGGTCAGGAACAAGAATTTTTAGATTTTCTGTTCTTGACTCTTTCTTCTCATCTTTTTCTTCAGTTTCAAAGAAGTGGTGTTCTTTCTTACTCTTTAAAACTTTCCAATCTTACTTAGATCCTCATTTATGTCTTCTCTTCTTTTGAGAGACTTTTCTTCTATAGTTTTCTCCTTTTTCTTGTCTGTTCATTCATATTCCTTTTCACTGGTTCTTTCATCACACATATTAGCTCGCCTCTGCTTGATGATTAGCAAATATTCAATAAAAATGCCATTTCCCGATAGACCTAGAGGATGTTATGCTAAGTAAAATAAGTCAGACTGAGAAAGGCAAATGCCATATGATTTCATTTATATGTGGAATCTAAAAAACGAAACAAATGAATAAACAAACAAACATAAAGGACAATCAGACCTATAAATACAGAGGACAAACTGATGGTTGCCAGGGGGATGGGAGTGGGGAATAAGCAAAATAGGTGAAGGGGTGTGGGAGATCCAGGCTTCTAGATATGGAATGAATGTCATGGGAATAAAAGTCAGTGGTATTGTAATAGCATTGTATGGTGACAGATGTGGTGAGCTACATTGTGGTGTACACTTGAGCATAGCATAATGTATATGGAATCACTGTGTGATCACACCTGAGACTAATGTAACACAGGGTGTCAACTATACTAAAAAATTCCATTTCCTTTAGTCCACTCTCTTTGTAAACTTATCCTGTTTTACCTTTTCTGTTCTGCTTTGGTCTATTTGTTGTTTTCTCCTTTTTCAGGTTGTTACACACTAAATTCTCTTATTACTTCTCCACACCCTCCTTTTCTTTCCTCATTCACTTTCTTTTCCTCTTGTCTTCTAACTATGATTTTTCTTAAGTCTTAGTCTTGGTCCTCTGTTCTGTCTTCTCTTTTTTCCTTGGGTATCTTTTTCATTCTCAGGACTTTAATTATAACTGCTTTGTTGACAACTTTTAGTTCTCATATAAAGCTCTACTACCAAAAGCACTCTGAGTGCTTTTCAATCATTTTTCTACATTAACACATAGGTAATCATGCTCAACTCACTTCCACAAATAATGGTCATCCTTGGGAATGTTTGATGCTCAGCACATGAGTTGGCACTCCACTTCCTTCTTCCCTAGTGAGAAGTGATACACACTATACTCAACACCATTGCTCTAACCATTTAGTAGATAGTTCCCTTTGGCTTTTTAGGTATTACCTTACACTTATGTGTAAACTGAACTCAACATCTTCTTTCACAAGCCCTTTACAAACTTTTATAGCTCTACTATTAACTAACTTGAAACTCTTAGCACATTTGAGACAGTTGATTATTTTCTTCTTTCTAAAATACTCTGTTTCCTTGAATAATAGAGAGCCACACAGTCCTAATTTTCCCTCTTTATCTCTTTGGCTACTTCCTCTCTATCTCCTTATTGGTTCATCTTTTTCTAAATGGTCCTCTAATGTTGGAATTCCTCAAAGATTGATCATTGCCTGGAATGCATGGAAAGCAAAATGGGAAATCAATTTGTAATGGTAGATTTGTAAGTAGACCTGAGAGGTCCTTGAATAGCAAGATAAAGATGCTGGAGCACCAAAGGAAATTTTTGAGTCAAGACAGTGACAGGACTAGGTCTGTGCTTAAGGAAGATTTATCTGGCATTATTATAAAGAAGATAGGTTACGTCTCCACAGTGCCTTTCTAATTGTGATGATGATAACAACAACTGTAATTATTAGTATTTATGTGTCTTAATGAGATACTGTATATAAAGCATTGATCACAGTAGTGGATACAGACATTACTCCCCACTATAACCCTGTGAAGTAACTATTATTAATATTTTTATTGTATAGTTGGGGAGACCTAAATCTAGAAAGAAAATATGACTTGCTTGAGGTCACCCAGTTAGTTGGCAGAGTTGGGACTCCTTTCATGATACTATATTCAAGAAATACTTGTTGACTGGTAATTGTGTATATGTATTCCCTTTGTTTTTGCTGTCATTTAATATGTGCTAGTTTTAGCCCTCCAGGTATCTTTGGAATTGCTTGAGAATAATGCTCCAGTACAGCCTCAAACTGTGCTCCTTGAAAACTAGTATTCCTGGAGATTCTAGGAGCTCTTCTGGGAGAAAAAGCAGTTAAATAAATTTATAGAACTCTGGATTTAAATTTTTAAACAGAGTTCTTTACCAGAGAATTTCTCAGTCAGTGCTTTTAAGATACTAGGTTGTATTGCAAATCTCCAAGAGGGGAATTGATTACAGTCTATATAGATAGGGTGGGTTCCCAGAAGTATAACCTAAGATAAGGGTTCCTGTACAAGTGATTTACTGAAGGAGTCCTGTGTGAAACCTATGAGGGGTTGAAGGAATCAGGATAAGGCAGGGAAGAAGCTGAGCTAAAGCTGCACTGTAGTATGGCAAGCACTAGCAAAAAGTGTGGTAAGTATGGCTGAGGATCTGAATTGTGAATTTTAATTATAATTTAAATCTTAAAAACTGATACATTATCAGTTATTAGAAAGCTTTGAAATATGGGTACATGATGTTCTTTTTTAACTGTAAATTTGATGAAATCTTAATATATATCAAATATTTGATGAAAATTAACATCTGAATTGAGATTTAAAAGTAGAATACAGAATAGATTTCAAAGACTTAGTATGAAAAAATGTACAATATCCCAATAACCTATATATTGATTGCATGTTGAAATAATATATTTTGAATATTTTGGTAAAACAAAATATAATTAAAAAATTCATTTTACCTATTCTTTTTACATTTTAATGTTTAAACATGTTTCTCACTGTTAATACTTGAAAAAACATAGCTACTAAAATATTTTAAATTGTGTATGTGGCTCACATTAATTTTCTATTGGACAGTTCTGATCTGAAGTCTATCTCTTCCTGATCCCACAGGGAGCTCTGGACAATGAATGGCACAGGAGTTGTCTCCCTTTGAGGCAAGGGAGCCAACCTTTTGTCTTCCAGGATCAATTCGTCCTTAGCTAGTGGCCACTCTTACTTATCTTTACCCTCCCCCCATAACTTCCAGGCACAATACTTTTTTTTAATTTTAAAGTTTTAAAATCTTTTAATTTATATTTTAGTTAGTGAACATTTAGTGCAGTATTGGTTTCTGGAGTAAAATTCAGTAACTCATCACTTACATACAACACCTGGTGCTCACCATAACAAGTGCCCTTCTTAATACCCATCACAAAGCTAGCCTATCCCCCATCCACCTACCTCCATCAATCATCAGTTTGTTTTGTATTGTTAAGAGTCTCTTATGGTTTGTTTTCCTCTCTCTTTTTTTTTTTCTTTTCCTCCTTCCCATATGTTCATCTGTGTTCTTTCCTAAATTCCACATATGAGTGAGATCATCTGGTATTCGTCTAGCTCCATCCACATCATTGCAAATGGCAAGATTTCAATTTTTTTAAATTTTTTAAATTTTATTTTTTAAAGATGTATTTATTTTTATTTGAGAGACAGAGAGAGAGAGAGAGAGAGCACAGAGGGAGAGAGGGAGGGAGAAGCAGACTCCCGGCTGAGCGTGGAGCCCAATGTGGGGCTTGACTTCACAACCCTGAGATCACAACCTGAGCCAAAACCAAGAGTTGGATGCTTACTGTGCCATCTAGGTGCCCCCAGATGTCTTCTTTGGAGAAGTGTCTATTCATGTCTGCTCATTTCTTTTTTTTTTTTTTTTTTAAAGATTTTATTTATTTATTTGAGAGAGAGAGAATGAGAGAGAGAGAACACATGAGAGGGGATAGGGTCAGAGGACGAAGCAGACTCCCCGCCGAGCAGGGAGCCCGATGCGGGACTCGATCCCGGGACTCCAGGATCATGACCTGAGCCGAAGGCAGTCGCTTAACCAACTGAGCCACCCAGGTGCCCCATGTCTGCTCATTTCTTAATTGGATTGTTTTTTGGGTGTTGAGTTTGATAAGTTTTTTATAGATTTTGGATACTAACCCTTTATCAGATATATTGCTTGCAGATATCTTCTCCCATTCTGTAGGCTGCCTTTTAGGTTTGTTGATTGCTTCCTTCACTGTGTAGAAGCTTTTTGTCTTGAGGAAGTCCCAGTCATTCATTTTTGCTTTTGTTTTCCTTGCCTGTAGTGACATGTCTAGTAAGAAGCTCTATGGCCAAGGTCAAAGAGGTTTCTGCCTGTGTTTTCCTCTAGGATTTTGATGGTTTCCTGTCTCACATTTAGGTTTTTCATCCATTTGAGTTTATTTTTGTGTATTATTTAAGAAAATGGTCCACTTTCATTCTGCATGTTGCTATCCAGTTTTCCCAACATCACTTGTTGAAGAGACCGTCTTTTTTCAGTTGGATATTCTTTACAGCTTTGTCAAAGATTTGTTGACCATATAGTTGTGGATCCATTTTTGGGTTTTCTATTCTGTTCCATTGACCTATGTGTCTGTTTTTGTACCAGTATCATACTGTCTTAATGACTATAGCTTTGTACTACAGCGTGGAATCATGATGCCAGCAGTTTTGTTCTTCTTTTTCAGAGTTACTTTGGCTATTTGGGGTCTTTTCTGGTTCCATACTAATTTTAGGACTGCTTGTTCTAGCTCTGTGAAAAATGCTGGTGGTATTTTGATAGGAATTGAATTAAATGTGTGGATTGCTTTGGGTAGTATAGACATTTTAACAATGTTTATTCTTCCAGTTCATGAGCATGGAAAGCTTTTCCATTTCTTTGTGTCCTTTTCACTTTCTTTCATAAGTGATCTATATTTTTCAGAGTACAGAACTCTTACCTGTTACATTTATTCCTAGGTATTTTATTGTTTTTGGTGCAACTGCAAATGGGATGGATTCCTTGATTTCTTCTGTGCTGCTTCATTATTGGTGTATAGAAATGCAACAGATTTCTGCACATTGATTTTATATCCCGTGACTTTGCTGAATTCACGTATCAGTTCTAGCAATTTTTTGGTGTAGTCTTTTGGGTTTTCTACATAGAGTATCATGTTGTCTGCAAGTAGGGAAACTTTGACTTCTTCCTTGCCAATTTGGATGCCTTTTATTTCTTTTTGTTGTCTGATTGCTGAGGCTAAGACTTCCACTACTTTGTTAAATAGTTCTTATTTTGTTAATCTGTTCTACTGTTCTTTTTTTAAATTTCCATATCATTTATGCCTGCTCTAATCTGTGTTATTTCCTTCTTCTCCTGGCTTTAGGCTTTATTTGCTGTTCCTTTTCTAGTTCCTTTAGATGTAAGGTTACGTTGTGTATTTGAGACTTTTCTTGATTGTTGAGGTGGGCATGTATTGCAATATACTTCCATCTGAGGACTGCCTTTGCTGCATCCCAAAGGTTTTGGACTGTTGTATTTTCATTTTCATTTGCTTCCATCTATTTTTTAAATTATTCTTTAATTTCTTGGTTAACCCGTTCATTCTTTAGTAGGATGCTCATTAACCTCCATGTATTTGAAGTCTTTCCAAATTTTTCTTGTGGTTCACTTCAAGTTTCATAGTGTTGTGGTCTGAAAATATGTATGGTATGACTTCAGTCTCTTTGTACCCATTGAGACCCGATTTGTGACCCATTGTGTGGTCTACTCTGGAGAATGTTCCATGTGCACTCAAAAAGAATGTGTATTCTGCTTCTTTAGGATGAAATGCTCTGAATATATCTGTTAAGTCCATCCGGTCGGGAGTGTTATTCAAAGCCACTGTTTCCCTGTTGATTTTCTGCTTAGATGATCTGTCCATTGCTGTAAGTGGGCTGTTAAAATACCCCACTACTATTGTATTATTGAGTTTCTTTATGTTTGTTATTAATCGATTTCTATATTTGGCTACTCCCAAGTTGGGGGCATAAATATAATTGTTAGATCTTCTTGATGGATAGACCCCTTTATTATGATATAATGCCCTTCTCTTGTTACTATCTTTGTTTTAAAATCAGAGGCGCCCCAAGAGCTTCACTTTAGAGCTAAAGACACCTGCAGATGGAAAGTGAGGAGATGGAGAACCATCTATCATGCTAATGGATGTCAAGGGGCGCCTAGGTGGCTGAGTCGGTTAAACGTCTGCCTTCGGCTCAGGTCATGATCCTAGGGTCCTGGAATTGAGCCCCATGTAGGGCACCCTGCTCAGTGGGGAGCCTGTTTCTCCCTCTCCCTCTGCCTGCTGCTCTGCCTACTTGTGCTCTCTATCTCTCTGTCAAATAAATAAATAAAATCTTAAAAAAAATAAAATGAAGCTCTTCTGGCAGCATATCGATGGGTCTTTTTTTTTTTTTTTAATCCATTCTAATACCCTGTGTCTTTTGATTGGAACATTTAGTCAGTTTACGTTCAGAGTGATTATTGAAAGATATGATAAACTCATATCTAAATGCAGGCACAATGCAGTTTTGAATATTTGGGAGATTCTTTCATAAACTTGCCCATAAGTCTGCTATGTGCTATGTTGGATTTGATTGAAGACAACCATACAGTTAAGAATTCTTAATGTATGGAAATCACCAAACTCCATGATTTTCCATATCCTGGAATCTCAGAACTCTTAAAAAAAATCATCTCAGAAACATTTGTTAAAAACTGAAAAGAAGAATAAAGCATTGACATGTGAAATGAATAGAGAATGTTAGGTTATAACTAAAGAAAATCAGCTATTAAATAAGAAATTCTAATGGTAGGTATTTTGTTATTGCTTTTTGCTGGGTACTTAACATATTAGCCAAACTAAATACATATTGTACTCTTTATCAAATACTTAGAATTTCATTAAAAAAATAAGGTCTGGTTTTTGACTTTACAGAACTTAAAGTAACTTAGTTTTGGGAAATTAAATGAGAATAATTATAAGAGATGAACAAGTTCAAGATGTTCTAGTACCTTTAAATATGAAAGTGTTAAGAGCACATAATGTGGTGGAATGGTCAGTATGAAGGGACGTAATACTTGTTCCAGGAGAAGCTAAACTGACTCAGATTTATAAACATTTTAGGGAAAGATATGTCATAGAAAATCAAATAATGTAGAGGAATTTATGGTGAAAAACAATTTCCTGTTCTGCTCCTTGCTACCTTCAGTTTCACGCCCCACAGAAAATCTTCTTTATTTCTAGTCCCACACCCTGGAGGAAGTCTTTCTGATTTTAGATCTGATGGTTACTCCAGAACATTAAGTTATATACTTATAATTCTTTTCCTTTACTTATCAACTTAAGATATTATCCATTTATTTCCTTTTATGAAATACGAGCACTTTGTTCATCTATACTACCTGCTTATCCCTGCCCTTTCTTCCTTCCAATGTTTTATAGTTTGATATCATTTTTAGTTTTACTATTTCCCCCTTTCATATTCCATCATCTTTAGTCAGTATCCTGACTTTTCCTTGTGTTTGGTAAGAATAACAGCACTCATTCTGTTCTCTTTATTTTTAAAAAGATTTTTAAAATTTATTTGACAGAGAGAGAGATAGCAAGAGAGGGAACACAAGCAGGGGGAGTGGGAGAGGGAGAAGCAGGCCTCCCACCGAGCAGGAAGCCCAATGCGGGGCTCGATCCCAGGACCCTGAGATCATGACCCAAGCTGAAGGCAGTCGTTTAACCGACTGAGCCACCCAGGCGCCCCTGTTCTCTGTCTTTAATTCTACATTTCACCTTTCACTTTCTACCTCTGTCACTTCTAATCTTACTCTCACACAGTCAAGGTTGTTAACATTTTAATTTTGATATTCAACCATAATGAAGTGATCTGTATTTGTTATTAGTTGATAATGAAAGTTGAAAACCATCACACAACATTAATGTTATTGTGACTCTATATGTTTTATTTACTACATGATAGAGTAGTATGCTAAAATTGTATCTCCTTTTCCAGGGGTCCAATGTCACAACCCGTTGGTCAATCAAAAGGGAAGGATTCCATAATCAAGGTCAAATGGATTTTCTTTTCCATTGCTTAAAATAATGCTACCATTTGGTCTTGTTTTTGTTTTTGTCACAGAGACATCTCTTCTCAAACTCTATGCCTTCCTTTCAGTGATGTAACTTGTTTATCATCTCCAGACATCTCTGGGTTAGGCACACCATATCCTTTATCCCACATATTTCTCTCTCTCTGGCATTTCCCCTCTTTCTTGCTATAAAACAGCTGTGCGGCTCTTTCTTTCTGTGTGTGAGAATAAGGAGGGCTTTACCCTGGAGTCCAAAAACATACCAGATGCTTCAGTTTTCCCCATATGATTTCCTTAATTTCTTTGGATAGAAAAGCCCTCTTTTTATGACTTGGGGATGACTGTTGAGCTGCCTGCTGCTTTGCAAACAGTAATAGAGAAAAGGGAAAGGGGCGCAACATTTCATATACATGAGTTTAATTAATCATCCTGGTTTTAGACCACTACTAGTTTCTGCCCGGCATTATACCTCCAAATGGAGCCTCTTTGGATTCCAGTAGGCAGAATGACTCCGACATCATTTGCAGACTCCTCATGGCATATTCTAGACTGTAGCTTTCTCTTCTTGTTTTCATTAGTTGACATCCTTTCATCAGCTTTCTATCTTCTAGAAGGCTCTCAAATGCTGTTGACTTTCTTTAGCAATTGTGTTACAGTTTTATTCCTTTTTTTGTACTTTTCTATTTCCATCTCAGTGAGGTCTGGGAAAAGACCTGGTTAAATGAGTGCCCAGTGTGCCATCTTGAAAGAACTGATGGATGCTATAGGTGTCCCAGTTGAGGGAATGGTCTGAGTAAAGGTAAATTAATAGGATTAACAGGAATATGTAAATATTATAGTTTACCTGGAACAGATAATGAATTAACTGAAAATAAATAATTTAGGACTTGCTGATTCAGAGTTGAACCTGCTTGAAACAGAAAAGATTGCGCTTGGTATCTTGGGGGTCAGGAGACAACTGTAAGTTCTTAAGCAGTTGAGTGTTATGAATATAGTTTAGCAGGCTAAATTTAATTATTAAAAAGTGTGAAACTTCTGAAGACCATTTTCTGGGCAGGTTTCTATAAAAAATTGTTTTTTTTACATTTCTGGTTTAATTTCAAGCTTTGAGCTTGAGAGTCATTTGACATAAATAGATAATTTAAAGTATCTGGGAATTTAGCTGTTGTAAATAATCACATATAACAATGAGAGGAGACAATATTGTGCAGTGGTTAAGATCTTCCCCTACCTCCTCTACTATAATTATTGTATTGAATCTAAAGTTTTTAGTTCTTAAATGACAGATGGTAAACTCTTAATAGTTAGTAATTTTTATAATAGTGCTGCCTTGTATAGTTTCATGCTTTTCAAAACACTTTGACATATTGCATGATCTTCATAACAATCTTTGTGAGGAAATAGGGATAGATACTAATATTCTAATTTTATGAATGATAGAGTTGAAGTGGGGAGGGAAATATGTATAATATCACACAATTCTTTTAGTGTTTTAAGCAATATAATAGTTTTAATAGATACTGGGGATTGGTTCACCTGACCTAGTCTAGCTTCCTAATGTGCCCTTCGGTACTGAAGAAGTTGGACAAAATAAAAACTGCATTTCCCAGGCTCTCTTGCAGCTGGGAATGTGGCCCCAGGCTTTGCCAAAAAGATGCAAGGCAGTGAAACTTGGAAGGACACAGTAACCAGCACGAGAACGGCCACACATGGAGAAATAGGCTCTTTCTGCAGTCTAGTGGCAGATGCATTTGGTTCTTTTGTGGCACTACTGGCAGAGGTTTTCAGGTCTGGATTCTCGTATCGTAGATACTGAGTAATGGGTGGTGGCAGTAGTGGGGTTTCCACTAAAGTAGGACTGTGTTGGTATTGAACGTTTTTCTTGGCTGATGTTGTTCCTGTTTGAGTAGCACTCTGGAAATTCTGTAAATTCACCTAATAACCCAGAACAAATTCCTGTCTATTTAAATTAGCTAGAGTGGATTCTGTTATTATATGGTATTTGTCTTTCTCAGTCTGACTCATATCACTTAGCATACCCTCTAGGTCCATCCGTGTTGCTGCAAATGGCAAGATCTCATTCTTTTTTATGGCTAAGTAATATTCAATTGTATATGTACCACATCTTCTTTATCCATTCATCTATCATGGACACTTGCGTTGCTTCCACATCTTGGCTATTGTAAATAATGCTGCACTAAACATAGAAGTGCATATGTCTTTTCAAATTAGTGTGTTTGTTTTCTTTGGATAAATACCCCATGGTGGAATTAATGGATCATATGGTAATTCTATTTTTAACTTTTTAAGGAACTTCCATACTGTTTTCCACAGTGGCTGCACCAATTTACATTCCTATCAACAGTGCATGAAGGTTACTTTATCTCCACATCCTTGCCAACACTGGTTGTTTCTTGCCTTTTTTTTTTTTTAACTTTTTAAAAAAGATTTATTTATTTACTTGAGAGAGAGAGAGAGAGACAGAGAGAGTACAAGCAGAGGGAGAGGCAGAGGCAGGTTACCCACCGAGCAGGGAGCCCGACGTGGGGCTCAATTCCAGGACCTGGAGATCATGGCCTGAGCCAAAGGCAGACGCTTAACCACCTGAGCCACCGAGGTGCTCTGTGGTGTAAGATGATATCTTATTGTGGTTTCGATTTGCATTTCCCTGATGCTAATGAAATAAGTATTTAAAGAAGCTGAATTGATTTCAGAATATTGGTGATATTATACCAATGAGTATGTATAAACCTAGGTAAAATGAATTGAGTTTCCTACATAATAAAATTTTATGAAATACAAATCTAAGGGGCTTAGTTAGGAACTGGTACATCTTAGTACCTGAAGTGTCATTATATAGAGAGAAGAATTATTATTTTTTTACATTTTATTTTATTATGTTATGTTAGTCACCATTACATCATTAGTTTTTGATGTAGTGATCCGTGATTCATTGTTTGCGTATAACACCCAGTGCTCCATTCAATATGTGCCCTCAATACCCATCACTGGGCTAACCCATCCCTACCGCCCCCCTCCCCTCTAAAACCCTCAGTTTGTTTCTAGGAGTCCATAGTCTCTCATGGTTCATCTCCCTCTCCGATTTCCCCCTTCATTTTTTCCTTCCTACTATCTTCTTTTTTTTTTTTTTTTAAACATATAATGTATTATTTGTTTCAGAGTTACAGGTCTGTGATTCATCAGTCCTACACAATTCACAGTGCTCACCAGAGCACATACCCTTCCCAGTGTCTATCACACAGCCACCCCATCCCTCCCACTCCCCACCACTCCAGCAACCCTCAATTTGTTTCCTGAGATTAAGAATTCCTCATATCAGTGAGGTCATATGATACTTGTCTTTCTCTGATTGACTTATTTCGCTTAGCATAATACCCTCTAGTTCCATCCACATCATTGCAAAAGGCAAGATTTTGTTGTTTTTTGATGGCTGCATAATATTCCATTGTGTGTGTGTGTGTGTGTGTCTGTGTATACCACATCTTCTTTATCCATTCATCTGTTGATGGACATCTAGGTTCTTTCCACAGTTTGGCTATTGTGGACATTGCTGCTATAAACATTAGGGTGCATGTATCATTCCGGATCCCTAAAATTTGTATCTTTGGGGTAAATACCCAGTACTGCAATTGCTGGATCATAGGGTAGCTCAATTTTCAACTCTTTGAGGAACCTCCATCCTGTTTTCCAGAGTGGCTACACCAGCTTGCATTCCCACCAACAGTGTAGGAAGGTTTCCCTTTCTCCGCATCCTCGCCAACATCTGTCGTTTCCTGACTTGTTAGTTTTAGCCATTCTGACTGATGTGAGGTGGTATCTCATTGAGGTTTTGATTTGGATTTCCCTGATGCCGAGCGATGTTGAGCACTTTTTCATGTGTCTGTTGGCCATTTGGGTGTCCTCTTTGGAAAAATGTCTGTTCATGTCTTTTGCCCATTTCTTGATTGGATCATTTGTTCTTTGGGTGTTGAGTTTGATAAGTTCTTTATAGATTTTGGATACTAGCCCTTTATCTGATATGTCATTTGCAAATACCTTTTTTCATTCTGTCAGTTGTCTTTTGGTTTTGTTGACTGTTTCCTTTGCTGTGCAAAAGCTTTTTATTTGATGAAGTCCCAATAGTTCATTTTTGCCCTTGCTTCCCTTGCCTTTGGTGGTGTTTCTAGGAAGAAGTTGCTGTGGCTGAGGT
>NC_138374.1:52600444-52615293 GCF_054177405.1 Leptonychotes weddellii
ATTTTGTTAATTGGTTTATAGAATTGGCTGCTCCCATGTTAGGGGCATAGATATTTACAATTGTTAGATCTTCTTGTTGGATAGACCCTTTAAGTAGGATATAGTGTCCTTCCTCATCTCTTATTACAGTCTTTGGTTTAAAATCTAATTTGTCTGATATAAGGACTGCCACCCCAGCTTTCTTTTGGTGTCCATTAGCATGGTAAATGGTTTTCCACCCCCTCACTTTTAATCTGGAGGTGTCTTTGGGTCTAAAATGAGTCTCTTGCAGGCAGCATATTGATGGGTCTTGTCTTTTTTATCCAATCTGATAGCCTGCATCTTTTGATTGGGGCATTTAGCCCATTTACATTCAGGGTAACTATTGAAAGATATGAATTTAGTGCCATTGTATCTCCTGTAAGGTGACTGTTACTGTATATTGTTTCTATTCCTTTCTGGTGTATGTTACTTTTAGGCTCTCTCTTTGCTTAGAGGACTCCTTTCAATATTTCTTGTAGTGCTGGTTTGGTGTTTGCAAATTCTTTTAGTTTTTGTTTTTCCTGGAAGCTTTTTATCTCTCCTTCTATTTTCAGTGACAGCCTAGCTGGATATAGTATTCTTGGCTGCATATTTTTCTCATTTAGTGCTCTGAATATATAATGCCTGTCCTTTCTGGCCTGCCAGGTCTGAGGATAGGTCTGCTGCTAATCTAATGTTTCTACCACTGTAGATTACAGACCTCTTGTCCCTAGCTGCTTTCAGGATTTTCTCTTTGTCTCTGAGACTTGTACATTTTACTATTAGATGTTGGGGTGTTGACCTATTTTTATTGATTTTGAGGGGGTTTCTCTGTGCCTCCTGGACTTTGATGCCTGTTTCGCTCCCCAAATTAGGGAAGTTCTCTGCTATAATTTGCTCCAATATACCTTCTGCTCCTCTCTCTCTTTCTTCTTCTTCCGGGATCCCACTTATTCTAATAGTGTTTCGTCTTATGGTATCACTTATCTCTCAAATTCTGCCCTCGTGATCCAGTAGTTGTTTATCTCTCTTTTTCTCAGCTTCTTTATTTTCCATCATTTGGTCTTTATATCACTGATTCTCTCTTCTGCCTCATTTATCCTAGCAGTTAGAGCCTCCCATTTTTGATTGCCCTTCATTAATAACCTTTTATATTTTGACCTGGTTAGATTTTACTTCTTTTATTTCTCCAGAAAGGGTTTCTCTAGTATCTTCCATGCTTTTTCAAGCCCAGCGAGTATCTTTATAATCGTCATTCTGAACTCTAGTTCTGACATCTTACTAATGTCCATATTGATTAGGTCCCTGGCAGTCAGTACTGCCTCTTGTTCTTTTTTTTTGAGGTGAGTTTTTCCATCTTGTCATTTTGTCCAGAGGAGAACAGATGAATGAGAGAACAAAATGCTAACATGGTAATAGTGACCCCAGAAAAATATATGCTAAACAAATCAAAAGAGACCCAAAACTGGGGGGGAAAAGAAAGGAAAGGGAAAAAAAGAAAAAAAAAATAGAATATGATCAAATATGATCAGCCTGGTGACTAAATCAGTGCCACACACTAGATTTTGGGTGTATTTTGGTCCTTTAGAAGACACTGCCTCCCAAAATTTTAAAGAAAGAAAAACCTGTATGTGTACAAATATAAGGGTAAATACAATGAAGCGATGGAATATGACTGTAAAGATGAAAATTGTTAAAGATTTTATAAAAGGAATTGATAAGATAAGAAGTTGGTTGAAAAAAGAAAGAAGAGGATGTAAAAATAAAAAAGGGAGAGAATGTGATCAGGCAGGAGACTAGAACAAAGCCATACACTAGAGATTTAGGGTATATTTTGTTCTGTTAGAAGAAACTGTATCCCAAAATTTTAAAGAGAGAATGACTTATATATGTACAGAAAATAAGGTTAACTACAATGAAGGGATAGAATATGACTCTAAAAATGAAAAAAAAAAAAAAGGGATTGATAGGATAAGATGTTGGTTGGAAAAGGGAAAAAATTAATAAAAAATAGAAAAAGAAAAAAAGAAAAATTTAAAAATTTCCTTTGAAAAATGAAAGAATCATGGGGAAAAAAGCCATGAATTCTATGTGCTGTATTCCCCTAGTGCTAGAGTTCTGCCGTTCTCATTGATCAGTGAACTTGGTCTTGGCTGGCTGTTCTTGCTGATCTTCTGGGGGAGGGGCCTGCTGCAGGGATTCTCAAATGTCCTTTCCTGGGGTGGAATTGCCCATCCTTGCCAGGTGCTGGGCTAAGTAATCTGCTTGGGTTTGCTCTCGGTAGCTTTTCTTCCCTGAAAGGTTTCCCTACAGCTTTGGAGTATGAGAAATAAAATGGCGGCCTCCCAATCTCTGCCCTGGAGGAGCTGAGAACTTGGGGTCCCACTTTTCAGTGAGCCCCCAGAGAAAAATAGTCAATCACTCCTGTCTCCCCAGTCTCTGGCTGCACTTTGTGCTCACCTGGCCTGTGACTGAGCATTTCTGTCTCTCCCATGACCCTGTTTGGAGTCTCCAAACCCAGCTGATTCCTGTGGTGACCTCCCACTCCGCTCCTCCCGGGGGAAGAAGGGGAGTCTCCCCGGATCTGCCGCTTGTTGGGTCCCTGCTGTAAGAGTAGTGACCCGACCATTCCTCAGATCATGGTTTATGGCAACCCCGAGCTGAGAGCCCACTCCTTGGCTCCGTCTCTGCAGCCAGCTTCCCCACTCCAATACCTGGGAACTCTGCCATACTCAGGCACCCCTGGTCTTTCTGTGACCCTCATGGTCCTGAGACCACACTGTCCAAGCGAGGGTTCCACCCTCCACTTAGCCACTGGAGCGAGGTCCGTCAGCGGAGCAGACTTCTAAAAGTTCCAGTTTTGTGCTCCACTGCTCTAGCACTTGCCGGTAGCCGGCTCCCTCACCCTGCGGTCTATCTTCCCAGATGTTGCCTTGGATTCACTTCTCCACATGTCCTACCTTCCAGAAAGTGGTCGCTTTTCTGTTAGGAGAGTTGCTGCTATTCTTTTCTTCGATCTCCTTTTGAGTTTGTAGGTGTTCAGAATGGTTTGATACCTATCTAGCTGAATTCCTGTAACCAGACAAAATTTAGGTCTTCTACTCCTCTGCCATCTTGCTCCTCCTCTCTATAGAGAAGAATTATTGAAGTTAATTGAAGAGCACACTCTTTACAGCAAAACTGTTTATTACACACACACGTGCATACACACATGCCCCATATTAAAATCATATTCAAATTTTAATCATGGTTATATGACAAAACCAAGAGGCACACAAGAATCCCTCAATCAGTGAAAATTTAGTTATCATAGAATAAGAGAAGGTTCTGGCAGTGAAAGGGAATGAGTGCTAAAGCAAATGGAGAAAAGAACCAGAGATAGAAACCTTCAACAAAATCTCCACTTAAAAATAGTATATACACAATGGAATATTACTCAGCCATCAAAAAGAATGAAATCTTGCCATTTGCAATGACATGGATGGATATAGAGTGGATTATGCTAAGCAAAATAAGTCAGTTGGAGAAAGACAAATACCATATGATTTCACTCACATGTGGAATTTAAGGAAAAAACCAGATGAACAGGAGGGGGTGGGGGAAGAGGGAGCGGGAAACAAACTGTAAGAGACTCTTAAAGATAGAGACAAACTGGGGGTTGATGGAGGGATGTGGCTGGCTGCAGAGACAGAGCTGAGGAGTTTCTGCATTTTGGGCTAGATGGGTGATGAGTATTAAGGCGGGCACTTGTTATGATGAGCACTAGGAGTTGTATGTAAGTGATGAATCACTGAATTCTCCTGAAACCAATATTGAACTGTATGGTTTTTATTTTATTTTATTTTTTTATTTTCCACATTTTAATTTCTTTTAATTTTTTTTGATCTGAAGGTGGCTAGTGCACCTTTTATTTTTTATTTATTTAAAAAAAACTCATTTAAGTTCCATTTGTTAACATATAGTATATTACTAGTTTCAGGAGTAGAATTTAGTGATTCATCAGTTGCATGTAACACCTAGTGCTCATTACATCAAGTGCTCTCCTTAATGCCCATCACCCAATTACCACATCCCCTCATCTACCTCCCCTCCAGCAATCTTTAGTTTGTTTCCTATAGTTAAGAGTCTCTTATGGTTTATCTCCATCTCTGATTTTGTCTTGTTTTATTTTTCCCTCTCTTCCCATAAGATCCTATTTTGTTTCTTAAATTCCACATATGATTGAAATCATATGGTGTTTGTCTTTCTCTGAATGACTTATTTAGCTTAGATTTATACATTCTAGTTCTATCCACGTCATTGCAAATGGCAAGATTTCATTCTTTTTGATGGTTGAGTAATAGTCCATTGTACATAGATACCACATCTTCGTTATTCATTCATCTGTCAATGGACATCTGGGCTCTTTCCATATTTTGGTTATTGTGGACATTGCTGGTATAAACATTGGGGTGCATGTGCCCCTTCAAATCACTATTTTTGTATCCTTTGTGTAAATACCTATTAGTGCATTGCTGATTGGTTGGGTAGTTCTAATTTTAACTTTTTGAGGAACCACCTTGGTGTTTTCCAGAGTGGCTGCCCCAGTTTGCATTCCCAACAGTGTAGGACAGTTCCCCTTTCTCCTCATCCTTGCCACACCTGTTGTTTCCTGAGCTGTTAATTTTAGACATTCTGAACAGTGTGTGGTATCTCATTGTGGTTTTGATTTGTATTTCCCTGATGCCGAGTGATGGTGAACATTTTTTCATGTGTCTGTTAGCCATTTGTATGTCTTCTTTGGAGAAATGGCTGTTCATGTCTTCTGCCCATTTCTTGACTGGAGTTTTTGTTTTTTGGTTGGTGAGTTTGATAAGTTCTTTGTAGATTTTGGATACTCCCCCTTTATCTAATATGTCATTTGCGAATATCTTCTCCTATTCAGTTGGTTGCTTTTTAGTTTTGTTGATTGTTTCCTTTGCTGCACAAAAGGTTTTTTTCTTGATGAGGTCCCAATATTTCAGTTTTGATTTTGTTTCCCTTTCCTCTGGTGATGTGTCTAATAAGTTGCTGTGGCTGAGGTCAAAGAGGTTGCTGCCTCTTTTCTCCTCTAGAATTTTGATGGAATCCTGTCTCACAAATTTGGTCTTTCATCCACTTTGAGCTTATTTTTGTGTATTATGTAAGCAAGTGGTCCAATTTCATTCTTCTGCATATTGCTGTTCAGTTTTCCCAACACCATTTGTTGAAGAGTCTATCTTTTTTCCTTTGGATATTCTTTCCTGGTTTGTTGAAATTAGTTGACCGTATAGTTGTGGGTCCATTTCTTCATTCTCTAATCTGTTCCATTGATCTATGTGTCTGTTTTTGTGCCAGTACCCTACTGTTTTGATGATTACAGCTTTGTAATATAATTTGAAGTTCTGAATTTTGATGCCTACTGCTTTGCTTTTCTTTTTCAACATTCCTTTGGCTAGTTGGGGTCTTTTCTGGTTCCATACAAATTTTAGGATTGTTTGTTCCAGTTCTGTGAAAAATGTTGATGGTATTTTTGGTAAGGATTGCATTGAATGTGTAGACATTTTAACAATATTTGTTCTTCCAATCCATGAGCATGGAATATTTTTCAATTTCTTTGTATCTTCTTAAGTTTCTTTCATAAGTGTTCTATAGTTTTCAGTGTACAGATCTTTTGCCTCTTTGGTTAGGTTTATTCCAGGTATCTTGTGGGTTTTGGTGCAATTGTAAATGGGATGGATTCCTTGATTTCCCTTTCTGCTGCTTAATTAATGGTGCATAGAAGAACAACAGATTTCTGTACATTAATTTTGTATTCTACAACTTTGCTGAATTCATGTATCCGTTCTAGCAGTTTTTTGGTGGAGTGTTTAGGTTTTCTATATGGAGTATCATGTTGTCTGTGAAGAGTGAAAGTTTGACTTCTTCCTTGCCAATTTGGATGCCTTTTTTTCTTTTTGTTGTCTGATTGCTGAGGCTAGGACTTCCACTACTATGTTGAACAACAGTGGTGAGAGTGGGCATCCCTGTCATGTTCCTGGACTTAGAAGAAAAGCTCTCAGTTTTTCCCCATTGAAGATGATATTAGCTGTGGGTCTTTGATACATGGCTTTTATGATGCTGCGGTGTGTTCCCTCTATCCCTACATGGTGGAGGGTTTTTTTTTTTTTAAATCAGGAAAGGATGCTGTATTTTGTCAAATGCTTTTTCTGCATCTGAGAGGATCATATGATTCTTATCCTTTCTTTTATTAATGTGGTATATCACACTGATTTGCAGATGTTAAACCACCCCTGCAGCCCATGAACGAATCCCACTTGACTGTGGTGAATGATCCTTTTAATGTACTGTTGGATCATATTAGCTAGTATCTTGGTGAGAATTTTTGCATCTATGTTCATCAGGGATATTGGCCTGTAATTCACCCTTTTTTGTGGGGTTTTTGTCTGGTTTTGGGATCAAGGCAATGTCGGCCTCAAAAAATGATTTTGGAAGTTTTCCTTCCATTTCTTTTTTTTTTTTTTTTGGAACAGTTTCAGAAGAATACATATTAATTCTTCTTTAAATGTTTGGTAGAAGTCCCATGGGAAGCCCTGGTCTCTTGTTTGTTGGGAGATTTTTGATTATGGATTCCATTTCTTTCCTGGTTATGGGTCTGTTCAAATTTTCTATTTCTTCCTGTTTCAGTTTTGGTAGTTCATATGTCTCTCAGAATTTATCCATATCTTCCAGATTGCCTAATTTTTTGGCATATAATCTTTTATAGTATTCTCTTTTAATTGTTTGTACTTCTGTGGTGTTGATTGTGATCTCTCCTCTCTCATTTATGATCTTATTTATTTGGGTCCTTTCTCTTTTCTTTTTGATTAGTCTGCCTAGGGGTTTATCAATCTTATTAATTTTTTCAAAGAACCAGCTCCTAGTTTCATCGATCTGTTCTACTGTTTTGTTTTGTTTTGTTTTAGTTTCTATATCATTGATTTCTGTTCTGGTCTTTGTTATTTTTCTTTTCCTGCTGGATTTAGGCTTCATTTTCTGTTTTTTCCATCTCCTTTGGTGTAAGTTTGGGTTGTGTATTTGAGACTTTTCTTGCTTCTTGTGGTAAGCGTGTATTGCTATGTACTTCCCTCCTAGGACTGCCTTTGCTACATCCCAAAGCTTTTGAGCTGTTGTGTTTTCATTTTTATTTGCTTCCATGTATTTGTAAAATTCTTCTTTAATTTCTGGGTTGACCCATTCCTTCTTTAGTAGGATCTTCTTTAACCTCCATGTATTTGTGGTCCTTCCAAATACCTTCTTGTGGTTGACTTCAAGTTTCATAGTGTTGTGGTCTGAAAATATGCATGGTATGATCTCAGTCTTTTTGTACTGGTGGAGACCTGGTTTGTGATCCAGTATGTGATCTATTCTGGAGAATAGTGCATGTGCACTCAAAAAGAATATGTATTCTGCTGCTTTAGGATGAAATGTTCTGGATATATCCGTTAAGTCAGTCTGGTCCAGTGTGTTATTTAAAGCCCTTGTTTACGTGTTGATTTTCTGTTTAGATGAACTGTCCATTCCTGTGAGTGGAGTGTTAAAGTCCCTTACTATTATTTTATTATTATCAATGAGATACTTTAATTTTGTTATTAATTTTAGTTTTGTTATTAATTACTTTAATTTGTTATTATCGATGAGATACTTTAATTTTGTTATTAATTTTTTTATTTTGTTACTAATTTTGTTATTAATACTTTAATTTTTTATTATTATTAATGAGATACTTTAATTTTGTTAAAATATTTATGCCCGTGTTAGGGCATAAATATTTACAATTGTTAGATCTTCTTGTTGGATAGACCCCTTTATTATGATATAGTGTCCTTCTTCATCTCTTATTATAGTCTTTGGCTTAAAATCTAGTTTGTCTGATATAAGGATGGCTACTACAGCTTTCTTTTGATGTCCATTAGAATGATAAATGATTCTCCACTCCCTCACTTTCAAACTGGAGGTGTTTTTGTGTCTAAAATGAGTCTCTTGTAAGCAGCATATTGATGAGTCTTGTTTTTTTAATCTATCCTGATACCCTGTTTCTTTTGATTGGAGCATTTAGTCCTTTTACATTCAGAGTTATTGTTGAAAGATATGAATTTAGTGCCATTATATTACCTGTAAAGTTGCTATTTCTGTAGATTGTCTCTGTTCCTTTCTGGTCTTTGTTACTTTTGGCCTCTCTCTTTGCTTAAAGGATCCCCTTTAATATTTCTTGTAGGGCTAGTTTAGTGTTCACAAATTTCTTTAGTTTTTGTTTGCTCTGAAAACTTTTTATCTTTCCTTCCATTCTGAATGATCATCCGTGCTGGATAAAGTATTCTTGGCTGCATATTTTTCCCATTTAGCACATTGAATATATCATGCCAGTCCTTTCTGGCCTGCCAGGTCTCTGGACAGGTCTGCTGCCAGCCTTAATGTTTCTACCCTTGTAGGTTAAGGACCTTTTGTCCTGAGCTGCTTTAAGGATTTTCTCTGTATCTCTGAAATCTGCAAACTTCACTATTATATGTCAAGGTTTTGACCCTATTTTTATTGATTTTGAGGGGGCTTTTCTGTGCCTCCTGGACTTGAATGCCTGTTTCCTTCACCAGATTAAGGAAGTTCTCAGTTATAATTTGTTCAGATAAACCTTTTGCCCCTTTTTTTCACTCCTCATCTTCTGGGACTCCTATAATACAGATATTATTTCACTTCATGGAATTGCTGAGTTCCCTATGTCTACCTTTGTGAGCTAATAGTTTTCTTTCCCTCTTCTTTTCACCTTCCTTATTTTCCATCATTTTATCTTGTATATCTCTGATTCACTCTGCTGCTTTGTTCATCCTCATTTTTATTGCCTTCGCTTCGGACTGCATCTCAGTAATGGCATTTTAAATTTTGGCCTGACTAGATTTTAGTCCTTTTATCTCTAGAGTAAGGGATTCTCTAGTGTCTTCTATGCTTTTTTCAAGCCCAGTTAATATCTTTATAATCATTGTTTTAAATTCTAGTTCAGATATCTTATTTAATATTGATTAAATACCTGGCTTTGAGTACTACTTCCTGTTATTTTTTTGGAGTGAATTTCTTCATCTCATCATTTTGTCCAGAAAAGAAAAGAAGAAAGAGGAAAAAAAAAAAACCAATTGAAACATCAATAACAACAACAACAACAACAACAGAAAAGAAAACCCCAAAAAAGAAAACCTAGATCCTGGTCTGTTTTGGTCTGCTTGTTAAAAGAAACTAGATTCCAAAGTAAAAAAGAAAGAAAGAAAAAAAAATATGAATAGATGATAAAATAAAATACAATGAAAGGAAACAAAAAATAAATATATAAAGTATATATAAAAAATTAAAAAAGAATAAAAAAGAATTAAAGAAACCTGAAAAATAATACTAAAAAAATAAAGAAGAAAAATACAAAGAATGCTATATACTGTTTTCCCCAAGAGCTGAAGCTTTGTATCCTTCTATAATCAGTAAATTTGGTGAGAGCAAGTTGTTTGTGCTTGTCTTCTGGGGGAGGGGCCTGTTATGCTAATTCTCAGGTGGATTTGCCCTAGTGGAAATGTATCTCTAGTGGGCAGAGAGGCAAGGCTCCATTTAAGCTGCTCCAGACTCCACTAGGTGGTGCTGTTTTGCTCCCTGAAGTGTTTCAGCACTGATGGGTGCGATGAATATGGCCGCATGGGCTCTCTAACCCCCTAAATTCATGCCACCCCTCACTCTTCAGTGAATCCTCACAGAAAAGCAATGAATCACTCTTGTCTAGGTTTCCGTCAGAACTCGGTTCACCTGTCCTGTGACCAAGGGTTTTTATCTCAGGCACACTACTGAGTTTCAAAACCCCAAATTTTAGGGACTCCCATGGTGTGGACTCATGCTGTTCCTCCTGGGGAAGCGGGGGGGTCTCGCCATGCTTCTGCCTGTTGCTGGACCCCTCCCAGGAAGGCGGTCACACCTCCATGCAGTAGTTCATGGTTTAGGGCAGCAGAGAGCAGAAAGGTGGCACCTAGACTCCCTGTTCTCACCTGGCTTCCCCCCTCTTATGCCTGGGAACTCTGCCCCACTTAGGCACCCCAGTTCTTCTTGCAACCATAAGGATCCTGAGACCACACTGTCACAGCTGGGATCTTGGCTTCACCACCTGACACTTTTAAGCCAGGCACCTCCCCCACTGTAGCAGACTTCTGAAAGTACCAATTTTGACTCCACTGCTTATATTTTGCAGTAGCCTTCCTAAGCAGGCTCCCTCCCCTCCTCCATATCCTCAGCTATATCACACCAGATTCAAGTCTCCACACCTCCTACTTGTAGACTTGCAGTGTTTGTTTTCTTAGATCTCCGATTGATTTCTTGGGTGTTCAGAATGATTTAAGTCTCTAGTTGTATTTGAGAGACAAGACAAACTTAGGGTCCCCCTACTCCCCCACCATCTTAAATCCTCCCACAGTGTATGTTAACTAACTAGAATTTAAATAAAAATTTGAATAAAAAATTAAAATGAACAAGATCTTAAAGGTGTTTTAAAATATTTTTTTAAAGATTTTATTTGTTTATTTGACACAGAGAGAGAGAGAGAGAGCACAAGCAGGGGGAGCAGCAGAGGGAGAGGGAGAAGCAGGCTCCCCGCTGAGCAGGGAGCCCCATGCAGGGTTCAATCCCAGGACCATGTGATCATGGCCTGAGCCGAAGGCACATGCCCCCAAGATCTTAAAGTTAAAAAAGTAGTATTGGAAGAAAATTGCAACCTTTATTGTAAATTGGCTGACAGATTTGGCTTGTCCTTGTCTAACTACTAACAACTAGAAAAACTATAAGAAACTATGAGATTAGGAATGTTATGCTTAAATATGCATGAACCTATAACATTAAATGAATCTTTGAATTGCCAGATTGTATTTGTGAAAGTTTATTCTTAGCCCTTTCTCTGTGCTAACACATTATATGAGATATTTACTTCTTGCTTTTCTTTGCTTTTTTCTTTGCTAGAGGCTGTCAGTGAGATTTGTTCTTTTATCTTCCTCACCAACTATTCACAATTTATAGCAATAATCCAAAGGAAGGAATTAACAATCTTTTCCCTTACTTTAGCTTCACCCATTCCTCCCTGCATTTCAAAAGTTTTCATTTCTCTCCCTCCCCCCAATATTTTTAATGTCTCCTTTCTTCTTGTGGCATTTACTTAAATATTGGTTTCAACCATTCTTGGAGGGAGGCATTTGGAATTGAGAGGCACTATTGGTAATCTACTGGCTGTGGACAGTTGAATACCTAAAATTGTGTGGCTGATAGCAAGGATTTCATGATGAACTGAGATGGGAATGTTTGCTGAAGCTCCAAAGTTAAGAAATTGTTCGGTTTGGTGTAAGAAAGTGGTCTAGTTCATCCTTTTGTGTGCTGCTGTCAGGTTTTTCCAACACCATTTGTTGAAGACATGGTCTTCTTCCCATTAGATATTCTCTCCTACTTTGTTGAAGATTAATTGACTATATAGTTGTAGGTTCATTTCTGGGTTTTCTTTCTTTTTTAAATATTTATTTGAGAGAGAGAGTAAGTGAGAGAGAGTGAGTGAGCATGAGCAGGAGGGGCAGAGGGAGAGGAAGAGACAATCCCAAGTGGACTCCATGCTGAGGATGGAGCCTGATGTAGGGCTTGATCTCATGACCCTGAGATCATGACTGGAGCCTAAACCAAGAGTCAGACGCTTAACTGAATATGCCACCTAGGTGCCCCCATTTCTGGGTTTTCTATTCTGTTCTGTTGATCTCTGTGTCTGTTTTATGCCAGTACCATACTGTTTTGATCACTATAGCTTTGTAAATATAACTTGAAGTCCAGAATTATGATGCCTCCAGCTTTGCTTTTTGTTTTCAAGGTTGCTTTGGCTATTTGCTGTCCTTTGTGGTTCCATACAATTTTTAGGATTATTTTGTTTTGCTCTGTGAAAAATGCTGGTGGTATTTTGATAGGGATTGCATTAAATATGTAGATTGCTTTGGGTAGTATAGACATTTTGGTAATATTTATTCTTCCAGTCCATGAGCATGGAATGTCTTTCCATTTCTTGCATCATCTTCAATTTTATAGTTTTCAGAAACCACTTTCTTACACCATATGCAAAAATAAATTCAAAATAGTTTAAGGATGTAAATGTGAGATAGGAAACCAGAAAAATCCTAGAGGAGAACACAGGCAGTAACTTCTTTGACATTGGCCTTAGCAGCTTCTTACTAGATATATCTCCTGAAGGCAAGGGAAACAGAAGCAAAAATAAATTATTGACTTCATCAAAATAAAAATCTTCTGCGCAGTGAAGGAAACCATCAACAAAACTAAAAGGGAACCTATGGAATGGGAGAAGATGTTTGCGGATGACATATCTGAGAAAGGGTTAGTATCCAAAATATATAAAGAACTTCTAAAACTCAATACCCCAAAAGTGAATAATCCAATTAAAAATGGGCAGAAGATATGAATAGATATTTTTGCAAAAAGACATACAGATGGCCAACAGACACATGAAAAGATGCTCAACATCACTGATCATAAGGGAAATACAAATCAGAACTATAGTGAGATATCACCTCACACCTCTCAGAATGGCTAAAATCAACAACACAAGAATCAACAGGTGTTAGTGAAGATGTGGAGAAAGGGGACCCTCCTGAACTGTTGGTGGGAATGCAAACTGGTACAACCATTCTGGAAAACAGTATGGAGGTTCCTCAAAAAATTAAAAATCGAACTACCCTACAATCCAGCAGTTGCATTACTAGTTATTTACCCAAAGAATGCAAAAATACTAATTCAAAGGGATACATGCACCCTGATGTTTATAGCAAGCAGCCTTATCTATGATAGCCAAATTATGGAAACAGTCCAATTGTCCACTGACTGATGAATGGATAAGGAAGAGGTGGTATATAAATACAATGCAATGTTATTCATCCAAAAAAAAAAAAAACAAGAATGAAATCTTGCCATTTGCAGTGACATGGATGGAGCTAGAGAGTATTATGCTAAGTGAAATAAATCAGTAAGAAAAAGACAAATGCCATATGATTTCACTCTTTTTTTTTTTAAAGATTTTATTTATTTATTTGACAGAGAGAGACACAGCGAGAGAGGGAACACAAGCAGGGGGAGTGGGAGAGGGAGAAGCAGGCTTCCTGCTGAGCAGGGAGCCCGATGTGGGGCTCGATCCCAGGACCCTGGGATCATGACCTGGGCGGAAGGCAGACGCTTAGCGACTGAGCCACCCAGGCGCCCCCATATGATTTCACTTTTATGTGGAGTTTAAGAAACAAAACAAAAGAGCACAAGGGAAAAAAAAAGAGAGAGAGAGGGGCAAATCAAGAAACAGCCTCATAATGGCTACCCAGGGGGTTGGTGGATGTGCACCCATTGTTGTACATAAGTGCTGAATCACTAAATTATACCCCTTAAACACTGTATGTTACTAACTGGAATTTAAATAAAAACTTAAAAAAATTGTTCTGGAAGTTTCATGGGAATAGCTTTGATTTTGACATGATAAATCTTCACATAAAAAGATATAAAATATTAATATGTCAGTGAAAATACTTCTGCCTTTTAAGAAGTTTGCACTTACCTCATACTTTTCTCTTAGGATTAAAGGCTTTCACTTGTTTTCCTTATTGTGTTCCATAGTCTTTGTTTTTGCATAATAAGGAGATTGATGCCAAAAAATTATGTGACTTGCTCAGGATTTCAAAAAAAGTTAGTGAAAAAGCTAGGTGAACTGGCTGTTGACCCTGCAGTACAGTTTTTCACTATTATGCTTTGGAGTTAGAAAAAAATTCTTAACTCCTTTTGGTACTACACTGGAAGCATTATTTGGAGCTGGCTGAACTTTCTTCAGGGAACCATTTAACGGAGGCATATGGAAAATTCCTGAGATGCTAAAATTATTAGCTATATAAATACTGTAGCCAAAAGAATGCTGGGTCATATGTTATACTAAAGGGATACTTTAGTATACTTTTTAAGGGATGAATCAGACTTTATGTTGTCTGGGGTTTTCAGGCTAGGTCCATAAGTTTAGCTTCAGACATGAAAGCCAACTAAGGATTTTATGAAAAAGAACTGACTTTTTAGAGCTACGTTCTTGTGCATCAAAATAGAGAAACTTGTAGTTCTATTAACTTTTTTTTCCCAGATTACTTGAAATTTTTTTAAGTATATTTGTTCATTATCTCAGATGAGGTAAGCATTTTCTGTACAGGGCCACATAGTCAATATTTTCAGTTTTGTGGGCCTATGCTCTGTGTTGCAACTACTCACCTCTGTCGTTGAGGTAGGACAGCAGCCGTAGATATACATAGGCAATAAACAAAAAAGCATGACTATGTTCTAATAAAACTTTATTTATGAAAAAAAAAACTTCACTTATGTACACTGAAACTTGAAGTCTATATAATATTCACATCATGAAATATTATTTTTTTTGATTTTTCCCCAACCGTTTATTTATTTAATTTAAAAATTTTAATTTTAATTCCAGTATAGTTAACATACAATGTTATATTCGTTTCAGGTGTACAATATAGTGATTCAACAATTCTATATATTACTCAGTGCTCATCATGATAAGTTTACTTTTAATCCCCTTCACTTATTTCTCTCATCCCTCCACCCACCTCCCCTCTGGTAACCATCCCTTTGTTCTCTATAGTTAAAAATCTGTTTTTTTTTTTCTTTGTTTTGTTTCTTAATTCCACATATGAGTGAAATCATATGGTATTTGTCTTTCTCTGACTGACTTATTTTTTGTAAAGATTTTGTTTATTTATTTGACAGAGAGAGAC
>NC_138374.1:52615393-52633678 GCF_054177405.1 Leptonychotes weddellii
CCCAGTAGTGGAATTACTGGATCATATGGTAGTTCTATTTTTAATTTTTTGAGGAACCTCCATACTATTTTCCAGAATGGCTGCATCAGTTTACATTACCACCAGCAGTGCATGAGAGTTCCTTTTTCTCCACATCCTTGTCAAGACTTGTTGATTCTTGTGTTTTTTATTTTAGCCATTCTGACAGGTGTGAGGTGATATCTCATCGTGGTTTTGATTTGCATCTCCCTGATGATGAGTGATGTTGAGCATCTTTTCATGTGTCTGTTGGCCATCTGTATGTCTTTGGAAAATGTCTATTCAGGTACTCTGCCTATTTTAAGTTGGATTATTTGTGGCTTTTTTTATGTTGAGTTCCTTATATATTTTGGATACTAACCCTTTATTGGATATACCATTTGCAAATACCTTCTCCTATTCAGTAGATTGTCTTTTAGTTGTTTTGGTTGTTTCCTTTGCTGTGCAGAAGCTTTTTATTTTAATGTAATCCTAATAGTTTATTTTTGCTTTTGTTTCCCTTTCCTCAGGAGACATATCTAGAAAAATGTTGCTATAGCCAATGCCAGAGAAATTACTGCCTGTGCTTTCTTCTAGTATTTTATGGTTTGGGGGTCTCACATTTAAGTCTTTAATCCATTTTGCATTTATTTTTGTTTATGATGTAAGAAAGTGGGGTCCAGTTTCATTCTTTTGAATATAGCTGTCCAGTTTTCCCAGCACCATTTGTTGAAGAGGCTATCTTTTCCCCATTGTATATTCTTGCCTCCTTTGTTGAAGATTAATTGACCATGTAATCATGGGTTTATTTCTAGGCTCTCTATTCTGAACCATTGATGTGTGTATCTGTTTTTGTGCCAGTACCATACTGTTTTGATTACTACTATTTAATAGTATATCTTGAAATCTGGGATTGTGATACCTCCAGTTTTGTTCTTCTTTTTCAAGATTGCTTCAGCTAACATTTTAACATGTAACAGGCATTGTATTTATATTCTACAGTCAGACAGACACAGCTTTCAAAAATGATACTGTGTTCACAATAGAAAAAGACAGTCTCGCCTACCACATAGTAGTATGTACACATTTAAAGAGTGAAAGCTCTCCTTTCCTCCTTTTTGCTAAAAAATTTCTTCAGTTTATTATTTTTTAAGCCGTCCCAGCAGCACATTAAACACAGTGAGAAGTCTTCCTCAAAATAGGTGAGATGGAAGATATGTACATTTATGTCATTTCATCTGTATGGTAGCTGAAGCATTCCTACATTCCAGTCATATTATTAACCCTAATCTTACTAGTGAAAGTATATAATTTGAGACAAGAACTAATTTCTTCATATCATTAGAGTATGAAGTGAGCAGTAGGGAACAACTAAGATGTAATTTATTTAGAGTCGTCCCTTGGCCTCTTGAAATAGGTTATGTTCCACTATTGAGTATTTGCTGTCTTCTTATTGGCAGGATATATCACATTGTTTTGCTTGGCAAAGCAGAATGAACTTCTGGAAGTGAAATATGTCCTAGAGGGGAATGCAATGGCAAAAGTCACCATCAAATTAATAGGACCATCTTTCTGAGAGAAAGCTTATCTTTAGGTAGTTCAAACCCAAGTTTCAAAGAGCAGCATGAGGAACTACTTAATTTGGCAGTGACCAAAGGGTGGTGGGGACAAAGGTAGAATACTCCCAAACCAGTTCTCATTTTCACTTTCCCTTTACTTTTGGTAATAATTAAACTTAAGTTCTGTGTGAAAATGGGAACCACCATTAGCATATCTAGAAAACAATGGAAGCATAGTTCACAAGGTCATTCCAAATTAAGAAATCCCATTACATATTCTATAAGATTTCTGGCAAAAAAAAAAAAAAAAAGATGGCTTCAGCTATTCGGGGTCTTTTGTGATTCCCTATGAATTTTAGGATTATTTGTTCTAGTTCTGTTAAAAATGCTGTTGGTATTTTGACAGGGATTGCATTAAATCTGTAGATTGTTTTGTGTAGTATGGAGATTTTAACAATATTTGTTCTTCTAATCCATGAGCATTTCCCCAACCATTTAAAAATGTAAAAGCCACTTAGAGATTATAATAAGTGAAATAAGTTTGTCAGTGAAAGACAAATACGATATGATCTCACTTATATATGGATTTTATGAAACAAAACAAGTGAACAAAGGGGAAAAAAGAAAGAAAAATCAAGAAACAGACTCTTAACTATAGAAAACAAACTGATGGTTACCAGAGGGGAGGGGAGTGGGGGATGAGTTAAATATGTGATGGGGATTAAGGAGGGCACTTGTCATATGAGCACTGGGTGATGTATGGAATTATTGAATCACTATATTGTACACTTGAAACTAAGAAAACATTGTATGTTAAAAAAATGTAAAAGCCATTTTTAGCTTGTGGGTTGTACATATAAGCAGTGCAGGCTAGATTTAGCCTGTTTTCCATAGTTTGCTGACTTTGTCCTAGATAGAAGAACTGAGAATTCAAAGACTTCCAAAGGTGTTTCAACTGTAATTTGTTAAGAATCTTACCTTTCTCAGACTCAATTTATCATTGATGGGAGAGGTAAAATGAAAAGACAGTTAAAGCTGCTGTTAACTTTTGTGCCAAAGAGAACTAATTGTTATAGCTCAAATTTTGTGTTTTAGCTACATAGTGGGCTCTGTAGGGTCTCCAGGGATTTCTGAGAGAGGTGCATTCTGCTCAGGGTTTTACTTAGTGTTGTAAAGGAGAGTTTTCAGCATCCTTTTTCCCACTCTTTTAATGATCTTTATATTCCTCTCATGGAGAGAAGTTAGTTGCAATGTAGATACTACTTTTCTACTATGTCATTATAATAATTATTCACCATATATAACAGTTATTAGAGTGACAGTCTCCAATAAACATACATATACATTCATTCTCTTTTATCTCTTATACAAGTAGTTTTTAGTCCTTTGCTTTTGACTACTAAAAAAATATGCCTGTCTTTAAACAATCAAAAATAACCTCTACTAAGGGCTTTACTAAATCCCTTGCACATTTTTAATTAAGCTTTAATAACTTAGATCATATTTTTGATAGAAAATATTTTTATGTGCTTATTGGCCATTTATATTTTTTCTTTGGAGAAATGTCTATTTAGATTCTTTTCCCATTTAAAAAATTGGGTTATTTGTCTCTTTATTATTGAATTGTAAGAATTTTTAAGATAGATTGTGGCTATAAGTCTCTTATTGTATGTATGATTTACAAATATTTTCTTCCATTCTGTGGGTTTTTTCAATTTCTTGATATTGTCTTTTGAAATACAGAAGTTTAAAATCTATTAGAAACTGACTTATTGAGGTATTATTGAGTATGAAAAACTGATATTTAATGTATACAACTTGATGTATTTTTTAATAACTATATACCCATGAGACCATCCTCACAATCAATGCTATAAACTTATTCATCACTTTCAAAAGTTTCCTCCCTCCCCTACTTGTTTTTTTGTTTTTTGTTTTTTTTGTGGTAATAGCACTTAACGTTAGATCTACCCTCTTAGTGAATTTTAAATATACAATGCAGTATTGTTGATCATTGCCCTATGTTGTACAATAGATCCGGAACTTTTTTATGTTACATAGCTGATACTTTGTACCCTTTGACTATTCTCTCTTCATTAACCGCCTCCCCCCGCCCCACCACCCCGCCCCAGTCCCAAAGCACCTGGCAACCATTGTTCTACTTTCTGCTTCTATGAGTTTGACTGTTTTGGAGTCCACATATAAATGAGATCATGCTTTCTGATCAGACTTTCTGAATCTGCTTTATTTTAGTTAGCATAATGATTTCATGGTCCATTCACGTCGCAAATGGCAGGATTTCCTTCTTTTTAAAGGCTGAATCATATTCCATTGTGTGTATATACTATGTTTGCTTTATCCATTTGTGAATGGACATTTAGATTGCATTGTATCTTTGCTATTGTGAATAATGCAGTGAACATAGGGGTACAGATCTCTCTTTGAGATCCATATTTCACCTTTGGATATATGACCAGAAGTGGGATTGTTGGATTGAGTGATACTAGTATTTATAATTTTTTGAGGAATCCCCATATTGTTTTTGGTAGTGGTTATACCAATTCACATTCCCATCAGTAGTGTACAAGGGTTCCTGTTTACCTCCTTGCCAACACTTATTGTCCTTTGTTTTTCTGATAGTAGCCATCCTGACAGGTGTAGGGTGATATCTCATTGTGGTTTTGATTTGCATTTCCCTGATGATTAGTGATGTTGAGTACCTTTTCATAAACTTGTTTGGTTATTGTATGTCTTCTTTGGAAAGAATATTAGGTCCTTTACCCATATTTTAATTGGGTTATTTATTTTTTTTGCTTTAGAGTTATAGGAGTTTCTTATATATTTTGGATATTAATCCCTTATCAGATATATGGTCTCCTAATATTTTCTCCAATTCCATAGGTTGCCTTTTCATTTTGTTAAATTGTTTGCTTTGCAGAAGTTTTTTAGTTTGATGTAGCCCCACTAGTCTATTTTTGCTTTTGTTGCCTGTGCTTTTGGTATTATACTCAAGAAATCATTGCCCGGTCCAATGTCTAGAAGCTTTTCGCCTATGTTTTCCTTTAAGAGTTTAATTGCTTCAGGTTTTACATTTAAGTCTTTAATCCTTTTTGAGTTGATTTTTGTATATGGTGTGAGAAATGGGTCCAGTTTAATTCTTTTGCATGTGGATATTGCACGTGTTGGATTTCCCAGCACCATTTATTAAAGATGCTATCTTTTCCCCATTGTGTATTCTTGGCATCTTTTTTAAGGATTGATTGACCACATGTGTATGGGTTTATTTTTGAGCCCCCTATTCTGTTTGATTGATCTGTAAGTCTGTTTTTATGCTATATAACTTTGTAATATGTTTTGACTTCAGGGAGTGTGATACTTTCAGCTTTGTTCTTCTTGCTCAATATTGCTTTGGCTCTTTGGGGTTCAAAGTTTTAAATTTTGATTAAGTCTGATTTACCATTTATTTCTCTAATAACTTTGGTAGTGTATATAATACATTGCCTAACCCAAGATCATGAAATTTTACTCTCATGGTTTTCTCTAAGAGTTCTACAGTTTTGGCTCTGGCATAGGTCTGTGATTCATGTTGAGTTAACTTTTGTTTATGGTGTGAGATAGAGATCCACCTCCTCTTCCTCCTCCTTCTTTTTTTTTGCATGTGGATATCCAATTGTCCCAGCACAATTTGTTGAAAATATTATTACTTTCCTACTGAATTTTCTTTGCACCTTTGTTGGAAGTCAGTTGAACATAAATGTAAGGGTTTATTTCTGGGATATCAGTTCTATTGATTACTATAGCTTTTTACTAAGTTTTGAAACTGGAAAGTGTGATTACTCCAGTTTTGCTCTTTTTTCCCCAAGATTATTTTGGATGTCCCCAGTCCTTTGCATTTCCATATGAATTGTAGGGTCAGCTTCTCAGTTTCTTCAAAAGAGCCAGCAAGGTTTAGTCAGGCTACTGAGTCTGTAGACCAATTTGGGGAGTATTGTCACTTTAATAATACGAACATGGGATCTCATTCAATTTTGGGATGTCTTCTTTAATTTCCTTCAGCAATGTTTTGTAGTTTTCAATTTTTACAAGACTTGCTTTTGTAAATTTATTCTTAAGTATTTTATTCTTTTGATGCTGTTGCAAATGGAATGTAAAAAAGATTTTATTTATTTATTTGTCAGAGAGAGAGAGAGAGCGCACAAGCAGGGGGAGCGGCAGGCAGAGGGAGAAGCAGGCTGCCTGCTGAACAAGGAGCCCAATGCGGGACTCGATTTTAGGACCCTGGGATCATGACCTGAGCTGAAGGCAGATGCTTAACTGACTAAGCCACCCAGACATCCCAATGTACTATTGTAATTGTTCAGAATTTTAAATGTTTGCCTTCAGTACATTTTTATGTTGCTTTTGGTTTGACTTTATACTTCCATTATGTAGAATTAACCACTTTGACTTCTTTATGAGTTTTGTGTGAACTAAGATAATACAAATGGGCCCTAAAATCATTTCTGTAATTTTCTATATAAGGAATGCATCAATTACAATTGGGAAAAATTTGAACTTATTGATTAACAGCAATACTGTTCTGAATGAAGTGGTATTTGAAAGGATAAATTTGCTAGACAGTTATTGCCCTGGTTACATCTGTGGGACTTGAATTTCTAGCATGGTGAAGGTGATATTTTCCTTATTACTTAACCCTCTTATGAGTGGAAATTGGTTAAGATTGATTAAAAGTGAGAACTGGTACTCTTATTTTAAAATGATCAAGCAGTTCCTCAATGTAGTCACTTTTGTATTTATTTCTTCCTCAGGTTTTTTTTTTTAAATTAAAAAATCATTTCTTCCCTGCTCTTACAGGGGAAAGTATTTCTTCCCCAGTTTTATTGATGTAATTGACATATAACACTATATTAGTTTTAGGTGTACAACATGCTGATTTGATAGATCTATATATATTGTGAAATGATTACAATAAGTTAACATTCATAACTTCACATAGAATTTTTTTGTATGTGAGGAGAGCTTCTAAGATCTACTCTTTTATCAACTTTGAATTATACAGTACACTATTGTTAACTTTATTTTTAATTTTTATTTTATTTTTCAGTATTAACTTTAGTCACCATGCTGTACATTATATTCCCAGAAATTATCTTAAAACTAGAAATTTGTATCTTTTGATCACCTTTGCTAGCTTCACCCACCCCTCATCCTCTCTCTCTGGCAACCATCAATCAATCTTATATCTGTATATATGAGTTCAGTATTTTTAGATTCCACATATAAATGATATCATAAAGTATTCATCTTACTTATTTCACTTAGCAAAGTGCCCTCCCTGTTCATTCATGTTGTTGCAAAGAGCAGAATTGCCTTCACTTTTATGGTGGAATAATATTCCATTTTGTGTGTGTGTGTGTGTGTGTGTATTTTTGGTTCTATATGTATTATATATATATAACTATTCATCACATTATCTATTCACATTATCTGTTCATCCATTGGAGGGTTCTTAGGTTTTTCCATGATTTGGCTATGTAAGTAATGGCTATTGTAAATAAGGTTTTAGTGGAATGTGTGGGTATGGATTAGCTTTTGTTTTCATTTTCTTTGGATAAATACTCAGAAGTGGAATTGCTAGATCATATGGTAGTTCTATTTTTAATTTTTTGAGGAACTTCCATACTGTTTTCCGTAGTGACTGTACCAATTTATGGTTCCACCAGCAATGCACATGGGTTTCTTTTACATCCTTTCCAACACTTTTTATTTATTTATTTTTATTTTTTATTTTTTTATTTTTTTAAAGATTTTATTTATTTATTTGAGACAGAGAGAATGAGAGAGAGAGAGCACATGAGAGGGGGGAGGGTCAGAGGCAGAAGCAGGCTCCCTGCCGAGCGGGGAGCCCGATGCGGGACTCGATCCAGGGACTCCAGGATCATGACCTGAGCCGAAGGCAGTCACTTAACCAACTGAGCCACCCAGGCGCCCGTAACACTTTTTATTTTTTATTTCTTTGATGATAGCCATTCTTATAGGTGTGAGGTGATAGGTCATTGTGTTTTTAAAAATTTTTTATTTTATTTAAATTAAGTTAATTAACATGTAGTGTATCATTAGTTTCAGAGTCATTGTGGTTTTGATTTGTATTTCTCTGATGATTTGTGATGTTGAGCACCTTTTCATGTACTTGTCCATATGCATGTCTTTTTTGGAAAAATGTCTATTTCGGTCCTCTTCCCATTTTTAAGTTGGGTTGTTTATATTTTTGTTACAATTTGTATGAGTTCCTCATATATTTTGGATATTAACCCCTTATAGATATGGTTTGCAAATATTTTCTTCCATTTGGTAAGTTGCCTTTTCATTTTCTTGATGGTTTCCTTTGCTATATAGAAGCTTTTTAGTTTGAGGTTGTCCTATTTATTTGTTTTTGTTTTTGGTGTCTTTGCTTTTGGTGTCAAATCTAAAAAATCATCACCAAGATTGATGTCAAGGAGCTTACCATCTATGTTTTCTTCTAGGAATTTTATGGTTTCAGGTCTCACATTCAAGTTTTTAACACATTTTGAGTAAGTTTTTGTGTGTGGTGTAAGATAGTGGTCCAGTTTCATTCTTTTGCATGTAGCTCTCCAGTTTTCCAATACCATTTATTGAAGAGACTGTTCTTTCCCCATTATATATTTTTGGTTATTTTGTTGTAAATTAGTTTATCCTGTTCCATTGATCTGTGTGTCTCTTTTTATTTCAGTACTATACTGTTTTGATTACTATAACTTTGTAATATAGTTTAAAATCAGGGAGTGTGATACCTCCAGCTTTTGTTTTTCTTTCATACAATTTCTTTGGCTATTTGGGATCATTTGTGGTTAAATATAAATGTGAGGATTGTTTTTTCACTTTCTGAGAAAAATGTCCTTGAATTTTGATAGGGATTTCATTGAATCTCTAGATTGCCTTGGGTAGTGTGGGCATTTTAACAATATTAATTTTTCTAATCCTGAGCATGGTATATCTTTCCATTTATTTGTGTCTTCTTTAATTTTTTTCATTAGTGTCTTATGGTTTCAGTGCATAGATCTTTCACCTCCTTTTTATTCTTTTTGATACAGTTGTAAATGGGATTATTTTCTTAATTTCTCTTTCTGATTGTTGTTAGTGTATAGAAGTGCAACAGATTGTTGAATATTGATTTTGTATTCTGCAATTTTACTGAATTTATTAGTTATAATAGTTTTTTGGTGGAATCATTAGGGCTTTTTATACATAAAATATGATGTTATCTGCAAACAGAGACAGTTTTACTTATTTCTTTCTTATTTGGGTGCCTTTTCTTTCTTTGTCTTGACTAATTGCTCTGGCTAGGCCTTACAGTACTATGTTGGGAAGTGGTGAGAGTGGGCATCTTGTCTTCTTCCTGATCTTAGGAGAAAAACTTACAGCTTTTCACCACCAAGTATGAAGTTAGCTGTGGGCTTATCATGTAGGCCTTTATCATGTTGAGGTATGTTCCTCCTGTACCTAATTTGGTGAGTTTTTATCATAAATGAATGTTGAGTTTTGTTAAATACTTTTCCTGCATCTATTTAGATCATACGGTTTTTATCCTTCATTTTTAAAATATGGTGTATCACAGTGATTGATGTGTGGATGTTGAACAACCTGTCATCCCTGGAATAAATCCCACTTGATCATGGTGTATGATTCTTTTAATGCATTGTTGAATTCAGTTTGTATTTTGTTGAGTATTTTTACATCTGTGTTTATTAGGGATATTGGCCTGTAATTTTTTTTTCTTGTAGTGTCCTTGTCTGGATTTGGTACCAGGGTAACGTTGCCCTTATAAAATACATTTGGAAGTGTTTCCTTCTCTTCTATTTTGGAAGAATTTGAGATAATTGGTATTAATTCTTTTAAGTGTTGGGTAGATTTCACCAACGAAGCCATCTGATCCTGTAGTTGAGAGGTTTTTGATTACTGATTCAGTCTCTTTATTAGTAATCAGTCTGTTCAGATTCTCTGTTTCTTTAAAATTCAATCTTAGGTAGGTTATATGTTTCTAGGAATTCATTTTTTCTAGGTTTCCAATTTGTTATTTTATAATTATTCATTGTAGTCTCATGATCCCTTGTACTTATGTCATACAGTTGTAATGTTTTCCTTTTTTATGTATAATTTTATTAATTTGATCTTCTCTCTTTTTCTTGGTAAGTCTAGCTAATTTGTTTCTTTCGTTTATCTTTAGATAAAGCCAGCTCTTTTTAAAATGGATATTTTCTATTATCTTTTTAGTCTCTATTTCATTTATTTCTGCTCTGATCTTTGTTATTTCCTTCCTTCTGCTAACTTTGGGATTAATTTGTTCTTTTTCTAGTTCCTTTGGGTGTAAAGTTAGATTGGTTTTTGAGTTCTTTCTTGTTTCTTAAAATATGCTTTTATTGCTATGAACTTTCCTCTTAGAACTGCATCCATTAATTTTGCTGCATCCCATAAGTTTTGGTGCATTGTATTTCCATTTTCATTTGTCTCAAGATTTTTTTTATTTCTCTTTGATTTCTTCTGTGATCCATTGGTTGCTCAGTAACATGTAGTTTAATCTTGACATATTTGTGAATTTTCCACTTTTCTTTTTGTAATTGATTTCTGTTTTTATATAATTGTGGTCAGTAAAGATGCTTTATATGATAAATCTTCTTAAGTTTTTAAGGCTTGGTTTATGGCCTAACATATAATCTATCTTGGAAGATGTTTCATATGTGCTGGAGAAGAATGTGTAGTCTTGTTGCTTTTGGATGGAATATTTTGTAAATGTCTGTTAAGTCCATCTAGTCTTACATGTAGTTTAAGTCCCATTATTTTCTTATTGATTTTCTGCTTGAATGCTCTAGCCATTATTGAAAGTGGGGTATTGAAGTTCCCTACTATTATTGTATTCCTGTCTATTTCTCCCTTTAGGTTTGTTAATACTTGCTTTATGCACTTAGATGCCCTTATGTTGGTGCATAAATATTTACAAATGTTATATCCTCTTGTTGGAGTGAACTTTTATCATTACATAATGACCTTTGTTTTCTCATATTATAGTCTTTGTCTTTTTTAAATTGATTTTATTTACTTATTTGAGAGAGAGAGAGACAGAGATAGCGAGAGAGAGAGCATGAGCAGGGAGGAGAGGGAGAAACAGCTCCCCGCTGAGCAGGGAGCCTGATGTGGGGCTTGATCCCATGGCCCTGGGATCATGACTTGAGCCAAAGGCCAAGTGCCAGGTGCCCCTACAGTCTTTGTCTTAACATCTCTTTTGTTAAGACACAGCTACCTCTACTTTCTTTTGGTTTCCATTTGCATGGAATTTTTCCCCCCATCCCTTCTCTTTCAGTTTTTGTGTCCTTACATCTGAAGTAAGTTTTTTAGGCAGCGTATAGCTGAGTCTTGTTTTTTTTAAAATCCATTCAGCCACTCTTTGTCTTTTGATTGGAGAGTTTAATCCATTTACACTTAATTATTGAAGGGTATGGACTTAACTGCTATTTTGTTAATTGTTTTCTGTTGTTTGTTTGTTTTTGTAGTTCCTCTGTTCCATTCTTCTCTTCCTCTCTTTGTGATTTGATGATTTTCTGTTGTGTATGCTAGATTCCTTTATCTTTGGTGTACTTACTAAATTTACTGTAGGTTTGTGCATTGTGGTTGCCAGGAGGCTTACATAAAACATCTTGTATTTATAACAATCTATTTTAAGTTGATAACAACATAAGTTCAAATACATTTTAAATGTTATACATATTTACTCTCCCCCATCATGTTTTATGTTTTTTTTATTTTACAATTTACATATTTTTAGTTTGTGCATCCATTAACAAGTTATTGCAGTCATAGTTATTTTACTACTTTTGTCTTTTAGCCTTTAAGCTAGATTCGTAAGTGATTTACCCACCACCTTTACAACATTAAATTATTCTAAATTATTCTTTACTGGTGAGATTTGTACTTTCATATATTTACTTGTTACTTTGTTTCAGCTTAAAGAAGTTCCTTTAACATTTCTTTTAAGGTCAGTGTAGTTGTGTTAAACTTCTCCAGATTTTGCTTGCCTGGGAAACTCTTGTTCTCTCTTCAGTTATGAAGGACTTTTCCAGGTAGAGTATTCTTGGTTAGCACTTTTTTTCTTTCAGCTCTTTGAATATATTGTGTAAATCCCTCCTGGCCTGCAAAGTTTCTGCTGAAAAATTTGCTATAGGTCTAATTGGAAGTCTCTTGCATGTAAAAAGTTATTTTTCTTTTAATGCTTTTAACAATCTCTTCTTGTTTCTTTAACTTTTTCAACTTAAGTAGAGGCAAAAATCATTTCTTTGTGCTTGACTGTATTGTGTTTCACAGATATTGTGTGTGTGTTTTTACAAATTGAAGGTTTGTCACAACTCTGCAGTGAGCAAATTTACTGGTGCCATTTTTCTCATAGCATTTGCTCACTTCATGTCTTTGTGTCAAAGTTTGGTAATTTTTACAATATTTAAAACTTTTTCATTATCATTATATTTGTTATAGTGATCTGTCATCAGTGATTATGACCTGCTGAAAGCTCAGATGATGGTTACATTTTTTAGCAATAAAGCATTTTTAAATTAAAGTATGCATTTTTAGACATAATGCTATTGCAAACTTACTGGACTACAGTGTAGTATAAACATTTATACATACTGGGAAACCAAAAAATTCATTTAACTTTCTTTATTGAAATATTTGCTTTCTTGCAGTGGTCTGGAACTGAACCTGCAGTACCTTTAAGATATACCTGTATAATGTGTCTTGATGTGATTTTTTTTGGTTTCATCTTTTCTACAACTCTCTATATTTTCTGGATCTGGATGTCTGTTTCTCTCCCCAGGTTAGGGAAGTTTTCAGCCATTATTTCTTCCAATAAGCTGTCTGGTGCTTTCTCTTTTTCTTCTCCTTCTAGGACCCCTATAATGTGAATATTTGTTTACCTGCTGGTGTTCCATAAGTCCTTTAAGCTATCTTCACTCTATTTTTTTTTTCTCCTCTGATTGGTAGAATTTCATTGCCTTGTCTTCAAGTTCACTGATCCTTTTTCCACTTTATTTAGTATGCTTTGAACCCCTCTTTTGATTTATTGATTTATTATATTTTGATTTGATTTATTATATTTTGATTTGATTTATTTTGATTTATTTTGTTTGATTTATTATATTTTTCAGCACTGTTTTTTCTGTTTGGTACTTTCTTATATTATCCATTTTTACTGAAATTCTCACTGTTCATGCATTGTTCTCCTGATCTTGGTGAGCATCCTTATAACCATCATTTTGAACACTTTATCAGGTAATTTACTTATCTCCTTTTCATTAAGGTCTTTTTCTGGAGTTTCATTTTGGTGTTTTGTTTAGAACATATTCCTCTGTTTCTTCATTTTCCTTGACTCTTCCTTGGTTTCTGTGCATTAGATAAAACAGCCACCTCTCTCAGGCTTGAGCCACCTCTCCCTGGTCTTAGCTCTAGGCTTCTCCCACATCTTTGTGATTATCCAACTAGCCTTCTTTCTTCTTAGTGACTACTAGTTTTTGAGAGTGTGTCAAGACTTGTCACTGTCCCAAAAGTGATGATCTCAGTCAGCACCGGGATGCAGGAAGTTGGATTCTCACAGAGCAGGTTTTAAAGTATGCAAATAGGGACACCTGGGTGGTTCAGTTGGTTCAGCATCTGACTCTTGATTTTGGCTCAGGTCATGATCTCAAGGTCGTGGGATTGAGTCCCATGTCTGGCCCCATGCTCAGTGGGGAGTCTGCTTGAGATTCTGTCTCTCCCTCTGCCCTTACCCCAGTTGCACTCACTCTCTGTCTCAAATAAATAAATAAATCTTAAAAAAAATAAAGTATGCGAATAGACCTCTTTCAGGGAGACTGGTAAATGGTTGTTACTCTTCTGAGCTATGGTCAGAGTCTGAGCTCTAGGGGCAGACAGCCAAGAAACATCTCTTTGTTTGCCACAATCCGGCTGATCTCATGAACACAGGCTGCCCTGGCTACCGCAGCCACAGTATGTCCTCAGGGCAGCAGCCACAAAAGCAGAGGTGCTAGACATGTGCCTCTGCTCCCTTCATGGGGACACTGGCTATCTGGAGCAGGCTAGAGGGAGAGCATAAAGTTTGTTCTTGCCAATATTCCTGGTCTCTGGAGAGGATTATAGTTAGCTTCTAGTTGTATGTCAAACTAGAAGGCTGACCTTCAGGCTACAGTTCCCAAGACATGCACATAATCCTTCCTCAGGGAACGACTGGGAGTTGACTGCTTCTGACTCTGCCTCTGTGCTTAGCCCCGGGGGAATATCTGGTTAAGGGCTGTTTCCTTATTTTCTATAGTCCTGAGGGACTTGCCAGTGTAAGCCCCACTGGCAGCCAGAGCCAGACAACCGAGGGGTTCATCCCGCAGATGGCAGCTGTGAGAACAGGGACACTAGATATATGCATATTCCTCTTCCAGGGAGATACCTGCAACCTGGAGTGGGGCAGAGGGAGACCGTGAAGCTGGTGCCCTCTGGCCTCCCCAGCCTACGGAGAGGACTGCAGTTGGCTCCTAGACCTGTGTTAAATTAGAAGCCTGACCCTCAAGCTACAGCTTTTCATATATCCAAGTAGGCCTCCTTTTTTCAGGCTAAAATTGGATATTTCAGTATGCTGCCTCTGCACTGAGTTCTGAGGAGATAGTCATGGTGAATCCTCATGAACTCATTAAAAACTGTTTCTTTGTTTACTCTAGTTTTGTGGGTCTTGTAGATGCAATCCTTGTTGGCTTTCAGAGTTAGGTGTTTTGGAGGCTCATCCCTTAGGTGAAAGTCTTAAAAGTTGGGGTACTAGATATTGGGTCTAAACCATTCACTTCTCGGGGGAAGCTGGAGGTTGTGAATTTTCTTCCAATTGTGTGTTGTCACGCAGAGGTGGGGTTTATGGCAAGATTGTGTCTCGGCCTTTCCTACCTGTTTCATTGTGGGTTTTTTCTTTCTTTCTTTTTTTTTAAAAGATTTTATTTATTTATTTGAGACAGAGAGAATGAGAGAGAGAGAGAGAGAGAGCACATGAGCGGGGAGAGGGTCAGAGGGAGAAGCAGGCTCCCTGCCGAGCAGGGAGCCCAATGTGGGACTCGATCCAGGGACTCCAGAATCATGACCTGAGCCGAAGGCAGTCGCTTAACCAACTGAGCCACCCAGGCGCCCCATTGTGGGTTTTTTCTTGTTCTCATGGCGTGTAGGAGTCATTTAGCTAGTTTCTGGATTTCTTTCAGAGGGAATGATCTGGATGTAGCTGTAGATTTGAAGTGTCCACAGGAGGAGATAAATTCAGTACCCGACTGTGTCACCATCTTGAACTGGAACCCTGAAAGCAACTCATAGACTCTTAAAATTCATTTTTAAGGATTTATAAAATACTAGTGAAAGCTTTAGGAATTGTGCATATTGAGGATTATTATCATGTATATGTATTTTTTTTGAGTGGGTGCTGTGGAATTCTGTTTTATTATACTATATAGGAATATATCTGAAGATGCTGACATTTACAACCACTCATTGAAATAGTTTGTTTTCCTACTTGGGGATACCTGGCAGAGACCATGCTTTAGTCATCATTGTATACTTCATAGTGCTTTGCATACTGTATTGCTGAATGAATATTTGTTGTATAAGTGAATGAGCCCTTTGTAAAGGTTAGGTGTCATTTTTTAGAAAAAAATGATAATATTGTCATTCCTAATTTCAAAGCATGGTAATGAGATTTTTTTTTTTTACCAGATATGAAAAAAATCAAAGATAGAAATTATTGCTAATTCAGCATAATATAATAAACCAAGCTTGCTCATACTTAGGGAGAAAATGAAATATTGGAAAAAATAATGGATAGTTAACTTTAGTCTGACATATTAGTTGTAAGATTTAGTTTTTCCCTTCAAAAGAATTAAATTGACATCAAGAATAATATTAAAGAAATGTTTATTGGTGGCATATTAATCAATAGGGTGTTTGGAAATAAATGCAATAGATAGCAATTATGGGAAGCTGTTCCAGTCAAAGTTTGACTATTTAATTAAGTTGTAAATCCATACTATTATCTTTTTATATTGTTCATTGTAAAATATGGATAGCTATGTGTTCTTGTCACTTTGTTTTACTATAAATAGCTTTAAATACATGATACTCATAATACTTGGAGATAATATAGGAATTATAATCTTAGATATTTTATATATTTTATTACCTTAAAATTATCATCAATTTTACATATGACATGAAATTATTTTGTCATTATAATTGTCTAAAAGGCAACTTTTAGAAGTAATTCATCATTCTCTCAGAATTTTGAAGTGTCATTAATTAGCCCTATTTTAAAAGCTCCCTTTATATTGAAATTTATTATATGGACAGTTTATAGATATATTGTGTAAAATATTTTACACATAAAAAGCATTAATATTTTTGTGTGAACTAATGTATTTTTACATATAAATGTAAAATTCAAGTTTGCCTAAGTAAAATTGCAATTTAAGCTATTTCCAGTGTTTTATAATACAACACAATATTTGCTTTAAAATATGTTTGTTCTCATTATTGGAGGTGAAAAGTTCATTTATTTTTCTACACATAGACACACTCCTTAAATATTTTATTTTATCTTAATGGGTGAAATATAAATGTTAGCTAATTTCTTGATGTTGGGCCAACTCCCATTTTTAGTATAGGTCTGTTGATTGAGTCTCATACAATTCTTTTTGCCTAAACAGCACCCAAAGTACATTGAGTAAGATTTCCAGTTTTGGTGTCTTTATGGAAGAGAACTTAATGACAGTTGAGAAGCTACCAAACTGAATAATCCTTCTTGATATTTTATAATTTTCTCCTTCACTTTGCCCCCACTTTTACCATTTTTTTCATCCAGACTCAATTTGACAATTTTTGTAACTCATTTTTATTGTCTCCAAGCATTTAAATTAATTTTCAAAGAAATAACAGGTCTTTTCTTATACTATTACCTGATAAGCTTATATATCCATTAAAATTACATAATTATAATTACAACTGACATGTAAAGGTTATGGAACAAACTGAGTCTTTTTTTTTTTTTTCCTGATAGGCTCTTGGTATACTTCAATTAGTGGGAGCAGAAGAGCTCCAGGATACTTGAGATAATCCTTTGGTATTGAGCAGGAAGGAGGGATCATTAATATGTTTGAGAGGGAATAAAAAGAGTTGATGAATCTAGAGAGATGGTTAAGAGAAGGTCTTAGAGTTTCTACTATATCCTAACTATGATGTGAGGAAATGTTTCCTTCAGTTTTATAGAAATGATCCCCATCACATTTTATATTTTATAAACATCCATAATTTTATAGAATTAGCCATATCAAAATATTTCCAGCTCATTTTGATTGTTCTCAGTGGTGCAGGACTCAGTGCCAGGTTGCCTATGACCTTTTACTTTAGTTAACTCAACATGCTGTCCTCCTGTTGCCATTAGCTGGCCACAGCTATGCTCTGATGTATGATTAATGCCTTGAGGGTAGAAATTCTGCTTTCTCTGAATTCCTTTGTTAGGGGGTACTGGGGCAATGCTCAGTCTAGGGCTAATTATTCCCTGCTATTGAGGCAAGGTTCTTCTATGTACTCTACCCCGTATCCCATAAGTCATGAAGTTTTCCATTCTGGTGGTGGGAACAAGCACTATTTCCAGCGCTGTGTGAGTGCCAACTAGTTACCTTAAATCCTTTTCAATAGCTTTTTTTCCTAGCCTTAGATAGTTTCTTCCCATGTATGCATTGATTAGTATTCAGCTGAATACTCAAGAGGGGGCTTCTGCAAATCTTTGGAATTCTCTCTGTATATCTCTCTTCTTTCTTATTCTCTGTTCTGTGTACTTTAGCTGCCATAATCTCTGTGGACCTTTAGTTCTGTCTCTTCAGCTCAGAGAGTTTGTCAGGCTCTGTCTTAATTTTGCCTTCCTGTCTGTGGCCTGGAAAGTCTCTCAAGGCAATAAGCAAGGGCTATCAAAGGGCTCATGTTGCTTGCTTCCCATTTTTCAAAGATTGCTGTCCTTTATTGCTGGATGCCCAGTGCCTTCACAACTGTTCTTTCATCTATTTTGTCCATTTCAGGTGGAAAAGAAATCTGGTTTAGTTACTCTGCTTTGACTGGAACCAAATTATACCTTGTAGTAAGACTTTACTGGGAGTTTGGAGATAATGAAAGGGAAATAAAACACAGCCAGTATTTTACAGTGGCTACTGTATGCAGCTATATTCTGAGTCCATAGGTCTTGCTGATGTCCTTGTAGCGGCTGCTGATATTCTTGTAGCTTTCAAGCTTGAGTCCACACAGCAGTGGCTAGCATTTTGGCCTTTGACTCTGCCACCGATAAGGTTTTCCTTTGATATACAAAACACTTTTGCCCCTTGCAGTAAAAACTCTCAAACATTGTAAACAAGGTCTTTGTTTTTTTTTTTTTTTAAAGATTTTATTTATTTTTCAACAGAGAGAGAGAGACAGCGAGAGAGGGAACACAAGCAGGGGGAGTGGGAGAGGGAGAAGCAGGCTTCCCGCTGAGCAGGGAGCCCAATGCGGGGCTCGATCCCAGGATCCTGGGATCATGACCTGAGCCGAAGGCAGACGCTTAACGACTGAGCCACCCAGGCGCCCCTGTTTTTTTTTTTTAGAAAAAAAAATCTGTGTAAGT
>NC_138374.1:52634178-52652587 GCF_054177405.1 Leptonychotes weddellii
GGCAGACCCTTAACGACTGAGCCACCCAGGCGCCCCGGCTGTTTCCCAATTAAAAACAAATAAAACCAAACCCCTAGTGCCCAGTCTTAGCCTGGGAACTCCATTATACTGGAGTATGGTATTATATATTGAATCAATTAATACACATTACTGCATGTTACATGGTATGGTATATTAAAACACAGAAGGGTAGCCAGACACATATACTAGAAATCTTAATTGAATAATAAATATAATGTTCATTATAAAAGTTGGAGGAAATTCGATCTTTCGTGTTTGCTCCTTTTCATTTTGGTTGTTCCCCTTTCTCCTCTGGATGTTTTGCTTATACAGCGTTTTCTTGGTTTTGAAGTTTATAATCAATACAATCAGTTTTAGAAAGTGTAGTTGTACTTTTGAATGTGGCAAAGGAACTTGCTATTTAAAAGAACCATGCAAGTATCTTTTATGAAGTGAAGAATATTTTGTAATGTGTCTATTTATAAAGCCAATAACTTTTCTTTTTTTACTTCTGGAGTTTATTTATATGATCATATAAACTTTTTGTATATCAGATTTTTGTATATTCAGATGTTTTCACATATTACACTTACATATGTACAAGATATACCTGTATATATCTTTATATATACTTCAGTACACTATTCAAGCAGGCATTTCATAACTCATTTTGTTTTTGAAGATTAAAAACCTGAACCAAGTTCTTGGGGTATTTTCAAGAGCTTTAGCAAGTTGCTTTTATGAAGTGGGATTTCTTGAAGGAAAGATATAGTTCTTTATTTGTATGTATTTTAAAAGTGAAATTTCCTATTCATTAAACTTCAGAGTAAAAGGATTAAAAGAAAGATTGGGAATGATATTTCTAAAGAATAGACTCCTCATGTGTAGACTTTATAACATATGTAAAGTAATAGGGATTTGTACTTTTTTTCTATTAGGAAAATAGCCAATTTTTTCCTGATACAAGACAATTTGACAGTGAAATGGCTAAATTATATAAACCAGCTATGTTTGATAATAAATAGCTGGAACATGTTGCTCTTACCTTGAACATTTCTCTGTGCGTCTTCTGACACCTCAGGCTAAGGTGGGTCCTTCTCTATGCCTCTTAGTACTTTGTACAGGTCTCTGCTTGAGCCCTGCTTAGATTGTATCAGTGTTTGTTAGCTCTCATTTGTGAAATTACTGGGCTGCAAAATTGCATTGCATCAATCTCTATATCTTGGATGCCTAGGATGGAGCTGTATTATATAGGGAACAACATATGTTTCTTAAGGAAAGTTGAATAATGTTCATTTACATATTTAGTGTACAGATAGTTTGCCTCTTTGGGTAGGTTTATTCCAGGTATCCTGTGGGCTTGGTGTAATTGTAAATGGGATCAATTCCTTGATTTCCCTTTCTGCTGCTTCATTAATGGTGTATAGTAATGCAACAGATTTCTGTACGTTAATTTTGTATTCTGCAACTTTGCTGAATTCATGTATCTGTTCTAGAAGTTTTTTGGTGGAGTCTTTCAGGTTTTCTATATGGAGTATCATGTTGTCCGTGAAGAGTGAAAGTTTGACTTCTTCCTTGCCAATTTGGATGCCTTTATTTCTTTTTGTTGTCTGATTGCTGAGCCTAGGACTTCCAGTACTATGTTAAACATCAGTGGTGATAGTGGGCATCCCTGTCATGTTCCTGGCCTTAGGGGAAAAGCTCTGTTTTTCCCCATTGAGGATGGTATTATCTGTGGGTCTTTTTTTTTAAAGATTTTTATTTATTTATTTGACAGAGAGAGACACAGTGAGAGAGGGAACACAAGCAGGGGGAGTGGGAGAGGGAGAAGCAGACCTGTGGGTCTTTCATATATGTCCTTTATGATGCTGAGGTATGTTCCTTCTATCCCTACTTTCTTGAGGGGTTTTATCAAGAAAGGATGCTGTATTTTGTCAAATGCTTTTTCTGTATCTATTGAGAGGATCATATGGTTCTTATACTTTCTTTTATTAATGTGGTATTATTGCGTTGATTGATTTGTAAATACTGAACCACTCCTGCAGGCCTGGAATAAATACCACTTGACTGTGGTGAATAATCCTTTTAATGTACTGTTGGATTAGATTTGCTAGTATTTTGTTGAGAATTTTTGGATCTATGTTCATCATGGATATTGGTCTGTAATTCTCCTATTTAGTGGGGTCTTTGGTTTTAGAATCAAGGTAGTGCTGGCCTCATAGAATGAGTGTGGAAGTTTTCCTTCCATTTCTATTTTTTGGAAAATCTTCAAAAGAATAGGTATTAATTCTTCTTCAGTGTTTGGTAGAATTCCCCTGGGAAGACATATGGTCCTGGACTTTTGTTTGTTAGGAGATGACTGATGCAATGTCTTTGCTAGTTATGGATCTATTCAAATTTTGTTTCTTCCTGCTTCAGTTTTGGTAGTTTATATGTTTCCAGGAATGCGTTTCTTCCAGATTGCCCAATTTGTTGGCATATAATATTCTCTTATAATTGTTTGTATTTCTGTGGTGTTGGTTGTGATCTCTCCTCTTTCATTTATGATTTTATTTATTTGGGTCCTTTCTCTTTTCTCTTTGATAAGTCCGGTAAGGGGCTTATCAATTTTGTTAATTCTTTCAAAGAACCAGCTCCTAGTTTCATTGATCTGTTCTACTGTTCTTTTGGTTTCTATTTCATTGATTTCTGCTCTCATCTTTACTATTTCTCTTCTCCTGCTGGGTTTAGGCTTTATTTGCTGTTCTTTCTCCAGCTCCTCTAGGTGTAGGGTTAGGTTGTGTATTTGAGACCTTTCTTGTTCCTTCAGAAAGGCTTGTATTGCTATATACTTTCCTCTTAGGACTGCTTTTGCTGCATCCCAAAGATTTTGAACAGTTGTGTTTTCATTTTCATTTGCTTCCATGTGTTGTCTTTATTTCTTTTTTAATTTCTTGGTTAACCCATTCATTCCTTAATAGGATGTTCATTAATCTCCATTTATTTGTGGTTTTCCAAATTTTTTCTTGTGGTTTTCCAAATTTTTTCTTGTGGTTGACGTCACGTTTCATAGCATTGTGGTCTGAAAATATAAATGGTATGATCTCAATCTTTTTATACTTGTTGAGGGCTGATTTGTGACCCAGTGTGTGATCTATTCTGGGGAATGATCCACATGCACTCAAAAAGAATGTGTATTCAGCTGCTTTAGGATGAAATGCTCTGTTAAGTCCATCTGGTCCAGTGTATCATTCAAAGCCATTGTTTCCTTATTGATCTGCTCAGATGATCTGTCCGTTGTTGTAAGTGGGGTGTTGCAGTCCCTTACTATTACTGTATTATTATCAATGAGTGTCTTTATGGTAGTTATTAATTGATTTATATATTTGGGTCCTCCCGATTTGGGCCATAAATATTTATAATTGTTAGATCTTTTTGTTGGGTAAACCCTTTTATTATGATATACTGCCTTTCTTCATCTCTTATTAGTCTTTGGTTTAAAGTCTAGTTTGTCTTATATAAGTACAGCTACTTAGGCTTTCTTCTTTTTTTAAGCAGCTGGAATTTATTTATTTATTATATATATATTTTCTTATTAACATATAATGTATTTGTTTCGGGGGTGCAGGTCTATGATTCATCAGTTTTACACAATACACAGCACTCACCACAACACACACCCTCCCCAATGTCCATCAACTCAGGCTTTCTTTTGATGTCCATTAGCATGATCGATGGTTCTTCACCCCCTCCCTTTCAATCTGGAGGTGTCTTTGGGTCTAAAATGCATCTCTTATAAGTAGCATATTGATGGGTCTTGTTTTTTTATCCATTCTGATACCCTGTGTCTTTTGATTGGAGCACTTAGTCCATTTACACTCAGAATAATTTTTGATAGACATGATTTTAGTGCTATTGTACTACCTGTAAATTTGCTGTTCTATAGATTATATCTGTTCCTTTCCAGTTTTTGTTGCTTTTGGTCTCTCTTTCCCATTCATAAGGTCCCCCCTAATATTTCTTGCAGAGCTAGTTTGGTGTTCATAAACTCCTTTAGTTTTTGCTTGTTTTGGAACTCTTTATCACTCCTTCTATTCTTTTTTTTAAATAACAATTTATGTTTTTAAAGATTTTACTTATTAGAGAGAGAGAGAGTGCGCGTGCATGCACGTGAGGGGAGGGGCAGAGGAAGAGGGAGAAGCAGACTCCCCATGAGCAAGGAGCCCCATGTGGGGCTCAATCCTAGGACCCTGAGATCATGACCTGAGCCAAAGTCAGATGCTTAACTGACTGATCTACCCAGGCACCCCTCTCTCCTCCTATTCTGAATGACAGCCTTGTTGGATATAGTATTCTTGCCTCCATATTTTTTCCCATTTAGCATGTTGAATATACCATGTTACTCTCTTCTGACTTGCCAAATTTCTGTGGACAGGTCTGCTGCTAACCTTAGGTTTCTACCCTTGTAGGTTAAGGACCTTTTGTCCCTAGCTGCTTTCATAATTCTCTCTTTATCTTTGTATTTTGCAAATTTCACTGTGATATGTCTTTGTGTTGACCTGTGTTTGTTGATTTTGAGGGGAGTTCTCTGTGTCTCTTGGACTTGAATGCCTGTTTCCTTCCCCAGATTAGGGAAATTCTCAGTTACAATTTGTTCAAATATACCTTCTGTCGCTTTTTCCTACTCTTCTTCTTCTGGGACTCCTATGATATGGATATTATTGTGCTTTGTGGAATCAATGAGTTCCCTAAGTCTCTATTTGTGATCTAATAGTTTTCTTTCTTCCTTTTCCCCTTCATTATTTTCTATAATTTTATCTTCTATAGCACCTATTCATTCCTCTGTTTCTTCCATCCTCATTGTGATTATATCCGGGTGGTTTTGCATCTCAGTTATAGCACTTTTTATTTCAGCCTGACTAGTTTTTAAGTATTTTATCTCTGCAGCCGGGGTATTTCTGGTGTCTCCTATACTTCTTTTTAGCCAAGCTAGTATTCTTATGACTGTTGTTCTAAATTCTTATTCAGATATGTTGCTTATATCTGTTTTGAGCAAATCCCTGGTTGTTATTTCTTGATCTTTCTTTTGGGGAGAATTACTCCATCTTGTCATTATGTCTAGGTTTATCTCTCTTGTACAAACCCTACTTGTTGCTCTTGCTCTTGCTCTCTCCCTCTCTCTTTGACTTCTCTCTGCACAAAGGGATCCCTCCTCTCTGTGGCACCGTGGCTTTTCTCTTCCCCAGTTCACGTCTCTTGAACCTCGCATCTGCTACTTTCTCTTCCACCAATTGTGCAGATTGTTTTCTTAGCCCTCATATTGATTTCCTAGTTGTTCAAAATGATTTGATGTTGCTCTAGCTGTGTTCAAGGGCTGAGGGAAGCCTAGGGTCCCCTTACTTCTCTGCATCTTATCTCCTCCCCTCCACCTCTTCCGTATCCATTCATCAGTCCATGGACGTTTGGGTTCTTTCCATAATTTGGCTATTGTTGATAATGCTGCTATAAACATCGAGGTGCATGTATTTCTTTGAATTAGTATTTTTGTATCCTTTGGGTAAATACCTAGTAGTGCTATTGTTGGATCATGGGGTAGTTCTATTTTTAACTTTGAGGAACCTCCATACTATTTTCCAGAGTGATTGCACTCCCACCAACATTCCCACTAGCAGTGTAAGAGGATTCCACTTTCTCTGCATCCTCGCCAACATCTGTTATTTCTTGTGTTGTTTTAGCCAATTCTGACTGGTGTGACTCTCATTAGTCTTTTGATTTAGAGTTGAAGATAGGCTGGTCTAAAGAGGGAAGTACAGTCCTACATCAAGAAGCAAGAAAAGTATCAAATACACAACCTGACATTAAACCTAAAGGAGCTAGAAAAGGAACAGCAAATAAAGCCTACAGCCAGCAGAAGAATGGAAATAATAAAGATTAGAGCAGAAATAAATGATATAGAAAAAAACCCCCAGTAGAACAGATCAATGAACCTAGGATTTGGTTCTTTGAAGGAATTAATAAAATTGATAAAACCATAGCCAGACTTATCAAAAAGAAAAGAGAAAGGACCCAAATAAATACAATTATGAATAAAAGAGGAGAGATCACAATCAACACTACAGAAATATAAACAATATAAGAGAAGATTATGAGCAACTATATGCCAACAAATTAGGCAATCTGGAAGAAATGGATAAAATCCTAGAAATATATAAACTACCAAAACCGAAACAGGAAGAAACAGAAAATTTGAATAGACCCATAACCAGCAAAGACGTTATATCAGTAATCAAAAATCTCCCAACAAACAAAAGTCCAGGGCCATATGGCAGCCCAGGGGAATTCTACCAAACATATAAAGAAGAGTTAATACCTATTCCTCTGAAACTGTTACCCAAAATAGAAATGGAAGGGAAACTTCCACACTTAAAAATTTACCTACTAGAAATTTCCTGAGAAATAACAGCTATTTGTTGACTGCTTTCCATATTCAGATATGGTGCTAAATATGTATTATGAATTATACCTCATTTAATCATCCTGGAAACACTGTGAGATAAGTAATATTTTTATCCCTTTTCTTTAGAGGAGGACACTGAAAGTATTTAAGCATCCAAGGTCTCAGAGCTAGAAGAGGCAAATAAGAATTTGATCTTAAGTGTCTGACTTAATAGTCTGACTTCCTAACTTGATATTGCTAAGAGAACTAAATATGATATATTGTTGAGACAGTCTCAGACCCTCTTCACAGGCTTTGTCCATTATAAGGAACACTATTCTTTGTTATATTTAATAAAAATAATTCATTTCATTTTTATTATGCTAAAGTTCATGAATAAATAAAAACTAAAATATTCATGGAGTAGAGTAGATAAGACAGGCCCTTTAATATATTGTTGGTGAGATGGCTGTGTTTTGGAGAATTTTTTGGCAATATGTATCAAAACTTAAAATTCATTTGCCTCTGGACTTAACAGTTCTTTTTTTTTTTAAAATATTTTATTTATTTGCTTGACAGAGAGACAGAACGCATAAGTAGGCAGAGCGGCTGGCAGAGGGAGAGGGAGAAGCAGGCTCTCACTGAGCAGGGAGCCTGCTGCGGGGCTCGATCCCAAGACCCTGGGATCATGACCTGAGCCGAAGGCAACTGCTTAACCGACTGAGCCACCCAGGCACCCCAGCAGTTCTACTTTTAAGAATTTATCCTCCAACTAAGTTTGTTCATGTATGCAAAGATATGTGTCATTCTTTGCAGTACTGTTTCAAATAGGAAAAATTTGGAAATGATCTATGTGTTTAATAGAGGCCTAGTAAAATAAATTATAGTAGATCAATAAGATGTAACTTTATTCAAGTATTAAAAAGAATTAAAAGAATGACAACAGCTAATCAAGTCTTTACTAAGCTCGTCTTATTTAATTTTCATAGGTATTGTTATTATTAGCTCCATTTACCAGGGAAAATATAAAGAAGTAAAGTGACTTGTCTGAGGTTGTAGGACAGATACTGAAGCAGAACAGCATCAGAACCCACATGGCTAATTACTGTGCATACTTTAATGTTTCCTGGTCATTTATATGCCAATGTGAAAAGAAAATAAGTTGATAAGTGAAGAAACAAATTGTAGAAAGTTTTTATAGTATGATAATATTTGTGAAAAGGATCTATACCTATATCTACTGTATGTTCCATTTATAACATAGGAAGTGTCTCTTTTCTTATGACAGAAAATCTTTCTTTATATATTAATATATATGAATATGTGAATATATTTATAAAATACATTAAAACATACATATAAATCTACATATATAAATTTATACATATAAACATAGGAGACCTGATTTGTGATCCAATATGTGATCTATTCTGGAGACTGTTCCATGTGCATTCAAGAAGAAAGTGTATTCTGTTGCTTTAGGATGGAATACCCTGAATATTTCTGTGACATCCATCTGGTCCAGTGTGTCATTCAAAGCCTTGTTTGCTTATTGATCTTCTGCTTAGATGATCTGTCCATTGAAGTGAGTGGGGTGTTAAAATCCCTGATTATTATTGTATTATTATTGATCTGTTTATTTAATTTTGTTATTAATTGGTTTATATAATTGGCTGTTCCCATGTTAGGGGCAGAAATATTTACAGTTGTTAGATCTTCTTGTTGGACAGACCCTTTAATTGTGATATAGTGTCCTTCCTCTCCTTCCTCATCTCTTATTATGGTCTTTGGTTTAAAATCTAATTTGTCTGATACAAGAGTTGCCACCCCAGCTTTCTTTTGATGTCCATTAGCATGATAAATGGTTTTCCACCCCCTCACTTTAAATTTGGGGGTATATTTGGGTCTAAAATGAGTCTCTTCCAGGAAGCATATCGATGGGTCTTGCTTTTTCATCCAGTCTGATAGCCTGTGTCTTTTGATTGGGGCATTTAGCCCATTTACATTCAGAGTAATTATTAAAAGATATGAATTTAGTGCCTTTGTATTACCATAAAGTCACTGTTTTTGTATGTTGTCTCTGTTCCTTTCCAGTCTATGTTACTTTTGGGCTCTCCCTTCACTTAAAGGATCCCCTTTAGTATTTCTTGCAGGGCTGATTTAGTGATCACAAATTCTTTTGGTTTCTGTTTGTCCTGGAAGCTTTTTATCTCTCCTATTTTGAATGACATCCTAGCTGGATGAAATAATCTTGGCTGCATATTTTTCTCATTTAGCACCCTGAATTTATCATGCCAGTCCTTTCTGGCCTGCCCAGTCTGTAGATAGGTCTACTGCCAGTCTAATGATTCTACGCTTGCAGGTTAAGGACTTCTTGTCCCAAGCTACTTTCAGGATTTTCTTTGTCTCTGAGATTTGCAAGTTTCACTATTAAATGTCGGGGTGTTGACCTATTTTTATTGATTTTGAGGTGGGCTCTCTGTGGCTCCTTGACTTGATTGTCTGTTTCCTTCCCCAGCTTAGGAAAGTTCTCTGTTATAATTTGCTCCAATATACCTTCTGCCCCCCCTCCTCTTTTTCTGGGATCCCAATTGTTCTAATATTGTTTTGCTTTATGGTATCAGTTATCTCTTCAATTCTCCCCTCGTGATCTAGTAGTTGTTTAGCTCTCTTTTTCTCAGCTTCTTTATTCTCCATCATTTGGTCTTCTATATCACTAATTTTCTCTTCTGCCTCATTTATTCTAGCAGTTAGAGCCTCCATTTTTGATTGCATCTCCTTAATAGCCTTTTTGATTTCAGTTGTTTAGATTTTAGTTCTTTTATTTCTCCAGAAAGGGATTCTCTAGTGTCTTTTTAGTATTTTTTTCAACCCCAGCTAGTATCTTTATAATCATTATTCTGGAAATCTTATATCAAACTGATTAGGTCCCTGGCAGTCAGTACTGCCTCTTGTTCTCTTTTTTGAGCTGAGTTTTTCCATCTTGTCATTCTTTCAGAAAGTGGTTATATGTCTAGTGTGTCTTTTCTATTTGTAGAGTTGCAGGTATTCTTTTCTTAGACCTCTGGTTGAGTTCGCAGGTGTTCAGAATGGTTTGATAACTATCTAGCTGAATTCCTTGGACCAGAAGAAACTAAGGTCTCTCACTCCTCTGCCATCTTGGACTCCTTGAACTGTGAACTTTCAAAAATGAATGAGGACACATTGTTTTTATCATAAGATGTATTTTCAATGAAAAATCTTAAAAATTTTAGGCATATTTTTCTAACAGTTATGTACTATGATATATAATTTCTGTGACTAAGTTCATGATGTAGGTTATTATATTGACAGTTTAGGATAAATCTTCCTATGTTAAACTTTTATCAGAGAGTTCCTGTCCTGTTCTTTTCTAACACTGACTTGGAAAGTAACTCAATGAAGATTTACCTTATTTTTATAAACAAGATTGTTTCCAACTGAAGTTGTAGTAATGAAACTTTTACAACAAATGAGATTCAGCAAATGCAGAAGTTGACAGCAATTTTACTAGATGTTGCTAGTCAATTGAGCACAGTTCTCTTGCAGGAAAATGTTACCATGCTTCTTAAACTCCAGAGCATTTATTAAAAACAAGTGTCAATTTTAAACTTCATTGTTTATTAAGAGACAGTATTCTAGTGTCAACAGACACTATTTTAATATTATGCTTAGTCATGGAATGTACTTGGAATTAGGATGATAAATGCTTAAACCGGTATAGCTGAAACTTAAAGTATATTATTTTGGGTTGTGTTTTTCAGGTGAAGCTCTGAAAGTATCAGCTGAGAGATTTGCAGATGATCCCTGTTATCTCCCCAAAAGGGAGGCTGTGGTTCAAGCTGCCCGTGCCTTGTTGGCTGCAGTTACCAGACTCCTCATCCTCGCAGACATGATAGATGTCATGTGTCTCTTGCAGCACGTGTCAGCTGTAAGTAAAAGATGGCTTGTTTACCTTGGCATTGTTCTCACTTCTAATTCCATTTTCTGAAACTGGCATCAATCCTAGTGCATGCAGCCTCACCCTCATTTCTTTTTTTTTTTTTTTTAAAGATTTTATTTGTTTATTTGAGAGAGAATGAGAGAGAGCACATGAGAGGGGTGAGGGTCAGAGGGAGAAGCAGACTCCCTGCCGAGCAGGGAGCCCGATGCGGGACTCGATCCCAGGACTCCAGGATCATGACCTGAGCCGAAGGCAGTCGCTTAACCAACTGAGCCACCCAGCCGCCCTCTTTATTCCATTTTAAGTTAATTTTTGTATGTGGTATAAAATAACAGTCCATTTCCATTCATTTACATGTGGATATCCTGTTTTCCCAGCACCATTTGTTGAAGGGAGTATCCTTTCTCAATTGTGCATTCTTGGCATCCTTGTCAAAATTATTTGATGGTGTAATTATGGATTTATTTCTGGGTTCTCTATTTTGTTCCATTGGTCTATAAATCTATTTTTAATCCCAGGACCATACTGTTTTGAATACTGCAGGTTTGTAATATATTTTGAAATCAGGAAATGCAATGCTTTGTCATTCTTGGAATTCATTTGGCTATACATAGTTTTGTGTGGTTCCACATGAATTGTAGAATTATTTTTTTAATTTGTTTTTTAAAAATTCCATTGGGATTTTAACAGAAATTGCATTGAATCTGTAGATGGGGTATTAAAGACATTTTAACAATATTAATTCTTTCAATCCATGAACACCAGATGCCCTTCCATTTGTATCTTCTTTAATTTCTTTCATCAATGTTTTGTAGTTCTCAGTATTATAAGTCTTTCATCTTCTTAGTTTATTCCCAAGTATTTCTTTCCTTCTGGTGTCACTGTAAATGGGATTGTTTTCCTAATTCCTTTTCAGATAATTCACTGTAAATGTAAAAAATGCAACTGATTTTTGTATGCTGGTTTTGTATCCTACAATTTTACTGAATTCATTCATTAGTTCTAACAGTTTTTTTGGCGGAATCAGGTATTCTATACATAATATCATGTCATCTGCAAATAGGAACAGTTTTATTTCTTCCCCTACAATTTGGATGCCTTTTATTTCTCTTTCTTGACTAACTGCTCTAGCTAGGACTTCCAGTACTATGTTGACTAGACCAACATAGTTGGTGAAAGTTGGCATCCTTGTGTTCCTGATCTTAGAGAAAAAGATTTCAACTTCTCACTGTTAAGTACAATGTTAGCTATGTGCTTGTCATATACGGCCTTTATTATGTTGAGGTACTTTCCTTCTACTTCTAGTTTGTTGAGAATTTTCATCATGAAAGGATGTTGAATTTTTTAACTGCCTTTTTGCATTAAAATGGGCATGTGATTATTATCCTTTATATGTTAATGTAGTATATCACACTGACTGATTTTCACGTGTTCAATCATCCTTTCACCCCAGGTAAAGCCTAGTTGGTTATAATGTACAATCCTTTCAAGACACTGTTAAATTCAGTTTGTTAGTATTTTATTGAGGATTTTGCATCTATATTCATCAGGGATATTCACCTGTAAGTTTCTCTTATGGTGTCCATATCTGGCTTTGGTATCAGAGTTCTGCTGGTCTCATAAAATGGGTTTGAAAGTGCTCCTTCCTCCTCAATATTCTGGAATAGTTTGAGAAGAACTCTCATTAATTCTTCTTTAAATGTTTTGTAGAGGGGCACCTGGGCGGCTCAGTCGGTTAAGCTTCTGCCTTCAGCTCAGGTCATGATCCTGGGGTCCCGGGATAGAGCCCCACATTGGGCTCCTTGCTCAGTGAGAAGTCTGCTTCTCCCTCTGCTCCAACCCCCTCTTATGCTCTCTCTCGCTCTCTCGCTCACTCTCTCTCAAAATAAGTAAATAAAAAATCTTTTAAAAAATAAATGTTTTATAGAGTTCAACAGTGAAACCATCTGGTCCTGAGCTTCTAATTCTTAGGACAGTTTTGATAATGATTCAATTTCCATATAGTTATTAGTTTCTTTAGAGTTCCTATTCATGATTTAGTGTATGATTCTAGGAATTTATACATTTCTTCTAGGTTATCTAATTTGTTGGTTTATAATTATTCATAGGAATCTCTTATGATCCTTTTTATTTTTATGGCATCAGTAGTAATGTCCCCTCTTTCATTTCTGATTTTATTTATTTGTCTTCTCTCTTTTATTCTTAGTCCAACTAAGGATTTGTCAATTATTTCTAAAGATTTTATTTTTAAGTGATCTCTACACCCAACATGGGACTTGAACTCACAACCTGAGATCAAGTGTCACATGTTCTCCTGACTGAGCCAGCCAGGCACCCCATGGATTTGTCAATTTTTTAACTGAGGTATAATTGACATATAATAGTGTATTAGTTTCAGGTATGCAACATAATGGTTCAATATTTGTACATTTTGTGAAATGATCACCACAATAAGCCTATTAACATCTATCACCTTACATGGTCACAGAATTTTTTTGTGTGATGAGAACTTTAAGATCTACTCTCTTAGCAACTTCCAAATATGCAATGCAGTATTATTAACTATAGAAAATATACTGTACATTATATCTCCATGACTTATTTATTTTGTAACTGGAAGTCTGTACCTTTTGATTCCCTTCACCCATTTCTTCTACCCCTACTCCTGTCTCTGGCAACCACTACTCTGTTCTCTGTATCTATGAGCTTGGTTTTTCTTTTTGTTTTTTCTGTTTTTTAGTTATTGTTTTGCTTTTTTAGATTGCACATGTGAAATTAGATGGTATTTGTCTTTCTCTGCCTGACTTGTTTTACTTACCATAATGCCCTTGAAGTCCATCCATGTTGTCACAAATGACAAAATTTCCTTTTTTTTAATGGCTGAATAATATCCAGTTGTATATTTAAACCAAACTTTCTTTGTCCATTCATTGGTTGATGGACATTTAGGTTGTTCTGTATCTTGGCTATTATAAATAATGCTGCAGTGAAAATACTGGTACACTATTCTTGGTTGGCAGGATTTTTTTCTTTCAGCACTTTGAACATATTATCTCATTCTTTTCTGGCCTACATGATTTCTGCTGCTTATAGGAGTCCCCTTGCATGTGACAAGTCACTTTCCTCTTGTTTTTCACTCTCTTTTTATCTCTGACTTTCGACAATTTGATAATAATGAGTCTTGATGTAGATTTCTTTGGATTCTTTTTCAGGGGTGTTTCCACCTATTTGGGGTATTTTCAGTCATTTTTTCTTTGAATAAACATTCTGGTCCTTTTTACCTCTTCTCCTTCTGGGACTCCCATAAATGCACACATTAATCTGTTTAATGGTATCCCATAAATCCTTTAAACTGTCTTGTTCATTTCTGTTTCTTTTGCTCCTCTGACTGAATTATTTCCAATGACTGGTCTTCAAGTTTGCTGAACCCTTTTTTTCTTATCCTTTTTTTTTGCCTTATCTAGTCTGCTATTAAACCTCTCTAGTGAAATTTTCAATTCAGTCATTGTGTTCTTTAGCTCCATGATTTCTGTTTGGTACTTTTTATATTTTCTATCTCTACTGAAATTCTCACTTTGTTCATGCATTGTATTCTTGACCCCAGTGAGCATCCTTATGACTGTTATTTTGAATTCTCTATCAGGTAAATCATGTAACTCTGTTTCATTAGGATCAGTTTCTGGAGATTCACCTTACTTTGTTTAGAACAACAATGCCTGATTCTTCACTTTGCTTGATTCTCTGTGTTGGTGTCTGCATATTACACAAAGTAGGCACCTTTCCTAGTCTTCATTGACTGGCCTCATACAGGAGAAGACCCCCAACAATAGGCCTGGCCTCTACCAACTCTCTCCTTCCCTAGGGGGAAGAAGGCTGCTATGGTTCTGGTCTGCTTGATGTGTGCTGAACCATGGAAGTGTGAAATGGGCTGTGGCATCTACCTGTCTAAACCTCCCTCTCCTAGATTATGCTAGATCCAGCAGAGCTCCAAGACTAGCAAGATGGAAGCCAGTCCTCAGAGGGTCTCCCTCAGAAAAGTTGGAGTGCTGAACCATGAACCAACCCCTTCCCTCCACTTGAAGAAGCTGGAGCTAAGGTTTCTTCCTGATTGTATGGTGCTCTGCCAGGGGCAGGGACTCCAGTGAGATGTCCCAAATCTCCTTACTGAGGCAAGAACTGAATACAAACTTAATGATTCTTCATTTGGTTGAGTTTTCAACCGAATCACAAGGTCCCAAAGATTTGAGATCAAAGGTTTGAGTTGACACTATAAACCATTCCCCAAGAGATGTCATACAAACCTATTGATCCCTCTAATGTTTATTTCTTTTTTTATTGAAGTATAATTAATATACAGTGTTATATTAGTTTCAGATATATAATACAATGATTCAGCAATTCTATTTATTTCTCAGTGCTCATCAAGATAAGTACACTCTTAATTTCCTTCCCCTATTTCACCCATCCCCTCACCCAATGCCCCTCTGGCAATGAACAGTTTGTTCTCTGTAGTGAAGTCTGATTTTTTTGTCTCTTGTTTGTTCATTTGTTTTGTTTTTAAATCCTGCATAGAGTGAAATCATATGGTATTTGTCTTTCTCTGACTGACTTACTTCACTTAGCATTATACCCTCTAGGTCCATCCATGTCATTGCAAATGGCAAGAGTTCATTCTTTTTTTATGGCTGAGTAATATTCTATCAAGTATGTGTACACACATACACACACACACTACATCTTCTTTATCCATTCATCTGTCAATGGACACTTGGGTTGCTTTCATATCTTGGCCATTATAAATAGTGCTGCAATAAACATAGGGGTGCATGTATCTTTTTGAATTAGTACTTTTGTTTTCTTTGGGTAAATTCCCAGTGGTGGAACTACTGGATCATATAGTATTCTATTTTTAATTTTTTGAAGAGCCTCCATCCTGTTCTCCACAGTGGCTGCACCAATTTGCATTTCCACTAACAGTCCACGAGTTCATTTTCACCACACCCTCACCAACACTTGTTATTTCCTGTGGTTCTGGTTTTAGACATTATGAAAGGTGTAAAGTGATATCCTATTATGGTTTTGTTTGACATCTGCCCTAGAAGCATTTTTCTAGATAATATGTCTCCTCAAGCAAGGGATACAAAAGCAATATTAAACTACTGGGACTACTGTCTCAAATAAATAAATAAAATCTTAAAAAAAAATGGAATAAAGAACTAAATGTAAGATGTAAAATTGTAAAATTCTTAGAAGAAAACATAGGGGAACACTTCATAATATTGGTCTTAGAAATGACTTCATGGATGACATCAAAAGGCAACAAAACCTAAAATAAACAAATGGAACTACAGCAAACTAAAAAGCTGTGGCATAGGAAAGGAAAAAATCAACATAGTGAAAAGGCAGTCTGTGGGGTAGGAGGAAATATTTGCAAACCATATATCCAATAAGGGGTTAATATCTAAAAAAATAAAAGGAACTCTACAACTCACTATAAAAAACTCTAAAAACCCTATTAAGAAATGGGCTAAGGACTTGAACATATATTTCTCCAAAGACTTACAAATGGCCAACAGGTATATGAGAAAATGCTCAATGTCAATATCATCAGGGAAATGAAAATCAAAATCACAATGGGATATTACTTCACACCTGTCAGCAAAATTATTATAAAAAATAAAAAGGTAACAAGTGTTAGTGAAGATGTGGAGAAATTGGAACAATTGTACACTGTTAATGGGAATGCAAAATGGTGTAGCCACTGTGGAAAACAGTATGGAGGTTCCTCAAAAAATTAAACATACAAATACTTTATGATCCGGCAATCCATTTTCTAAGTATTTATCTAAAAGAATTGAGATCAGGATCTCAGAGATATTAACATTCCCATGTTCATTGCAGCACTCTTCACTATAGTCAAGATGTGGAAAAAATCTAAATATTCATCAACAAATGAATGGATAAAGAAAATGTGGTATATGTACAATGAAATACTATTCAGTCTTAAAGAAGGAAATTCTATGATATGCAACATGGATGAAGACATTATGCTAAATAAAATAAGCCAGTAACAGAAAGACAAATACTGTATTCTCCCACTTGTATGAGGTACCTAAAACAGTTAAAATCATAGATTCAAAGATTGGATTGGTGGTTGCTAGGGGATATGGGGTGAAAATGGGGAATTAGTAATCAATGGGCATAAAGTTTCAGTTAAGCAAGTTTTATTCAAACTAGAGTTCTCATGTAGAACATTATATCTAGGGGCGCCTGCATGGCTCAGTTGGTTGGGCGACTGCCTTCAGCTCAGGTCATGATCCCAGGGTCATGGGATCGAGTCCTGCATCGGGCTCCTGCTCAGCGGGGAGCCTGCTCCTCCCTCTGCTGTTCTCTCTCTCTGTCAAATAAATAAATAAAATCTTAAAAAAAAAAACATTATACCTATAGTCAACAATGATGTATACCTAAAAATTTTTAGGAGGGTTGATCTCATGTTGTGTTGTCACAATAAAATAAAATTTAAAAAAGATAAAATAAATTTTGCAACAATATTAAAGAAAAAAGTCTAAATTATCTATTTCTTACAGGAAATGCCTTGCACTGAGATGATGCTCAGTAAAGAGTTTCTTTTTACTGAGGTATAATTGAACATATAACATTATATTAGTTTCAGGTGTACAACATAATGATTCAGTATTTGTACATATTGTGAAATGATCACCACAAGTCTACTTAACATCTTGTCACCATACATAGTTACAATTTTTTTCTTATAACAGGAGTTTTTAAGTTCTTTTCTCTTAGCAACTTTGAAATATGCAGTGCAGTATTATTAGCTATAGTCACCGTGTTCTACATTACCTCTCCATGATTTATTTATTTTATACCTGGAAGTTTATACTTTTTGATCCCCATCACCCATTTCACCCCACCCCCCAACCCCTGCATCTGGAAACCACCAATCTGTTCTCTGTATCTATGAGCTCAGGTGTTTGTTAGTTTTAGGTGTCACATGTAAGTGATATCATATAGTATTTGTCTTTTTGTCTTTCAGTAAACAATTGCTGAATGACTGTTTTTGTTCATTCATTGCTGAAAGATGTAATGAGTTTAATGACAATGATCTTTTACAATTTATGGAACTTTAAAATTTACAAAGCAGTAATCTGTAAAGCTGGATTATAAATTTTATTAGGGCAAGAACTTTTCCTTTTTTATTTTTCTCCATTTCCTGTATGTCTGGCATGTTGCCAGGCCCATGATAAATATTTGTCAGTTGAATGTCTTTTAGTTTTCCTCAGCTGATTTCACAACAACCTTATAAAGTAGGCAAGCAAGGACAATTTCTCCCATTTTACAGATAACAATAAAAAATTGAAGTAGCAGTGACTTGTCCAAAGGTATGAAATTATTAAATGGCATAGTAAGGATTTGAATCCAGATTTCAAGACCAATGTGCTTTCAACTCCATAGGAGTATTTCTTTTTTTTTTTTTTTTTTTTTTAAAGATTTTATTTATTTTTCAACAGAGAGAGAGAGACAGCGAGAGAGGGAACACAAGCAGGGGGAGTGGGAGAGGGAGAAGCAGGCTTCCCGCAGAGCAGGGAGCCTGATGCGGGGCTCGATCCAGGGACTCCAGGATCATGACCCGAGCCGAAAGCAGTCGCTTAACCAACTGAGCCACCCAGGCGCCCCCATAGGAGTATTTCTAATTTAGACCTCAGCTCCAATTTTGTTCTCTGTTCTTTTTTTTAAAAACATTTTAAAATTTAAATTCAGTTAATTAACATAATGTATTATTGGTTTCAGAGGTACAGGCCTGTGATTCATCAGTCTTATATAATATCCAGTGCTCATTACATCTCATGCCCTCCTTAATGTCCATCACCCATTTACCCCATCCCTCCACACCCCTCCCCTCCAGCAACCCTTAGTTTGTTTCCTATGATTAAGAGTCTCTTATGGTTTGTTTCCCTCTCTGGTTTCATCTTTTATTTTTTCTTCTCTTCCCCTATGATCCTCTGTTTTGTTTA
>NC_138374.1:52652687-52662205 GCF_054177405.1 Leptonychotes weddellii
ACCACAGCTGCTTTATCTATTCATCTTTTGATGGACATCTGGGCTCTTCCCATAGTTTGGCTATTGTGGACATTGCTGTTATAAACATTGGGGTGCAGGTGCCCCTTCGCATCACTACATTTGCATCTTTGGGGTAAATACCCAGTATTGCAATTGCTGGATCATAGGGTAGCTCAATTTTCAACTTTTTGAAGAACCTCCATACTGTTTTCCAGAGTGGCTGCACCAGCTTGCATTCCCACCAACAGTGTAGGAGAGTTCCCCTTTTTCCCCATCCTTGCCAACATCTGTCATTTCCTGACTTGTTAATTTTAGCAATTCTGACAGGTGTGAGGTGGTATCTCATTGTGGTTTTGATTTGTATTTCCCTGGTGCCAAGTGATGTGGAGCATTTTTTCATGTGTCTGTTGGCCATTTGGATGTCTTCTTTGCAGAAATGTCTTTTCATGTCTTCTGCCCATTTCTTGACTGGGTTATTTGTTATTTGGGTGGTGAGTTTGATAAGTTCTTTATAGATTTTGGATATTAACCCTCTATCTGATATGTCATTTGCAAATATCTTTTTTCATTCTATTGGTGGTCTTTTGGTTTTGTCGACTGTTTCCTTTGCTGTGCAGAAACTTTATGTTGATGAAGTCCCAATAGTTCATTTTTGCCTTTGTTTCCCTTGCCTTTGGAAACGTGTATAGTAAGAATTTGCTGCAGCCAAGGTTGAAGAGGTTCCTACCTGTGTTCTCTAGAATTTTGATGGATTCCTGTCTCACATTTAGGTCTTTCATCCATTTTGAGTCTATTTTTGTGTATGCTGTAAGAAAATGGTCCAGTTTCATTCTTCTGCATGTAGCTGTCCAATTTTCCCAATACCATTTGTTGAAGAGACTGCCTTTTTTCCATTAGATATTCTTTCCTGTTTTGTCAAAGATTAGTTGTCCATAGAGTTGAGGGTTTTCTATTTCTGGGTTCTCTGTTCTGTTCCATTGATCTATGTGTCTGGTTTTGTGCCAGTACCATACCATCTTGATGATGACAGCTTTGTAATAGAACTTGAAGTCTGGGATTGTGATGTCACCAGGTCTGGTTTTCCTTTTCAACATTCCTTTGGCTATTTGGGGTCTTTTCTGGTTCCATACAAATTTTAGGATTGTTTGTTCCAGTTCTGTGAAAAATGTTGATGGTATTTTGATAGGGATTGCATTGAATATGTAGATTGCTCCAGGTAGTATAGACATTTGAACAATATTTGTTCTTCCAGTCCACGAGCATGGAACATTTTTCCATTTCTTTGTGTCTTCCTCAATTTCTTTCATGAGTGTTCTATAGTTTTCTGAGTACAGATCCTTTGCTTCTTTGGTTAGGTTTATTCCTAGATATCTCATGGTTTTGGGTGCAATTGTAAATGGGATCGACTGCTTAGGCTACTCAGGGTCTTTTGTGTATCCATACAGATTTTAGGATTATTTTTTAATTTCTGAAAAAAGTATCATTGAATTTTGATAGGGATTGCATTGAACCTGTAGATTGCTTTGGGTCGTGTGAATATTTTAACAATAATAATTTTTCCAAACCGTGATCTCATAATATCTTTCCATTTATTTGTGTTTCGTTTATTTCCTCAATTTTTTTCATCAGTGTTTTACAGATTTCAGTGTATAGGTCTTCCACCTCCTTGGTTAAATTTATTCCTAGGTATTTTATTCTTTTTGATGCAATTGTAAATGGAATTTTTACAATTTCTCTCCCTGATAGTTCATTATTAGTGTAGAATACAGATTTTTGTATATGATTTTGCATCTTGCAACTTTACTTTAGTCTTTGTTCTTTCTCTAGTATTTTGAAATATAAAGTTCAAAAACACTTTGTAAAAAGTTCAAGTGTTTTTTTGTTTTGTTTTGTTTGAATTTGAGTATAGTTGACACACAGTGTTACATTAAAGTTAGGTTGTTTACTTGAGATATTTCTCATTCCTTGAGGTAGATGTTTATTGCTATGAACTTCCCTCTTTGAACTGCTTTTGCTAGATGCCATAAATTTTGTCATGTTGTATTTACATTTTCATTTTTCCAAGCTGTTTTTTATTTCTCTTTTGATTTTTTTCATTGATCCACTCATTGTTCAGTAGCATGCCATTTAATCTCCACCTATATGTGAGTTTTCTGGTTTTCTTCTTGTGATTTCTAGTTTTATACCATTGTGTTCAGAAAAGATGTTTAGTATAATTTCAAGCTTCTTAAATTTGTTAAGACTTGCTTTTTGACCTAACATGATTTATTGTGGAGAATGTTACATGTGCACTTTTGAAGAATGTGTATTCTGTTGCTTTCGGATGGAATGTGCTGTATTTATCTGTTAAGTCCATCTAGTCTAATGTGTTAAGGTTGATATTTCCTTATTGATTTTCTGTCTTGATGATCGATCCACTGATGTAATGGGGTATTGAAGTCCCCTACTATTATATTGCTGTTTATATCTATTTTTAGGTCTGTTAATATTTGCTTTATATATTTAGGTGCTCCTGTGTTGAGTGCATAAATATTTACAAATGTTATATCATCTTATTTAATTGATCTCTTTATTGTTATGTAATGCCCTTCTTTTTCACCTTTTATAGTTTTTGTTTTAAAGTACATTTTGTCTGATCAGGAGAGTTAAGATAGCAGAAGAGTAGTGTGACCTTAAGCTTGCCTTCTCCCTCAAACATAGCTAGATAAATATCAAATCATTCTGAATACCCAAGAAATCAATCAGAAGTCTTCGTAGACATGGAACAAAGCTGCATGTCTACAAACCCATGGAAGGTAGGAACTGCAGAGAGTTGATTTGTGGGAAAAAAGAGTTGGGGGTGCATATGTCTTTTCAAGTTAGTGTTTTCATTTTCTTCATCTAAATACCCAGGAGTGGAATTGCAAATACAAATCAAAACCATGATGAGATACTACCTCACACCTGTCAGAATGGTTAAAATAAACAACACAAGGAACAATAGGTGTTGGCGAGGATGTGGAGAAAGGGGAACCTTCTTGCACTTGTGGTGGGAGTGCAAACAGGTGAAGCCACTCTGGAGAACAGTATGGAGGTTCCTCAAAAAGTTAACAATAGAAGTACCCTACAATCTAGCAATTGCACTACTAGGTATTTACCCAAAGGATACAAAAATACACATTCGAAGGGGCACATGTACCCTGATGTTTATAGCAGCATTATCAACAAGAGCCAAACTATGGAGAGAGCCCAAATGTCTTCAACTGATGAATGGATAAAGATGTGGTATATGGAATATTACTCAGCCATCAAAAAGAATGAGATCTTGCCATTTGCAAAGATGTGGATAGAGCTAGAGTGTATTATGCTAAGTGAAATAAGTCAATCAGAGAAAGACAAATATATGATTTCACTCACATGTGGAATTTACTAAATGAACAGCACGGTGCAGAAAGGTGGCAGTGAAGTAGGAGGATCCTAGGCTCACCTTTTCCTACGAATACAACTAGAGAGCTATCAAATCATCTTTTTTTTTTAAAAAAGATTTTATTTCTTTATTTGACAAAGAGAGAGAGAGCGCACAAGCAGGGGGGAGTGGCAGGCAGAGGGAGAGAGAGAAGCAGGCTCCCTGAAGAGCAAGGGAAGCCCAATGTGGGACTCGATCCCAGAACCCCAGGATCATGACCTGAGCTGAAGGCAGTCGCTTAACCAACGGAGTCACCCAGGCGCCTGCTATCAGATCATCTTAGATATCCCAGAAATTGACCTGAAGACTGACAGAACACACAACAACTAAACAGATCAGAGGCCATATCTAAGAAGTTAGGAAGTGTAGAGACATGGTTTAGGGGAGAAATGGATTGTAGCTGCTTTGGACAGGCGGGAGCCTTGGTCACAGAGAAGAGCAAGAGGCGGAGGAGCATACAGGGGAACACAAGGAGAATATTTCCCCAAAGCCATTGGCTTGGAAAACTAGTTGGGCTGAATTTGTGAGTTCTTGCAACCAATGGGGCTTAAAGCCTGGAGTTTTAAGTGGGCTTGGCTGGGATACAGCCTGGAGGGCATTGTGCTACTCCTGGAGAGAAGACAGAACAGCAACCCCAGGGGCCAGATAGCATGGACACAGTGATCTGAAGAGTGTGTGTGGGACACACAGTGGGAAGAGTCTTCACTCTTTTCGGAGCATGTCCCCGAGAGGCAGCATTCATGGAGACACTTCTTTGGGAACAAAGGAGCTGGCTAGTGCCATTTCCCCCCCTGCACCTCAGCATAAACACAGAGCCACTTGCGTGAAGCAATGCATTGTTGACACTGGCTGCCTAAGTTGCTTATACCAAGCCCTGCCCCACCCTGCTGTGCTCTGGTCAAACTGTCCTTATTGGTCATGCTTGCCTCAGTCCCAGTATGGCTGGCCCCTCCCCCAGAAGACCAACACAAATCCCTGCCCATACTACATCTCCCAACTAGAGAGATGCAGGGCCTCATTTCTGGTGGTGGTAACAGGTCTCATTTCACAAGCAGACCAGAGCACACCCAGTTGAAACTCACCACATTCAGACAAGGGACCAAACACTGCCCACAGCAGGCAGGGAGAGACTCTGCAGATGACTGGCCTGAAGCAGAGAGGAGTCAGAACACAACAGGAGAGAACACACAACACACACTGGAGACACTCCCTGAAGCTCCAGGCCCTGGGCACTACATGAACTCTTCTTCATAGAGCTGTTACTTTCAGGACTGTGAGACACAACTGGCTTTTCTAACACAGAAAAGAAGGCAGGCAGAGACTTACACATAATGTGAAAACAGAGGAATTTATCCCAAATGAAAGAACAAGTTAAGGCCATGGTCAAAGATCTAAGTGAAATGGATATAAATAACATGCCTGATGGAGAACTTAAAGCAATGATCGTAAGGGTACTCACCCGGCTTGAGAAAAGTATAGAGGATATCAGTGACACCCTTACCACATAGATAAAAGAGTTAAAAAAGAGTCAGAGATGAAGAGTGCAATAAATGTGTTTAGAAACACCCTTGATGCAAGGAACTGCAGGCTAGAAGAAGCAGAGGAATGAATTAATGATCTAGAAGACAAAGTAATAGAAAGCAGTGAAGCTGAACAAAAGAAAGAAGAATTATACAACAGAATAGATTTAGGGAACTCAGTGACTCCATCAAATGGATCAACATCTGTATTGTAGGAATCCCAGAAGAAGAAGAAGGGAGAAAAAGGGGAAGAAAATGTATTTGAAGAAATAATAGCTGAAAACTTCCCTAATCTGGGGAAGGAAATAGGCAGATCCAGGAGGCACAGAGAACTCCCATCAAAATCAAGAAAAGCAGGCCAACACCAAGACATATTGTGTGTAAATTTGTAAAAATATAGTGATAAAGAAGACTCTTAAAAGCAAGATAAAAGAAGCCCTTATCTTACAAGGGAAGACCCATATGGCTAACTGCAAATTTCTAAATGGAAACTTGGCAAGCCAGAAGGGAGTGGCATGATACATTCAAGGTTCTGAATGGGAAAAACCTAGCCAAGAATACTCTGTTCAGCAACAGAAGGAGCAATAAAGAGTTTCCTAGACAAAGAAAAACTAAAGTAGTTCATGACCACTAAAGCAGCCCTGCAAAAAATATGAAAGGGGACTCTGAGTGGAAAGGAGAGACCAAAAGTGATAGTATAAATTAGGCAGGAAACACAAAAGCTGTAAAAATGAATATTTCTGTAAATTTAAGTCAAGGAACTCACATAAAAAAAGGATATAAAATATAATAATATATACCTAAAACAGTGGAGGAGAGGAGAATAGAATGGGTTCAAACTTGAATGATCATCAACTTAATATAGATTTAGATTGCTATTTGTAGAAGAGGTTATATACAAACCTAATGGTAATGATATATCAAAAACTACTACTAAATATGCAAGAATTGGGATGCCTGGGTGGCTCAGTCGATTAAGCATCTGCCTTTGGCTCAGGTCATGATCCCAGAGTCCTGGGATTGAGTCCTGCATCAGGCTCCTTGCTCAGCAGGGAGCCTGCTTCTCCCTCTGCCTCTGCCTGCCACTCCCCCTGCTGTGCTCGCTCTTTCTTCCTCTCTAACAAATAAATAAATAAATCTTAAAAAAAAATCAATAAAATAAATATGCAAGAATAAAGAGAAAGAAATCCAAATATATCACTAAAGAAAATCAGCAAAAAAAGAATGAGAGAAAGACAAGAAAGGATCAGAGAAAATCTTCAGAAACAATTACAAAACAAGTAGTAAAATGGCAATAAATACATATCTATCAATAGTTATGTTGAATGTAAATGCACTAAATGCTCCAATCAAAAGACATAGGGTGTGAGAAAGGATAAAAAACAGGATCTATTTATATGCTGCCTAAAAAAGACTCATTTTAGACCTAAAGGCACCGGCAAATTGAAAGTGAGGGGATAGAGAAACATTTATCATGCAAATAGATGTCAAAAGAAAGCTGGAGTAGCAATACTTGTATCGGAGAAACTAGACTATAAAATAAAGACTGTAACAAGAGACAAAGAAAAGCACCATATAATATTAAAGGGAATATAACAATTGTGAATATTTATGCACCCAATATGGGAGCACTCAAATACATAAAGCAGTTAATAACAATGCTAAAGGAACTAATTGATAATAATACAATAATAGTAAGGGATGTTAACCACCCACTTACATCACTGGACAGATCATCTAAACAAAAAACAGCAAGGCAACAATGACTTTGAATGACACACTGGGCCAGATGGACTTAACAGATACAGTCAGAACATTCCATCCTAAAACAGCAGAATACACATTCTTTTCAAGTACACATGGGACATTCTCCAGAATAGATCACATTTTAGGTTACAAAACTCTCAACTAATGCAAAAACATTGAATATCCATGCATCTTTTCTGACCACAATGTTATGAAACTAGAAATCAACCACAAGAAAAAATCTATAAAGAGCACAAATACATGGAGGTTAAACAACATGCTAATAAGTAATGAATGGATCAACCCAGGAAACGAAAGAGGAAATAGTAAAATACATGGACACAAAGGAAGATGAAAACACAGCAGTCTAAAACCTTAGGGATGCAACAAAAGTGGTTCTAAGAGGGAAGTACATAGTAATACAGGCCTGTATCAGGAAGCAAGAAAAATCTCAAATACACAGGCTAACCTTACACCTGAAGGAACTAGAAAAAGAAAAACAAACGAAGCCTAACGCCAGAAGAGGGAAGGAAACAATAAATATTAGAGCAGAAATAAATGATATAGAAACTAAAAAACCGATAGAACAGATCAATGAAATCAGAAGCTGGTTCTTTGAAAAAAATAAAATTGATAAACCTCTAGCCAGACTTATCAAAAAATAAAGAGAAAGGACTCAAATAAATACAATCACAAATGAGAGAGGAGAAACAACAACCAACACCACAAAAATACAATTATTAAGAGAATATTATGGAAAACTATATGCCAACAAATTGGACAATCTTGAATAAATTCTTAGAAACATGAACTATCAAAGCTGAAACAGGAAGGAATAGAAAACTTGAACAGTCCAATAACCAGCAAAGAAATTAATAATCAAAAAACTCCTAGCAAACAAAATTCCAAGACCAGATGGCTTCACAGGTGAATTCTACAAATATTTAAAGAAGAGTTGATACCTATTCTCAAACATCCCAACAAATAGAAAAGGAAGGAAAACTCCCAAATTCATTCTATGAGGCCAGCATTACCCTGATACCAAAATCAGATAAAGACACCACAAAAGAGAGAACTATAGGCCAATATCTCTGATGAACATAAAAGCACAAATTCTCAACAAAAAACTAGCAAACTGAATCCAACAATACATTAAAAAAATCATTTACCATGATCAAGTGGGATTTATACCTGGGCTGCAAAGATGGTTCAATATTCTCAAATCAATCAATGTGATATATCACATTTGTAAAATAAGGGATAAGAACCACATGATCATTCATTAGATGCAGAAAAAGTATTTGACAGAGTCCATCACCCATTCTTAATTAAAAAAAAAAACCCTCAACAAAGTAGGGATAGTAATAAAGGCCATATGTGAAAAACCCACAGCTAATAGCATCCTAAATGGGGAAAAACTGAGCGCTTTTCCTCTACAATCAGGAACAAGACAGGAATGTCCACTCTCACCACTTTTATTCACTGGAAGTCCTAGCCACAGCAATCAGATGACAAAAAGAAATAAAAGGCATCCAAATCATCAAGGAAGAAGTAAAACTTTCACTACTTGCAGATTCTGTATATAGAAAACCCAAAAGACTCTACCAAAAAACACCTGGAATGGATAAATGAATTCAGTAAAGTCGCAGGATACAAAGTTATACACAAATCTGTGGCATGTCTATACATCAATAGTGAAGCAGGAGAAACAGAAATTTAAGAATCATTCCATTTACACCTGCATCAAAACCAGTAAGATACCTAGGAATAAAGCTAACCAAAGAGGTAAGAGATCTGTACTCTGAAAACTATAAAACACTGATGAAAGTAATTAAAGATGACACAAAGAAATTAAAAGACATTCCATGCTCATGGATTGGAAGAACAAATATTGTTAAAATGTCTATACTACCCAAAGCAATCTACACATTTAATGCAATCCCTATCAAAATACCAACAGCATTTTTCACAGAAGTAGAATAAACAATCCTAAAATTTGTATAGAACCACAAAAAGCCCCAACTAGCCAAAGCAACCTTGAAAAAAAATAGCAAAGCTGGAAGCATCACAATTCTGGACTTCAAGTTATATTACAAAGCTGTACTAATCAAAGCAGTATGGTACTGGCATAAAAATAGACATGTAGATCAATGGTACAGAATAGAAAACCCAGATATGAACCCACAACCATATGGTCAAGTAGTATTCGACAAAGCAGGAAAGAATATCCAATGGGTAAAAAGAATGTCTCTTCAACAAATGGTGTTGGGAAAACTAGACAGCAACATGCAAAAGAATGTAACTGGATGACACTGTTACACCATACACAAAAGTAATTCAAAATGGATAAAAGACCTAAATGTGAGACCTGAAACCATAAAAATCCCAGAAGAGAATCAGGTAGTAATTTCTTTGATACTGACCATAGCAACTTCTTTTTAGATGTCTCCTGAGCCAATGGAAACAAGCAAAAATAAATTATTGGGACTTCATCAAAATAAAAAGCTTCTGCACAGTGAAGGAGATAATCAACAAAACTAAAGGGCGGCCTGTGGAATGGGAGAAGATATTTATAAATGACATCTGATAAAAGACTCATATCCAAAATATATAAAGAACATATAAAACTCAACACCCTAAAACCAAATAATCCAATTAAAAATGGGCAGAAGACATGAATAGATATTTTTCTTTTCTTTTTTAAATTTTTGATTGTTATGTTAATCCCCATACATTACATCATTAGTTTTAGATGTAGTGTTCCATGATTCATTGTTTGTGCATAACACCCAGTGCTCCATGCAGAA
>NC_138374.1:52662705-52691765 GCF_054177405.1 Leptonychotes weddellii
CTGAAGCAGTGGGAAAAGAAAGGGAAAGAGAGAAAAAAGAAAAAGAAAAAAAAAGAGAAAAAGATAAAGATAAAAACAAAAACAGAACAAAACAAAACAGAAAAAACAAAATGTGATCAAATATGATCAGGCTGGTATATAGATCAGTGCCACCCACTAGATTTTGGGTGTATTTTGGTCTGTTAGAAGAAAGTGCCTCCCAAAATTTTAAAGAAAGAAAAACTTATATATGTACAAAAATAAGGGTTGATATGATGAAGGGATGGAATATGATTGTAAAGATGAAAATTATAAAAAATTTTATAAAAGGAATTGATAAGAAGTTGTTTGAAAAAAGAAAGAAGAGGATTTCAAAAAAAAAAGGGAGAGAATGTGATCAGGCAGGGAAGTAGAAAAAAACCATACACTAGGGATTTAGGGTATATTTGGATCTGTTAGAAGAAACTATCTCAAAATTTTAAAGAGAGAGCAGGGGCCCCTGGGTGGCTCAGTTGGTTAAGCGACTGCCTTCGGCTCAGGTCATGATCCTGGAGTCCCGGGATCGAGTCCCGCATTGAGCTCCCTGCTCGGCAGGGAGTCTGCTTCTCCCTCTGACCCTCCTCCCTCTCATGCTCTCTGTCTCTCATTCTCTCTCTCAAATAAATAAATAAAATCTTTAAAAAAAATTTTTTAAAGAGAACAACTTATATATATATGCCAAAAATACAGGTAACTACTATGAAGGGATAGAATATGACTCTAAAAATGAAAAATAAATATGTTTTTTAAAAAAGGGATTGATAAGATGTTGGTTGAAAAAGGGAAAAAGAAAAAAAGACAGTTTAAAAAAAAAATTAACTTTAACTTTGAAAGACTAAAGAATCATGGTAAAAAAGCCATGAATTCTGTGCAGTATTCCTCTAGCGCTGGAGTTCTGCCATTCTCATTGATCAGTAAACTTGGTCTTGGCTGGCTGTTCTTGCTGATCTTCTGGGGGAGGGGCCTGTTGCCGTGGTTTCCAAATGTCTTTGCTGGAGGCGGAATTGCCCCGCCCTTGCCTAGTCCGGGCTAAGTAATCTGCTCTGATTTGCTCTCCAGAGCTTTTGTTCCCTTCAAGCTTTCAGTACAGCTTTGGAGGCGGAGAGTGAAAATGGCGGCCTCCCAATCTCCACCCCGGAGGAGCTGAGAACTCGGGGTGAATAGACATTTTTCTAAAGAAGACATACACATGGCCATCAGACACATGAAAAGCTGCTCAACATCACTCATCATCAGGGAAATATAAATCAAAACTTCAATGGAATATCACCTCCCACCTGTCAGAATAGCTAAAATCAACAACACAAGAAACAACAGGTGTTGGTGAGGCTGTGGGGAAAGGAGAGCGTGAGCTCTCCTGCACTGTTGTGGGAATGCAAACTGGTGCAGCCACAGTGGAAAACAGTATGGTGGTTCCTCAAAATGTTAAAAATAGAACTACCTTATGATCCTGCAATTGCACTACTAGGTATTTATCCAAATAATACAAAAATACTAATTCATAGGGCTATATGCACCCCAATGGTTATAGCAGTGTTATCAACAATAGCCAAACTATGGAAAAAGCCCAAATGTCCATGGACTGATGAATAGATAAAGAAGAGGTGGTATATATATAGGAATATTCCTCAGCCATCAAAAAGAATGAAATCTTGCCATTTGCAATGACATGGATGGAGCTAGAGAGTATTATGCTAAGTGAAGTCAGTCAGTCAGAGAAAGACAAGTACCATATGATTTCATTCATATGTGGAATTTAAGAAACAAAACAAGCGAGCAGAGGGAAAGAAAAAAAAAAAAGAGGTAATGCAAGAAACAGACTCTTAACTATAGAGAACAAACTGATGGCTACCAGAAGGGAGGTGGGTTGGCAGGTGGGTGAAATAGGTGAAAGGGATGAAGGAGTGCACTTGTGATGAGCACCGGGTGTTGTATGGAATTGTTGAATCACTATATTATACACCTTAAGCTAATATTACACTTTATGTTAACTGGAATTGAAATAAAAACTTAAAAAAAAAAAACACCAAACGAACAAAGGAAAAAAGAGAAAAACCAAAAACAGACTCTTAACTATAGAGAGCAAACTGATGGTTACCAGAGGGAGGTGGGTGGGGGAATGGGTGAAATAGGTGATGGAGATTAAGAGTACACTTATATCTATATCTATATCTATATCTAGATATAGATATTGTAAAGATTTTATTTATTTTGAGAGAGAGAGTGAGAGAGCGGGGAGGGGCAGAGGGAGATGGGAGAGAGAGAATCTTAAGCAGACTGTGCTGAGTGTGGAGCCTGTTGTGGGGCTCGATTCCATGACTATGAGATCATGACCTGAGCCAAAACCAAGTCAGATGCTCTACCCAACTCTGCCACCCAGTCACCCTGAGTACACTTATCTTGATGAGCACTGAGTAATGCATAGAATTCTTGAATCACTATATTGTCTACCTGAAATTAATATAACACCCTATGTTAACTATACTGGAATTAAAATATAAATAAAGTAAAATTGACAAATGAGTCTTTTCACATAAAGTTGGGATGCTTTTCAAGGGCAGCTGCTTCTGTCACTCTCTCAAATAAATAAATAAAATCTAAAAAAAAAGAAAAGAAAAGAAAAAGGGACGGTTGAGTGGCTCAGTCAGTTAAGTGTCTGACTTTGGCCAAGTCATGGTCTTGGGGTCCTGGGATGGAGCCCCGTGTGGGGCTCCCCGCTCAGTGGGGAGTCTGCTTGTCCCTCTCCCTCTCCCTTTCCCTCTGTTTCTCCCCCTTTTAATGCTGTCTCTCAAATAAATAAATCTTCAAAGGGCTGCTTCTGTGCTGGGTGAGTCTGCATGCAGTGCTTTTTTTTTTTTTTTAAGATTAATTAATTTATTTTGAGGGAGAGAGAGAGAGGAGAGATGGAATCTCGAGTCCCCACTGAGTGCTCAGCCCACTGTGGGGCTCAATCTCATGATCCTGAGATCATGACCTCAGCTGAAATCAAGTCAGATGCTTTAATGACTCAGCCACCTAGGCGCTCCTGCACACAGCTCTTTAAGAGCCATTTCTCAGGTTGCCAAAGCCCTGTGGATCTTGTGGGCATGAGCCCCATTGGTCTTCAAAGCCATTTGTTTTAGGCTTTTCTCAGGTGTTGGTCTTAAATGTTGGCATGCCTGATGTGGTGCACAAACCCTTTGATACTCAGGGAATAGCTGTGGGTTTTGAGTTTCCTCCCAAATTTGGGTTGCCATGCTGGAGATGGGGTTTATGATGAGATTGTGTCTCAGCCTTTGAGGTTTACCTCTCATTTGCTTGATGTGAAGTGGTTGTTCAGCCAGTTTTTAGGTTTTTTACCAGAGGAAATTGTTCCATATATAGCTATAGTTTCAGTGTGTCTATGGGAGGATGTGAATTCAGGACCTTCCTACATTGCCATCTTGAACCAAAATCTGAACAGAAAAGAATTTTATGAGAAAACACACTGGGAGTGTTTACAATGCTTACTTTAATGGCAAGTTTTGGGCTTAGAGATAATGTTTGCATCTTCTCATTTTTGTCCTGTCTGCCCTGTGATGTTTGATAAGGTAATCAAATAGGACACAATTTGCATTTGTTTCCCAGTTCAGAGACCATTTTGATATTCAGTTTTGGCAGTTTTACAACATTCCTAGGCTTGTTTGGAAGTCAGATTTATTCATTGGGCTTTTTTATCTTACATTTGAATTTTGTAGTAAGGGAAAAATATTAACACAGGATAAATTTAATGTTTGACAAATTATTGGGGCTTCTTTGCTTATTTTAAATTTCCACTCAAAAGTTTGAAGAAGTAAAATCTAGGAATGTTAAAATCTCTTCAATTAATTCTGTTTCCTTTCCCAACTTACCTTCAACTGCGAGAGAATTTATTTTGAGACATAGTCAACATAATGAAATTGCAATGCACTGAACTAATGAGAAAATCTCAAGAGGTCTATTGCAGTGATCAAGCACAGTGGCCTATTGGAATGAAAAATCCTCAAATAAAGTCAACATCTAATTTTTTAAAAGTAAAATCTAAACCTCATTTTAATCACTGTCTTATTTTTATCTTTTGCATGTCAGCTTTATCTGCAAGGTAAAATTATTGCTTTTACTCTTTAGCATCTTTAAGTATATATATGGGCAGAGAGAGATGGGGTGTGTTTAATAGGGATCTAATCTAAAGTACACTAACAGATATTGTATGACCTCTCCTTGACAATTATTTGTTGTTGTATGGGAAAAAAACCTACTTAAATAAATGAATCATCATAGTTTGAGTACTTTGAGCTATTTAGTATCAATAAATGGAGAGTGTAAGTCTTGATAATGAAAGTTCAAACTTTAAAGTCTCCACTTTACACAAACTGATTTTTCATAGAAATATTTTGTGGTGATATATTCTTGCTGGGTTGTCTCCCTTTCTTCTTTGGCCATGGACATATTGCTTGGTTTTTATGTTTTTTTAATTTTAATTTTAATTTAGCTTAATTTTATTTTATTTTTAAGATTTTATTTATTTATTTGACACAGAGAGAGACAGCGAGAGAGGGAACACAAACAGGGGGAGTGGGGAAGGGAGAAGCAGGCTTCCCATCAAGCAGGGAGCCCGATGTGGGGCTCGATCCCAGGACCCTGAGATCATGACCTGGGCTGAAGGCAGTCACTTAATCAGCTGAGACACCCAGGCGCCCCTGTTTTTTTTATTTTTAAGACTTATAAATGTGTTTACCCTAAAATTCCTATTTGGAGCTATATAAAGTTCGCAGAAATAAATGTGAAGAAGTAATATTTAAGAAGTAGAGCTAATGTTTTTTAGGGAAAATAAAGTGCTTAGGATTAAACTGATTGGTAAAATAGTTTATATTGTCAGTAAAATTACTTAAATTGTTTAGAATATTAGATTTGGTATTTTGATTTGAATGTAGTGAGAAGGGACCATGAAATAGGCAAGGCACAGAAATGATCATACAACACGTTAGTTAATATAAAAGTCATTACAATTATGTCAAGAGAAATTTGTTTACTATGCTATAAAATGGGGAAACCGAGCAGACTTTGTTTAAACTGATGGGTAGAATTTGTTCCCATTTAAGGCTCTGAGAACTTGTCCTTCCATTTGAAGCCCAATTCAGATCTCTTCATGTGTTCTATGTGGCCTGAGTCCCTCAATTGCTATACCTAGTTTTTTTCTGTTTTACCACATGTTGCTTTTCTCTCTCTCTCTCTTTTTTTTTTTTTTGTATTCTCTTTACTACTTTACCTTGTGTTAAAGTTAGTGGTATAGTAGAAAGAGCACAAATATTGTAGTAAAAACCCGGTTTATACTCTGAGTCCCAGTGCACTCACTTGTAGAATGGGGAGTGAAATAGGATTAAATTGGAAAGCACAAAGTATCTGGCACTGAGCAGGCACTCAGTAAATGTCTTTCCCACTTCTGAGTTTCATGTCTAGTTCCTGAGTCATTTATAAGTTCCTTTAGGGCAGGAAATATGTTTAATATTCATAGTAGTACCTTGTGCATAGTAGGTTCTAAAAGATTATTTGTTGAATTTAATTTGCTATAGTGCTGTGGAAGCTTAGCACTGTTATTTTCCATTTCTTTTTCCTCTGTCACCTTGGATTGAGATAAACATGTTGCTTTCATGAAATTGAGGATTTAATTCAGTAGGATGCCATTATAATATGACTTATTCCATAGAGTTTGAATAGTAAGGTCAAATCATTTCCCTGGAAACTTAATAATATTCTATAAAATCTTATTTGCCTGTCTCATAGCGTCATAGTCCGTGGAATTCTGGTGTGTTTAAGATGGTGAAGTCTCTATCTGTAGAAATCTGTCTAAAGGCATGCAGTGAGAATACGGGAAATAAATGACATGAAGAGAGAGCAAATGCAAATGTCATTGCAAGTAACATTACTTGACATTTTCAATCACTGATCTTCCAAAGTATGTTCTAATTTACTAAAATAAACCAAGAATTGAATTTCTTGTGAGCTCCCTTTGTTTAATTAATTATTAGCAGCAGAACAGTATTCTGTGATCCACTGCAATTTGTCTCCTTTGTGTTTATCTAGTATCTGACTTAAAAATGAAAAGAAGCATTCTGATTCAGCAGAACTGATTTTATAACTCATCTGCGTTATAGAGCAGAAATGAATAAATGTTTGCTGAACGTGCTACATATGCTTTGATCACCAAAATGTTAGTTTTCTTTCCTTCTCAAAATATAAGATCTGAGAGATCTTCCTGGCTGAAGTTTGTGGGGTGTATATTTTGCATAGATATTTCTATAGAGGCAAGCAGCTACCTTTATATATATTTGTTTCCATGATTGGAATGTGAGAGCTCCTTTAGTACTTCCTCATTATGATTTGAAATTATACATTCATCACAATTTTTTTTTGTTAGAAGTAGCAGTACATGCTAAAACACAGTTTTGTTTTTTTTTTTTAATGAGGTATGCTCTTTTGTTGGAATGAGGACTAAACACGCTTCCCATTCATGCAATAATGTTGGTTATACTTATGATACAGTTTCTAATTCTTTATAATCAGTCTTTGTTATTTCATTGAAAGACAATTAGCATTTGTTCTCTCTGGATTATGAATGAGAGAAACTGAGGCTCAATCTGGACTATTTCTCTGTTTTAGATAGTTAGGCATTTGAGAAAAATGTCCTGCTAGCCTAATGATTTACTTTTGTTTTCAATTTCAGTTTCAAAGAACATTTGAGTCTCTCAAAAATGTTTCCAATAAATCTGACCTCCAGAAAACCTACCAGAAGCTTGGGAAGGAGCTGGAAAATCTGGATTATTTAGCCTTCAAACGTCAGCAGGTAGGAGTAAGAACTCTCCTTGGTGGAGGAGATAACACTTTATGCTTCCTGCCATCCTGCCTGTCAGGTTTAAGTGGGTCTGGGGAGACTTATCTTCTAATGTTTAGGGCAGAAATAGGTTGTGCTGTGCTGTGCGACCTGCTGTGTTCATATGGCTTCCTGAAGCATTCATTGTGGCCCTTGCTTTTGGATGTGCAGTTTGGGGGTCTCCACATGTGTCCTTATACCTCTCTTAAAGAAAACTCCTGCTGGTTTGTGAAGCTATAACTACCCTTTGACTAAGGACGCCTCAATGTCATAAAGGAAACCTCTGTGATGGCTTGGCCAGATGGCTTTTATATTTGACAAGGGGATACTTGAGAAAAATCACCTGATGACCAGGAAAAGGATATAGATGTACATACAAAATTGAGGAAAAGAATCACGAATACGCCAAAGTATGAATCAACCTTTAGTTTTCTTGTTTGATCTCTGAAGATTAGTGGAATTTTGCTAAATGTGTAAGGGGGAAGGAAAATATACTTTACAAATGCAAGGCTTTTAGCCTCCTTGTATAGACCTCTCAATAAGTACAGAACAAAAATAGACTTTTATAGAGTTGCTTTCAGAATTAGTATTTTTTAAAAATATATTAGTAATCACTAAATTTTATATATTTGTGAGATGCTGCCACAGTAACTAGCTAGCTAATTTTCCCAAGCTGATCTTCACCAATTTCCTCACAGCCACTAGGCGTCAGGGTTGTCAAGCTTTTACCTGATTGCATGTTTATTCCGATCAGAACAGCCAGATAGAAGTTTAAATTAGGTTGCATGAAATTCGGGAATGTGTTCAATGATGGATAGTGTCTAGAAAAATGACTAAGTGGCTGACTCGCATGGCCAGCCACTGAGTCCATTATTTAAGTCTTTCCTGTTAGTGTGGCAAAAGGTGTGACTCTCTTGTGATTGTCTAATTCACAGATTTTTGATCTTTTGGATGAAGTTTTCAAAGCTGTGCTTCTTTTTTTAGTTACACTTTATGAAGTCAGGTCTAGAAATATTGACTTGGAAAGGGAATTGTGTTCTGGGTTTTGCTTTATCACCGACATTACATGGGCATTTAGCCTTCCCATTGCCCTATTTTCCTGCGAGTTATATTTATTTTGTAGGATGTTCTGGGGTAAATGGAGCATCTCTGCATGTACTTTAATTTATATGAAAAAGGACATAATATCCATTTAAGTTTTATTTATTTATTTTAAAATTAGTGATGGCTTACATATTAGCACATGTAAAGGAAGTGGTCACGGTTACATAAACCTAATACAGGAATCTCCCAGATGGTGCTACTTAAAATTCACACCATAAGTCACTGCTCTGGCCTATGCAATTTTTAATACAGTTTTGTTTCCAAGAGCCATATTTTACCAGTGAGAGATATTTGAGTTGGCAGGCAGTAGTCACTGTCCTCTTCTCTCATCCTTTCTTGTTAGCACATTTCCATTGATTAGATTTTCGCATTAGCTAATTGTGAATTTGGAAAAATGTGAATGCTTCAAGGGCAGAAGGGCAGGACTCTGCCTGAATGGCATTGAGGACAGATAAGTAAATTGCATATGTGGGTGAAGAAAAAATGGGCACATGGGGTGTAAATGTGTGTACACTTAGGTATATATAAATCATATATACTGTTTATTAAATGGCAATTGTATGCCACATATTGTGATTAATACATTTATGGATCAGATCATCAAATGTTTATAACAATACAATGGGGATGGTTTTATGAGCACCATTTTAAGGTGAAAAAGTGGTTAAGAGAGTTAAATAACTTGTCTAAGGTCACTGGGCTAATAAGACAAAGATGGGCTTCAAATCTAAATCAGTCTGACTCCAGACCTGGGCGTTTCCCAGGTCTCATTCCCAGTACCCCTGCAGGGAGCCAGGCTGGGGGATAGGAAGGTGAGGATGTCTAGGCATGCCAGACCCAGGGCTTAAAAATACCTTTGAGATGAACCATGAGAGACTATGGACTCTGAGAAACAAACTGAGGGTTCTAGAGGGGAGAGGAGTGGGGGGATGGGTTAGCCTGGTGATGGGTATTAAAGAGGGCATGTATTGAATGGAGCACTGGGTGTTATACGCAAACAATGAATCATGGAATACTACATCAAAAACTAATGATGTAATGTATGGTGATTCACATAACATAATAAAAAAAATAATAATAAAAAAATACCTTTGAAAGTAGGTACCTGGTGAGAGGCAAAACAGGGCTGGTTCTCTCCACCTCTCTTTCTCTCATGCAAATTGTTTAGTATATACAAAAACACAAAAGGATTTTTGAAATAATATCTTTAGACAGCTAAGAAAATGCATAAAACTTTATCTTCACAATCTTCTGAGTTTTATATTTAGTAACCATGGTTCTAGTGAAATTTATTCACACAAGGCAGTGTCTTAAACTCAAAGGGACAAATCCTTATGAAATGAACTTAACTGTACACATAACATACTGTCAGTCCTTTTGTATTACACAACTCCAGTTCTCCTTATATTCTAATAATCATTTTTTTCTACTTGGAAAAGATGGAAGGGGAAGTGGAGAGAAGTGGAAAGAGGATGGTAGAGTAGAAAGAAAGTCATGGACCAAAGACTGATGGAAAAAGAGGAGAAGGAACTTGTAGGGATATGATAAGAGGGACCAAGTGAGGGAAATTAAACTGTACTTGGTTTTATATTGTGTACCTAGAACTCTTCATTTTATTAACCCCCAGGCTGGCTTCCTGAAGGGATATTAAGAATGAGACCTGGAAAAAGAGTATAGTAAACAAAAACATTGATTTTTGAAGAATTAAAAAAAAATTTCAAAATAGACAAAAAGGTAGGAAAAAAGAAAGGAATACAAGAAGACATAGCAAACGAGGGAGATGGCAGAGAATAGCAAAGACAAATTTTGTTTACTTCCCATTTTGCTTCCAAATGTAGCAGAGCTTCCTAGAAATTTGTGGTATTAACCAAGTTCTGTACCAAAGCCACAGATGAATTGTTGTGGATTAGGGTGGGCAGGGTTCAAAGAGTCAAAACATCATCAACTCTTCTCTGACTTGATGGGATTTGCCTTTTATCTCCAATCCTACCCCTTAAAAGGCCTCCAAACCTATTTTTTTTTTTTAAGATTTTATTTATTTGCGAGAGAGAGAATGAGAGACAGAGAGCATGAGAGGGAAGAGGGTCAGAGGGAGAAGCAGACTCCCTGCTGAGCAGGGAGCCCGATGTGGGACTCAATCCCGGGACTCCAGGATCATGACCTGAGCCGAAGGCAGTCGCTTAACCAACTGAGCCACCCAGGCGCCCAGGCCTGCAAACCTATTAAACACATATAAAAAGTTTCTTCTCCTGGAAAAGATTCAGGTCTCTGTAAAATTGCAATTCAGCAAGAAAGATTCTGCCTTATAAGGCAGGATTCTTTGTACCAGAGAATTAGTCATGGTTTGTTCCCTGGTCTAACCATATTTATCATTCCTCTTTGTGACAGCTCATAGCTCCATAAGGACAGAGCCTTGTCTGTCACCTTCAATGCTGTATTCTCTGCAGTGTTCACAACAGTATCTGATCCATGGCAAAACCTCAATAAACACTTGTTGGTGCTCTTGTTACTATGAGCAAGGAAGCATGCCTGAAGTTTTGGTCTCAGGTTACAGGCAATTAATATTGATGTATTTTAGTATACTTTTAAAATTCAGAAGGGCATTAACCCTTTGGCTTCCTGGATACCAAAGGTTGGCAGATGGCCCCTTGCCTTATTTTATCATTTAGATTTTCCCCTAACATTTATAATTTTCCATCCATTTCTTTAAATAAACACAAAATGTTAATGTTACCTTAACTGTGAATTATGGATGACCAGTGGATTGATTATAATTATTTTCTTGGCCTCATTCATTAGATTTTTTTTTTTAAGATTTTTATTTATTTATTTATTTGACAGAGAGAGACACAGTGAGAGAGAGAGAGCACAAGCAGGGGGAGTGGGAGAGGGAGAAGCAGGGTTCCCGCCGAGCAGGGAGCCCGATGAGGGCTCGATCCCAGGACCCCGGGATCATGACCTGAGCCGAAGGCAGAGACGCTCAACAACTGAGCCACCCAGGCGCCCCTCATTCATTAGATTTTATTTTCTGTCCCTCTCTATGACATTTTAAACATCATTTTGAGAGATTTTTTTTTTTCCTGGGCCAGAGAGATCCCTGGATTACTTTGCTCTAGTTTTTTACCTTTTTTTTTTTTTTTTTGAGTTACTGTACTTTCTCTCCTAAGTGTGAGCTTAGCTATTTCTTTTCTTTTCTTTTCTTTCTTTCTTTCTTTCTTTTTTTTTTTAAAGAGTGAGTGCTTGTACTTCAACAATTCCTTGGGCTATATTTTAAGTTGGGGCACAAGCATCTCTCCATTTTCCTACTGTCAAAAAGACTAATGTTGAAAATAGCTTTGGTTGGAAGAGGTGAGAGGAGGCCCTGATAGATGAGGTGATGGGATGAATCAGCCCGAAGTAACCAGATGACAAAACAAGATTAGCCTGAGAATCTGGAGCCTTTTTCAGTTTTTACTGTCTGGAGATGCATTCTTGGAGTTATCTGCTTTGACTGTTTGGTTTTTATCTTCCTGGTTAATGTTACATGGGAATGGTAATAGTAAGCTTCAGTTATTATATAGAGTCCAGATTTATGTATTAATTTGAGAGGTTATAAATCAAGAAATTTCCTTCGGGCTTTGGTTTTGTGGAATAAAATAAAATAAAGTTTGATTATCTGTACTCGAATTTAATTCCTTCTTCTCTTTTCTACCCGTAATACTTTTAATAGCATTATAAAACACATCCCCTTCCCAGAGGTTTATGAAGTCCTTTGTATGAATTCAAGTTGACATTATTGAGTCGAACATTATGTAGACTAAAGTACATTTACATATTGATGTGAAAACATGTAAAATTAAAATACTGTACTTCAGATACACATCCATGTTGGAACACATCACATATTCCTGCTCTCCCTCTTGTCTCCCTAATCATGCCATGCTATTCTGGCCCTTTTCACAAGGTTTATAAAACTTGGTATTTAGAGTATCTAGATCTTTTCTATTTGCTTATTTAATTGCTGATCATTCTTTAAAGCAAAACTGAAATCTAGCCTCCCTCATGACACTTCATCCTATGACCTCTAGTCAATATGTAAGCTCTTCCTTCTTTGTCATTTTTAGCTTTTATCCATGTCATACAATATAGCATCTTATTGCTTATACACTTATTCTTCAGTAAGTGCAAGTTAGAGTATAGCTTTGTAGTCAGCCAGATCTAGTTAGACTGTTCGTACTGCCCTGGGCACCATAGTTCTTTTTTTAAAATGTTAGAAGAATAATACCTAACTTATAGCCTGTTTTAAGGAAACAATATATAAAGCATAAAGTACATAAATGCTTTAAATCCTTTATAGTACATAAAGGAATCGGTATGTAAAGAACTTAGCACCATGCCTGGCAGGTAGTTAGTATACGTAATAGTTATTATGATGTTGTTTTGTATTATTCTCGTAAGTCATCTTCCATAATGGTAAATTCCATAAGAATATGCTCTCTATTCTGTACAGTTTTGTACTGCACATAAGGTTCAGCACTGTTCTTAACATATCAGATGGAATGTTTCTGGACATATGTGTTGTAGGGGTTGGAGATCTGTGTGACAGAACAAACAAAAAAACCCCCAAAACTATTGATACCTTTTGAGAAAGGAGTTGCATTTTTTGCTTCTAATGTGTTTTATGGTCTCTTGATGGGCAGTAAAATTAAGGTCCTGAGTATTGTGCCATGGCAATCTGTGGTAGAAATAAGGTCTTAGACCCAGTGTTCTGCCAAATCCCAACTCGTGTAATAATTACATCCTATGTACCTAAACTTGCCGTGTGGTTCCAGGTGGTATTGTTCAGCACAATATTGTTCTCTCTTTAGTGATGATGTTCAGGAATGAACCATTGCTTTTAAAAAAATTTTTTTATTGTTATGTTAATCACCATACATTACAGCATTAGTTTTTGATGTAGTGTTCCATGATTCATTGTTTGTGCATAACACCTAGTGCTCCATGCAGAACGTGCCCTCTTTAATACCCATCACCAGGCTAACCCATCCTCCCACCCCCCTCCCCTCTAGAACCCTCAGTTTGTTTTTCAGAGTCCATCATCTCTCATGTGAACCACTGCTTTTTTTCTTTCACTGAGCTGAGTTAATCCCTTCAGATAACTCCCAAACCAGAAGTGTATATAATACTTTGTAGGATAAGAATTGCATTTAAAATGATTCCTTATCAATGAGGAAAAATAGAAATAAATTTAAAAAAATCTATTTAGTAAGAATGACTACAGGTTAACATCCTTGCATTGAAAAATAAAATTCCAGGTGGATAATGACTGACCACATAGAGAATAATCCTAGGCTCACCTTGGAATTCAAGAACTCTGAGGACATAAGACAACAATGTTGGGCTCCTCTGAAATCAATACTTAGCAAAACAGAACTGAATAGTGTTAGGCTCGTTGTTGTTGTACTCTAGCATATAGAGAAGAGGAAGCTGATGAATTCCAGTAGTAGTCTTCAGCAGTGTAAAGACTTATGGCAATAAAAATGTTATAGATCATTTAGGATGAGGGGATATGCAATGATATTGCACTAGAAGTTGCTTATCTATAAGGACAGCATAATATAGAACTAACTTCCCATTACATTAACACTAAAAATGGAAGTTGTAAATATATTTTACTTAAACTTTAAAAAAGAAAGTACCTAGGGATTTGGGATTATTCAGATGCAGTCTAAGGAAGAGTGTAATTGGGGGATAAATGAGCATTAACAGGAGGTGTTAATCTTCTAGAACAATAGTTCTAGAAGCAGTAGATTCACTTCAGTGATTTTTGCTAGATGAAATATGTTAATAGCTCAATTGGGAGAAGAGCCTTCCTTTCCTTGTTCTGTAATTAATCCATCTCTCTTGAAAGAGTTCTGATTGAATTACACCTTTTAAGAGTAAGTCAACCAAAGACTGCTACATTAAAATTTTCATGTCTACCTTAGATGGTATTCTGTTTCTTACTTGCCCAATGAAGTAAAATGATTATTTATGCCATTTATAAAACTGTTTCTGAAGATCCCAAAGCATTTCAGACATTATTTGAAAATTCATTGCACAGGTATTAAAAATGTTGAATTATAAGACTGTGCTGCACCAAAGTTCAAATCATCCCCAACATGTTTTATCCTATCCACTACAGATGCAATTCCATTTTTATTCAGTTGCACACAGTTTGTCTCACAGGAAAAGAAAAAAGATGGCATTACATTTATTCTTCACTTTTCTGGTACAGAGAGAGAAGAAGGTTGGATACATCATTCAAGGTCATTCCAAGTCAGTAACAGATTCAGAATTAATATTCACATTTCCTAATTTCTAGCTTATTGCATAGCCATCTAATCGTTTTCACTACTTCATAAACTGCAGATCTTTATAGGGTAATTTCTTTTTCTATAGTTATAGTCTGAAGTTAAAAAACCTTATGGATTTTTATGTAAGAACCTCATCCTTTATTTAAAAACAAATCAAAATGATGCATATTATATGTTGGTTCTCCTTCTAAAATTTGATTTCCACATTGGACATAATTAATAGTCATGACAAGTAGGTGTCTTCTAATTAATTAGTAAAGTACAAATATGGAGACATCTTTTTAATTCCAAGGTTTGCTATTCTATTTCCATCTGTTGTCTCTGGGGTTCAGTTTATTGGTGGCACGTAGGTAGAAAGCTGTTGAATCAGGCATATACTAGCTGATTTTTATGCACCAGAGAAGATTTATTAATTTTTTACAAATTTGTTTTCTATGATAGTTTGCCTCATGGGCAGCTTATAACTACTTCATAGTGGGGAATGCTTATTGAAATAGTTAATGCTTTGTTATGGGTTGTTTTCAAAATTTACAATGCTGATAGGGTGCTAAAAAACTTTAGTGTTTGCATCAATATGGCACTTATTTGTGCCTGTCTTATATTGATATACCTAAGTCCATAAGATTGTCAATAAAAGTTGGTTATTGATGAGGAATTAAAGTCCTAAAAGAGTTAACTCTGAAAAGATATCTTCTCTAGTCTGTTTTGTAGCTTGAAGATGATCTGTGTGTGCAAAGAGGATATATTTTTACTCCAAGGACATGAGCTGTGGTGGCTTATGATGCAGACTAAAGAAGGCATACAAGAATCAGAACCTTAAACTAAGGAGTCTTTGGAATTCATCTAACCCAACTATTTTTATTTTAGAGATGAGAAAAATGAGGCCCATGGAGATATCCTGTACAAGGCTACACACTTGCTAATAGCAGAATGGGGCAGTAACAGGGAGTGACATTTTCTTTGGTTCTTTTGTGAGTCCGGTAGCCTAAGTCAGCATAATATGTGTATTGGTCCTTCAGTATCTCTGGTTTGTATACTGAATATAGATATGGATACTTTTAACATCTAAATTTATGTGTATACTGTTAGATATTGAGATGCCTATAAATGCAGGTCATTCAGTAGTGCCATTTTTTAAAAAAAGAAAAGACAATGCAGTAATATTACAATATTTTATAAGAGGTAGGAATTATAAGCGTCGTCTAATTCAATCACTTCAATACACAGATACACAAATAATACAGAAAACATCATTTTGTTCTTTTATTGCAGAAGGATTTTGATTTCTTTGACAATTTCTAGATCCTGTGTCCTCCAAGCCACTGCCCTCTAAACCAGTGCATCCCAAACTTTATTTTATTTTTAAAGATTTTATTTATTTATTTGTGAGAGAGAGAGCAGAAGCAGGGGGAGCGGCAGGCAGAGGGAAAAGCAAGCTTCCCGCTGAGCAAGGAGCCTGATGTGGGACTTGATCCCAGGGCCCTGGGATTATGACCTGAGCTGAAGGCAGACGCTAAACCAACTAAGCCACCCAGGCTCCCCTCAAACTTTATTGTGTATACAAATCACTTGGGAAATTTTGTTAAAATAGACATTTTGATTCAGTAGGTTTGGAGTAAGACAGGAGAGTCAAACAAGCTCCTCAGTGATGCTGATGCTGCTGATCTATGGACCACACTCCAAGTATGAAGGGAGTTTAAATAATAAATTGCAGGAGAGTATTATTTCCAGTTGTATCTCAGAAGCCTAATACAATCCCTGGAATATAGTAAGTACTTAGTAAATATTTTGGATTTGGGTGATGATCGGATAGGAAGCTTTGTGTCTATATGTAGGACATAGAAGGTATTGTCATCCTTATTATAATATCCTTCATCCCCTTACGTTGGTGTTTCTCTGTTGAAAGGACATGCTTGTATACATAAATATTGTGTTTTTTAGATTACTTATTTCAGGAGTTGTAGAAGTTGTTCTATGCACATCTTTGCCCCATGTGAAAGAACAGGTTGAATACGAGAGCAATTGAGTCTAAGGTACAAGGAGCTGAAGAAGAGTTAAGAATGTAGTCTATTAGCCCTGCAGTGTCCACTGTGACTTGGCCAAACTGACCATGGGGCCAGCTGTATTAGCAGCGTTTGTTCCAGAAAAGCAAGCTCAAATACTTACTACAGACCTGATGAAAATTATAATCTCAAACAATTCTTGTTAAATTTGTGTATCTAAGTTGTACCTCTCTACCTGTGTGCACAATTAGAAAACATCACAATGACTGTTACTGCATCCTTGTCAGGTGAAAAGATTATTGCTATAGCTGTAGCTCTGTGTTAACAGTAGAGCTGGGAGTGCGCCTAAAGCACTACTGGCTAAAATTCAAAGGAAGTGTTGATGTTGCTAAGATGAGGCCAACAGTTTTGCTGACAGTAGAGCTTTAAACATGCACACACCAATCATGCAGCCTTTTGTAGATGTTAAGTTGTTTGTTTGTGAGCGGCTGATTGCCTGACAGCTAATTTAATATATGATGAGGAATTCAGTGTATTCCTTTATTTTTTCAAAAAGCATACTCGATTTTTCTCTTCAAAGTACCATATTTGGACAGTTTCAAGTTGTCTATTTAGGAGGAAGCTAATCAGCTTTTATGTTTTTTTTATCATGCTGCAAATGTGAAAGCAGTAGAAAATACATATTGAAATACATCTAGGTAAGGGGAAGAACCACCAGAAGATGGAGCAACAGGCTGGTTTGCTCTATATCTTGATCAGTGATTTACAAGAGTATATGTATGCTTAGGTTTTCTTCCATACATTCTGGTTTGAAATGACCAAAAAAAAAAAATTATATATATATATATATATATGTTAATTATAATTCTTCAGAGTCATATTACAATTTAGATGGGGTATCTTTGAATTTTTACATTGTAAATAGCTTTTCTTTCTTCTATGAGCTGCTGATATTTGTATTCATTGACCAAATTATTGACTATATTTTGGTTAATATTTTTAGTATCACTTATGGGATTTTCGCAAGATGCCACAATTAACCTGTAAAATACATTGCATTCTTCTCCTTAACCGTATTTTTATGAATCTAATTTTTTCTTTGTTGTAACATACAGCATTAATACATGCTAATGTTCTCTATATAAATGCTGCTCATATTATTATAGCATCTGGTTGTACCATAGTTAAGTATTTATCATTTACTCCATTATAAAACCTTTGTTCCAAAAGCTGTATGAGCCTATTAGATATATACACAATTAGGTAGGTAATGATCTGTGGCTGCATCCATACAGCATCAACAGCTGACCTGTGGCTGATTTTCCAAGTGTGGTGCTGATTGTTGATAGGAGGTACTTAGAATATGGGATGAAACTGTTTTGAGTATTTTGAGGGCTTTGTGTGTGTGTGTGTGTGCATGTGCTCTGAATTTAAGTTCTATATTTTGTTTTAACTTTACTGTTTGCTATTTATTTCCTGACTCTGATTTAGATATTGGTATTTATCTCTTTTGTGCTAAGCTCTCCATTCACACACTGGGAATTACTGAAGCCTTTCTTGGTACTTTCATTGGGGCAGAAGAAGGAAATGGTCCACCACATGTTTCATCACTGATAGTTAGACATTTATGTCTTCATCCTAAATTTATATTTGTAAAATTAAAGGTAATTGAGTTTTGGTCTTTTTCCCAGTTTCAGTGTTAGAGTCATTAAAAAAAAAAAAGGCTGTCATGGAAGCTGACACTATGAAGGAAAAATTTGAAGGAAGATTTGAAAGAGAAAAAAATGCATTAATGAAGGGAACTATAAAAAAAAGTAGGATACTTTTGACATTTTTGATAATCATCATGTGTAAATTTAGAGAAACTAAATATGGTAACTTATTCTGGTAAATATTCCAAGTTTTGGGGCTTCTTTGTCAGCTTTTGAGTGTAAGCTCAGTGAGGCTCATTTTCTCAGGGTAGAGGCATCACTTCTCACTTTGGGTCGGAGCAGCAAGTCCTGGGGTGTGATACGATGTATCATAAAAAATAAAGAGAAGTTTTGGTAAGCAGCAATGTGCTGTATTGAGAAAACATTCGACAGAAAGCTTTCGCTTGGCTCTTGCTCACTCTAATAAAAGCATATGTCTATACTATATAGTAAGAGTAGGCACACTTAAGGTTAAACTCATTTAACAACTGAGGAATTATGTTTATTTTACTTACGACATGGGTAACATTAAACCTAGACTAAGCTGAAGTAAATGGATTAAATGTACCTGAACTTTGTTTTAAACTTAGAAGAGATGATCTATTTGGAAACTGAAATCTGTCAGGAAACAGGGAGTATGTAACTCCTGGCTTAAGATACTTGAGATATTTGACCACTAAAGTAATGGGTTAGAATGGGATCCATGAAACAGAAAATAGCATTATACCAGTGGTAGGGTGTTTAGGAAAGGAAGGAAACTTAAATTAGATTCTGCATTAAGTAATGTATGCTAAGTAAGTTAGCGCTTGTGAACATGCGGTACTCATGAGTGACTTGTATAATGGCTATGCATTTTCTTCTGCTCCAAACATCTGGCCCTGCAGACATAGAGAATATCTTGATATCTTTGTTACTCTGTATTTTTAAGAAGTTTGGAAGGTTTATTTCTTACCCTTGGTAATAAGAATTGTTTGTGCACATTGCTTCTATTGAAAGTAATTTCTTACTGTCATTAGGATATCAATATGAAAAAAACTGAAAATGACAATTTTCAAGAATGTTGGTGTAAGTGGAATAGATGTTACTATTCTATATTGTACATTTTTAATGTACATACTTTTTGCATATGGATCTGTATGAGACCTGAGATCAATGAACACGCTCTAAAATCAAGCTCTTAGACTAAAAACTGTTGGTGATACTGAAGAACATGAGTAATTACGAGTAGTTTTAGGATAAGTAGATATGACTGGTAACATTTTTATGAAATATGGCATTAAGACATATTTATTTTGAAGACCAATAAACTGAAAAGACCAGTCACACGTCAGAATAATAAAAGAGGGGTGCCTGGGTGGCTCAGTTGGTTAAGCATTCGACTCTTGATTTCAGCTCAAGTCATGACCTCGGGGTTGTGAGATCGAGCCCTGTGTCTGGTTTCACTCTGAGCTTGGAGCCTGCTTAAGATTCTCTCTCTCCCTCTCCCTTTGTTCCTCCCTCCCCACCCCCCACCCCCGCTCTCTTTCACTCTCTCTCTCAAAAAAGAAAAAAAGAATAATAAAAAAAATGTAGTTAAGATTGATGTATAGCATGTTAAAGTGAAGTGCATATTCCCTAGGAGTACTCTGAAAATAATGTGTGTATCAGCGGAATTATAGGCACCAGAAATAATATATATAGCTTATGATTACTTATTTATTTTTTTAGAGAGAGAGCAAGGTGGGGAAGGGCAAAGAGAGAGGGAGAGAGAACCTTAAGCAGGCTCTACACCCCAATGTGGGGCTCGATCTCACAACCCTGAGATCATGAGTTGAGCTGAAATCAAGAGTCAGATGCTTAACTGACTGAGCCACCCAGGTGCCCCTATATAGTTTCTGATTATTAATGAAAAACATGATACACATTTCTTATTTGCTACATCTTCTTGTGAACTATATTCCAAAATTGATGGAATTAGGATGATGCTAAGAATTCATTTCATTGTGTTACATTATAAGCAATTAAAAATTTATTTGTAACAGATAACCATGTTCTCAAAACAGTAACTCATTTTATATCTAGCCATCTGTATGAATATTCTCCTTAACTTGACCATATTCTAAAAATTGGCTTTACCAAAGCTTCTATTGGGTCAGGGCTGGAGTAAATCACAGGGGGTGAGGACTTCCTGCTAAAAAGGAGACTCAGAATTATTATGCAGTAGTTTGGGAAGTTTGGATATCTTTTTTGATCCAGTGGAGCTGGGCAGAACCTGAATAATGACTGAAAAGATTTCACAGCCATATTTAACTCAATTCAGACAAGTAAAAAAAATAGAATGTTTTACTTGCCCATGATGTCCCCTTTTTAAAAAAAAAAGTTAGTAATTGAAGTATAGTTGACATACAATGTTATATTAGTTTTAGGTGTACAATATAGTAACTTGACAATTCTATATATTACTCAGCGCTCACCATGATAAGTATAGTCACCATATTATTGCCACAATATTATTGACTATATTCCCTATGCTGTACTTTTCATCTCCGTGAGAAAATTTATTTATTTATTTAATAACTGGACATTTGTACCTCTTAATTCCCTTCATCTATTTCACCCAACCCCCACCCTCCTTTCCTCTGACAACCACCAGTTTATTTTCTGTATTTAAGAGTCTTTTTTTATTTGTTTCTTCTTTTTTTATATTTCACATATAAGTGAAATCATATGGTATTTGTCTTAATTTAAGGCAAATACATTAAAAAATAATGAGATAGTGTATTAAATTATATAAAAACCCAGAACTTGGCTTCAGTAAAGGCAGAAAGTACTTTATTATTTTTTAAAACTTATCTTCCTCCTAAGCACTAACACAAGCCGTATATTCATGAATAAATCCCCACCACTATCTGAGCCTAGTCTGCTGAAAATAAAAAGGCATATATAATTCTGTCACACAGCAAGATAAAAGCTGGGTTCTTTATGCATGGAAACCATTTTCTACTAGAAGGAGTTGTAAAAAAATAATAGAAATATAAAGAAAGTGAGTTTATGGAAAGAAGATCGACTCTTATTAACATTATGTAAATACTTTCTACAAGGGTGCTCTGATGTAAGAAACATACTATGTAATAATTCACTTTAATAAACAATAGGTGATGATTATTCACATAAAAACAGAGGGATTTTTAGTGTACACAAATGTTCATTTGCAGGTTATTGACAGAGAGGTTGGAATGTTAGAAGACAGTGTCTACTGGACATTCTGTAGTAATGAAGATTTCCTATCTCTGAAGCTGTGGGAATGCCTACTATGCAGATTTTTAACTTGTTTGATTTCTGCAATAATCATGTGATGGAAATGTTATTATAGGGTGATAACCCGAACCTTGAAGTGATCAGTGAAAGCAGGTTACATTTTGATAATGTCCCGTAAGATTAAGCATATTGGTCCTGGTCTCTACCCCCACCACCATTTTCCTAATTTCTTATGACAGGGCCTAAAATAGAATGCCTAATGCTTCGTGTGCAGGTAGTGGGATTGTCTGAAGGGAGTGCCAAGAGCACACTGTTTAACGAGGAGGAGTATGGATGAGTGCATCGTAATCGTAAGGGATAAGTGAGTCCTAGGTAGAAGAACCAATCTAGAGAACACATGGTAGCTGCTAAAGGAATATTAAGAGGGGAGATGATACGGAAAAGTTTAGCATTCAGGGTAATATGGAATCCAAGGTACATTCTTAGAAGCAAAGTGTGAGATTATATGGCATAATTTTACTTTGACACATTATGTTCTTTTTTCCATTTTCCTCCTGGACTGCCCACACCAGAGGGAAGTTTCAGATCAGGCCTAGATAATAAAAAATGGCAATTCTCGATATCTTGCAAGGAGAGGCAAGTAGACATAACCAGGTTGTCTTTTCCCCATTCCTTGCCACCCCAGGAAATGCCCTCCAAGCTTGGGAGAAGAGGAGAATTGGATAGGAAAGAACAAGCTTAGACACGGTCTGTTTTTGTGCATGTCCTCCACTGTCTGCAGCTACTGCCCCCGTTCCTCAGGCAGGGAGACACGCTAGAACTTACTCCATTGCAGTTTGGGGGATCTGAGATAAATAGTGAAATCCAGGTCTAATCTGGTCTTCTGAGAGGAGAACGCTTTCTGGGGATCTTAGTGTCAGAATGGGTGTTTTTTTTGGTTTTTGTTTTACCATGTTTTCAAGTCAGAATTTTTTTTTCAGTTCTGAAATAGTGTGGAAGGCATCAGAGAATTCCCTTGGGACCAGAGTGTGCTACGGAAGTCATCTGAGAGAGGGGATCAGGGAGCTCGGTCACGTGGAGAAGACAAGGGCAGGAGATTAGAGAGGGATGGGTGAGAGAAGTTAGAGATGGCCTCACGGATCACCAGTTTGCAGTGGGAACTGAGAAAGCTGCGGACTGTCCCGTTGTCATTAGAGAGAGCGTCTCCAGTGCCAAAGACCAGATGGAAGGAGTTGCATGAGGAACAGGAGGCCAGTGAAGGACCAAGGCAGAGCCAGGTGGATGTGAAGATGGCTATCTTCCCAACTGTCCTGTGTTGGCAGCTTTATGAACTCTCCTGTGGTTTAGACTCATCCCCAGAGAGGGGGAGGAAAGAGGGATTTAAACCTGAATGTGATTGAATTATTAAACTAAACAGATTTCTGTCACTGAATTGGGCTGAGTTTACTTGAAAAGGATTAAATTAAATTTTTGCCCTGAGCAAAATGGGGCTTGGAGTAAAAAAATTAATTTTATTACAGAAAAAATAAGTTATTTATTAATTACACCCTCATAAGGCTGAAAAAAAGTAAGTTATATTTTTACACATCAGTGTTTATGATTCTAAAATTTGTATCTGCTATGAAGTTCTAAATCCAGGACGGAATGGGGGAGCATTGTGATTTTGGAAATATAGCAGATATTTAGATGGTGTGTGTGTGTGTGTAGCACCTGAAACTTTATCATTGACGTTGGCTTTTCTATTCCACTTCTGCCATAGCCAGCTGGGAGATGAAGTATCACTTTGGTTAGGGTTACTGGATAAAATATAGTATGCCCAATTAAATTTGAATTTCAGATAAACAACAAATAATTTTCTTAGTATTAAGTATGTCCCAAATATTGCACCGGGTATACTAAAAAAGTATTCATTATTTGTTGGAAATTGAAATTTAACTGGGAATGTTTGATTTTTATTTGCTAAATCTGGCAAGCCTTACTCTTTGATACACATAGCAGTGAAAAAATAGAACTAGCCTGCACTTTACTCTGTAAAGTTCGACAACAAATGGGTGCTGTACAACAAGTGTTAATATTACATTTCATGGAAGAGGCAATTCTTTTTTTTCCAAGATTTTATGTATTTATTTAGAGAGAGAAAGAGTGTGAGTGGGGCAGGGGGAAGGGCAGAGAGAGAGGGAGAGAAAGAATCTTAAGCAGGCTTCAAGCCCAGAGCAGAGCCGGACATGGGGCTTGATCTCACGACCCTGAGATCATGACCTGAGCTAAAATCAAGAGTCAGTCGCTTCACGGACTGAGCCACCCAGGCATCCCCAGAAGAGGCAATTCTTGGTGCATCTTGATGGGTTGGGCTGACTTTCTGAGACAGCCAAATCTGGACAGACAGAATGGAACAGTTTAAGAAAATTGCAAGAATATAACCTATTTGGTGACTTGTTCTAGAACACACAAATAGTAAGTGACAGAATAAGGTTTTTCCAGGTCCAAATGGCCTCCATAATACAAATTCAGTTTTTAAAGAACTTCTCAGGAACATATTTATTGTATAAATAAAAGTACTTTTAAGATCTGGGTGGTTTCGTAGCTGTTGCTGTCTTCTCTAATGTACTCTTCCATTATGGTCAAGCCTATAAAAGGAAACTTACAAATCTTTTCCAGGAAGCATGCCTTTGAAATTAGTTGAATAATTTTAAGGAAATCATGAGATGCTACTTCTTTTTAACTTGGCATTTTATTCAAAGGGTGTTTCTGAAATTAAACCAGTGGGAGTTTAGCCAAAATAGTGCTATGACACAATGATGTCATTTAGAGAAATGTGCTGAGTTTAATAGCTCTAATTATTAGCAACTTTAAAATCATAAAGCAATTAAAAAAAAAAAACCCTCACTTCTCTACTTCAGTGGAATACAGTTTCATTATGTGAAGCATTTCACCTGGTTTGGGATAGTTGGCTTTCAGTGACTATTTGAGATCCCAGTGTCACAACAAGTCTCCTTTCCTTATATTTAGTTTCCTCTTTTGTCCCAGAATAATCCTGTGTTCTGGACCCCATTTCCTTCTCTCCTCTGAGGACTTTTCTCCAATTAGAATGCCTATTTTCTCTCTACTTTCAACTTTTCTTACTCTTGTTTCCTCCCTAGCATATTATTAACCTGCTAAAGTTTGGCACAAACACACATCAACCTTCATTCAAAACTGTATCTGCTCTGGGAGTACCTGGGTGGCTCAGTCAGTTAAGCATATGCCTTCGGCTCAGGTCATGATCCCAGGGTCCTGGGATGGAGCCCTGCATCGGGCTCCTTGCTCAGCGGGGAGTCTGCTTCTCTTTCTCTCTCTCCCTCTGCCCCTCCCCACTGCTCGTTCTCTCTCTCTCTCTCTCAAAGAAATAAAATCTTTAAAAAAAAAAAGCTGTTATCTGCTCCAGTAACAGTCCTATCTCTTTTCTATTCCTCATAGCTAAGTTTCTGAAATATTTTAGGTGAGCTAACCTGCTTACTTAACTACATCAGTTCTTGGACAGAATTAGGACTGTAGCTAATTATTATTAACTGGCATTCTATTCTCATTAAGAATCAGATACCATATAAATTCCAAAATTGACCATGAAAATAAATGAAACGAAATTTAATATATCTTTTATCAAATATGTGTTAAGCATATGAAAACAAACTCTTAATATAAAAGCTATGCAATAAAAATATTCCTTTTGTGAATTTTTTTTTCATGGTTTGGCTAGGTGAGGCTTCTGAAAATAGGAGACCAAAGAAGTATGGCTTTGAAAGGCTCTTCTTTCGTGGTAAAGCTACCTTCAGAAACACAAGCATTTTTATTGTTTTAAGGATCTTCAAACTTCATTCATATTTGGGGCAATCTGTTATTAACATTTTTGTCCATTCATTGGACATGAGTACTTCAGTGGTCTTTGAATTGTTAAATATAGGCAAGGGAAGGTTTTTATGATGACTTTTTTTTATGATTCCTCACATTTTCATTTTAATATGAGTCAGCTGATTTGCTCTGTCTTGACCAGCTCAGCAGCATTGCCAATGGACTCAGTAGGAGATGATTTTATCAACAGTTGTAGGGCAGATGTAAGTACCAGTTTTTTTTTTTTTTTTTTTTGAGAGTTTTAATTATGTGCTTGCTCTCTTCTCCTTAGCACTGGCTGTTCCTCTTCTTGGAATGCTTTTCCATCAGAACTTCATAGCATGGTTCTTTATATTTCAGGTTTCAGCTTAAATACTACTTCCTTAGAAAGGACTTCTGTAATCCATCTAAGGAAGAATCATCTCCCCTACTCCTGGCCTCTCCATAACCCTTATCATTGTATGAAATTATCTTGTACATTGAATTTTTTGTTGTTGTTTATTGTCCAGCTTTCTCCATTAGAATATAAGCACCTTGTCTTTCTTCATATTGAATGGTGCTCAGTAAATATTTATTGAAGAAATGAATGATATGAAAGATTAGTGATATCAGTGTATCAAAAGTCAAACCTTTCTTAGGAAGACTTTGTATGTAATTGTTTTTTAAACTTCTAACTTATGGGGGTGCCTCATGGGGCACCTGGGTAGCTCAGTTGGTTAAGCGTCTACCTTCAGCTCAGGTCATGATTCAGGGTCCTGGGATCGAGCCCCGTGTCAGGCTGCCTGCTCAGCAGGTAGCCTGCTTCTCCCTCTCCCTCTGTCCCTTCTCTGCTTGTGCTCGCTTGGTCTTTCTCTCTCTCTCTCTCTCTTTTTCTCTCTCAAATAAATAAATAATCTTTAAAAAAAAGAACTTCTAACTTTCCTTTTTACTTCTCAGTAATCTGGTTTCTGTCCTCTAGTTGCACCAATTGTTGTTGTTACGATCACAGATCCAGTTGACATTGTTCAGACCTTTTAACTTAACTTCTGTAAGGCATTTAACACTGTCACCTGGCCTTCCTTCTTGTAAATCTTAACTTTCTTTTTTTTTTTTTCTTTAAATTTTCTTCCTACTTGTCTAAATACTTTGAAATTTCTCTCAGGGTAAATGTTGATGTTTCCCAGAACATGACTGCTTTTCCTTTTCTTTCCTCTTCATTTTCCTTTTTTTTTTTTTTTTTAAACCTTCTACATACACTATAGAGTTATTTCATATATACCTATAGACTCAATAAGTGCCTCTAATTGGTAATTAGGTGACTCCCATATCTTCATTTTACTGCAGATATTTCTCTTTAATTCCAGACTTTATCTGGTTAGTTAATGGGCTTTTACTATTATCTCTTCTTGCGCTCCATTCCTACTTCTTCCTTCCATTTGTATGCCCTGCTTTAGCAAATGCCTGCTAACTGATTTTCTTGCATTCAGTTTCACTCCTTTTAAATTCAGCCTTAAATATTGTAGCTGGAAAGGTTTTTTTAAAATGCAAATCCGAGCATGTCATCATGTAAAATCCTTCACTGGTTCTCCATTGCCTTTAGAATAAAATCCAAATTTTGTAAGGCATTTAAGACCCTTCATTTTCCAATAAGAGCTTTGTTTTCAGCCATATCAGAATATTTGTAGTCTTTTGAACATATCACATTTCCTCTGGCTTCATATGCTTGGCATATACTATTATTTCTGTATGATTATTTTCTTCTCAGAGTCTCCTGGCCTGGCTCTTACTTGTACATCAAGTTGCAGATTTGACTGCTCCTAATTTGGGGTAGATGTCACGTTGTGGTGTTTTGAAACCATTCCATGCATATTTTTATCACATCACTTGTCATACTGTACTTTATTTTCCTGTCCCCTTTAACTATATTATAAGCTCCTTGAAGTCATAGAGAAAATTCTTTCCTCTCTATTCCTCAACACCTCAAACCATGCCAGGGACAAAGTTGGTTTTAATGTTTTAATGACTGGTTGTCATGTGAACAAGTAATTACATAGTTCTGTGAGTATCTCTGTCTCTGTGTCTCTCTCTTTTTGCATGTGTGTGTGAAAAGCCTTCATAATCTTTTGCGGTTACTTGATCCAGTTTGGAGTATTGTGTCACCATTTTCTTTTGCCTCACTATTATTTTGGGAGAGGGGATAGTATTTTCATGAACTGAATTGTTTTGGTTCTTATTTCTGTTTTCTTGTTATATTAGTTTTTATACTTGTAGATTGCTTGAGCCTCCCAGGTAAAGCCTCTGGGAGGGTTTACAAGATTCCTAGCTTGAGCTCTTCTGTCAAGGTTGCAAAATACAGTTTATTTCCTGGATGGCTTTTTCCAGAAGGGGTGGTAGGGAGAGGGCTGGGAATCCTTCAGTTTTTATTTTTTTATTTTATTTTATTTATTTTAAACATTTTTTTGGGGAGGGCAGCAAAGCAAGGTTTATTGAGCGATAGCAAAGCGATCGTACAAACCTCCTAAAGAGGGAGGGGACCCGAAGGGGTTACCAATCCTTCAGTTTTTAAAATATTCTTTTGTTTTGCAGGATCCTGAATTTCCCTTTCTCATTTTTTTTATGTTCACTATGCAGTTTCCAGAGAGTGTTTCTCCATTTGCCTTTTACCCTTTTCTTCCCCAAAGCCTTTTTAACACTGGCTCTTAGAGTCTTGGGCACTAGTCCCTCTCTCTAGTTGGCTCTAATCTACTGGGACTTTTTTCCAGCTTTTGTGGAATTTCTTTTTCTAGCTGTGATTTTAGATCAGGCGTAAATGTTGGTGCTGGGTTCCCTCTTCTATTTTCAGTGTAGTTTTATTCCCTAGACTGTTCATGTTCTCCGGGAAGGCTTGCACCAGGATTGCGGAGGGTTAGCATGCTGGGATTTGGTGTTAATTTTCCATTTACATGTATAATTTGGAATTTAGGTTGTTCTCTCTTTTTTAAAATTTATGTTGAAGGCATAGGTTTTGTGTAGTTTTATTTGTTTTTTAATTGTTTTTTTTTGAGAATGTGCCAGGAGATTCGGACATATACAGTTCGCATTACCTTGGCTATCCAGATTTTGATCATAAGTTTTTAAGAAGATTGCACAAACAATTACCATTTATCTCCTGGTAATATAATTTATTTTCTTTCTTTGAAAAAAATAATTTGAGACATTCTTCAGTAAGTGTTGTGACATTTCTGTTGGAATACCTGAATTGTCTAACAGCATTAATTTAAAAAATAAAGTGCTTAACATTAAGAAAGGTAGAGAAAAGATGAGATTTAGCACCAGTTTCACCCTTGGACAAATTCAGATTAGGATATAGGAGATAGGAAGAAAATTAGGATCTTCAGAGTTTATGGCCAGTAGAAGAATTCAGGAGAATAAAATTACAGCAAGATTAGTACTTTACGCTAAAGACATTTGTGGTGAGTTTTCTCTTCAAGAAAAGTAGCTAAGTACTAGGTGCAATAGTGAGAGCTAAGCAGTTTTAAAACAGTTTGGCATTTCATTTCCATGATATTGATTTCCTCCAGATAGTTATCTAAACCCCTGAGAAGGTGGGCCAATGTGCTCTTCTTGGCCTCTTTCCATGCTTAAGTGTTTGGCTCCTGTCAAAGAGCAAAGATCACCTGCCACATAGGCTTCTAGTGAATAAATGCCCAAATGGAACATGACTAGTTGCAACTTAGGTTTAGAAGTAATGGTTCATTTTTTTCTCAACCAAAAAGATTATGGTGATTGCAGAGGTGGCCTGGGTAAGGAGTGGGGGAAATTATTCAGTTGTAATCAGCATTGGACCTTATAAAATATATCTTAGTAATTAAACTAAAACATATTTCATTTTGAATTGAGTTTGAATAATTTGCTGCAAGTGAAAGTTGAATCTTGGTTATATATAAAACACTTCAAGGAAATCTGTAAAAGATACACT
>NC_138374.1:52691865-52725960 GCF_054177405.1 Leptonychotes weddellii
TTTTTTTTCTTAACATATCTTGCATTATTTGTCTCAGAGGTACAGATCTGAGACTCAACAGTCCTGCACAATTCACAGCGCTTAACAGAGCACGTACCCTCCCCAGTGTCTATCACCCAGTCACCCCATCCCTCCCACCCCACCCCCCACTCCAACAACACTCAGTTTGTTTCCTGCAATTAAGAATTCCTCATATCAACCTTCATTTCTTACTTTTAAAAGTTAATATTCCCTTATATTTTCTGAATACCATCCTTGTACCATGAACTATTTTAGCCAGATTTTTACTTATTTATTTCCTATCTTTCCCTTCTCCTCCCAGCAGGCTGTGTCCCCCTGCTGTTTCTAGTTGCCCAGGAACCTCCAGTTTAGAAACTTGACAAAGTTCTGTATTTCTAATATCCTCCAACTTCTACCTCCCTTACAAACATAACTCAGATGCACTAATCCCTGTTAAATTGTTAGTGTGAGCAAGACACCCTCCTTCTGTTCCAAACTTGGGGTTCATAGAAGTACTCTCATGTTTGTCTTCAGAGTTTAGAGCCCCCTCATCCACAGATCTCTAATAGTAGCAAGTCTGAACACTCTCATGTCTTCTCATTAGACCTTCTGTGATGTCTGGGGACTGTAGATGGCCAGGAATAAAGCTGGGATCACAACAACCTTGGCCAGATGTATGGGGTTGATTGTACTCTGCTCTTCCCACAGGAATGGGACTTGGGATTCTGCTCCTCCTACGAGAGTGAGGTTGCCTGCTGGACTCTGTATTAGTTATGTACACAGCTCTTCCCATTGGCTATAGCCGTGTTCCCAGAGATCTGGGTTACAACTCCAGCTCTTCCAAGTGCATCCTCTTTCCTTCCATGGGGAATCACCCAGGGTGTGAGATGGCTTATAAACACAATGGCCCATTTTCGTTTAATATAGTCCTTAATTGACTAGGATGATTTTTACATTCCTTTCTCCCCTCACCACCTAACTTATGTGAAGGGAGCCACCTTTATGTTTCAGTGACTGTGACTTGGGCAATTTGGTCAGAAGCCGAGAGAGGGGACACACATACACACTCTTCCAAGGGTTTCCTGTTCTATAGGCTGGCTGTGTCTCAGCAGCAAAGACTTACTGAAAGTACAGGAGGTAGTGTTGGGATGATCAGGAAACTTGGCAGCCAGTGGAGGAGACATTTTTGCCAAGGAGGATGTCTTACTGTCAAACCAGAATGGTCTTAGGATGGTCAGTTTTATCTAGCTTGTAACTGAACTCCCAACAGAAAACTGACACCATAGGCTTCCTTGTTGCTGCTCTTTTCTCCTGCATCCAGGTGCTAGAGCAGCTCTTCAGAGCTCTTCTGTGCACTCAGTAGTATTTGATTTCTCTGAAGCCTTGTGCAGAGTGAGGTGTCCTGCCAGCACCTGCATTATGATTAGGGGCTCCAGGTAATCATTTGGAAGGACTGGTTTTGGTAAGTGCTTTTTGGATTTGGTATCATCACTGGAAATTTATATTCTTTTTTCCCCAACTACCATAAGATTGCAAAACTTAAATGGAAGAAAGTAGTAAAAATGACTAAAGGGTGAGGAAACATGACTCACTGGAAAGAAATTGAATTTACTTAACCTTCAGAAGAGAAGGGAGAGAAGGGACCCCTTAACTCTACTGTTTGGTAGAAAATGGCTATTATCTACTTCTCTGAGTGCAGAACAAGATCGGAAGATAAAAGTCTGTTATCCAGGTATAGATATGCTTGGATACAGCTAGCAATTATTTAGCAGCTTTCTCCGTCTCAGGTTGTGCTAATCACTTTACTTATTACTTCATTTGACCCTTGAACTAACTTTACAATAATATTATTATTTTCCTGATCTCACAAATGAGAAAACTGAGGCCCATGGAAGTTAAACTTGGGGAATACAAGGACCTATTAAAGTATGAGAGGGAAGCAGAAACTGAATGTATATACAAATACTAGCTGTTGAAGTAAGTCATGGGTCAGAAATCAAGCACGAATACAGAAATCAGGAATACATAGTAAAGCAAGAATAGTGATTAAGTATTTAGCTGACTGTCAGGAAGCAGAAAATCCATTGCAGTTGAGGACTGGGGAAGGGTGGGGGCTCATAGTGCTTATGGTGAAGGAAGGGATTAAAGATCAGTATCTAGATAAGCAGTGTTTTTATCAGATAGGAGATGACATCCACAAAAAGACTGATTATGGAGGCAAACTTCAGCTGCATCCCGAGAATCTATGTATATTTCTGGTTAAAAGAGACCCTTGTTCCCTGGGCATGGGCAGTCCCACGAATAGAACAGGTGAATGAATCTTGAGAAGACTGCCTTTGATAATGCATCCAGCTGTGTAGCTGCCACATAAACCACCTATGACTTAACAACTTAAATTGTGACACCTGTGTCACAAATGACTTACATTCTTTTTTTTTTTTTTTTTAAAGATTTTATTTATTTGACAGAGAGAGAGAGAGAGACAGCTAGAGAGGGAACACAAGCAGGGGGAGTGGGAGAGGGAGAAGCAGGCTCCCGGCCGAGCAGAGAGCCCGATGCGGGGCTCGATCCCAGGACCCTGGGATCATGACCTGAGCCTAAGGCAGACGCTTAACGACTGAGCCACCCAGGTGCCCCACAAATGACTTATATTCTTAAAAATTCCCTAGGTTTGTGTTACTTTTTAGCAGCTTTATTAGATAATTGGCTTCTAATTTGGAATTTTTAACTAACGGAAGGTATGGCATTATTGATGTCTCTGTAGGGGAAAATACTAGTCTGGCTGAAACAAAAGAAAACCAACAAAAGAAGTGCTTTTTATCAGACGATCACAATTAGCTTTCAAAGGAAGAGACCCTTAGTTGCTTTCCTTTTCCAGTGCACATGGAACAGTCTCCAGAATAGATCACATATGAGGTCACAAAACAGGCCTCAATAAACACAAAAGATTGAAATCATACCATCCACCTTTTCTGATCACAACACTGTGAAACTAGGAGTCAACCACAAGAAAAAATTTGGAAAGATCACAAATAAACATGGAGATTAAACAACATGCTACTAAACAATAACGGGAGGGTCACCAATGAATAGGTCAACCAGGAAATTAAAGAAGAAATAAAAAAATACATGGAAACAAATGAAAATGGAAATAAAATGGTCAAAACCTTTAGGATGTACCAGAAGCAGCCCTAAGAGGGAACTATATAGCAATACAGGCCTACCTCAAGAAGCAAGAAAAATCTCAAATAAACAACCTAACCTTACACCTAACGGAGCTAGAAAAATAACAACAAATGAAGCCTTGAGCCAGCAGAAGGAAGGAAATAATAAAGATTAGAGAAGAAATAAATGATGTAGAAACTAAGAAAACAATGGACAGATCAATGAAACCAAGATATGCTTCTTTGAAAAAATTAAAAAAATTGATAGAAGTCTTATCTAGACTTATCAAAAAGAAAAAAGAAAGGACCCAAATAAATAAAATCACAAATGAGAGAGGAGAAATAACAACACCACAGAAACACAAACAATTATAAGAGAACATTATGAAAACCTAAATACTAACAAATTGGACAACCTGGAAGAAATGGAAACATATAGAAACATATAAACTATCAAAACTTGAAACAGGAAGAAATAGAAAACTTGAACAGACTGACAACCAGCAAAGAAATTGAATCAGCAATAAAAAAACCTCCCAACATACAAAAGTCCAGGGCCACATGGCTTCACAGGCAAATTCTACCAAACATTTAAAGAAGAGTTATTACCTATACTCAAAACTATTCTAAAAAATAGAAGAGGAAGGAAAACTTCCAAATTCAGTCTACGAGGTCAACATTACCCTAATACCAAAACCAGATAAAGACTTTACTAAAAAAAGAGAACTATAGGCCAATATCTCTGATGAACATGGATGTAAAAATTCTCAGGCTGAATCCAATAATATTTTTTAAAAAATCATTTACCATGATCAGTTGGGATTTATTCCTGGCTGCAAGGGTGGTTCAATATTCACAAATCAATCAGCGTGATACCCCACATTAATAAAAAAAGGATAAGAACCATATGATCATTTCAATAGATGCAGAAAGAGCATTAGACAAAGTACAACATATATTCATGATAAAATCCCACATAAAGTAGGTTTAGAGGGATCATACTTCAACATAATAAAGGCCATATATGAAAACCCACAGCTAACATCATCCTCATGGGGAATAATTGAAAGCTTTTCCTCTATAGTCAGGAACAAGACAGGGGTGTCCACTGAATAACTGTGTTATTTAACACAGTACTGGAAGTCCTAGCCACAGCTGTCGGACGACAAGAGAAATCACTGTTTGCAGTTGACATGATACTATATATAGAGAACCTGAAAGACCACCAAAAAACTGCTAGAACTGATAAACGAATTCAGTAAAGTTGCAGGATAAAAAATCATTGTACAGAAGTCTGTTGCATTTCTGTACACCAAAAAGGAAGCAGCAGGAAGAGAAATTAAGCAATCTGTGTCATTTACAATTGCGCCAAAAACCATAAGATACTTAGGCATAAAGCTAACCAGAGAGGTAAAAGACCTATACTCTGATAAAACACTGATGAAAGAAATTGAAGATGATGCAAAGAAATGGAAAAACATTCCATGCTTATGGTTTGGAAGAACAAACATTGTCTATACCACTCAAAGCAATCTACACATTTAATGCAGTCCCTATCAAAATACCACCAGCAGTTTTCACAGGGCTAGAACAAACAATTCTAAAATTTGTATGGAACCACAGAAGATCCTGAATAGCCAAAGCAACCTGGAAAAAGAAAAATAAAGCTGGAGGCATCACAATTCCAGACTTCAAGTTATATTACAAAGCTGTAGTGATCAAAACGGTGTGATACTGGCACAAAAATAGACACATAAATCAACAGAACAGAATAGAATAGAAACAATACAAAATCCAGAAATGAACCCACAACTATATGGTCAATTAATCTTCAACAAATAGTGTTGGGAAAACTAGGCAGCTACATGGAAGAGAATGAAACTGGACCACTTTCTTATACCATACACAAAAAATAAATTCAAAATGCATTAAAGACCTAAATGTGAGACAGGAAACCATCAAAATCCTAGGGGAGAACACAGGCAGTAACCTCTTTGACATTGGCCTTAGCAACTTCCTTCTAGATATGTCTCCTGACGCAAAGGAAACAAAAGCCAAAATAAACTGTTGGGACCTCATCAAAATAAAAAGCTTCTGCACAGTGAAGGAAACTATCAACAAAATCAAAAGGCAGCGTATGGAATGGGAGAAGATATTTGCAAATGCCATATCTGAGAAGGAGTTTGTGTCTAAAATCTATAAAGAACTTATGAAACTGAACACCCAAAAAACAAATGATTTAATTAAAAAATGGGCTGAAGACATGAATAGATATTTTTCCAAAGAAGACATATAGATGGCCAGCAGACACATGAAAAGATGCTCAATGTCACTGATCATCAGGGAAATACAAACCAAAACCACAATGAGATATCACCTTCCACCTGTCAGAATGGCTAAAATCAACAGCACAAGAAACAACAGGTGTTGGTGAGACTGCAGGGAAAGGGGAACCCTCATGCACTGCTGGTGGGAATGCAAACTGGTGCAGCCACAGTGGAAAACAGTATGGTGGTTCCTCAAAAAGTTAAAAATAGAACTACCTTATGATCCAGCAATTGTACTACTAGGTATTTACCCAAACAATACAAAAATACTAATTCAAAGGGATATATGCACTCCAGTGGTTATAGCAGCATTATCAATAATAGCCAAACTATGGAAAAAGCCCAAATGTCCATCGACTGATGAATAAAGAAGAGGTGGTATATATACAATGGGAATATTACTCTGCCATCAAAAAGAATGAAATCTTTCCATTTGCAACGACATGAATGGAGCTACAGTGTATTATGCATTTTTTGGTAATATTGATTATCCATATTTACTTTGAGATTTGAAAATAAAACTTAGAGTAGGAAACATTTGGAAAAAATATTTAAAATATTTTTACAGTGTATTATGCTAAATGAAATAAGTCAATCAGAGAAAGATAAATACCATTTGATTTCACTCATATGTGGAATTTAAGAAAGAAAACAAATGAGCATAGGGAATAAGAGAGAGAGGCAAATTGAGAAACAGACTCTTAGGTATAGAGAACAAACTAATGGTCACCAGACGGGAGGTGAGTGGGGGGATGGGTGAAATAGGTGATGGGGATTAAGGAGTGCACTTACATGATGAGCACCAGGTGTTGTATGGAAGTGTTGAATCACCATATTGTACACTTGAAACTAATATTATACAGTATGCTAACTGGAAATTAAATACAGACTTAAAAAAAGAGAGTTTTTCTAAGTGGATTTAGGTCACAGTTAGGGCTTTCTGTGTTGGTTGTGGGCTTGGCTTGGTTTGCCATTAGCTTCTGCCTCTGCCTGGAAATGCTGCAGTGAAGCCATATATTCCTGTTCCAAGGAGACAGTAACACCTGTTAGTAGTAGAAAACAAAAAGACAATGATGAGAAAATTAAATTCGGATTAATTTTTATCAAAACCAGGTCTGACTTCCACCATGCCACTGCTACCTGACTTGAGAGCTCTTCCTTACATGAGTCAACAGTCACTAGAGAGCTTTAATTTTGAAGGCCAAACTTAATCTTAAAAAAAAAAAACCTGATAAAAGCTCTATCTCCTTTACCTATTGCCTCCATTTGCATTGTTTGAACTTCTGTGTTAAACTCATGGTAATCAATAATAAATTGCAGAAGTCTTTGAGATTAAGAGTTTCAGATAAGTGAGTAGTCTCAATATTGGGAATTACTTAAAATTGTTGTTTTTGATAGAAATCTTAAAAATGATATCTCTCTCTGCATATTCCTGGCTTTTAAATTTAAAAAGTACTTATAATCACCGAAATACTGCAGGCATATAGTCTTATTGTAACTCTTTTAAACCTTTCCTACCTTCTTTCTGGGAAACTCTGGATTTTGGGGGAGGAAGCCTTCCTTAGGAATTTTAAGTCAAGTTTTTTTTAAGTATAATTTGCATACAAAAAATTTAGTCTTCTATGAATTTTGAAGATACATATGGTTATGTATCTATCACCACAATAAAAATATAGAACAGTTCTGCCGCTCCCAAAACTCCCCCTGCTTTTTGCGGCTTACCCCTCCCTGGACCCTTGGCCCCTGGTAACCATCGCTTTGTTTGTTGTCTCTGTAGTTTTGTCTTTTCCAAAATTTCATATAAATGGAATCATACCATATGTAGCTGTGGCTTCTTTCATGTAGCATAATGCATGTGGGATTCACCCAGTTGTTGTGTCTATCAGTAGTTTATTTTTATTGCTGTGTAGTACTCTACAATTTGTTCATTCACCAGTTGAAGGACATTTGAGGTATTACCAGTTTTGGGCTATGATGAAAAAGGTTGCTATAAATATTTGTGTGCAGGTTTTTGTGAATGTAAGCTTTCATTTTACTTGGGTAAATATTCAGGAGTAGGATTTCTGGGTCATATGGTAGCATATGATTAAGTTTATAAGTTTGTGCTGGGATTTTGATTGGGATTGTGTCAAATTTATAAATCATTTTAGGGAGTGATAACATCTTAACAATAGTGAGACTTATCTATTAGCATATCTCCATTTTTTTAGGTCTTCTTTTATTTCTTTTAGTAGTGTCTTTTAATGTTCAGCATACAGAGCTTATATGTATTTTGTTAGACTTACATAAGTATTTTGTCCCTTTGGTGCTATTATAAATGATACTGTCTTTTAAAAATTCAGTTTCTTGGGCACCTGGGTGGCTCAGTCGTTAAGCATCTGCCCCCGGCTCAGGTCATGATGCCAGGGTCCTGGGATTGAGTCCCACATCGAGCTCCCAGCTCGGCAGGAAGCCTGCTTCTCCCACTCCCAGTCCCCCTGCTTGTGTTCCTGCTCTCGCTATCTCTTTATCTGTCAAAAATTCAGTTTCTTTCTTTTTTTTTTTAAATTCAGTTTCTTATTGTCCATTGCTAATATATAGAAATGCAATTGGTTCTTTTTTTTTTAAATTTTTTTTATTCTTATGTTAATCCCCATGCATTACATCATTAGTTTTAGATGAAGTGTTCCATGATTCATTGTTTGTGCATAACACCCAGTGCTCAATGCAGAATGTGCCCTCCTCAATACCCACCACCAGGCTAACCCATCCTCCCACCCCCCTCCCCTCTAGAACCCTGTTTGTTTTTCAGAGTCCATCGTCTCTCATGGTTTGTCTACCCCTCCGATTTCCCCCGCTTCATTCTTCCCCTCCCGCTACCTTCTTGTTCTTTTTTATTTCTTAACATATATTGCATTATTTGTTTCAGAGGTACAGATCTGAGATTCAACAGTCTAATGCAATTGGTTCTTATGTATTTACTTTGAAGGCTGTGACCTTGCTAAACTCACTGATTAATTTACTCCTAGTTAGAAATTTAATCTCTCATATGTTAAAGCAAAATATATAATTTCAAAGATTTTTTTTCTGTGTCTCTCTCTCTCTTTTATTGTTAAGTGGAAGGAAGGGTGTTTTAGTCAGCTAGGGCTGCCATAACAAGATGTCTCAGACCTGTAGGATTGATTTTTGATGAGGACTGTCTCCTTGGCTTGCAGATGGTGCCTTCTCACTGTGTCCTCACATGGCCACTTCTTTGTGCATGCCAGGAAGGAGAGAGGAAAAGAGCGATAGAGTGCGAGGGAGAGCAAAACGGGGGGAGAGAGAGAGGTAGAAGGGAAGAGAAGAGAAGAAAGAAGAAGCAAGAGGGGAGTGGGGGAGGAAGGGAGAGAGTACTCTGGTGTTTCATGTCTTATAAGGACACCAGTCCTATTAATATTCCACCCTTCTAAACTCATTTAACCTTAATTGTCTCTGTAAGGACCTATGTCCAAATACAGTCACAGTGGAGGTTAGTTAAGGCTTCAACATATGCATGGGGGTGGGGGTTGGTGAGGGAGATACAATTCATTCCATAACAGAGGGGTAGGTTTTCGTTTTTTTGGTTTTTATAATTAGCAGTATAATTTTTATTTATTTATTTATTTATTTATTTATTTATTTATTTATTTGAGAGTGAGAGAGTATGAACAGAGGGAGAGGGGGAGAGAGAATACTCAAGCCAGACCTCTTACTGAGTGCAGAGCCCGAGGCGGGGCTCGATCCCAGGACCCTGAAATCATGACCTTAGCCAAAATCAAGAGTTGCCACTTAGCCAAATGAGCCACTCAGGTGCCCCAGTTAGCAGTATAATTTAATGAGCCTCCTAAGTCATGCAAACGTACACCTAGAGCCTAGTCTTGGATGGAAAGTGACAGCTTTTCTGTGTAATAAAGTACTAGGCAGAACATGGATATCTAATATTAAATATTAGGTAGTTTTGTATTTTTTGGTATGCTGTACATTTCTCTCTTGTCACTAATGTTTAGGAAAAGTCTGTTACAGATTTTCATCATTGGGGTTTGAAGAATAGTGGAAGAGGGATGGTGGCCACACTTAGGTTTGAGTGTGTATGAAAAGCATAGTATCTACAGAAGGTAAGACAGTGAGCAGGAACTGAGAATTCCATGAAAGGTGTCCAGGGAGTTTCAAGCTCCTAGAAATCCTTGAAAATTCCCAAAGCATGTGTGATGAGGGCTTGAGCCATTTTATCTGGAGATGAAAGGAAAGGATAGCTCCAGATGGCTTATAGATTTAGGCTTACCTAGATTGTATTAGTTAAGCACTTTATCATATTATAACAGTCTTCACTACATGTATTGTTTATTCATTTGTCACGCATTCAACATTTATTTAGTTTGTTGAACTGTTTACAGGGATACGACGTTGAAAGGTAGTATCCAAGTCTTCAAGAAACTAACTAACAGGTTAGGAGGAGTGAGAAACATATGAGCAAGTGATGTAATATATTGTGATAACTAAATAAACATATATACAACTACAGACGCCAGAAAAAGAAGGACCTCATCAGTCTGTGATTAGGTAGGAATTACTGAATCCAGAGAGTTAAAGCTATAGACTGTAGTCTGGCATCATTGCTTCAGCAAAAGTTTAAGCCATTGAAATTCAGATTTAGCTTCATAATGGATGCTTGCTTTGGGAACTTAGTACACTTTTATTATGTTATGATCTTCCAAGAGGAATGAAATCTTTCTGTAGTGGTTTTCAACCATGGGCAGTTTTGCCTCCAGTGGACATTTGGCAACGTTTAGACACATTTTTGGTTGGAGGAAGCAGAGGAGTGTGACTGGCATCTAGTGGGTAGAGAGGCCAGAGATGCTGAGAATATTCTGCAATGCAAAGAGAGCCCTCCACAACAAAGAATTATTTGGCCCCAAATGTCGAGAATGCTGGGGTTGAAAGTAACAGATATTTGGTTTGGTCTATTACTAGTCTACTGAATGGTACTGCTGTTAGTTCCAGCGAGGACCAGATGATGGGGCCAGTTAGGTCACAGTTATGTCTCATTGCCTTTCCCCAAATGGAATTGATCAGGTCCTCTTATGTGTGTGTGCATGCACACATGTGTATGTGTGTGCTGGCTAGATAACAGAAGTTTTATCTTTTGGATAAGGAAACATCATTTTTTAAAAGCCATCTATGTGTCTAGACAAGCTCCAAGTGATCTGTCAGGTACATAATGTGACTTGTGCCTTTTAAAAATCAACTGAACTATGTGTTTACCTGAGAGACTGGAGTAACTTTAAGACATTGATTAAAAAAACATCTCTTACACATATGTATGTTTCTCAGAGAGTAAATGCAGTGGGTTCAAAAAAGATTAAATTGATTTGAACTTTAGGGGGACTAATACATTCTTCATGAAAAATCTTTGAATTTCTATTATTTTATTTTACATATTCTTGAGGGAATATTAGGTAGAAATAAACTTGAAAGTAGGGAGAAAAATCAGGAAATCAGAATGATTTTAGGATATAGTGAATAGTGCCAGACATCTTCTTTTAGCAACTTTTATTCTCATGCATGTTTTTTTATGCAGTGCTTTTAAAGGTTTAAATTAAGTAACCAGAAAAAAATTTCTTTTTGTTGATGTTGGTAAGAGTTTCCAATCATAGTGTTCAGAAAATTAGCATTGGTCCCAGGTACATTCTTCCAGCCTTTCCTGTTTCCCAGCTGCCTCTGACAATATTCGGAAGATACAAGCATCTGCCTCAAAGCAGTATACTTAAGCTTCCGCACAAATTTTCATAAAAGAAAATGAAGATAAATAGGAGAAATGGGTTGTTTTAGTTAAGATATTTGCCATTGTGACGAAGAAGCCCTTCATTTTAATGATAGATTTTTTTTAACTTTTCTATTTTTATTTATTTATTTATTTATTTATTTATTGTTCCATGATTTATTGTTTGCGAATGATAGATTTTTAATGATAGATGGTTTTTCTTTGCTCATCTGTCAGTCCTCTCTGCTCCCTTATTGTTCCTCATTGAATTTAGAGAGCACCCATTGGATATTATCTTTTATTGTTGATTTTCATTGTAATATGACTAAGATCATATAAAATGTTTGTAGATTTGAGTTAGGTATTTAAATTATGCTAAGAAACCAGTAGGAAAGTGATAGAGATCTAGGAAGACAAGAAACTATTTGTCATACTTCAGAAACAATTATATATACATGCATTGGCTACCAACAGATAATATTTAGATTTTCAAACACTGGTTTACACCTCAAAATTTCTGTGATATTTCTCTACCCTCATTTCCCCTAATCTAATTTTGTCCCACTTTGGAGATAGACAAACTCAACTTTTATTCTTGCCATCGGCTTTGTTCGCACACGAATGTGCTGCCAAATTTGAAATTCTTCCTAGTGAGAAAGATATATCCTAGTGTTTGGCTCTTCATATCTGATTATCCTGAAAGCAATGGCAGCACCAACACTTTTCCAGAATGGAACAATTATAATTAAGTAGTAAGCAGAGAAGACCACTGGTTATACTATAATATTTGTGCTTCACAATTACATTTGATTAATTGGCTGAACGTACAAAGCTATTGCTGGGTTAATCTCCCCCCCAATTTTTTGTATTATTTTATAACTCTTTCATTACTCTGTGACACAACTTTAAGCATATTTAGACTGCTTACATTTTAAAAAGGAATCTGGGTATATATCCCCTATGAGATACCATTAATAAGGCATCACATATAATTAGAAAAAACAGCATTGCACAGATGAGAAATGTGTTTTGGCAGAAACAAATTGTGGTGCATATTAGTATGTCTTTAGATCCAAGGAACATTTGATAATTGAGTGCAGTTAGCTTCAAAATAAATCTTGATTCTTTTTTGGAAGCATACACAAAATTTTCGGTGCAAACTAAAATGATAATGTGAAAAGTAACCTGACAAGTAGTTATCAAACCTGCAGATATTCTATAGAGATAAAACCCTACAGGTGAAAATAATATCCAAATTGAAATAAAAATATGACTTTGGGAGGAGAGGAATTGTTCTCAGTTGACAGGATAAATGGCAGTATCTTTTGATGTAGGGAAAAAAATAACTAATGCTTGATTTTCATGTGGTTATTATTAATTTTTGTGCATGTGCAGTAGAGAGGCTGTTTTTTTCTTTCTCCAAATAAAAAGAACATTCTATAGTCTCCTATGTGTTTTATTTTCCTGTTGTTTATTTTACTGATAGGCAGTAGCTCTCTCCCCAGGGTGCTGAGTTGACCTTCATGTGAGTTACATCTAAAGCCAGGAACAAGGGCATACAGTGAAATCAAGGATAATTGCTTTATGGTAAATCTTTCCCTGAAGGCTACAGAACCTTTCTGAAATGTGCAATTTACTTAAAACCTTTATTATTTGTTTGTTTTAGATTTTTTTCTTTTTAACAACAGGCATCATAAATAGATGTATAAGCTAAGGAGAGCCTGGGCTTATAGATAGTTATGTTTTAGGAAAGAAACTTTACTAGAAAAACTGATTGTAGTCTCATTCTTCCCCCCTCCTCTTCTTTTCCAATCTATAATCTAGAGTACAAACTCTCTTACTGTGAAATACTTGGGGAGGACAGCTTTGAAACCATAATTCAATTGCACGAGAGTATTAGAGCTGGCACTCTTGTGTTGGGTAATTAAGGGTGAAAAGTGGCTATATTTTTAGGCTGGCGAATCAGAGTAATATAGCTATTTTTAAAAAATTAAATTCTATGTTGAAAAAGGATTCTTTTCTAAATAGAATGCAACCCTTTTAAAATATCAAAAGTTACTGTTTATAATAACACCACATACATAAGGCATTATTATTTAAAATGATGCAAAATGTCACTGAATCTTTCTAGCTTGAGACGAAATGCTTCCTTGGCACCTGACAGAAGCAATGCTAACTCTCAATAACTCTCAATTATGGTTATGAGAGACAGCAAAAACACAGGCAGTTGCATTCACAAAACATTAAAAATCTTCTGGCATTTATTACAGTTTCTTCCCCATCAGACTTTTTTCCCCTGAAGCTTCTAAGAAGGAACAATTATGAATGATCTGTACTTTCTTTTTATTTTCTTACATGCACTTTTGGTAAGGGTGATGGAAATGGTCTATGAAGAGAGCTTCGGGTAAAAGGGAAACAAAAGTCCACAGTTTTACACATCCAGAATAATCAGCCCCTGGAGTTTTCTCTTTGGGACAAAATGTCCTTCCTTTTCTTCATAGGATCATTTCAAACCCTTTTCTGTTAAAAGACCCACAAATTGCTGAAAGGCACTTACTGCAAATAGGGTTACATAGATGTCGTCATAGTTTTTAGCCTTAACAAACAGTATAGTCAGTGTATGTGCAAAGTGCGCTGAAAGGTCTGCTGGGCAGCTCAGTCTGAGATTCAGCCTTACTTTCAAGAAACATGCATCTGTCTGCTGGGCCAATAAAACAGTAACAGTAGCAGCAGCAGAAACACAAACTGTAGGAGTAAACAGTATGAGTAAACAAGGGCTGTTGGAGAGATATAAACAAGATCTTTTATTTTCAGAGTCACAGGAGAGATAATTACTGCAGACCAGAGAGATCGAGGAACTTCTCATTTATTTGGGAGTTAACTCTTTTGTTCTCTGGACTTCAAACAATATGAAGAATTTAATTTATGCAGAAGATGGAGAAGAGAAAAGGCTACTGTAGTGGAGAGAAGATGAGGAAAAGAGAAAATAAAGAGAGAAATATTCAAGTGCAAGAAAGAGTACAGCAGTTTATGGAATGATTTCTATAGGAGACAAAAGATATAAAATGGAAAAATCAGAAGGAGCCAGATTATAGAATGTTTTAAAGGACAAAATAGTGTTTCAACATTTTGTTTTAGAAAATGGAAAGCACTTGAAGGATTTTGAGTGGGAAAGTGTTTTGGAAAGATGCATCTGATGACGTTATGGAGGATGAACTGAAGTAGAGGGGATTGGAGGAAGCTTGTTTCAGAGATGGACCTATGGAATCCTAGAAGCATGGTGAGGAGCGTAAGCCAGGGGCAGAAAGATGTAGGAAGGAAGGATAGGACTGGGGAAGGCTTCATGTTGGAGATGTGTTCCATAACTGAGTCAAAGTATGAGTCACTAAATCTGAGATGTTTTCAAGATTTATAATTTTATTTATTTATTTATATTTTTTAAAACATTGTTAAAGAAAAATTTATTGCTTCAACTGCTTATATTAGAAAAAATTACCATATCAGCAATTAATGGTGTATTGCTACAGATCCTTAAGACATTAAAAGTTGAGAAGCTATTATAAACAGACTTATAAGAATAAATATTTAGAAGACATAAAGTTTTAGAAATTTGAACCCTTGAAATTTGAGCCACTATTTCCTGCTATAGACTGCTTACACACATTTACATACACACACACACACACACCCCACATGTACTTTTATATGGAGAGCAGGGATTGCCAATCTGTAGCCTGTGGGCCAAATGTAGACTGTTGCCTGTTTTTGTAAACAAAATTTTATTGGAACACAGCCATGCTCAATTTTTAATGTGTTATCTATGGCTGCTTTTTTGTTTTAATGCAGAATTGAGTATTTACAAGAGAAATGTATGGCCATCAAAGCCTCACACATTTACTCTTTTTACAGAAAAAGTTGGCTGATCCTTGGTCTGTTAATATTAGGTAATTCCAGATACGTCAACTAAGTCACCCTTATTTCTGGTTGCACGTGCTGGTTTGTAGCAACAAATTTCAGGGAAACCAGATCTTTCATAGAGTGAATTAAACTGAACTGAACACATATCTCGAAATGAATGCACATTGCTCTCTTACCCAGAACACGTGACTATAATCATGCATTACTTTTATCTTACATTTGTGTCATTTAAATTCAGCTAGAAAGGTGATGTCTTTTTTTGCACTGATGACCTGATATGAGTTTGTGTGGTCAGTTTTCTTGTGTAGGGTCTAGACTTCAAGCAAATGTAATCAAGGGTAAATTTTGGTTATTTTGTCAAGCATATTGATAGTCAGTGCTCCCAGTTAGCTGAAGCATTATGACAATGATAAAAAAAAAAAAACTTAAGGTTTATTGGGCACTTATGTTATATTGAGGGATGTTGTGATTGTTTTGCTTGTATTATATAATGTAATCATAAGAATTGGATGATCTAAGTAAAGTTTTAGAATTATCTTGTTTTGATAGGAAAGTAAAGTGTGTGTCAGGGATATTATGTAAGAAGCCCTAGGCCAGCAGTCGGTAATTGGGAGAGCTAAGATTTGAATACAGATGTAGTGAAAATCTAGCCATCTCACCTTCTCAGGGCACCAGCCCTTTCTTCTGCTATTGCTGTAGAGCTGGTTTCTAGCATCCATATTTTTGTTGTATTAGCTTGTTCAGCCACAAGAGACTGGTCCAGAGATGCATACTGGAAGCCAGATTCAAGTTGAGTTGATCAGAATTGTGCCCTGAGATTTTGTATGAGACTAAAATTTTTGCTTCATTCTAGCTTCTCTTGAAGAGAGGAAGTATGGAAATTTGTGGTGCCATTCTTCTTCCATTCCTGTTGAATGATGTGCCCTTTAATAATATGAAAAAATACTTATGAATATGAAAAATACTTATGAATACTCACAGATCACTGTGAATGTGTTTAATATAAACAAGAGTTTGGGGGTGTGTGTTAGTTAACCAAAGATATTAATTACCTGAATGTTGAGCAGTAACACTGATTTACAGCACCTCCTGCTGAAAAAGGAGAGCTGGAGAGAGCATCTACCTGTCGGGGTTTAGTGCAGGGGATGGCAACCGCTCTAGTATTTTCAGTAGAAATCAAGAGGACAGAGAGAATTAGGTAGTTGCAATGCCTGCTGGAAGGGTTAGGGAAGTAGAGGCCACAGGGGCTACCTCTAGCCTAGAGATGTCACGAAACGGAGATCCAGAGCTGAGATCAAGAGGTCAGGGAGCTGCCACCACTATGCTACAGAGCTTCCTTTCACCCCAACAAAACGGATGACTAGAAATGCAACAGGGCACTTGGCTGTGGGGAATATGATCTGCCAGTTTTCCTTGCGGCTTATCAAAACAGTGAGAAGATGGCCTCTATCTCCCTTCTTGTTTTCTGTATCTCTCAAGAATGCATCTCATTGGCAGATCCTGTTTGCATGTAGGATATTCTAGTTGACTGGTATTTGGGGAGTGTAGTTTTTAGCCTTGCAGCGCCTATGAAAAGTGAGGATAAGGAGCTTTGCAGTTCCTGGGATAAGAGATAGAAGAGGGTAGCAGTGGATGCTAAGTTGCAAAAGAACATATCCATCACAGGATCAGGCTGTAGCGGTGGTCAGAATAGTCTGGGTATATTCAGTGTACTCTCCAAGTCTGTAACAGAGCTAGTGCTCACCTCATTGCTCTTTGCTGTTATTCCCCTGGGAACATAGTGCCTTGAACTTGGGCTGAATTTGAGCTTCTCTTGGTTTACCAAGGAAGTCATATAATTAATGCACTATGGTTTGGAAAGCTGTGATTGAAAACAGGGTCATGTCTTTTCTGGCGGCTGGTTGATGGCACACCCAGGCTTCTCCTTCTGTGGACTCATATTTCTTTTGTGAGAAAATAATGAAAGGTTAGCAAGATCTTCTCTTTCTAGAACTAGCCATTTTCTAACTCATTATATTGCTTGTATTGCTGGATGTTTAAAGGAATATGTATGATGTTTTAAGACAGAATACCCAATGATATGAATATTAGATTAATGACATATTGCCTAGAGGTTTACTTATTCAGCGAGACTTGCACTAAATAGAGCTCAAAGAGGAATAGAGAATTGGAAACAAATTATTTAATGATTTTTTACTCTGTTGAAATTTTGAAGTAATCTTCAGTGCCTCTTTTGTAGTCACTCTGTAACCGTTTTTACTGTATTTATTCCTTTTTGGGGATTCAGAAAACTGCAACTAGTGAGGCTGTCTTAAGTGGTCACATAAGTAAATGTCAAAATGAAAAATATAGATTGTATACTACATTGATGCTCTTCCATTTTTCTTTCCTGTTGTTCTTTTTCATAGACTACATGGTAAGTAGGTCAGGAATGGTGGGTTTGGGCAGCATTACTTATAGGAACATAAGGCAGATACTTGGAATCTCCTTCCAAGATCTTGGAATACAATTTTTATGGTCAGTGGTTCTCCAAATGTCCTACTCTGAAGAGTCACTGAAAAAGAGAGATGACCTAATATATCAGTGTTCTTGCAATATCCTCCTGGGATATTTCTCTCTATAGTATGTTCACTCTGTACTACCAAGCCAAATGTTCAGAAAAGTGCTTGTTCCTAGACCATAGCTTAAGAATTGCTGTTCTAGGAAGAACCTGCCTCTTTCCCCAGTAACTTTTAGTGAGACCGAATGCCTGACAATTTTTTGTGTCCAAGTGGTATAAATTCTATAAATTCAGCATGTTTAATCTAAATTACTCACTGATCTTGCTTTCAATGCCAGCTTTATACACCACCAACTCACAAATCATATGAAGTACAATAGAAACGGATATTCACATGACAGAACATTATTACCTTAGTAATTTGCTATACAGTATTGGAAGATTCTGAGTTGTCTTTTCTCAGAGATCTTCTAACCTGGACACAATATATTTTCATTTCTCTTTGTTCTATTTTTCAGTTAGTATCTTCTGCTATGATTAATATTACCTCCATAATGAAATTTGTATTGGAAAAATAAATGGCCTTTTATTTTTTTAAAAGATTTTATTTATCTGACAAAGAGAGACACAGCGAGAGAGGGAAAACAAGCAGGGGGAGTGGGAGAGGGAGAAGCAGGCCTCCTGCCAAGCAGGGAACCTGATGCGGGGCTCGATCCCAGAACCCTGGGATCATGACCCGAGCCGAAGGCAGACGCTTAACGACTGAGCCACCCAGGCACCCCAGGCCTTTTATTTTTTTTTAAAGCACTTCTTTTCTATCCCCTAATCAAAAGGGATGCCAAAAGAAGTCTCAAGACCCTTAGTTGCAAAAATAAATAAAAGATAAAAAGTCTAAAAATACATTAATGTTTTTCCCTTTGCAATAATAATCTATATATCTTGAAAACCTCTCAAGTCATTTCTATTAATTGCAGTGGATCTTTTTTAAGGTAGACAAGGAGGGTTATCAAGTACCAAAAATCTCTTGGGCAAATTTAAACAATGTACCGTCATTATAAACTTGACATTTCACAATTATCAGTTAATTATACCACTGTGTATGTGTGGGTTTTTTCTTTTTTTTCTTTCATGGACTATGTCCTGGGAATAACATCAACTTATTTGAGTTCAGGTCCAACCAGTGGCCGTATGTCCAGAAGTTAAAGCTCAAGCTTACCTCTAATTTTTCAGTCAAAATGGAAACAAAACTATATATGGAAGTGCTGTCTTCATCCTTTGCCCTTCTTCTAGGCTGTGTTAAGTATATAAACAAATGTTGAATACATATTTAAAGAATATTGGTATGAAGGAACACTACATCATTAACTGTCCTAGAATACTCATGCTTTAATCTGGTTCTTGGGACAAGATCAGGGAATTATGAAAATGTTTGCAAAGAAGAAGGAAGAATTTATGAGACATAGTAAGAATGTGAGGATAGGTAAGGAGAGTCATAAAAATGAAAGTTGATATATAGTATTTCAGGAGAGAGAAGGAATATATGAGACTTTTTGACTTTGAAGCATGCTTGGTTGGAATGTAGAATCTTCAGATTCTAAGGTGGGGGTATCTGAAGTAGAGTTAAATCTTTGTAAGGCAAGGAAAAGTTAAGGCATTTTATCTTTGCCAACAGTAAAAAGATAATCTTAAGGCATATGTCAAAGGAGTAATTTACTTATATAGTAATTTTAAAAAGTGATGAAGACATTTTGCTTTTGCTCCAGGAACATGAGACATGTACAGTTCATGATCTGGAGTAGTGAGACTAGTTTCAGGACATGTCATAGCCAGTTATGAATTCTAAATTTTATTCATTTCCAATTGAAGCGTTACTTTGCAAGAGAGAAAATAGAGAAGACTTATAAAACACTCATCAAAGAAAAAATTCAGTGCTTTGGCTTGAAAAGATGAAAACAGCCTTTTTGAAAAAGAAGCTCAAATTGGTTTTCATGTATTCACTTTTCTGCAAAAGCTGCTAATGGTGGCTGACCACATGGCCAGAAATAAGACAGTGATATTATCCTACCCCCAACCCCTTTACCAATGCAAAGCTTGAGATTCCAAGACGATGTAAATATATCAGTCTTAGATCTGCATGCTTTTGCCAGTGCCTGATTACATGGGAAGTTCCACTGTAGACTATTATCATTTCCTCCAGACTCCTGCTAATTGGAGGGAAGGACTCTATTGTTTGGGTGAAAATAATGAGTATGCTCCAGCAAGGATAGTGACTTTCTAGTGATAGCACTATTGTAGATATATATCAAACATTGAATATGTGGTTAAAATAGACATAGTGCTCAATATTGACATATTTAACTGTGGCATTCTTTTGTCCCAAATTTACTGTGTTTTAGGCATCATCTCTAAAACTGGTGTTTTGATGCTATTGCCATGGTGTGTACTTCCCTTCTTTTACTACCACTTCCAGGGAGTTGGAGAAAAAGTGTTGTTCGAGGAATAAGAAAGAATCCATGTTCTTGGGGATGGAGAAGGACCCTGATCTAGAACATAAACAGTGGTGGGTGTTCCCAGAAGCCTGAATTTCTAGGTGGAGCTCTGGATACATTTTCCCCTAGAAATGTTTCCCCGGGAACATTTCCCTTATACCTCCTACATTTGTGAACAGATAAGCATGATGGCTGATGCTGCTTCTGCAGTTCCTACTGGAGCTTGCACAGGAGCTTACCATTAAATAGTTGTAACTCCCTAACCATCCTCTTCACCAGAGCACCCCATTTCTCTACTCCTTTGAGAGTCAATATTATTAAAACCTTCTTTTTTATTTCCAGAATTGCAAATTGAAGCCCCAATTCCTGTAGCCAGAAAAGAGCTTGCACCTGCCCCAGAATCTCATAGGCAGAACAAAACAATTTAAAGCATACTATAGGTGTTATTGCACTACCTATGCTGCTTATTGACTATAGACCTTGGGAGAAGCTTCCTTCATTCTGGTCTTGTAATATGAAGTGATTGGAGTAGAGGATTTCTTAAATCTCTCCTAGTTCTAACACTGTGATATATGGCAGTATGGATGCTCTGCTGGAGTTGATGCAACTATTAACCAGGCTGTCCTAAGCAGCAGATGTCACACACATACAAGAAATTTGTTAGAGGAAAAGCTTTGATGCTTAATGGGGAGGGAGACTAGAGAGGCTGAGAGGGCCATTATTTTTACTTATATACCAATCACTTTGTATATTATTGCATGTAATATTCACAAATACTCCATGTGATGGTGCAGTAGCAGAACAATGGTCCCCCAAAGATGTCTGTGTCCTAAGCCCTGTAACCTCTGAATATGTTATGTTATATGGCAAAGGGGGAATTAAGGTTGCAGATGGAATTAAAGTTGCTAATTAGATGACCTTAAAATATAGAGATTATTCTGGATTATCTAGGTGGACTCAGTGTAGTCACAATAATCCTTAAAAGTGGAAAAGGGAGGCAGAGGAGAAAGAACCAGAGAAATGGCAGCATAAGAAGGACTTGGCCTGATGTTGCTGGCTTTGAAGATAGAGGAATGGGGTCATGAACCAAGCAAGGAATGTGGGTGACCTCTAAAAGCTGGAAAAAGCAAGAGAAGAGATTCTTCCACAAAGCCTTGCAACCTTGCTAACACCTTGGTTTTAGCCTGATAAGACCCATTTTGAATTTCCTACCTCTAGAACTGTAAGATAATTAATTCGTATTGTTTTAAGCTTCCAACTTTGTGCTAATTTGTTATAGCACCAGTATAAAACAAATACAGATGTGTATTTTTATAAGTAAGAGAATGATGGGGCAGCTGGGTGACTCAGTTGGTTAAGTGTCTGCCTTTGGCTCAGGTCATGATCCTGGGGTCCTCGGATCTAGCCTCACGTCGGGCTCTCTGTTTGGTGGGAAGCCTGCTTCTCCCTCTCCCTCTGCTCCTCCACCTACTTGTTCTCTCTCTCTCTTTCTGTGTGTGTGTCAAATAAATAAATAAAATCTTTTTGAAAAATAAGAGAATGAGACTTAGAGCAGTTAAATAAGATTCTCATGATCACAGGGCTAGTAAGGCAGAGGATTCAAATCCAAATCTGCTTATTTCCAAAGCCTACACTCTATTTGGTGTGTGTCTTAAAGTGTTACCCGGAATCCCTCAAATGTCCTTGGCAGGTCTCTGGCTCTGGACCTCTTGCCTGTCTTAGTGGGCCACTTTAGTATCTTTTCTGAGCTGTGTCCTTTTCCTTGTTGTTGCTCAAAGCATCTTCAGTTCTTCTTAACCACACTTTGACTTTGGCAGGGGAGTACATTCCATGCCTTTCCATCCAGTCTTGGAGACATACCCATTGTACTTCTTGAAACCCCCAGTGCTGCTGGAAGCCCAGGAAAGGAATCATGTTCCCAGGGTGTTTCTTACATTAGCAGCCCTTCCTTTTTATTCAGTGCACATCTCATATTCTACCTCTTCCCATTTTCTGAAACTGCCTTGCCCTGGATGCTTACTTTCCATTCTTAGAAAACATGACATGGAGTCTAAATAGGGAATAGCTCAGGATATACACATTCTTTTTTTTTTTTTTTTCTTTCTACCTTACAGTTTGCTCACTATCTATTTTTTAGGGCATGAGAAATAGAATCCCCAGTTCAGTAATCACTCTGGTTATAGTTCTCTTAACATCTTTAATTTACTTTATAGGTTAAAAAAGTTTTTCTGAGCTGGACTTACAAATTTAACAATTCTTAGAGGAGTGTTGTCATTGGGAACATGTATTATAAATTACATATAACAGATATGACAGCAGTTTAAAACACAATTTGATCATAAACTGGGGCCTGATGGTATTTATAGTCTGTTAGTGAATTAGACTACAGAGCAGTTGTTGACTACACTGTTGACTTGCATACCGAGAAAGCAAATTACCATTTGAACCCTAAGGAGTGGTTTTGGCCTTGTCTCTTGAGCAAAAAATGGGATGGCTCAAATAAATCAGTTTAGTTCTATTTGTTTTATGAGCTGTACAGCAGTTGAAGCCCAAGTTTAAGGACTTATTTCACACATTTTCCCATAAGTCTTTCCTGGAAACCCAAGACATCCAGAGTTATGATGGGTTATCAGAAAAAGGGAGGACAAGGTTCATTATTCCTGAAATATTACTACCCATAGGAGTGAACAATAGTTGAGGATTTAACTATTTTGATCATTACTTTGTGTAAAATGAGCTAACATATGCTTCAGATCTTATCACAAAAGAAAAATTGTACCCTCAGTAAGAATTGAGATAAGAGCCTCTTAATTTTTGGTGCAATTTAATTTTTTTTTACATGTAATAATTATTTTATTACACATAATAATTATTTTTCTAAAACTTGGAATTATTTAGGTTCAAATTCTGGCATTTTGTTTTTGATCCAGAAGGTTAATTTATTGCAGAATATGTGTATGAAATTATGCATGGCTTGATTTTTTATTTATTTATTTTTATTTATTTATTTATTTATTTATTTATTTTAAAGATTTTTTTAAATTTATTTGACAGAGAAGGACACAGCGAGAGAGGGAACACAAGCAGGGGGGAGTGGGAGAGGGAGAAGCAGGGAGCCCGTTATGGGGCTCAGTCCCAGGACCCAAGGATCATGACCTGAGCCAAAGGCAGATGCTTAATGACTGAGCCACCCAGGTGCCCCTTGGCTTGATTTTTTAAAATCAAGTTTTAATTTTAGAATAGTTTTACATTTACAGAGAAGTTGCAAAAGAGTACAGAGAGTTTTCATATACTTTTCTTCCAGTTTCTCCTGTTGTGACAACTTATATTACTATGATATATTTGTTACAACTGAGAAACCAACATTCATACATTATTATTAACTCCACACTTTATCCAGATTTCCTTAGTTTTTCCTTTAATGCCCCTTTTTGTTTGAGGATCCAGTCCAGGAGACCGCATTACTTTTAGTCATCACGTTTCCTTAGTCTCCTCTGTTCAATGACAGTCCTTTAGGCATTCCTTGGTTTTCATGACCTTGACAGTTTTCAGGGGTGCTTGTCAGGTATTTGTAGAATGTTTCTTAATTGGTATTTGCCTAATGTTTTTCTCATGGTTAGACTGGGGTTATGGGTTTTGGAGAGGAAGACCATAAAGGTGAAGTGTCATCATATCATGTCAAGGTTACATGCTATCATCATGTCTTGTCACTGATGATGTTAGTCTTGATCACTGGTCAGGGCGGTGTTTGCCTTGTTTCCCACTATAGTTACATTCTCCCTTTTCACTCCCCCTTCCTGTACTGTACTCTTTGCATGCAAGTCACTACTAGTAGAGCCTACACTCAGGAGTTAGATTCATAGTATAGCTCAGAAAGATGGAGCTGAGCTCCTTCTCTTGGAGGGAGAGTATCTATGTAAATTAATTGAAATTGTTCTGTAAGGAAGATGGTCTCTTTCCCCCCATTGCTTTATCATGGCTTGATTTTGGTTTCTCTCACTGTTCCTTTTCCCTTCTCAAATACAATCTCATAGACAAGATAAGGCATGCATACAAAAACCTGTTGTATTTCATTGTATTTAAGATATCATTACTTGGAAGACATATCATTTCTGAGAATTGGAAAAATGTGAAAAAAGTGTGGATTAAAATTGATGTCATGCAGTATCATGTGAAGTATAATATGGTTGTCTGGAGGGCAGTTTCACAAATTCCTTCAGAAACACTTTTTACTAACTGTATAGTGAAGAAATTCTTCCTTAAATTTTAGATGCAGTAATTTAAGATGACTTTGTCCTGTTTCACAAGATTGAAACATCATCCCAAATTAAAATACTTTGAAATTCCTTATTTGTATAGTAGACTATTTAGATTTTTGGTGTTATCCTTATTTTGTAATTCTATATATCGTGTTTTGCACAAAGTGGATTATGTTTTATTTATGAGATTACAATGGTACAAAAGGTTTTGTCTTTTCAATGTAAATTGTGCACAGTTCTCTGTTAGTTATTCCATTTTTCTTAATACCTTTCTACTTTTGTTTGGCTCATTTTCTTGTACGTTGATTCAATTTGTAGAGATTCATAGAATCATAAAATGTTAGAGTTGAACATCTTTATAAATGATCTAATTCATTCCTTGTTTAATAAGACACATAAGAGACTTGGCACAGATTATCAGCTAGCAAGAACAAAGTGAGATTGGAACGCAAGACTTTTGACTGTTAGTCCAGGATTCTCCCACTGTACAACAATGCTTCATTTTTATTTGATTTAGAAATTTCACTGTGAATCAGCATTGCATCGTTTTGAAATAGAGTTTTTTTAATGTGTGAAAACTTGGCTTTAGGTCTTCATTTCTCTTTGACTTTGGCCTAAGAAAATTTCCAATAGAGCCAGAGAAATTTACCTCTTGTAACTTGGTTCTAGCATTTTTATCATTATGGAGGAAACATAGGCTCAGTTGTGAATTGTATTCACATATATATGTGTTTCTTAAATAAAGAGAATTCTGATCCATCTCCTGTCTATTGGATGCATCAGTACTTTTTTTTTTTAATTTCTTGGGTCAAGTCCAAAAAATACTGTATTATTAATGCACCTTGAAGAAGAGGCAATTTGAAAGTGTTGGAAAAAGAGTCTTGAGAGAATCCTCTTATCTTTAACTTAGTGATTCTGCCTGATAAAGAAATAGAAACATTTTTCTCTCTGTAGATTTCATATATTATTGCATATGCAATGTATATTTTATTTATATTGTTCACATACAGAGGAAATTCTTATTCTGTATGTATATCACTTCAGAGAAATAAAAAAAATAGCAAATAAAAATAACAGTGTCTGTTGTTTTAGAGTATACAAATAGCTGTGATGGTTTTTATCTACATTGCCATGACACAGTGTCATATTGTTTTAGGATGGATCACTTTTGCACTTAGGAAATTGGACTTAAAATATTCAGATTCCAAATGAACAAAAAGGAGCTTCACATAATTTGGTTTATAAGCTTGTTTTGACAGTATTGGTACATTCATCACAACAAGGCCTTGGAAACTTGCAGATTTTTTCCATCCCTCCCTTCTGCATACTTTTGCTTACAGCAAACTGTTCTGCATTCATTAATGAAGTTTCACTCTGCACTAGTTGCCTTGTTTTCTCTTCTTTTCCAAATGGATGCATCACTTGATTTGACAAAATTGGAATTTGGGAAAGTAAAGTTTATTTTCCATGCTGGAAATACCTTGCAGTGTCCTTGTTGATCTAGATCTGACTAATATTTTACTATGAGTTAGCAACAACAATCCTTGCAAGGACAAAAGCAGAAGATAAGCCTTGGAAAGTTTCCCACAAACTGAGTCCCTTATTCTTTCAGAAACAACATGGCAAAGTTGGCTGTTTGACTCTCAGCATTGATTCTCTAAGGTATTTTCTAATTCTCTTTATTTTCTCTAATGTATTCTCTAAATTCTCTCATTTATTCTCTAATGTGTACTCAAGGATTTTTGTGTGTGAATAGGATTTCTTATGTAATCCCTGTTTCTCCAGGCCTCCACAAAGAACATAATGGAGTCATCATCATCATCGTAACAGTGTCTTTGTATGACTACTCCAGAATAGTGGGACTTTCACATGTTTTTCAAATGTGTTTGTGAGTTTAGCACTTGCCATACAGTCATTCTTTTCTCTCCAGCTTGTGATTGGCTGCATGGCCTCAGCATCCAGGCTGATGAGCAGAGGAAGCAGCTGGCCTATTGTCCAGACTGCAGTGCTCCTATCATGGGCTGCCTCCCTTATGACCTAGTAACATGGCCCCACTAGTTCTCCTCTGGGTAGTAGTCAAAGTAATATTCTGACAGCCATGTGTTGAAGTGTGGCCAGTGCCAAGTTGTGTTCATGGTTCTTTTAGAGATCTTGCTGAGATACATATGTAAAAGTTTTTTAAAAATTTGCCTTTTTGGTGCATTCTTTGGCCACCCCCTGGCTTTAGCTGAGTCTGAGGGCAATCTTAACAGCACATTACTGTGCTATTTCAAAATCACTCTTCAACTGCAACCTATTTTCTGTGTATCAGACTTGTATATCTGACTATCCCTTTCTTCATGGTGAGTTCCATCAAACAAATTGAACTCTTGTCTTTTCCTGGACATGTCTCAATTTCCAGTGCGTGCACCAGGACCATTGAAGACCTTTGCAGCCTTAAGCAGTCTTATTTTTTGAGGCTTCAGTGATCTCATAACAAATATATTAAATGTACCCACAATCCAACATTAAATATAATTTTTGATTTAGAAAAACTTGGATTTTTTTTATAAATGTGTTTTGAAATTATGTTCTTATGAATAACTCATTTTTGTATGGTTGTGAGTTATTTGCCATCATTAGGTACCTTTTGGAATTCTTTTATAGTAGGGTCATTTAATGTATAAACTTTTTAAATACAATTAATTGTTTATAATGCTACAATTTAAAGTTAATTGAGCTACCATAATACATTTGTGGACAATTAATAATTTTTATTTTATAATTTTCTTTTTATATTTTGGTGTCAGTAATGGTTTTTCATGAAGTCTTGAAAAGATTCTAAGTGCCCCAAAACTCTGTTCTACAGTTCCTAGTAGATGAGCAACACCCTGGAGTCACTAGCTGCTTTGGATACTTTAAGTTGAAGTGTTAGATGGAGAGTTGTCCCTTCCTTCCTTCCTTCCTCCCTCCCTCCCTCCCTCCCTCCCTCCCTCCCTTCCTTCCTTCCTTCCTTCCTTCCTTCCTCCCGCCCTCCCTCCCTCCCTTCCATCCTAAATACTTACTGAGCCCTAACTGTGTGTTTGCAGCATTATAACATGGGTCATTTTGCATTGTGTGTGTGATTTCTTCACCTGTTTGGATATTGTATATAAAGGTAAAAGTGCTGAAGAGTAAAGCATGGCCTTTATATAGCAGCACTATATCAGTAAATTGTAAAACAAAGTAGGGAAAAGTAGAGATTTCCTATAGTTTTCTTGCTCCCCGGCTGAGACTTGGGATTGTGTGGGGGTCAGAACGGAAGAAGCAGCAATGAAACATCAAATTCCATTTGAAAAGCAAGGGCAGAGTTGAAGAGCAAAGCAGAGGGAGGCCAATTATTGGCTGTCAGGAAGTGTGAAACCAAGAGCTCAATGAACTGGATACCAGAAGCAGAATTTAGGGTAAAAGTGCCAGAACCTGCTCCACGCCTTTTTGCTAGATGTATTTCCTCTTTTATGAATTGTCTATTTTTGACCTTTACTCATTTATCTTTGAGATTTTAGTGTTTTTCTTATCTGCTTGTTTGATCTCTTTATATAGTCAACATACTAAACTAGATCTGTCATATTTACTGCAGAAACTTTTTCCCAGAATTGCTTTTTACTTTGGACTTTTAAGGTCACACCATTCTGTTTCTTTTAATTTATTTTTATAGTTTCTAAGCCTAGAAAGGCCATCCCCTCTATCTTGGTAATAAATCATCATTTTTTTCTCCAAATTTTATGATTCAATCTTTAACTCATATGGAATTTCCTTTAGTATATAATGTAAATCAAGTGCTCACATAATTTTTTCTCTAAATGTATAATTTGTGATTATAAAACCATTTATTAATTAATCACTTTTCTTGGGGCACCTGGGTGGTTCAGTCAGTTAAGCGTCTGCCTTGGGCTCAGGTCATGATCTCAGGGTCATGGGATAGAGCCCCCCCCCCCCCCCGTCGGGGCTCCCTGCTCAGTAGGGAGCCTGCTTCTCCCTCTCTCTCTCTGCCACTCCCCTTGCTTGTGATCTCTCTCTGTCTGCCAAATAAATAAATAAAATCTTAAAAATAATCACTTTTCTTATTCATTCTTCAGTGAATAGGTATGTCTTTTTAATTATGAATTAAATCCTATTATAGGCTAGCTATCCTGTTTTATTAACCCATTTTTATATTCATACTGCTTTCTTTTATAGTTATAGTTTTAGGATGCTTAATGTCTTTTTTTTAAACGAATTATCTTACCTGTTTAATTTTTCAGATGAACTATTTTGTCAAGTTCTGAACAAGTTTACATAGAGATTTTGATTGAAATTGCATAAAGCTATAAATGACAAAATTTCTCATCTTTTTCTTCATACCCAGGGACATTTTTTTCCCCACAAAAAGGACATTGATTTACATATTCTAAAATTTCACTTTTTATTATTAAAGATTATCCTCCCTGATTATTTTCTTAGTGAGATGAGACCATATGTACTGATATTGGTTCATGGGGATAACACTCTTTGACACAAATTACATGTTTGTGGCTGTTAAAGCTGGGCTGACAAGAGGCACTGAGCTATAATAAATTCTTACTCAGGTGTTTCTGTAGCCAAAAGCTTAGCTCGTTTGTAGCTGTAACTCTACAGTTGCACTTTCTGCATACATAAGTGGCTCATTTTAATACCACTTTATTTGAACTTCTTTTACTTTGTGTAATTAATAATGATCATTTATTCATGGAACCAATATTGTTTGTTCCAGGCTTTGTTCTAGGCTCTGGGGATATAAGAAATGAGTGAAACAGGAAGAGTATCTGCTCTTGTGGAGATTTTATCCTAGTCAGGGAGACAGATAATGAACTAATAAACAAATACTTACATACCAGGCATTGATACTGTGCTCTGAGGATGATTAAGGCCAGGTAAGAAGAGGAGTGATGACTGAGGGCTGTTATTTGAGACAGGGTGGTCAGAGACGACCTCTTTGATAAAGTGATGTTTGAGCACAGACACATTTGGAGGGGATGGGCCATGCAGATATGGGAGTAGTGGTGAAGAATGTTCTAGACAGAGAGGATGGGCAGTGCCAAGGTGGAGGCTGTTCCTTGAAGGAGGAAGAAGCAAGGGGAAGAGTGGTAAGTGTTGGAGAAATATAATTAAAATCAAAATCTCCCAACCTAGGGATCTTCTCCACACAGATAGGAGAGAAAGAAAAGTTTTATTATTGAATATGTATTAAACCAGAATGTGATATGTATGCATCATAGGCAATTTATTAGGAGATTACAAAGACAAAGAAATCTCACCTTTTTATATATCCAAGCACATGCAACCCATTACCTACATTTTTCTAGTTTTGAAATTTATTATTTTCATTAAGGTATTATTGGCATACAACATTATATTAGTTTCAGTTGTATAATGTAATGATTTGATATTTGTATACATTGTAAAATGATCACCACAAAAAGTCTAGTTAATATCCATCATCATACATAGTTACAGCATTTTTTTCTTGTGATGAGAACTTTTAAGATCTACTCTCTTAGAACAAACTGAGGGTTACCAGAGGTGAAGTGAGTGGGGTGATGGATTAAACAGGTGAAGGGGATTAAGAGTACACTTATGATGCATACTGAATAATGTATAGAATTGTTGATTCACTATATTGTACACCTGAAACTAATATAACACTATATGTTAACTATACTGGAATAAAAATAAAAATAAGTAAATATATTTTAAAAAAAGATCTACTCTCTTAGCAACTTTTAATACACAATACAATACTATTAACTCTTGTCACTATGCTGTACATTACATCCCATGACTTGTTTATTTTATAACTGAAAGTTTATACCTTTTGACTCCCTTCACCCATTCCTCCCACCCCCACCTTCATCCTCTGGCAACCACCAATCTGTTTTCTGCATTTATGAGCTTGTCTTTTGTCTTTTGTTTTTTTTTTGTTTTTAACTTCACATGTAAATGAGCTCATGTGGTATTTGTCTTGTCCGACTTATTTCACTTAGTATAATGCCCTCAGGGTCCATCCATGTTGTCACAAATGGCAAAATTTCATTCAGAGGAAAAATAAACTTCTCATATCTTAATGACAGGAGATAGTTTTGCAACTTGGAGAGAGGCACACAACTAAGTTAGGCTCCTGCCCTCCTGCAGGAACTGGGAGAATAGGTGTGCTATTTCATCTTCCTTGATGTTTACATTTCAAAGAGATGGCTCTCACGTCTTTCAGAAAGACATTACTGGGCCATAAAACTCAAAAGAGGCTTATCTGATTTTCAAAAGAAATTATATGCATTTCAAAGAGAGTAGAAAGTCTTATAATTATAAGTTTTCTAAAGTAAATGCTCTATGTAAAGGACGAGGGGGATCTTTTCTCTTATTTTCAACAGGGAGAATTAAGCTGCTCATTTTTAATTTTTATTTGTACTTAAATAGGCAGTGAGTTAGAGAGGGAATCCAGTGATAAGAAAATGGCCAGAACTTTAGATTTTTCTTCAGTTGAGATGGGGGCCCTGGGAAGTTTTGAGCAAAGGAATGACATATTCCTTCAGGATTTTAGAAGGCAACCCTGTCTGCTTCGTGGGGAGTTGAAGAGGCTGCTGTAGGAGAACTTCGGTGGAGGTCTCTGTCCTTGAGAGTGCGGCAGGGAGAGTTTTGGGAGGCAGGAAGAGGGGAGGAGAGCACTTTTTCTACTTATGACAGCACAGATTTGAGGGGGCACAGTGGAGGGGTTGAGAGGTTAGGAGGGTAGAGGCTTCAGTCAGATGAGTGCATGTACAGAGCTCACAAGTGACTGGTTTAAAAGTCTAGATTTCTTGGGGTGCCTAGGTGGCTCAGTCAGTTAAGTGTCTACCTTCGGCTCAAGTTGTGGTCCTGGGGTTTTGGGATCGAGCCCCATATCTGGCTCCCAGCTCAGCGGGAAGCCTGCTGAAATTTCCCTCTCCTCTCTGCTCGTGTTCTCTCTTGCTATCTCTGTCTCTCTCTTTCAAATAAATAAGTAAAATCTTTTAAAAAAATAATAAAATCCAGATTTCTTTCTTCACATCTGCTTTCTCTTCCATTCTGTTCTATGAGGTGCTTGAGGGCAGAGACTATACTACTGTATCTAATGTTTGTTCAATGAAAGAGTAACCTCCAAACTGTGTTTCATTATCATCTGAGGAAATAAATCAGTGTATCAACTTTTTCCTTTTCTTTCTTAGGTATTTATTGAGCATCTGCCATGTACCAGATACTGAGATAAAATGAACAAGAAGTTTTCTCTGCCTTCAGGAAGCTTACTGTCTACTTTAGGAGATGGTTGAGTGTATGGACAATTTCAGTGCAAGGTATATGCACTAAATTGCTCAGATAAAATGTATATGCAATTACATAATTGTGTATCACATATAAAGGTTCTATTGGTGATGCTATTATCTTCCAAAGAATTTCTGCGTATACTCGGGCTGAGTTTGGCTCTGCCTCAATATACTGGTATTGCTTTAAGAACTAAAGTCTTCTTCCCTCTCTCCCTTCTTTTTCTTTGTTTCCTCTATGGGGCTTACTGCCTGACTCCATTATAGACAAAAATCTTGTAAGATGGACTTAATTTTAGACGCTTAGTGATGTTGTGAAAGAGTTTCACTGTCAGGATCTGATGCTGAGGCAGGTAAAATCGGTGTACTTCATTCAGTGGTGGTAGAGAGCTTGCAACATACCAGCTACTGTTCCAGGAGATTCAGCAGTGAGTAAAACTAAAAAATTTCTGCCCTCATGAAACTTACACTCCAGTTATAGTTTTGGGAGCCTGGCCTCACCGATGGTGACACACAAAGTTTTTCCCCTTTAAGATGGGGCAGTAGCAGTGGTAGTTATAAACACCCTGCTGTAACCAAATTGCCAAGTGGCTAATAAGCAGAATACCTTTACCTTAAACCAATGGTGCTTCCCTGCTTTCGTTTTTATTCATTTACTGGGCTTCAGGCTTACTGTTTACTGCCCTTTGGAAATCAGTCCTTTAATAAAATATGAAAGAGAATGAATGGCTGTATGCCCAGTTTGTCTCTGTTGTAGAGTAGAATGAATGTAGGTTTTACTTTGGAGCTGTTGCCAGAAAGGAGCAGTAATTACATCTGAAATTACAACAGGAATTGGGTTTAAAACTTAATAGAAAAAGAAGCCCTCATTTCTGAGCAATAATTACAAACAAAAGTTAAGTAAGGAGAAAAAGCGAGAGAAGTCCTTCAAAAAGCTAGGAATGTTTGCGTATGTAATAAAGTGAAATGCTTTATTGGGAGTTTGTGGAAAATGGAGTGGATTCCTATAGCAATACATCAGAACAATAGTTATAATACTGTTGTACAAGAGTATTGTACAATACTCGGGAAGTAATCTGTATACCCATCTACTCCTCTCTTGTTGTTAAAATTGCTTTCTGATTTGACAGGTATTCAGGAGATTGAAGGATCAGGGAATTTGAGTTTAGATAGAAAACAGTAATACTTTTAAATCTGGGAGGCAGCTACAAGGCTCTGGCATGTATTAACTGTATGGATTTGGTAATTTCTCTACCTCAGGTTCCTTATCAGGTTTCCTAACAAAGGGGTGAACCAGATGCTTTGTAGGATCCCTTATTGTTTTCAGCTTTAAATTTCCATGGCTTCATTTGGATTTTGGTGTGAATATAGTTGAGCTGTTGGGGGTATGTATATTAGGAGCTATTTCTTTATTAGGATGGACTTATATACAAACATACACAGAGACAAACACACAGAGACATATAGCACCCCTTAAGTTTTTTTTTTATTTTTTATTGTTATGTTAATCACCATACATTACATCATTAGTTTTTGATGTAGTGTTCCATGATTCATTGTTTGTGCATAACACCCAGTGCTCCATGCAGAACGTGCCCTCTTTAATATCCGTCACCAGGCTAACCCATCCTCCCACCGCCCTCCTCTCTAGAACCCTCAGTTTGTTTTTCAGAGTCCATCATCTCTCATGGTTCTTCTCCCCCTCCGATTTCCCCCCCTTCATTCTTCCCCTCCTCCTATTTTCTTCTTTATTTTTTTTCTTAACATATATTGCATTATTTGTTTCAGAGGTACAGATCTGTGATTCAACAGTCTTACACAATTCACAGCACTCACCATAGCACATACCCTCCCCAATGTCTATCACCCAGCCACCCCATCCCTCTTCCACCAACTCCAGCAACCCGCAGTTTGTTTCCTGAGATTAAGAATTTCCCATATCAGTGAGGTCATATAATACATGTCTTTCTCTGATTGACTTATTTCGATCCACATAACACCCTCCAGTTCCATCCACATCGTTGCAAATGGCAAGATCTCATTCTTTTTGATGGCTGCATAATATTCCACTGTATATATATATATGCCACTTCTTCTTTATCCATTCATCTGTTGATGGACATCTTGGCTCTTTCCACAGTTTGGCTATTGTGGACATTGCTACTATAAACATCGGGGTGCATATACCCCTTCAGATCCCTACATTTGTACCTTTGGGGTAAATACCCAGTAGTGCAATTGCTGGGTCGTATGGTAGCTCTATTTTCAACTTTTTGAGGAACCTCCATACTGTTTTCCAGAGTAGCTGCAACAGCTTGCATTCCCACTAACAGTGTAGGAGGGTTCCCCTTTCTCTGCATCCCCGCCAAC
>NC_138374.1:52726460-52756115 GCF_054177405.1 Leptonychotes weddellii
TCCAGTATACCTTCTGTCCCTCTCTCTTTCTTCTTCTTCTGGGATCCCAATTATTCTAACGTTGTTTCGTCTTATGGTATCGCTTATCTCTCAAATTCTGCCCTCGTGATCCAGTGGTTGTTTATCTCTCTTTTTCTCAGCTTCTTTATTTTCCATCATTTGGTCTTCTATATCACTGAATCTCTCTTGCCTCATTTATCCTAGCAGTTAGCACCCCCATATTTGATTGCATCTCATTAATAGCCTTTTTGATTTCGACTTGGTTAGATTTTAGTGCTTTTATTTCTCCAGAAAGCATTTCTCTAATAACTTCCATGCTTTCTTCAAGTCCAGCTAGTATCTTTAAAATCATGATTCTGAACTCTAGGTCTGACATCGCACTAATGTCCGTATTGAGTAGGTCCCTGGCAGTTGGTACTACCTCTTGTTCTTTTTGTTGAGGTGATTTTTTCCATCTTGTCATTTTGTCCAGAGGAGAATAGATGAATGAGAGAATAAAATGCTAACAGGGTAACAACGTCCCCAGAAAATATACTCTAAACAAATCAGAAAAGACCTTAAACCGGGGCAAAAGAAAGGGAAAGAAAGAAAAAAGAAAAAGATAAAAGCATTCAAAAACAGAACAAAACAAAAAAACCAGAATATGATCAAATATGATCAGGCTGGTGCATAGATCAGTGCCACACACTAGATTTTGGGTGTATTTTGGTCTGTTAGAAGAAAGTGCCTCCCAAAATTTTAAAGAAAGAAAAACTTATATATGTACAAAATAAGGGTTGATACAATGAAGGGATGGAATATGACTGTTAAAGATGAAAATTATAAAAAATTTTATAAAACGAATTGATAAGATAACAAGTTGTTTGAAAAAAGAAAGAAGAGGATTTAAAAAAGAAAAAAAAATGGAAGAGAATGTGATCAGGCAGGAGACTATAACAAAGTCATACACTAGAGATTTAGGGTATATTTTGATCTGTTAGAAGAAACTGTATCTCATAATTTTAAAGAGAGAACAACTTATATATATATGCCAAAAATAATGGTAACTACTATGAAGGGATAGAATATGACTCGAGAAATGAAAAATAAAAATGTTTTTTTAAAAAAGGGATTGATAAGATAGATGTTGGTTGAAAAAGGGAAAAAGAAAAATTAAAAAAAAAAGGACAGTTAAAAAAAATTAACTTTGAATGACTAAAGAATCATGGTAAAAAAGCCATGGATTCTATGTGCAGTATTTCCCTGGCTCTGGAGTTCTGCTGTTCTCATTGATTGGTAAAGTTGGTCTTGGCTGGCTGTTCTCGCTGATCTTCTGGGGGAGGGGCCTGTTGTTGTGGTTCCCAAATATCTTTGCTGGAGGCGGAATTGCCCCACCCTTGCCAGTCCGGGCTAAGTAATCTGCTCGGGTTTGCTCTCGGGAGCTTTTGTTCCCTGCAAACTTTTCACTGGGCTTTGGAGGACGAGAGTGAAAATGGCGGCCTCCCAATCTCTGCCCAGAGGAGCCGAGAGCTCGGGCCCCACTCCTCAGTGCACCCCCAGAGAAGAGTAGTCAGTCACTCCCATCTTCCCGGTCTCTGGCCTAACTCCGCGCTCACCTGGCCTGTGACCGAGCGTTTCCATCTCTGGCACCTGACTCAGTGTGGAGTCTCCAAATCCAGCAGATCCCTGCGGTGCACTCCCGCGCCGCTCCTTCCAGGGGAGGAAGGGGAGTCTCCCCGGATCTGTTGCTTGTTGGGTCCGTGCTGGAGGAGCAGTGGCCCGACTGTTCCGCGGATCACGGTTTATGGCAACCCCGAACTGAGAGCCCACTCCTCGGCTTCGTCTCTGCAGCTGACTTCCCGACTCTGATCCCTGGGAGGTCTGCTGCACTCAGGCACCCCCGGACTTTCTGTGACCCCGAGGGTCCTGAGACCACACTGTCCCACGAGGTTTCCACCCCCCGCTTAGCCACTGGAGTGACGTCCCTCAGCGGAGCCTTCTAAAAGTTCCGATTTTGTGCTCCGTGGCTCTCTCACTTGCCAGAAGAGGCCGACGGAGGCCCCCTCCCCTGCCGTCTATCCTCCCAAATATCACCTCGGATTCACTTCTCCGCACGTCCTACCTTCCAGAAAGTGGTCACTTTTCTGTTCAGAGAGTTGTTGCTCTTCTTTTCTTCGATCTCCTGTTGAGTTTGTAGGTATTCAGAATGGTTTGATCCCTATCCAGCTGAATTCCTGAGACCAGACAAAATCCAGGTCTCCTACTCCTCTGCCATCTTATTCCGCCCCCACTCCTTAAGTTTTTTGGTCAATACATTTAATTCAGCAAATAATATGGAATGTTTTCCAGACTTAAAATAGATTTAATCTGGACATGGTTAAAATGCATATCTTGTCAAAGCTTCCAGTTTTACTGAAGGAAAAATAACCCTGCTATTAAGCAACATTCATGGCATTCTTAATATGTGTTAGAAACTGTGATAGGTATTTATGGACCATATTTTATTTAATACAACTTTGCCAGGTGGATGCTATTATTGCCAAGTTACAAATGAGGGAATTGAGATGGGAGTTAAGGTAACTTACCCAAAGCTACTCAGCTTTTAAGTAACAAACACTTAGGATTCAAATGTAGGTCTGACTTATTCCAAAGTTGGGGCTCTTTTATTCTTTTATTCTTTTATTCTTTTAGGTCCTAGGAATATACTAAAAAATATTCAAATGCCTATCTTGAAGGAATTTAATATTAATAGGGGAGACAAGAAAGGCTAATATATGGTTCAATAGGAAAATGTCAGTGAAATGTCAAAATTATAAAGTGTGTTGAGGAGATTGTTCTCAGGCTAGGCAAAAAGCTCAGAGGTAAGAGAGCATGTTTGAGAGGGAGGTACAAGAAATCCAGGTCATTCTGACTACCTAATACTTAGTAGGTATAGAAGTCTAAACTTTTGGAAAATAATTTTTTTGGGAACTCCATTTTTCAGAGAGGTGGTATATCTAGGGTTGATTCAGATCTGTCCACTCCAAGCTGATGTGGGAAGTGATGTCTAAGGAGTACATCATGATGACACAAAGAGAAACTTCCACTGTTTATTCATTTGTTCATTTATTCATTCATTAATATCTTCTCATTACATATCCCATGTGTTACATGTTTCAATACATATTCATTCAATACATTGACTACTTATTATAAGTGTTTAATGTGTTTGGTACAGACAGTACAACAAAATATAAGATTTAATTCCTGTCTTCATCTTAGTTTAATGGGGAAAGCAGAAAAATAAACAATTATTATACAATATGATAATTGCAACAACAGCAGACAACTATAACAAGAACATAAATTTTGTTCCCGTTTACTGAACAGATCCCAGGAACCCAACATTGTATTTAGCTGTTACATACATTACCTTATTTCATCTTGGCAATAGCTCTGCAAGGCAAGTATTGGTATCCTCATTTTACATGCTTAGAAGCTGACACTTGGAGAAGATAAGTGACCTGACACTTGGAGAAAATGAGTGACCTGCTCAAGGTCATAGGGATACTAAAGGTAAACAGGGTGCAGTGGAAGCATAAAAGAGGGGCAACTAACTAGCAAGAAGACCTCCTGGAGTTATAGATATCTTCCTTGGGACCTAAAGAACAAGGACTAGTAGACATTGTTGTAGAGAAAAAAAATTAGAGGTGGGGTGATGAAGATAGTAGAGGAGGGGATGGAATTGGAGCAGTGTTGACCTGGAGGCAGAGGAGGACTTGACTCATTTAAGAACCTACACGCAAGCGATGCAGTGTGGCTGGAGGATGAGGGACACACAGATCAACAAGAGATGAGCCTGGAGAGATAAGTGGGTAACTACTCATGAAGGACCTGGTAAGCCATGTGAAGTAGGTGGAGTTGTGAGGGGTCTCAAATTACCCAACACCCTGGAATCCTTGAAATGGATTTTAGGATGATTCCTGACCACCACCAGTTCCCCATGGGCAGCTCCATTGGACTGCTATCTATTCTTTAGGCCATTTTCTTTCTCATGGGATTTTGCCCTTTTGGGGATTTTTTATTTATTTTTTTGTTGCTCTTACACAACTCCATATAACATGACAGTTGATAGGAACTAAACTGGCTTTGCCTTGCCTTCCACCAGGAGGGCTCCAGTTCACCAGTCTTAGCGTATGCCATCTTGGTCCCTAATCCAGAAACGTCTGAATTTCAGCAACCTTGAGCAGAGAATGTAATTCTAGATCTTTTGTAATTACCCAGACTTTAGGTGACCTAGAGAGCCTGGAGACTCCCCATCCATCAGAGACAAGGACATTCTAAGTAAGGCTATCAATCAAGGCTTCTGGTGACTCCCTAGAATGTCTGCTCATCCACCATGGTTCTGTTTAGACTGATTCTCTAGGAAATCTTATAGCCAGCCAAACTCATCATGCCTCAGGTTGATGGTTTCCTGTCTCACATTTAGGCCTTTCATCCATTTTGAATTTATTTTTGTATGTGGTGTAAGAAAGTGGTCTAGTTTCATTTTTATGCATGTTGCTGTCCAATTTTCCCACCACCATTTTTTAAAGATTATTTATTTATTTATTTGACAGAGAGATACACAGCGAGAGAGGGAACACAAGTAGGGGGAGTGGGAGAGGGAGAAGCAGGCTTCCTGCCGAGCAGGGAGCCCGATGCGGGACTTGATCCCAGGACCCTGGGATCATGACCTGAGCCGAAGGCAGATGCTTAACGACTGAGCCACTCTGGGATCATGACCTGAGCCAAAGGCAAACCTTAATGAATGAGCCACTCAGGCGCTCCCCCCACCACCACCATTTGTTGAAAAGACTGTCTTTTTTCCATTGGATATTTCTTCCTGCTTTGTTGTAGATTAGTTGACCATATAGTTGTGGTTCCATTTCTGGGTTCTCTATTCTGTTTCATTGATCTATGTGTCTTTGTGCCAGTACCATACTGTCTTGATGATTACAGCTTTGTAATAGAGCTTGAAGCCTGGAATTGTGATGCTTCCAGCTCTAGTTTTCTTTTTCAACATTACTCTGGCTATTTGGGGTCTTTTCTGGTTCCATACAAATTTTATTTTATTTTATTTGTTTTTTATTTTTTAGATTTTATTTAGATTCAAGTTAATTAACATACAGTGCATTATTAGTTTCAGGAGTAGAATTTAGTGATTCATCACTTGTATATAACACGCAGTGCTCATTGCAGCAAGTACCCTCCGTAATACCCATCACCCATTTACTCCAGCCTCCCCGCTAACCTCCCCTCCAGCAACCCTCAGTTTACTCCCTATAGTTAGGAGTCTCTTATGGTTTTCCTCCCTCTCTGTTTTTCTCTTATTTTATTTTTTCTTCCCTTCCCTGATGTTTATCTGCTTTGTTTCTTCAATTCTACATATGAGTGAAATCATGTGCTTTGTCTTTCTCTGAGTTATTTCACTTAGCATAATACACTCTAGTTCCATCCATGATCATTGCAAATGGCAAGATTTCATTCTTTTTGATGGCTGAGTAATACTGCATTGTGTGTATATATACCACATCTTCTTTATCCATTCATCAATCAATAGACATTTGGGCTCTTTCCATACAAATTTCAGAATTGTTCTAGCTCTGTGAAAAATGCTGGTGTTGTTTTGACAGGAATTGCATTGCATCTGTAGATTGCTTTGGGTAATAAAGACATTTTATTTTATTTTTTAAAGATTTATTTGAGAGAGAGATCGAGCATGTGCATAAGCTGTGGGGAGGGGTGGAGGGAGAATGAAAACAGAGTTTCCACTGAGAGGGGAGCCCAACACAGGGCTCCATCCCAGGACCCTGAGACCACGACCTGAGCTGAAACCAAGAGTGGGCCACTGAACCGACTGAGCCACCCAGGTGCCCCAGTATAGACATTTTAACAATATTTGTTCTTCCAATCTATGAGATTGGAATGTTTTTTCCATTTCTTTGTGTCTTCTTCAGTATCTTTTGTAAATGTTCTATAGTTTTCAGAGTATAAGTCTTTTACTGCTTTGGTTAGGTTTATTCCTAGGTGTCTTATGGTTTTTGGTATAATTCTAAATGGGATCAGTTCCTAGATTTTTCTTTCTGGGGCTTCATTATTGGTGTATAGAAATGCAACAGATTTCTGTATATTGATTTTATATATCCTGTGACTTTGCTGAATTCATGTATCAGTTCTAGCAATCTTTTGGTGGAGTCATTCAGGTTTTCTATATAGAGTATTATATCATCTGCAAAGGGTAAAAGTTTGACTTCTTTTTTGCCGATTTAGATGCCTTTTATTTCTTTTTTGTTGTCTGATTGCTGAGGCTAATAGTATGTTGAACAACAGTGGTGAGAGTGGGCATCCCTGTCCTGTTCCTGACCTTAGGGGAAAAGCTCTCAGTTTTTCCCCATTGAGGATGGTCTTTCCTATATAGCCTTTATGATGTTGAGGTATGTTCCTTCTATCCCTACTTTCTTGAGGGTTTTTATCAAGAAAGAATGCTGTATTTTGTCAAATGTTTTTTCTGCATCTATTGAGAAGATCATATAGTTCTTATCCTTTCTTTTATTAATGTGGTGTATCATGTTGATTAATTTGAGGATATTGAACCACCCCTGCAAGCTCAGGAATAAATCCCACTTGATTGTGGTGAATAATCCTTTTAATGGTCTGTTGGATTCAATTTGCTAGTATCTTGTTGAGAATTTTTGCCTCCATGTTCATCAGGGATATTGGCCTGTAATTCTCCTTTTTAGTGGGGTCTTTCTCTGGTTTTGGAATCAAGGTAATGCTGGCCTCACAGGAGGAGTTTGGAAGTTTTCCATCCATTGCTATTTTGGGGAACAGTTTTAAGAGAATAGGTATTAATTCTTCTTCAGTGTTTGGTAGAATTCCCCTGGGAAGCCATCTGGCCCTGGACTTTTGTTTGTTGGGAGATTTTTGATTACTGGTTCAGTTTCTTTGCTGGTTATGGCTCTGTTTCAATTTTCTATTTCTTTCTGTTTCAGTTTTGGTAGTTATGTGTTTCTAGGAATTTATCCATTTTTTCCAGATTGCCCCATTTGTTTGCCTATCATTTTTCATAATAATCTCATAATTGTTTGTATTTCTAGGTGTTGGTTGTTATTTCTCCTCTCTCATTTATGATTTTATTTATTTGGGTCCATTCTCTGTTTGTTAGATCTGATTAGGGGTTTATCAATTTTATTAATTTTTTCAAAGAATCAGCTCCTATTTTCATTGATCTGTTTTACTGTTTTTTTTGGGGGGGATCTGTATCATCTATTTTTGCTCTAATCATTATATTATTTCCCTACTTCTGCTGGCTTTAGGCTTCATTTGCTGTTCTTTTTCCAGCTCCTTTAGGTGTAAGTTGTGTATTTGAGACTTCTTGCTTCTTGTAGTAGGCCTGTATTACTATATACTTCCCTCTTAGGACAGCTTTTACTGCATCTCAAAGGTTTTGGAATATTGTGTTTTCATTTTTGTTTGCTTCCATACATTTTTTTATTTCTTTTTTAATTTCTTGGTTAACCCATTCATTCTCTTGTATGCAGCATATAGGCAGGTCTTGTTTCTTTACCCATTCTGATACCCTATATCTTTTGATTAGAGCATCTAGTCCATTTAAATTCAGTGTGATTATTGATAGATGTGAATGTAGTATCCTTGTATTACCTATAAAGTTGGTGTTTCTGGAGATTTTCTCTGTTCCTTTCTGGTCTTTGTTGCTTTTGTTCTTTCTTTTGCCACTCAAAGAGTACCCTTTAATATTTCTTGCAGGGCTGGTTTAGCGGTCATGAACTCCTTTAGTTTTTGTTTGTCTGGGAAACTCTGTATCTCTCCTTGTATTCTGAATGACAGCCTTGCTGGATAAGGTATTGTTCCTTGCATATTTTTGCCATTCAGCACATTGAATATATCATGCCACTCTCTTCTGGCCTGCCAAGTTTCTGTGGACAGATCTGCTGCTAACCTAATTTGTCTTTCCTTGTAGGTTAGGGATTTCTTTTCCCTTGCTGCTTTCAGCATTCTTTCCTTAATATCTGTATTTTACAAATTATGCTATGATATGTCTTGGTGTTGGCCGGCTTTTGTTGATTTTTTTGGGCATTCTCTGTGCCTCCTGGATTTGGATATCTGTTTCCTTCCCCAGATTAGGGAAGTTCTCAGCTATAATTTGCTCAGATAAACTTTCTGCCCCATTTTCCCTCTCTTCTTCTTGGACTCCTATGCTATGAATGTTATTATGCTTTATGGAGTCACTGAGTTCCCTAAATCTACATTGGTGATGCAACATTTCTTTCCCTCTTATTTTCATCTTCATTATTTTCCATAATTTTACCTTCTATATCTCTTATTTGTTCCTCTGCTTCTTCAATCCTTGTGGTCATTATATCCAGTCATTTTTGCATCTTGGTTATAGCATGTTTATTTCATCCTGACTAATTTTTAGGTCTTTTATCTCTGTAGTAAGGGATTCACTGGTTTCTTCTATGCTTTTCTCAAGCCCAGTTAGTATCCTTATGATTGTCATTTTAAATTCTGGTTCAGGCATATTACTCATATCTGTTTTAATTAGATCCCTGGCCATGACCTCTTCTTGTTCTTTCTTTTGGGATGAATTTCTCCATCTTGGCATTCTGTCTAGGTCTCTGTCTTCTGTGTGTTAGGGAAGCCTGTTATGTTTCCTGCTCCTGAGAGTAATGGCTATATTAAGAACAGGTCATATACTGTCCAGAGCCTGGCACTTCAGGAGGTGTTTCTGGTGTGTGTTGTGTGCACTCTGCTGCAGTGTTTTGGCTCCTCTTTCCCTTATGTCAGTCCTCTGCAGAGTTTCTCCTTGCCTATAGTGGGGAGTGTTTGGACCTTGTCCACTGTGTGGTGGGTTTTAACTAGGTATGTTTTAGTCTGCTTGTTAAAAGAGGCTAGATCCTATTTCCCCTAGAGCTGAAGCTCTGTAGTACTCTATTGTCTGTAGCCTTGGTGAGTGTGGGTAGTTTGTGCTGGTCTTCTGGGGGAGGGTCCCACTGCTGCTCTGACTCTCAGGCACACTTGCCCTAGTAAAAAAACACCTGCAGGGTGCAGGGGGGTGAGGCTTGGTGTCAGCAGGTCAGACCTCCTCTGTGGGCACTGTCCTGTTCACTGAAGTCTATCTGTGCTGATAGGCAGGGGTAAAAATGACATCAGCTGGCTCTCTTATTCTCAGAGAGGTGGATTCATGCCTGCCACTGTTCAGAAAGCCCTCACAGAAGAGCAAACAAACTCCCCTTGTATGTCCCAGGCTTCCCTTAGATCCCTACCTTCACCCTATCTGTGTCTGAGCTATCTGCCCACCTGGTGGCTCAGTGCTCCTGTGTTTTATCTTACACTTACTGGTTGGATTTCAAAACTTCAAATTTTAGGGACTTGGTGTGGCATGAACCTGTGCTGATCCTCTGAGGGAGGGTTTCACTGTACTGTGGCTGGCACCAGTTTGTCCCAGAGGGGCTATCACATAAATGTGCAGGGGAATGGAGTTTATGGTAAAGTGCAGCAAAAAACTGGCATCCAGGTTAGGTGCCCTCAGCAGCTACCTCTTCTCCTATGCTAATCAATGGGGCAGCTCAGTGGTACCTGCTAGGTCTTTTGTCCCTAGAGAGACAGTGCCACTCTCCCAAATAGGGGAGCTATCTCTCCCAGTGCAACCCAGGAGATCTTCAGACCACGTTGTCTGCTCCCAGGCCTCTGTCTTCCTTCTCCACAGGAGTACCTCTGTGCCTACCAGGCTCCACTCCAGTGATGGCATGGACTTCTAAAACTTCAGACTTTGAGCTCTGCTGCTTGTAAAATCTTGCAATTATTAGCTCTCTTGTTTCTCTGTCAGTGGTTTTGGGGAAGTGTTTTTCTTGCACAGTATCCTGCCTCCTGCTCGCTTGCTCTCTTTCTCCCTCCCTCCTCCTTCCCTTTCTCTCCACTCTCTGTGAGAAGGCAGTGCATATGGTGAAAAATCAGCTTGTTAAAGGCCCAGAGGCAAAAGCAAATATAGTGTATTCAATGAGGATGGGAGGGGTGGTGAGGAGAGAGAGAGAGAGTGTGTGTGTGTGTGTGTGTGTGTGTGTGTGTGTGTTGTGGAGGGAGTTAGAATATGGAGGGGTGAGGGAGAGGAAATGGAAAAGTAAGGGGATGGGATCATATAGATCAGGCTGTCAGGACATGCTAAGACTTTTGGACTTCTTTTTTAAAGAGTAACCAGAAGGCATTACAGGGGTTTAAGCAGGAGAGTGGCATGACCAGATTTGCATTTTAAAAATGTCTCTGGCTGTGGAGAATAGATTTGGTGTGGAGTTGATTGGATTGAAGAGGCAAGATGGATAATGTTAAGAGACTAATTAAGAAACCACCGTGTTGGTCCAGGAACAGGATCATGGTCGTTTGGGCTGCACTAACGGCTGGATTATAGAGCTCTTTAGGAGTAGAACCTAAGGAAATTAGGTTGGATTTGTGGGCTGGGGAGAGGGTAGAGTCCAGATGTTGCCCAGGTTTCTAGTCAGGTGAGTAGTGGTGCCATTTCCTAGAGTAGGAGCACTAGAGGAGAAACCTATTTTGGGGGAAAGATTTAGTTTGGATTATGAGATTGAATGGCCTAGGAGACAGTGTTTCTGGTAAGGCTCCTATTTGATTAACTGTTTTTCAAAGCATGTGGGGTCACTTTCATTCTTATTCCTCTTTTCTAGAGAAAAGTAACACTTTTAATTCTGTGTCTCTTAAAACAGATTTATTAATCTTAATTGAATGGGTATTTAATATGGCAAGAATACTGTACATGTTATCCAGGAGAGTTCCAGTTATTTCATTTTCTCAGTATGCCCCTTATTTTGTATTTTCTTGCCATTTGCTGCATAGTTGTATCTGTATCTAAGTGATTAAAGGTGTGGAATCTGGAGCCTGGGTTGAATTCTGTCTCTGCCATGCAAGCTGATAAACCTCATTTTGCTCATCTGTAAAATGAGGATAACACTGGTACCTACTTTATGGGGATTGTTAATGAGGACTAGATAAGTTATTTCACATAAAGCACTTAGAAGCATTTGTGAAACACAGCCAAGAGGAGTGGTTTATAAGCTGGTACTCTGATGCTGAGTGATTTAGAAGTCTGAAGCCACAGACCCTGAAAATTCCAGAAGGAACCAACCAACCAACTTTTCTTCCTTCCTTCCTTCCAATTTTTTTTAAATTTTAATTTTGCCATCAGTTTTATTTTTTAAGTTTCTATTTTAATTCAAGTTAGTTAACATACGGTGTTATATTAGTTTCAGGTGTACAATATAGTAATTCAACACTTACATACATCACCCTGTGCTCATCACAACAACTGTACTCCTCAATCCCATCACCTATTTAACCCATTCCCCTCACCCCGTAACCATCAGTTTGTTCTCTATATTAAAGACTCTGTTTCTTCATTTCATTGTTATTACTATTTTAATTTAAAATTTTTTTTAAAGTAGGCTCCATGCCAGGCATGGAGCCCAATGAGGGGCTTGAACTCACAACCCTGAGATCAAGACCTGAGCTGAGATCAAGAGTTGGACACTCAACTGACTGATCCACCCAGGCACCCCAAGACTCTGTTTCTTGATTTGCTTCTCTCTCTCTCTTTTTTCCCTTTGCTTGTTTGTTTTGTTCTTTAGATTCCACATATGAGTGAAAACATATGGTATTTGTCTTTCTCTGACTGACTTATTTCACTAAGCATTATACTCTCAAGCTCTATCCATCTCATTGCAAATGACAAGATTTCATTCTTTTTTATGGCTGAATAGTATTCCACTATATATTATTATTATTATTTCTACTATATTTCAATATTCCAAAATTATATATATCACATCTTCTTTAACCACTCATCAATCTATGGACTCTTGGGCTGCTTCCATATCTTGGCTATTGCAAATAATGCTGCTGTAAACATATCCCTTTGAATTAGTGTTCTTGTATTCTTTGGGTGTATACCTGGTAGTGTGATTGCTGGATCATAAGGTAGTTCTAGTTTTCACTTTTTGAGGAACCTCCATACTGTCTTCCACTGTGGCTGCACCAGTTTGAATTCCCACCAACAGTGCAAGAAGGTTTGTTTTTCTCTGCATCCTCACCAACACCTGTTGATTTTAGCCATTCTAACAGGTAGGAGGTGATATCCCATTATAGTTTTGATTTGTATTTCCCTGATAATAAGGGATGATGAGCATTTTTTCATGTGTCTGTTTGCCTTTTGGATGTCTTCTTTGGAAAAATGTCTATTCATGTTCTTTGCCCATGTTTAAATTGGATTATTCATTTTTTGGGTATTGAGTTTGATAAGTTCTTTATATATTTTAGATACTCAACCTTTCTCAGATATATCATTTGCAAATATCTTTTCCCATTCCATAGACTGTCTTTTGATTTTGTTGATAGTTTCCTTCACTGTGCAGAAGCTTTTTATTTTGATGAGGTCCCAATAGTTTATTTTTGTTTTTGTTTCCTTTGCTTCAGGAGACATATCTGGAAGGAAGTTGCTAAGGCCAATGTCAAAAGAGGTTACTGCCTGTGTTCTCCTAGGATTTTGGTGGTTTCTTGTCTCACATTTAGGTCTTTAATGCATTTTGAATGTGTTTTTGTGTATGGTGTAAGAAAGTGGTCCAGTTTCATTCTTTTGCATATAGCTGTCTAGTTTTCCCAACACCATTTGTTAAAGAGACATTCTTTTACTCATCGGATATTCTTTCCTACGTTGTTGAAGATTAATTGGCCATATGGTTTTGGGCTCATTTCTGGATTTTCTATTCTGTTCTATTGATTTACGTGTCTATTTTTGTGCCAGTACCACACCATTTTGATCAGTACAGTTTTATAATATAACTTGAAGTCCAGAATTGTGATATCTCCAGATCTGATTTTCAGAAATAGCAGTTCTTTTTTTTTAACCTCCTTTCCTCCCTCCCTCCTTTCCTCTCCTCCTTTCCTCCCTCCCTTCCTTCCTTCCTTCCTTCCTTCCTTTCTGCCTGCCTTCCTTCCTTCCTTCTTCCACTCTAACCCAGTGTGGGGCTTGAAGTCACAACCCTGAGATCAAGAGTTGAATGCTCTACCAACTGAGTTAGCCAGACACCCTCAGAAGTAGAAATTCTTAACCATGATAAAATCCCATATTTGTAGTTAGCTGGAGGAGATCTTGAGAATTTGTCTAGTCCAATTCAATCCTCATTATTTACAGATAGGAAAACAGAGACTAGGAGAGTTGAAATGATGCTGCCTTGATTACATGGCTGGTAAGTTTATATTCAAGACTATAGTCCAGTTCTTCAGATTACTAGTCCAGTATGTTTTTAGGAAAAAGCTCCTTGAGCTTAATTGGGTAACTGAGAATTGTGTAATTAGGTGGCTAAAGCAACAGATAAAGGACATTGCATTTTTGGTCATGTTTGTAATGTTTCAGAATACGAGGATCATGGAGCAAGGAGCCAAGTAGCATTGTAGTATGTGAATGAAATATGAAGGATTTTGGCAAACGATATGGCAGTGTAAATTAAGAGAAAATAATATGCTTCTCTAATCTAAAATAATTTTCAAGGAGAGATATCAGTGTGACACTTTATCATTTAAGTGTTGGTAATTCTCTTAGTTGATAACTCTTTGGCTTCTAACAAGTGAGAGAGAGGGAGAGAAAGATGTCTTTTTCTCAGTACAGTTTTGTTTTTTCTCTTTTAAGTACTAAACAAACAAAAAAAGTGCTTCCAAATTGCTAGGCTTATTTACTTTGAGAAGACATGTGCAATTGTTTTTCTCAGAACAGTCTTGTAGATTATTCTCTTACTGGTTAGAGAGGAGGGGAGGGAGATTTTGGATTGTGTAGACTACTCTCAGTTCATCAGAAAGGCCGTGACATGTGGAGAAAGCCCACACACTTGATCAGGACCTGGATGTTTTTAAAACTTTTTCTTGATGTTGTTTTGATTTCTCTGTTTCTAACTAATATGAATGGGAATAAATAATGATCAGACCATTTTGGAAGGTTGATGAATTCTAACTAGTTAATAATAAGACCTTTTTAGCTAACTATATACAACACGAATAAATGCCTGCTATTTCTTTCATTGGGGAATCATTAATCTGTTCTCATTTTCCTCCTTAAGGTTATTAAGAAAATAGAACTGGGATTCAAACACTTTTATAGAGGGAATATCACTTACTGGTTGATAACATTGCACCACCACTATTATATTCAAATAGTAATTTCAGTTATTACTATTAAGGCTTTTATAATAAAGATTTTTAAATATATGAGAATATGGAAGAAGCATGCAAGTCATTTTACTCTTACTCGTACTCTATTTTAATAAAAGCAAAGGAGAGAAACTTAAGGGGTTAATTTTGATACTCTTAGAGTTTTTATCTGTAAGGAGGTACTAAAGTTTTAATTATAATTTAATAAATACTTGAAAAACACAAAGCAAAACCCAGTTCATAGGGTTAATATATGATTCTTATATCCCTATAAAGATAAAAACAAATATTACCATAATCAAGTTTTAGAAGGAGCACGTTATTTGACATTTGCAGGAATAAAGAAAGTGTCGCCAATTATTCTGTTTTGACTGAACAGACTTTGGTAATTAATTCATTTCCCCAGATATTTGTCCATTTATTGTGCTATATTAAAATGTTAATATTTCTCTTTACAACTGCAATTATTATAGTTGTGCTCTGGGGAAAAAACCCTATTAAAATATGTTCTTAATTTGCATGTTCATAATTCTATCACAAGGCCCATTTTAAAAATAGTTTGTTCATTTATATATTTTTAATTCATTAATGGTATATAAATGATTTCCCTTTTATTGTTTTTTAGTTAATAGAAAAATATTTTAAATAGTAAAAGTCCCCAAAATTATAAAGGCAAACTTGTTGAATTAGGTAAGACCATATTAACCCAGGGTGCCTTTTGTAAATTTCCTTTTGTAAATTTCTTAACTGCTACATTTATGTGCTCTGATTATCAGTCAAGAGATATTTGATATCTTTATTCATATAAATACTGTTTGTGAATGTTTATGCTAGTTGATTTTTATTCTTATTTAGATATAATGCAGTAAGTGATTGGCTTCTATCTTCCAGCCCTTGTTTCTAAGGGAGGTATGGGGGGAAGGGGAGGTTTGGTGGGGAGACTTTCCCTGTAGGAGCAGGGAGATGAAAGGTGGACTCTGAGCCCAGTCTCCCAGGAACAGGGTAACAGAACTAGAGCCAACTAACTGAGGTTTTCTGTGATCATCCCTGCTTTTCTGCAAGTCTAGCCAGCCCTAGGACTCACAAATCATTGTCATGTGTACTGAAGTCTGGAGAGGACAGCTGTCAGTAGGTGGTGCCAAACTGCAGCCAGTTGAATCCCTCAGACCCCCAGTTCATTGGCGAGTTTTGCCCTTCTCCTTTGATTGATTTAGAAATAACGAGACCCTGTACCTAACAGGGTTGAATATTTTTGGATCCTACTTATTTTGTTTACTCTGTGTAAAAACAGTGTTTATATGAGAAAAATATCTACAAGCACCATAAAAATTGAGAGGAAAAAGAATCGAGAAAGCAGTGGGATTTCTCAGCAGTAATATGAGTTTTTTGAATTTTCATAAAGCAAAGGAGCCAAAATTTAATACATTTATTCGAGTAAGGCTGGGATACTATCCAGTGGTATCAAACAATATGATATATTTAATCACAACCCTGTAGTTTTTAATACTTCTTAGGAAGTATTACCTCCAGGAATATTCTGGAATATAGAAACTTATTTGGGGCTTTGGACTCAGAGTGGATTTCTAGAGCAATTGTGTCTTAAACAGATTTCCTCACTCTTGGGGGTGGGGACTCATGGAAGAATTGTCTAGCTATATTGTGTGTGCCTAATTACTCCTATTTCATTTAGGCTTTGCTTGCAGTAAAATTAGTGGATCTTTTAGGCATCCTCCAAAAGATAGGCTGGTACCTACAGACAGTCAGATAGAATAGGACTCAGCTGTGACCATTAGTGATATACAATAATTTTCTTATAGCTTATGAAGTAAACCCACCTGGTTTCTATCCATTTATCTTAGATAAATGAAAAAATTAATTACCCTACACTAAGTGAAAGTGGTAAGAAATGAGTACTCTATTTCAAAATCAAATTGACAGTCTTAATAACTTAGAGAATCTAGAAAAAAATGCAGAGTTTTTTCCTATACAGTGAAATTTTCAACCTGGTGTATCATGAATGTGCTAACTGGTTAGCTAATGAAATTGCATCTTTGTTTCAAGACTTTTTTGTAACTTTCTACTATTATAAAGTCACACTAATTCCTGCTTTAATTATATATATTTCCTATATAGTTCATGGGGAATTGTTAACATGTTGCATTTAGAAGTCAGAGACTGATTTTCCTAGATGAACTTGTATACGTTTCTTACACATGGAAATGATTTTAAGGAGGCATCATGAAACTTGCTAATTCAAGTGTGGTTTGTGGACTACATCAGCAGCATTGACATCACTTGGGAGCTTGTTAGAAATGCAGAATCTCAAGTTCCATCTCAGACCTACTGAATCAGACACTGAGATGTAGCTCTGCAATATGTGCTTTATCAAGACCTCCAGATGATTTTAATGCATGTGAAAGTGTGAGAAACACTGCTTTAAGGGAGATATATCTTTCCTTGCACACTTCCACCTGCCAACACTCACATTCTTCCTAGGAATATTGCTGCTGTGACCGGCAAACTTTAATCCTTAGTTAGAAAGTGTAGTATTCTTTCTCCTTATATGTGTGCCCATAACATTTCCCCAGTGTTATCAGAATAGTAAAATACAGAAATTTGCATTAGGTTGGGAATCTTGCAATGAGAAAAGAAGAGAGAGCACCTTAAGTGATAGCTGATGATTATGCTGGTTTTTACCTCCCTCAGGAGTAATTCACATTTTGCCCTGTGCCTGGTGAAGAAGTTTTGACTGTAGCCACAATTGCTTTTAGCTAGTTATACAGCAGGTGGTTTTTTGATCTTGAAAAAAATGGAGAAAATTCCAATTATTGTTAGAATAAAAATAATAAAAAGTTTTCTTTTGGACAACTGGAATCATATTTCAGGTGTTCAGGTGGAAGGAAATCAGGGGAGAAGAGGAGATAGAGAAAGCCATTCAGCAAAAGTGCTTTTTCTTATGGCAAAAATGACAGCAGTATATACACTCTTGGCTTTTTATTTATTTTTTAAAAAATTTTAAATTTAAATTTCAGTTAATATACAGTGCAGTATTGGTTTTTGGAGTAGAATTCAGTAATTCATCACTTTGTACAATACCCAATGCTCATCACAAGTGCCCTTCTTAATGCTCATCAGCCATCTGGCCCATCCCCCACCCACCTCCCTCCATCAACCTTCAGTTTGTTCTTTAAGAGTCTCTTATGGTTTATTTCCCTCTCTCCTTTTTTTCTTTTTCCCCTTCCCATATGTTCATCTGTTTTCTTTCTTAAATTCCACATATGAGTGAGATATTATGGTATTTGTCTTTCTCTGACTGATTTTGCTTAGCATAATATACTCTAGCTCCATCCATGTCATTGCAAATGGCAAGATTTCATTCTTTTTGGTGGATGAGTAATATTCCATTATATGTATGTATGTATATATATATAGTAATATATATATAGTTATATATATATATGTATGTATATATATATAGTAATATATATATAGTTATATATATATATATGTATGTATATATACACACACACACCACATTTTCTTTATCCATTCATCAGTCGATGGACATTTGAGTTCTCTCCATAGTTTGGCTATTGTTGATAATGCTGCTAGAAACATCAGGGTGCATGTACCCTTTCAAATCTGTATTTTTGTATCCTTTGGGTAAATACCTAGTAGTGCAATTCCTGGGTTGTAGGGTAGCTCTATTTTTAACTTTTTTGAGGAACCTCCATACTATTCTCCATAGTGGCTGCAGTGGTTTGCTTTCCCATCAATAGTGCATCACTCTTGGATTTTTAATATCCACATTATAAAACAAAAACTCTTTTGGGTACCCCAGTTGTTTTCTCCTATTTATTACCTCCACAGTGGTAATTTCTTTATGCATCAGATTACAAAGGAATTAATCATTATAGTCCAGAGCAGGATTTTTTTCCAGTTCCTAAAATCTACTTTTCATTTTGTAAATGGAGTTTTCTTCTTTTAAAAAGATTTCTTTTCTAAATTCTAGCCAGGAAGCCAGATGAATTGCTAGAATAAACTTTTGCCTTCTTCTTTTAGTCTCCCTCCCCCCAAAACTAGCTACGTAGGGCTTCCTTTTAAATAAATTTTGAAGTGTATTATTGTTTCCATTTTAAAAAGCTTAAAAATACAGGATTTTATTACTTATAATGAATCTAAATTTCCTAATGTGCTTCCTTTCCTTTAGAGATATTTTCACACCTACTCTACCCAGAAAAAGCAAGTTTTAGACAATGCTTATAATTTAAGGGAACAAACAAATACTTAAACAAATTTCCAAATAGGTTCAACCATTCTTCCAAGTTATCACTTTCTTGACACATTCTTTGTGAGATAAGACAAAGTGTTTCAAGTAGTTCAGATAACTGAGTTGTTGCAAGTTGCTATTGCCATAACAGAAGTTTTAGAATGGTCTTTTCTGTGGCCTTGACAGCTCAATGAAATAACAGAGGCTTGACAGACTTCACTGATATTGGAAAACAATAAAACCAATATATCCTGCAGCTGGAACTTTAAATTAAAAGCCCATCATGTTATCTTTGGTGGCTGTTCATTTGCTGGTTAAGAATCCCTTGGCATTTCTTTGAAACAGTATCTGATAACTCTGCTCTCTAGACTAACATTAATTTTCCTTTTCTTACTTTTTTAATAGCCAAACACACATACTTGGTTACCTGTAGATGTTTTTCAATTTCTGAAATAAGAAAAGTGCTTTTTAGGAAACATATATGCAGTACTTAAACATTAATAGAGAGATTTTACATCTTTTTTTTTTTAAAGATCTTATTTATTTGAGAGAGCATGAGCACACGAATGAGGGGAGGGGCAGAGGGAGAAGGAGAAGCAGACTCTCCACTGAGTAGGGAGCCCAACGCAGGGCTTGATCCCAGGACCGGGAGATCATGACCTGAGCTGAAGGCAGACTCTTAACCCACTGAGCCACCCAGGTGCCCCAAGAGATTTTACATCTTAATGTTAATCATTGAGTAGACAGATCCAAGAAATGTATAAGTACTATTAGATTATGCATTTTCAAATTGGTCTAAATAAAATCAGTCTAGAATATTCTCTTTTATAAGCAGAGATATCCCATAGTTGGTTCTACCATGTTAACTCACTCCTTGAGGTTGAGTCAGCTTCTTCAGTTAAATCATCTCCTTTGCTCCCAGGGTCTTTTCTTTTTCAGTTTTCCATGCTGCCACCATGGTTATCATCCAAACATACTGTTTAATTTCTCTGCTTTGAAAGTGTTGTGGGTTCCCCATTGCTAGCAGGATAAAGTCATAATAATCTTGTTATTATAGGATGCAAATCTCTTCCCAGGTTAGTCCTAATCCTCCAACATCATTTTCTTTTTTTTTAAAGATTTTATTTATTTATTTGACAGAGAGAGACACAGCGAGAGAGGGAACACAAGCAGGGGGAGTGGGAGAGGGAGAAGCAGGCTCTCCGACGAGCCGGGAGCCCGATGCGGGACTCGATCCCAGGACCCCGGGATCATGACCTGAGCTGAAGGCAGTCGCTCAACCAACTGAGCCACCCAGGCACCCACCTCCAACATCATTTTCTGTTTCTACTCATTTCTTCTCTGTTCTAACCACATGCAACTTCTTTGTAGTCTCCGAACAGTCCTTGTCGTAGAACATCCATGTGTTTGTTTCATGCTTTATGACCTTTGACTAAACTCTATTCCTTAGGGGCCTGTGACACCCCCATAACGGCATGTAATTAACAGAGGTTGATCCTGGTTCTTACTAAGCCAAGGTCTCTGGTCTTAAAGGCCATTTCTAGAAACATGATGTCTCTTGGCAACATGGGAGAATGTATAGGGTCCATAAATCTCCTGCCTAAAATCCTTTCATTTAGAAATTGTGTTTGTTGTGCTTTGTATAAAAGAGTAGGCAACAACTTTCTCCTCAGAATAGAACATGAAGTAACAAGAGTTGTGATTTGAAAGCCCTGGGGGCCAATAATTTTTACTCTGCTAAAAGCAATAAGAATGCTTATAATACCTCTCTCTCTGTCCTTCTTCGCCTCAGAATGGTGACTCAGGGCCACAGTGACCCAGCTGTGAGTAGCAGATGACCTCTCTGTTCATTGTAGAGTGAGTGATACCAGCTTTGGTGTTTTACTCCATTTGGGTACTTTAAGAATCTTACCTTCAGACAGAGGGTAGAGGCAAAGCAGGCAATAGATGGATATTGCTTGCTGCCATATTTGATAGAAAGTCAGGAAGACAAGTCCTCAATAGCTAGACCCTGCTCCTGTAGTTTTCTTCTTATCTAAAAGAATCACAGAACAGCATTGGCCAAAGAGAAGAAGCATTCTAGTTTTGAAGAACCAAGAATATACTCTATTCCCTTTGTATGGAATTAATAATTCTCTTTTCTGCCTGATCATCGATACCCTTTGAAGTTTCCTGATTTTTCTTCTCTACCAGGGAGAGTGCCTCTCTACTGAATTGTGCTCCAGCAGCTATTTTGTGTAATGCTTCTATTTTTTTAAGATTTATTTATTTATTTTGGAGAGAGAGAGCATGAGTAGGGGGAAGGGAGAGGGAGAGGGAGAGATTCCCCGTGGAGCACGTAGCCCAGAACCCTGACATCATGACCTGAGCTGAAATCAAGAGTTAAATGCTTAACTGAAGAAACCACCCAGGTGCCCCTGGTATAATGCTCCTATTACAGAGGTTTTATGTTATGTATGTCATTGTTATTTTTTTAACATCTCCCTCACTAACCTGTATCTCATGTGCTTTGGTATTTCCAGTACTTAGTATGTGCTTGGCTATAGAAAGTAGATAAGTAATATTGAGTGAATGAAGGACATGGCACAAATGAGCGAAAAGAAGTCAGGACATCTCTAAATCCTGGTATGTTGTTAAATTTTCCCTATTGCATTTTATAGATAAAACAAAGTGACTTTTATTACATGTGATTTATGCGCTAAGTGCTTTGAGTGACGTACAGATATCTAAGTCCCCAATTAATTTGGAAGCACTTCTAATATATACTTTTAAAAAGTAGTAGTAGGGAGTAAATGAATTTGGGTTGAATGAAATGTTTCTTGAATATTTTCACAAGAACTGGGCAAACTGGCAAGCCCATTTATTCATTTAACAAGCATTTATCGAGCACCAACTATGGGCCAGGCTTGGTGCTTGGATAATGAAGGTTAACAACACAGTCTTTGTTCATGAAACTTACAATTTAGAGTAATTATAAAGTAAATACAGAAATAATTGTTTAGAGAATTATATTAAGTGCTATGAAGAAAATTATCAAATATAATGATGATTATATTTTTTCAGTCTGGGAAAGAAATAGTATTTAGAAATTGGTTGCCTCAGTATGTAAATAAAGATATTTGGAAATTGATTCAGGATACCTTAAAATCTCAGCAAATGCTATATAACCAGAATTGTTTTGTTATCCTTAAAGGTGTTAATAAATGAAGCATTGTTATAGGGACCATTTTGATAAGGGGAATGACTTATTTTCTATTGAAATTTTTTATTCATGGTATTTGTACAAGCAAACATTTATATATATAAGCTCATATGTATATATATCATCATCATCATCAAGGAGAGAATAGCCATACATTCCCAGCTCATCAACAGTTTCCGTGTCTTAAGTGGTTTTCGTTTCATCTTTAATGCTGTTTTCTTACAAATGACAAGAGTATTGAATTGGAAGCCTATTGAAGAATTTTATTATCTTTTAAAATCTATTGTTGATGAGAATTGGGGCTGAATGCTTGCTGATAAATGTTAACAGTAATGTGAGGTGTCTACAAGAAGGCATCTATTTGTCTATTCATGTAAACATCCTCATTAGTCACACACTGAGGGAAAATGGGTGAAGGCGGGAGAGAGTAACAGAACACTCATTAGGGCTGATTGTGTTAATAGCCATTTGACCTAGATTTCATAGACCTACTAATTTTTTCAGTATTTACTGATCTACCTAACTGAAACAGCATTTATGCTCCTTAATAAGGAGATCCAGAGAGATCCAGAGAGATCCAGAGAGATCTGTGTCTGAAATTCAGACTATATTTCAAAGGAAGAGGATATGTGCATTCTCCATCAGTTATTATTTCTAGGCAATTCAATTTTTGATAAAGTAGTAGTTTGTGAGAACTGAGTGTCACCAGCCTTCATTCATTCAGCAAATATTGATTGAGCACCCATTACGTGCCAAGTCCTGTTCTTAGCATTGCATGTATGTAGGTAGGTATTCCATGGATCTGAGGGAATAATACACACCATCATCAGTCATCACGGTAATGTGAATTTTTTCTCATGTGCTGCCATTGTGTTGGCTCATTTCTTTATGTTGTATGTTTGGGGAGAAGTTTGCAATAGGACAGTAAAAGAATATTCAAGTTCTCCTTTTGAATTTGATTTAAAACTAAAGATTTTAATGTATTTTTGAATTAAATAAAACTCTATCCTGGGAATGCAGCACAAACTAGCCTTTGCTTTTCTCTGGGTTACCTTTGTTCTTTGACTTTCTCCCTGAGGTAGCAAAGAGAGCTCCCACCTCTCTTGTTTTTTATCAGCTGATGATTACCTTCTTTCCTCTATGTAAGTCTCCCCAAACACAGTGATGGGCTCTGTCTGGGTCAAGATGTTCTGATTGATTGTGCCCACCCCTGAGGAGAGCAAGATAGAGTAAAAATATTGACAGCCCTTATAGAATCACATGAAGTGAGAGGGAAGGGTAGCATGCTAATGGGGAAAAAAAGGGTGCTGTTTCCTGAGGAAGGACTTAAAGATGCTGGCAGGCAAAAACAACAGATGTCTATCACAAATATATGTAAAACTTAATTGTTTCTGTGTCTTATCTGAAGAAACATTCTAGATATATTAAAATTAATATATAACATTATATACTACTTTGCAAAATAAATTTGACCAAAGATAGTGAAATCAGGAAATTCTAACTTATATTAGAAATTACCTCTATTTAAAAGATTGAGATCTTCTTTTTGATTGAATAGGCATTTTAGAAAGAGTACTTCTCTTTTTCTCTTTGACAGATGCATTTTTGGATTTTAATTTTGGTATAATTTCAAAATTATAAAAATTCACAGGAGTAGTATAAGGAACTCTTGTTTACTCATATGCATTTTACCCAGATTTTTTGTTTACATTGTGTACTATTTATTCTCTTTCTTTTTTTGAACTTTTGGAGAGTAAATTGGAGACACCATGCTCTCTTTATCCTAAATACTTTATTGCATGTTTCTAAGAACAAGGATATTGTCCTGAATAACTTCAATATAGTTATCCACATCAGGAAATTTAATAACTGATACAATACTGTTAATCTAATTTAGAGTCTATACATACTTAGATTTTGTCAGTTGTCCCAAAATTATGACTATTTTTTCATAGTCCAGGATCCAACAAGGGCCACACATTGCATTATTTTCATGTTTCTTTAGTCTCCTTTAATCTGAAAGAGTCTCAGGTTTTCTTTGTGTTTCTTGACCTTGTTTTTTTTTTTTTTTAAGGGCATAGGCTGATATTTGCAAGAATATCCTTCAATTTGGGTTTGTCTCATATTTTCATGGTTAAATTCAGGCTATGAATTTTTTTAGTATCTTTTAAATTGAAGTATAGTTGACATACAATGTTGTATTAGTTTTAGGTGTACAACATAGTGATTCAACAACTCTGTACCGTATGGTATGCTCACAGTGTAGCTACCATCTGTCACACTGTTATAATACCATCAACTAACTATATTTCCTATGCTGAAGCTTTCATCCCCATGACTTTTTCATTCCATAACTGTAAACTGTACCTCCCACTCCCCTTCACCCGTTTTGCCCATTCCCTCACCTCTCTTCCCCTACCCCTCTCTCCTCTGGCAATGATCAATTTGTTCTCTGTATTTATGGGTCTATTTCTGTTTTTGTTTGTTTGTTTGTTCATTTGTTTTGCTTTTTAGATTCCAAATATAAGTGAAATCATATGGTATTTGTCTTTTTCAGTCTGACTTATTTCACTTAGTATAATACCCTCTAGGCCCATCCATGTTGTTGCAAATTTCAAGGCCTCATTCTTTGTTATGGCTGAATAATATTCCATTACACACCCACATACATACACACACACATACACACCTTCTTTTTTTACAAAAATTTTGTTTTTTAAAGATTTTATTTATTTATTTGACAGAGAGAGAGACAGCGAGAGCAGGAACACAAACGGGGGAGTGGGAGAGGGAGAAGCAGGCTTCCCGCGGAGCAGGGAGCCCAATGTGGGGCTCGATTCCAGGACCCTGGGATCATGACCTGAGCTGAAGTCAGACGCTTAACGGCTGAGTCACCCAGGTGCCCCATACACACCTTCTTTATCCATTCATCTATCAATGAACCCTTAGGTTGCTTCCATATCTTGGCTATTGTAAATAATTATGCAGTAAACATAGGGGTGCATATATCTTTTTGAATTAGTGTTTTCATTTTCTTTGGGTAAATACCCAGTAGTAGAATTACTAGATCATATGGTATTTGTATTTTTAGCTTTTTGAGGAACCTCCGTACTGTTTTCCACAGTAGCTGCACCAATTTACATTCCCACCAACAATACACAAGGGTTCCTTTTTCTTACGTCCTTGTTAACACTTATTTCTTGTCTTTTTTTCCCATAAGCAATATTTTATTTATTTATTTATTTTTTAATTAAAATTTTTTTATTATGTTCAGTTAGCCAGCATATAGAACATCATTAGTTTTTGATGTAGTGTTCAATGATTCGTTGGTTGCGTGTAACACCCAGTGCTCTTGTCTTTTTGATTCTAGCCATTCTGACAGGTGTAAGGTGATATCTCATTGTGGTTTTGATTTGCATTTCCCTGATGATGAGTGATGTTGAGTATCTTTTCATGTGTCTTTTGGCCATCCATGTGTCTTTTTTGGAAAAATATCTATTCAGGTCCTCTCAAGCTATGAATTTTTAATAGGAATAGGACAAAAGTGATATTGTGTCCTTCTCAGTGTGCATATATTGTTTTGTCCCAATATTAGTGATATTAATCACACAAACACACACATCTATATTTCTATATCTATATTAATATTTATACTTATCTATATGTTAAAAAGTATGAGTTTATTCTGATGTCAACATCAATACATTCATTTGTTCATCATACACTCTTTTTTTTGAGTTTATACAACATGCAGAGCACCTTATTAGTCACTCTGGAGAATTAAGGCAGAGTAAGAGAAAATACTTGTGTCAGAAAGGTCTTATTAATCTGATTGACTTCTTTCATTTGGTGACAGAAAGCATAATTTTTTAAGATTAAGAAGAGATATTCAGTTTGTAAAAGAAACCCAGAGAAGGGTTGTGTAAATTGCAGGCTTACTATACCTAAAAACACAAAGCTCATGAGGTGTAGAGAGGTATGCCTGATCCACATGGGACTGAAGGAAAGGTGCCCTTGTGGTTAATTTTCTGAAGCTGATATATTATTGTACTTGAGGCATATTTACTTTTCAGATACAATCTGTGAAGATGTTAGAGTAGATGCAGGTTAGTTTACAAAAAAAACACTGATGTATTGGGTTGTAGAAAGAAATTAACTTCATGAGTTATCCATGAAATTATAATTATAGGGAAAAATCTCTATGGCTGAATTTATGATGGAATGTTTTCCATTTTATATTAATGTTCCTCACTATTAAATGTAACATCCTGAAACCTGCAAAGTAATAGTAGTATCTCACATTTTATAGTTCTTTTACTTTAGTATTAGTGAAAGACCTTGTCTTTCTTGCCATCCCGTGTAGCAAGCTTTATAGATTTTATTGATGATTCAGATGACTGAGAGAAATTCAACTTCTTCTTTTTTAACTCCCTAGACTTTCTTTAGTGAAGAGGAACTAACATTTAGAACAGTGTTCTGAATTTTAAGGTGAAGTTGATGTTATTTCATTGTGAAGTAGAGACATTTAGATGTACACTCTATCAACATTTACATTTATGCTATATCTGTGGCATACTCTATTATTTTATAGTAAATACATTAGAATTATTTTTCTTCTTTAAATTTTTATTTTTAGTTTTTTAAAAAAGATTTTATTTATTTATTTGACAGAGAGAGACACAACAAGAAAAGGAACACAAGCAGAGGGAGTGAGAGAGGGAGAAGCAGGCTTCCTGCTGAGCAGGGAGCCTGATGCGGGGCTCGATGTGGGGCTCGATGCGGGTCTCCATCCCAGGACCCTGGGATCATGACCTGAGCCGAAGGCAAGCGCTTAATGACTGAGCCACCCAGGCACCCCTGGAATTATTTTTCTTAACAACAGAAACTGTTAACTATTGATAAAAGACAATCTTTACTAATCTTTACTTCAAGTGACTCATTAGCTCCTGAACAATAAACATTATATTCCATTAGTAATAAGGGCAGAGTCAATTATTCTACCATTTGGTTGAATGTCTTATAACAAAACTCTATGACCTTAGAAAATAAAGATATTACAAGCTAACTCATAAAGTACCTATTATCTACCAGGAACCATTCTAAGTGTGTTACATGTATGAGCTTACTTAATCCTCCTAAAACTCCTATGAGGTAGATACTAATATTCTAATTTTTAGGTATGGCACAGAGAAGTTTAATTACTTTCTAAAGTCACATAGCTACAAAAGGTGGAACTGGGATTTGAACTTATCCCAGGAATAGATAGGCGAATCTATCTTGTGAGTCTGGGGTCCTAACAAATTGCCTCTATCCAGTTACTAATTGGACTAACTTAGTCCTGCAAAGTTTTTGTACTATGTTATAATTTAGAATAATGTATAATTTAGACATATTGAAAGATACTACTTTAATAATAATTTAAAAATTCATGCTATCGTGTATAATTTTTACAGCCATTTGTTCTTAAATTTGTTTTAGGTGATTGGAAGTACAAACTGCAGAAATAGATTTAAATGCTTTTTCATTAGTAAAAATAAAATGCTGCTAGTTTGTTAGTTGATACTGGCTTTTAATGTATCCTGTTTAACCCTGAAGGAACACTAGTACATTAGATATGTGCCTAATTTAAAAAGGAATTTATGAATATAGTTACTGTACTGTTGTTTTTATAAAAGAATAAAATTTGAATCATAACTCTGGAGTATCTCAGTTCACACATATGTTCCCTGGCAAAGGAAAGATTGAAATTACATTGGTTTCTAAATTTCTGAAGACCAATTAGTTTGCTGATATTCATTTACATTCTTCCCTGAATATGAGAAAGTACTTTAATTTACTTGCAATTGATTACAGAATTACTCTAGAGGCATGTATAGAAGATTGAAAAAAAATTTTTTTTGGTTTGAAGGCAAGGGTGATGTATGTTACAGTATTACTCTATCTAATTAGGTAATCCATTTAAGATTTATTCTATTAAATATCTTCATTGTTCCATTTTATGTGGATGGAGACACAATGTGGTGTAGCAGAACAAGTATTGGATTAGTCCTAGTTCCCAACTTAGACATGGAATCTTAAATGAAGTCATTTAACATTTGAGCCTTGGTTTTCTCATTTGTAAAATGGGACTAATAAGCCCTCCTTCCACCTCACCTAGTTGTTGTGAGGACTGTCTGAAACCATGTATGCAAATTTATTTTTAAGCATTTTCTGAAATGTTGTTTAAAGGCAGTGTTCTTCATTAATGAAGGTAGAAAGCCATAAATTATAGTTTAGCTTAATTAGACATTATTTTTAAAATTATTGAACTACATACACACACATACACATACATACATATATATAGTAATGGCTATTGCAGTATAATTTACATTACCATAAATTTTTCTATTTAATGTGTACAATTATGTTATTTTAGTAAGTTTACAGAGTTGTGCAATTATTACCATAATCCAATTTTTGGAATACTTTTGTCACCCCAAAAGATCCTCTATTCCTGTTTTTAGTTATTCCCTATTCCCACCTCTAGTCCCAGCCAGCCACTGATTTAATTCTGTATTTTTGGATTTGACTTTTCTTGACATTTCATTTAAGTGGTCTTTCCTGAGGTGCCTGGGTGGCTCAGTTGGTTGAACATCTGCCTTCAGCTCAGGTCATGATCACAGGGTTCCTGGGTCGAGCCCCGCATTGGGCTTTCTGCTCAGCGGGAAGTCTGCTTTGCCCTCTGCCTCTCCCCCTGGCTTGTGCTCTCTCCCTCTGTCTCTCTCTGTCAAATAAATAAATAAAATCTTAAAAAAAAATGGTGTTTCCTGTATGGCTTCTTTTACTGCATAGAATAATTTTGAGGTTCATCCATGTTGTAGTTATGTATCAGTACTTTTTCTTTTTTAATGCTGAGTAATATTCCATTACATAGATACACCACATATTCTTTAATCCATTCATTAGTTGATGGACATTTGGGTTGTTTCCACTTTTTGGCCATTATGAATAATGTAATTATGGACAATGTGTACAAATTTTTATGTGGACATATGCTTTTATATTGAACTATACTTATGCTGATATTTGGATGGGAATTTGATTTTATTCACCATATGCAATGTTTCAAATGGAAAGATTATAAAGAATTTAGCATATTTTCCTCAAGTTATATCAAATGGGTTGTGAATTGGCAACCTTCAGTAAGGTATTTTTTTTCTCTTATATACGAATGAAACATTATCTTTATAATATACAACAACCTTATTTCTTCTGTAAGAGTTATTTCCTTTCTCCTGTTTATTTTTTTGCATAAAACTAAATGACTCTATAGGGACTTTGAGGGTGGGTCCCCTCTGAAAACTCAGACCCTGATTTAATACCTTCCCTTTCCTCAGACTTCTTTAAAAAAAATTTTTTTTTTTAAGATTCTATTTATTTATTTGAGAGAGAGAGAGAGAGCACAAGATGGGGGAGGGTCAGAGGGAGAAGCTGACTCTCTGCTAAGTGGGAAGCCCAATCTGGGACTCCATCCTGGGACTCCGGGATCATGACCTGAGCTGAAGGCAGTCGCTTAACCAACTGATCCACCCAGGCACCCCCCCTTTCCTCAGACTTTTAATTTATAGGCCTACCTCATTTTATTGTGCTTCACTTTTTGGCATTTCACAGGATGTTGTTTTTTTTTTGTAGTTTTTAATTTTATTATGTTATGTTAGTCACCATACAATACATCATTAGTTTTTGATGTAGTGATCCACGATTCATTGTTTTCATATAACACCCAGTGCTCCATGCAGTATGTGCCCTCCTTAATACTCATCACTGGGCTAACCCATCGCCCCACCCCCCTCCCCTGAAAACCCTCAGATTGTTTCTCAGAGTCCATAGTCTCTCATGGTTCATCTCTCCTTCCAGGTCCCCCCCCTTCATTTTTCCCTTCCTTCTCCTAATGTCCTCCATGCTATTCCTT
>NC_138374.1:52756615-52773737 GCF_054177405.1 Leptonychotes weddellii
GGAATGTATAGAGTCGAAATTATTGACCAGAACCCAAGCAAGATGCACCTGTTTTCTTGGGACCTTAGGGTTGCTGGCCTCTTGTTTTCCCAACGTGTCTTCTGCGGGAGGGGCCTGCCGCACTGTTACTCAGGCAACCCTGTTTGGGCGGAGTTGCCCTGCGCCCGTGTGGTGGGGGATGGGCTCAGTGGGAATCAGTCTTTGGGGCTTTTGTTCTCTGGCGCCTTTCCCTGGCGGCTTTCCACGTCTCTTCCGCGAGTCAGAGCAGAAGAGACCGTTTCCAACCCTCTGCCTCAGAGCAGAGAGACCTCAGTCTGTTCTTCAGTAGCTGTCCAGGCCACACCGTCTCCGTTTCTGTCCGTGCTGCTATAAACTGCAGCGTCCTGGGTTGTGCGCCCCTCCGCAGCGCTCCCAGTCCTGCCTCCAGGTCGGGGCACGTCTCTGCCCTTTGTGCTTCTAAAACCGCCAGCCGCTCCCAATTCGCCCGCGCGCGCGACTCCGCTACATGGGGTTTCCACTCCCGGGGGTTGCAGTTCAGCGGCGGGACCCCAGCGCACCGGGTTTCCGTCTCAGAGGCTGCAGTTTGCCTGTGCGCGACCGTCGCTCCGGTTTCTGTCGGGGGGCCTGCGGTTCGCGTGCGCGCGACCCCTCCAGTCTGGTTTTCCACCCCGGGGACTGCCCTAAAGTCCTTTCCCGACGCTACCGGTCTGCGAGTCTGTGCCCCGTCCGCAGCGTGCGAGGCTGTCACTCACCGGCGGTGTAGGATCCCCACGGTCAGGCACCCTCCCGCTGCCGTTTATCCTCCGATATCTGCCCGCAGAATCATGGCTCTCCGCTTCCTACCTCAAAACTAACTGCCTGCGATATTCTGTTTGTAGAGATCCAGATCTTCTTACATCTCAGGCTGGTTTCGTGGGTGCTCAGAGTGGTCTGGTAGATATCCAGCTAAATTCCGGGGACCAGTTGAAATAGGGTCCCCTACTCCTCCGCCATCTTTCCCCCCATCAGGATGTTGTGTTTTTTACAAATTAAAAGTTTGTTGCAATTCTGTGTCAAGCAAGTCTGTTGGCACCATTTCCTCACTACCTGTCTCTGTGTCACATTTTGGTAATTCTTGCACTATTTGAGACTTTTTTTTGCCATTATTACATTTGTTAATGGTGATACGTGATCAGTGATCTTTGATGTTACTATTGTAATTGTTTTGGGGCACCATGAGCTGGGACTATATAAGATGGCAAACTTAATTAATAAATGTTGTATGTGTTTTGAATCCTACTGACTGGTCATTCTCCTGTGTCTCTCCCTTTACTCAGACCTCCCTATTCCCTGTGACACAACAATATTGAAACTAGGCTGATTAATAACCTTCAGTGGCCTCTAAGTGTTCAAGTGAAAGAAAGAGTATGCATCTCTTATTTTTAGTTCAAGGTAGAAATGATTAATCTTAGTGAAGAAGGCATGTCAAAGATCATTTGAAAACTAGGCCTCTTGTGCCAAACAACCAAGTTGTGAAAGCAAAGGAAGGGTTCTTGAAGGAAATTAAGTGTTGCCCCAGTGAACATATGCATAAGAAAGTGAAATGGCCTTATTGCTGATATGGAGAAAAGTTAGTGGTCTGGATAGAAGGTCCAACCAGCGAAAACATTCCCTTGTGCCATAGTCTAATCCAGAGCAAAGCCCTAACTCTCCTTAATTCTATGAAGGCTAAGAGGTGAGGAAGATGCAGAAGAGAAGTTTGAACTAGCAGAGGTTGGTTCATGAGTTTAAGGAAAGAAACCATCTCTATAACATAAAAGTACAAGGTTAAGGAAGCAGCAAGTTATCTAGAAGATCGAGCTAAGATAATTAATGAAGGTGGTTATGCTCAACAACAGATTTTCAGTGTTTTGGAAGAATAGTCTATAGGAAGAAGATTCCATCTAGGACTTTCATAGCTAGAGAGGAGAAGTCAATGCCCAGCTTCAAAGCTTCAAAGGACAGGCTGACTCTCTTTTAGGGCTTAATGCAGCTGGTGACTTTAAGTTGAAGCCAGTGTTCTTTACTGTTCTGAAAATCCTAGGGCCCTTAAGAATTATGCTTAATCTACTCTGCCTGTGCTCTGGAAATGGAACAACAAAGCCTGGATGGCAACACATCTGTTTACAGCATGGTTTACTGAATATTTTAAACCTACCATTGAGAACTACTGCTCAGAAAAAGATTCCTTTTAAAATATTACCACTCATTGACAATGTACTGGGTAGCCTAAAAGCTCTGATGGAGATGTATGAGATTAATGTTGCTTTCATGTCTGCCAACACAGCATTCATTCTGCAGCCCATGGATCAAGGAGTCATTTCAACTTTCAAGTCTTATTATTTAAGAAATACATTGTATAAGACTATAGCTGCCATAAATTGCGATTCCTCTGATAGATCTGGGCAAAGTAAATTGAAATCCTCTGGAAAGGATTCACCATTCTAGATGCCATTAAGAACATTCATGATTCATGGGAAGAGGTCAAAACATCAACATTAACAGAAGTTTGGGAGAAGTTGGTTCCAACACTCAAGGATGACTTTGAGGGGTTTGAGACTTTAGTTGGAAGAAGTAATTGCAGGTATGGTAGAAATAGCAGGAGAACTAGAATGAGAAGTGGAGCCTGGGACTGAAGTGAAGATGGGACTAAATTGTTGCAATCATATGATAAAACTTTCATGGATGAGGAGTTGCTTTTTATGGATGAGCAAAGCAAGTGGCTTCTTGAGATGGAATCTACTCCTGGTGAAGATGCTGTGAAGAGTGTGTGAAGAGTGAAGTGCTCTCAAATGGCAACAAAGGATTTAGAATATTACATAAACTTAGTTGATAAAGGAGCAGCAAGTTTTGAGAGGATCAACTCCAAGAAGTTCTACCATGGGTAAAATGCTATCAAACAGCATTGCATGCTACAGAGACATCATTCGTGAAAGGAAGAGTCAACCAATGCAACAAAGTTGTCTTATTTTAAGAAATTGCCACAGTCACCCCAACCTTTAGCAACTACCACCCAGTCAGCAGCCATCAACATTGAGACAAGACCCTCCACCAGCAAAGAGCTTACAACTTGCTAAAACCTCAGATGGTAGTTAGCATTTTATATCAGTAAAGTATTTTTAAATTAAGGTATATACATTGTTTTTTAGATATAATACTATTGTATACTTAATAAACTACAGTATAGTATAGGCATAACTTTTATGTGCCTGGGAAACTAAAAAATTAGACTAGTGTTATTGCACTATTTATTTTATTGTAGCTACCTGGAACTGAAACCTCAATATTTCTGAGTATGTCTGTATTTAGATTTTCTTTCTTTCTTTTTTTTTTTTTTAAGATTTTATTTATTTATTTGACAGAAAGAGAGACAGTGAGAGAGGGAACACAAGCAGGGGGAGTGGGAGAAGGAGAAGCAGGCTTCTCGCTGAGCAGGGAGCCTAATGCAGGGCTCAGTCCCAGGACCCTGGGGATCATGACCTGAGCTGAAGGCGGACGCTTAACCCCTGAGCCACTCAGGCGCCCCATAGATTCTCATTATATATTTTTGTCTTAGTGTTGATAATCCCTGGCTTTTGTACTATCCCTGGCGTGTTTATGATATCACTATTTTAACATGTGATCCCTAGTAAATGGTGTTTTTTGTTTTGTTTATTTTCAATTTTTGTTTTGGCCTAAGAATAGTTTATATGAAAATTTTGTATCTGAAATAAACAGTAGTAGTCCAGAGTCATGTTATTAGATAAGCTTTCAGAGTTTAGGATGCTAATAAAGACTTTTAATTGCCAGTTTCTTAATTTTAAATTTCTTTGTAATTCTGAAGTTCTTTTCTAAGTGATTGAAATTTAGCCTATGTGGGTTAGTATTTTAAAAGAAAAGCCCAATAAATTTGCATCCTTATAATACTTTGTAGGGCATTATATTACATATTTTTTTAGCACCAGTTTGGTAAATTGTAGTTAGGGTGGTATAAGTGCCTATGGGAATTACAGACATACACTAGAATTCACTTGTCTGTGTATATAACTTTGGGGTTATTTTTTAAAAATTGAGTGGTGTATTATTTATTAGCACTTAAAAGTTTTCTACCTGAAAAAAAATTCTTTGTTTGGTTACCAAACAAAGTGGTATGATCTCAATATCATCTTTCCACAAAATGTTCATTTTATAGATATTAGGGTATGCCATTTGTCAGGGGACAAGATTTGGTATTTGGAACTATTTTCCCATGAGTTGTTCATTTTGTTATCCTCAAAATTAACACAGATTCAAAATAAATGCATCTATAAGCTTATTTCTGAGTTCATAATCAGTTATTTGTAAAATTTGTTTAAAAGTAAATCTATTCAAGGTATGAGACAATTACATTTTGTACTTTCTAGTTATACGGAACACTTACAGGTGTTAAAATAGATTGTTAGATATGGGAAAAATTAGTTATAAATGACAAGCGCTCACAAAGAGTTAAAATTCTTATTGACATCTTGAAAGTCTTGCTGTACATATTCAAGAGTTTATTTGATTTAAAGGACTTTAATCAAGAGATAAATTCTTCCACTTTTTCTGACTCTCTAGCATATGCATAGTACAAGAATGCACACTTAATCGAAGGTACGAATAAGTGTTGTGTGAGATACAGAAGTTTGAAACAATCTCTGTTACCTTGGTGCTTATAGTTATCTGGGAGGTATGACAAGTATCAGAAATATAAGACAAACTTTGGAGGAAGAGATTGCCTATAGTCCGAAGAATCAAGGAAGCCACCCTAAAGGGTACAGTATCATTTTAACAAGATGCAATGGAAGGTGCTCCAGCTAGAAGAAACCTTAGGAAAGAAGTTGCAAAGGTAGAAAAGCATAAAATATTCAGTATGTTTGCATCATAGGATAGGAAATGATGTTGAAAAAGTTAGGAAGGACCAGCGCATGGAGGGCCTTCATTGCCTTAGCAAGAACTGCAAATTTTAATTCATTACCAATAAAATGACTTAAAATTTTGATCAGAGTCTAGGAAATTTAATGTGGCAATTGTGTATTGATGCATTTAATGAAAATACTGATACAATTCCATAAAACTAATAATAATGTTTTAAAATTTGACTGTAAGTGGTATTTGTAAGTCTTTACTAATTCAACTATGTTGATTTTTCTCACAATTAAACACAATAAAATTATATAGCTGCGGTGATAATTTTATCAAGATGAAGCTGATGATGATAATATGTTAATGATAGTATCTATAAAATTTCAAGTCAAATGCTGGAAGTATCTCATTTAATATTTTATTTTGGATGTTCTCTTGATGTATGCAAGTTAATGTTGGTATTTGTCTTTAGATAATTTTCTAATTTTTAAACAATAATAGTTTCAAAAATTCACTGTTACTTCATAATATTAAAAAAAATTTAGTCCGCTTAATACGTTTAAAGGAGCTCTGAAGTGGAAAATGAAACTTCTGGCTCTGCCATTAAACTAGGTGTATCCTTGAGGTCCCCCTCAAAGCTTCTGCTTCCTTGTTTGTAAAATAGAGAAATAATTTGATTCATATAGGTTGTTGGGGGATTAAATTGGATAATGAATTTAATGTAAATGTTCAAAAATCTTAGCTATTGTTGTTAATGTAACTTATCATTTAGAATCTGTTATTATAATCTGAAAATGTTTCTTGGCTTTCAGATTCCCAAACTTGTTCCATCATGTTCTGTCTAGTTCTGTTTGCACTCTTCCAATATAGATTTTACTATGATATGCTAATCTAACTTTAAGGGAAAGTGCTGGATCTAAATTTTCTACCACTTCCCTGCCTCCTGCTGTCAGCACCATAGTGTTCATGTTTTGTATTAATACTCTGAAGGGAATTTATGAGAATAATTAGTTCTGTTTTGCTTATATTAGAGCTGGTTATCTTAATTCTTACTTAGTGGGAGGTGCATCCCCTGCCATCCACTTGGCTCCCTGTCCACAGCTTTAAATTACGTGGAGAAGAAAATGATTATAAATGGCTTCTTCCTGTGGTGTCCCTTATACCCCTCTCCTAACAAACAGTCTCTTAGATTTTGCTCATCAGTTTCTCCTTGTGTCGCAGTCTAGGAGAGATGTTCCATCTGGTGGTCAACTTGCAAAGAGATTTCCTTTAAGCATCATTAGCTTATGGTTAAGAACTAGATTTATTTTTAGAGAAGTAACTTTAATTGGTCATATTTTTTACTGAACAAGTTTTTGTATGTGAAAAGAAATTGCTATGATTTTTTTTCATGTTTAAGGGAAAGATACTAATAAAATATATATTTGGGGAAATACAGCACATAAATATTTAAGATAAACATGGGGAGAAAATCTATATGCATAAAAATTGGGATTTTGTTGGTGGTGAATAACTGATACAGTATATTATGCTTTTGACATGTTTGGGCACATAAGCCAAATTTTATAGAATTTTTGATTTATATTCTTGTGATAGCTTTTCCAATTTATCAGTTCTTTGCCTATTATGTGCCTGCTGAGCATGAAAGGCACTTTTGAGATATGTAGTAATAAAAAAAAATGCCACAGAAACATTGGCCCAGGGGATAGGCTTTCTCTAGAAATAACTTGAATAACTATAGTTGCTTTAAACAATTTTTTGTGGATACTTGATGTTCCCTCCCTGTATTTTTATGTGAGTTAGTAATCAGAATCCTGTTTGACTATCAGCCTAGAGGTGAGAAGCATCATTCTAATATAGATATTATAATGCAACAGCTGGCTGAGTCATACAGGACCAAAATGACCTTAGCTGGTATTGTGCAGGAATATTTTAAGATTTTGGAGAATGACTTTTTTCTTGCCAAAAAGTAATTCTGTGTAGGTACTGTGTAGTGCTAAGATTCCTAGGGCATATTTCAAAACAGGCATACTTATGGATATCCATGCTATCTTCCATTTCATGAAAGATTTTTTATATTTTACAATACTGATATGAGCTGCTATTTGACAGCAGGGCCCTCCTCCCATACTGATTTAGCTAATAGGCTTCCTGTTGCAGGTCAGAACTTTATAGACAACTTAAAGGAGAATAGGTAGGTAGGGTAGAAGTTTTGGAATGAGGTCTAAGCAAATGCTTAACTTTGGTGAAGATTTTGTATGGTTTGGATCAGGCTCAAATGAACAAAAAAGAAATTTATGGTTTGTTTTGAGATTAACGTTATGTGGAACTCATGTTAATGCTGTGGCCAGATTCCCTAAGTTATTTAGAATTAGCTAATTAGTAACAGGCATTACTTCCTACCTTTATCATTCTCAGTAGTTTAGTAATAAATAAATGAAACCTCTCATATTTCATTTATTGTTACATTTCTTAAAACATATACCAAGATTACTGGGATTAAAGTATTAGTCCTTTTTCCTGTCTCTTTTCCTATAGTATTTTAAGATGTTCTTCAGTGCTCCTTCTCTTACTTTTGCTCATTTTCTCCTGGTATAGTTTGTCATAGTCTGTTTTGGCTGATGTTTCATGAAGTCCTTCAACACAGTTCAGACAAGTATTAAAGTCAGATCTTAAGGTAAAAGAATATGAGGAAGGCTTGTTTTGCCATCTGAAGAGAGAGTAGGAAGAATGGCGTGTTAGAACGGCAGGAGGAGATGGACATAGAGGTGGATGTGGAATCTGAGATCTGTGTGTGATGTAAGGGATGTGTAAGGAAAGATTTTTGCTCAGAAAAATTTCCAATAGTTGAGAACAGGGCAGAACATAACTAAATGAGGTGCAATTCAAAGTCTGGATATAAAAAGAACTCCCCATGCTTTAGTTCAAAAATCTCCATGTAAGTTGTATATTTTTAGAAGCACCTTCCCTATAGCGCATGGCAATTTAGATATTCATAATCAGGGTTAATACTACACCCAGTTTATAAGTAATTTTTTTAAATTTGGAAGTTAGTTTCAACATTATCATATACTTCTATTGTACATTACAGTATCTGAGTGCTGTTTTCTGCATTTCATCTTTAGATCTGCAAAACAATCTGGAGACCTAGGCATGTCGGTTGATATTATTCCCATTTTATATATGATTTAAATATCTCCTTACTGCCCTGAGTGCACCTAGGAGGCTCTACTGCAGAGGTCTGTAGAATCCACTTGCATGGCTATGAGACTTCTGCTCTATTCCAACACTCCGCAAGTTATTTTTGAGACCTTGTAGGTTGTGTCCCCACCAGGTACTATGGTACCACACTGACTGCCAGACCCTTGATGGGAATGCAGTTCTTGGACAAACTCTCTGGCCCTGGTGGTAATGCTGCCTAGAGCTCAGAATACTTAAGTTGCTCTTGTAGACTTGGTTTAGAAGAATGGGGTGGGGAAGAAGGAAGGATGTGTGGGGAGTTGAAGAACTGTTTGGTATATTAGTCCTTTTTCCTTTAAACTAGTGTTTCTAACTATACACATGAATTTTTACAATCAAAAGATAATAGAGTGTACTTTATTCCATGAAAGTTTGTGAAGAAGGCTGGAAACTACTACTGTAATCAATCTGTGATCACTGAGAGGTTCTGGGTCTGTACAAAAATTTGAGATACCACAAAAGTTATATTCCAGTGAAAGTGCTCTTTTGGGTTCACATTTCCCCATTATGCTCTTTGTAGTTTCTGAAAGAAAACTTGTGGGGTTTAAAAAAATTAAAAAGTCTCATTCTTGCATAAGTGAGTTCTGGACAGATGGAGAAGTCCCTTCTCATCTACTGTGAGACAGTGCACAGATGGTTGGAACCACAGGAGGCCTGGGATGCTATTATTCTATACTGAGGTCATTAGAATATAAGCTACATAAAGCTAGCCATCTCATAGCCCTGAAATGGTAGCATTTCATACTAAAAAAAAAAACAACAACAAAGTGGCATCAAAAATAAATGAAAGGAAATCTAAATCTTTACTATTTTGCTTTATCAGACAGCCAAAGGGGAATACTTGTATATAACACAGTAAAGCTTTCTTAAATATTTATTTCTCATTCTCACATATTCAAGATCTCCATATAGCAGCTACAGAATTTCTGTAACTCCCAGAAAGCTCTTTCTCTCACCTATGTCATACAGGCCTCCTATGTTTCTTCCCTTTCCTTTCTAGCTCAGAGTTTTATTTAAGTAGATGAATCTAGCCTCAGGGACCTGTTTCAGTTTTCCTATAGTTTGAGCCTGTGTAATGGAGGAGGGCCTGGGTATTTTGTTACACAAACAATAATTCTGTTCTCTTAGAAGATCCAGAGGATTATAAACATATAACTCAATATTCTTTCTTTTATTCCTGGAACAATAAAAACCAGATCTATGAAAATATTATTGCATATAGTGTATAAATGAAGAATGAAGCTAGTTGTTTTATTAGCTCACATATGTTTTTAAAGATATGTTAGTGAATTCACCAAAATATCTTAGTACCAAGGTTAACTGTATTTCCCTTAAGCAATGAAAAAATCCCTTGGAATTGTAAATCCTGTAAGTGATAAGTTTTCCTGTCTCAAGTTGACTACTAAGAAAAAAAGAGCCAAATTTGTGGCCCACCACGATGATGTATAGCTCAGTCTTCACTTTCCTTTTTTCTTTCAACCAACTTTTAATTTATGGTAATTTGTATTTTATGTATCCTTATAAGCCACTTTATATTCTTTCTGGTGCAAGGTGACATATAAATATATAAATAATGATGAGGAGCAAAATAGCAATGATCTCTTACACAAGTGTGGATTTATCTTAATTCTGTAGAATTTAATGGTGCAAACAGTAAGGAATCACTTAGAGGTTCTTAGTATTAAAGCATTAATCCTGACTTAGAAGTAAATCAGGAAAGCTGGTCTGACATTAGCTGGAACAGAAATTCTCCAGTAGTCTGGAGGAAAAGTAAAAAAAAAAAAAAAACTCTACAGATTATTTTTACCTCTATATTGTCTACACTTTGGATTTTAGTGAACATCACTATCTGATGTTAGAAGTTGCTTATTTTTGGTTTATTATATTTCATGTTTTGCATGCTGTTGCCATTTAGTAGAGCTCAGTAACTATCTAATGGCTAGTTAAATATCTGAATTTATTGCTCAGTAGTCATTTAAGTTCCAAGATATACCTGCCATAGCTCTAGTTAGGTTAGTGAGGCTAAGTGGAGTGTAAATTCCTTAAAGTTCAAGGACAATATTCTAGTTCTGATTCTGTTTCCGTACTATCTCCTAAGTTGGTTTTTGGTGCCAAATAAATGATCAGCTAGTATTTCTTTTGAGACTACATCATGTAGTGGTGAGAATATTAATTTGCATTTAGGCAAATGAATTGAAATCTCAACTCTGATCTTTATCAATATGATTGAATCCCTCCGAACTTTAGTTTCCTTTGCCATAAAATGGATAAGGTAATAGTTTCTATTACTGTTGTGAGGATTAAGTAGCATAATTCATGTAAAGGTGGGGTAGGTCCTGAACAAATTAGCTTCCTTCATCTCCCTGTTGAATAAATAAATGAAGAAATGAAAGAGAACATTATATTTCCTGTTCAGAAACATACTTTATTTATTTATTTTTTTAAAGATTTTATTTATTTATTTGACAGAAAGAGACACAGTGAGAGAGGGAATACAAGCAGAGGGAGTGGGAGAGGGAGAAGCAAGCTTCCCGCCAAGCAGGGAGCCTGATGCGGGGCTCCCAGGACCCTGGGATCATGACCTGAGCTGAAGGCAGACACTTAACAACTGAGCCACCCAGGTGCCCCCAGAAACGTACTTTAAACAATCATCTAGTACGTTGAAAAATAAGGACAATTAATTTTTAATGAGAAGTTAAATTTATTAAGAAATGTAATGTTAAGACTAAGTAAGGAATAAAATTTCAAGACTTACATGAAAAGTTTATGCTTTTGCCATTTCATTGCACTGTCTCTTTATGGAGGCATATACATGTAAATGTATATACAGTTAAAAAGAAGTGTATATAGGGGCGCCTGTGTGGCTCAGTCTTTAAGTGTCTGCCTTCGGCTCAGGTCGTGATCCCGGAGTCCCGGGATCAAGCCCCACATTGGGCTCCCTGCTCAGCAGGGAGCCTGTTTCTCCCTCTCCCACTCCCCCTGCTTGTGTTTCCTCTCTCGCTGTCATTCTCTCTCTGTCAAATAAATAAATAAAACCTTAAAAAAAAAAGAAGTGTATATATAAACACTATTAGCAGGTGGTGATACTATGTAGTCAGGAAGCTCATGGCTAAACCTTGAATAATAGTTCTTACAAGCTAAGGTTTTCTGATATAATTTCTATCACATACCTTTATTAGCTGATTTTTAGTTTATTCTTATTTTAATTTTTATTTTATATACATATTTATCATACATTGCTTTAAATCTTTTTAAAAATTAATATAATAAATTGATAAAAAACAAACTGGTAAGAAAATTGATAAACAATAAAGGCAGTTTCATTAAAAATTTTCTTCAGTGTGCCATGTGAGCACTATGATTAGTAGAATTCAGTACTTTGGGTTTTGTACTGGCAGGGATCATTTGATTATGGAAATTATTGTGCTATTTCTGGTAAACATTTCAAGAATTAATTAGACAAAACATCCTGGAAAGCTTTAAAGACTTGGAAAGCTTTAGAGAGAGTCGGCAAACTGAGAAAAACCTTTGTTCCTTAACGATGTTTAAGATAACTAAAAAGTTCATATGAAAGAAACTAATATTGGCTTCTGATGAATTGTCCCTGGAGCAGCTTCTGTAGACAAAGGCCTATTTTTGATTACCTAGCTGGATATGGTTTAAAATTTTAAGTATTAAAGTAGTTACCAAAGAACGTCTAATGAAAATGTGAATATAATGGATAAGATCATAGCTGGATAGCAATATTGTTCCAATTGATCCCACCAGAAAGGTTAAAAAAAGGAAAACAAAGCAGTAGGTCAGTGACCTCACGTGTCAAGAAGAGCTAGAGATGCCATTTCTGAGTGCATGTTTTCAATTTTAGAAAACAACCAATGCTTACAGTTCCTTTTTGGAAAGTGCTTATATGGAAATGGTGAATCTGTAGAATTTCCACACATATGTTGTGCATGTAATTTCCAAAGGCAGAGAGTGCATGGATAACTGATAATAGATAAAGATGTACTATTTTCTATATGAAAAACAGCAAGGAGGAGGGTGGTGATAATGTGATGGGGCGGGGGGTATATTTAGCTAAAGCTTTATGCTACAACTTCCAGTTAAAGTCTTATCCTTTTTAGAGGTACATGAAGTAGCTGTTGACAGTGCTTTACTGGAAAGAATTACAGTGCATAGAGGAAGAGAAACAATCTCAAGGGATTATTTAACTTCTTTTTTTGTTTTCAGAAGGTTGTGAAACAAAGCATCTAGTTCTTGATATGGAGCACAAAATAGAGTCCTTTGGAGACAGTTAATGCATACTTGAAAGTTCCTTTTTTTTTTTTTTTAAAGATTTTATTTATTTATTTGACAGAGAGAGATACAGCGAGAGAGGGAACACAAGAAGGGGGGGGTGGAAGGGGGAGAAGCAGGCCTCCCACAGAGCAGGATCCCAGGACACTGGGATCAAGACCCGAGCCGAAGGCAGATGCTTAACAACTGAGCCCCCCAGGCGCCCTGTCATACTTGAAAGTTCTTAAGAAGCACGAGATTGAATTTCTAGACCAAGTTCTGCCACTAAATTGCTTTGTGACCCTAAGCAATCTGGGTTTTAGTCACCTCACACATTGTCTAGCTTTGAAATCTGAAAATTATATGAAAGTCTTTCATTTTATTATGCATACATTTACCTTTGAAATTTCAGTGTTTTATAGAGAGGAAATTGAAATATTTGTCTGTATACCTAAAATACTTCCAATTCATATGTGTGAAATATTCTGAAACAAAGTGGGAAATTAATTGCTTCATGAAATTGTGAATTCTTGAAAAGTGTGATTATTCAAACAGAGGAGAGACACTCATCAGAGCTGGTCTTGTGAGATCAGGTTAATGGATTTGGTATTTGGTATCCCACACCCTGAGGTTTTATGATTCTAGTTCTTGGCATGATTCCTCTTGGTGACCTTTGCTAACCCCTTTGAGTGTCTAAAAAGTTACAAAGGAAAAAAGCAAAGTGAATATGAAAGCAGCTTCTTAAAGATTTCTCTTCAAGATTGCCAATGAATAATTGGGTCTTGTTATAGTAGTTGGTTTCTCACCTACCCAAAGCATACCAATTCTCGGCCAGTTTCTGGCCTTCACTTCTACATGAAGTCTTTCTTATGTATTCCAAACTATCTTTATCTTCCTGATTGCCCTCAGCACTCAATAGCAAATGTTGAAACATCTGTGGGTATAATATATATAATACTCCTTTAGACAACTTGGGTATATTAAAGTTTCCCTTAGTTATAAAAAATATTTGTCATTCAGTATTTCATGAGCATGGCAGGGATCATAGCATCTACTCCCTCCATCCACCCATAATGCACAATATTTTAAGTACTGACTTAAACTGTTGCATTAACTTACATGCAGCTCATCACAGAAGCCACCTTTGCAGCCCCTCCTCTTGAAAGATTACAGTTAATCTCTAGGCATATTCTTTTACTCATTGAATAATCTTTTCTGAAAAGGTTCTACTTGACTTTCTTTTTCATTCCTATTTCAGAAGTTACAGTGTATTCTCTCTTTTCTGATTTTCTAAATAGATTGAAAAATTTCGTATTGCTTACATTGTACCTTGGATTTTCTTAGACTTGAGAACTTTTTATCTGGTCCATTTTGAATAAAAATATAATTTTCCAGAAATTGGTTCCTAAGACCTCTCAGATTCCTATTATTTCATCTTTTAGCACAATACAGAACATTGTCTTGTATGGAAATCACATTAATTTGATAATGGATAATGGATATCGCCTCTGGTATTATAGTGTTCTGTTTGCTCTGCAGATTAATTCATTGCTCTACTTAGGATTTAGGATTTTTACCTCACTATTCTATACAGTGTTGGCTTTCTTATTTTCATCAGGTGGCTTGTATTAAGTTTGGACCTGTTACATATTGAACCTATTAAAAGCAAGTGACCAGGAGCCTTTAAAATCTGAACTTGCTGCCTGCTTTGCCTTTGGGAAAAGGAACATGTTGCTGTTCATCATGTTCATATTATGACTTCTAAATATATTTTCAGTTCTTTTTCCCCACCACTTTTTCTTACCACTTTCCCCCCACATACTATATTCTTATTTGTGTTTATTTATTACTAACATATTTGCATGATGCCTTTTAATTTTTAACACTTTCATGAGGATCATAGCATGTAATTATCAGCAGCTGCCCTGTGAATTAGGCAGGCATGCTATATCATCTCCATTTTTCAGAGGATGAAACTGAGGCTTAAGAGTTTTGGGTGATTTGCCTAAGCTTGGAACTGGAATTAAAACACAGGTATTCTGACCCTAGTTTACTTTCTTTTCACTATTCAGTGTGGCCTTTGAATGTTTGTTAAAAAATAGTAGAACAGAATTTTGCTAATAGTGAATTTATAATAATATAGTATTATACTATAATTTTAAACATATTTGAAAAATATTTTATATATGTATGTAGTGAGTGTTTCTCACAAAAGGTTAAATTTTATGTTTAGAAACCCTAGCCATATATTTTTAGGTCCCTTTTAAATGGTTGATGCAACTTAGGTGCGTCAATATAGCAAAGAAGCTCTGCATGTCATTGTGGGCAAATGACAATAGAATACATAAGATGAATGGTGACTGAACTGCTTCAGGTGACCATTATCTGACATGTATCTCATCTCATAATTGCTAAGTTACCTATTCATAGTCCATAATGCCCCAAATAAATTGCTCCATTATTTTATTATGGTAGTAACTAGATAAACTTTTAAGAGTGTAAAACGATCTATAAAATAAGCCTTCTTCTTTTTTTTTTTTGTAGAAAGAGAATAGTTTGAACCAAAAATTTGAACCTCAGATTTCAGCAACTTTCAAAAGTTGAATATAATTTATCCAAAAAATTCCAGAACCCATACTTTAATTAGTTGTTGAATGTCAGTCTAAGGAAAAAATTTTTGGAAAGTATTAATGAGAAATTTGAGTTTATAATATGAAATTACTTTAACTATGGTGTTTTCCTCTAGACATGCTAAACTGAAAAGACTGAGGAGGCTTCAACTAGTCCCAACTTTTACCTACTCTGATAAATTTCCCTCTTGCTGGCTTCTCATTATCTCCTTCTTAATAGATACCTTCTTTCCTCTCCCTACTTGCTGCTATACATACATTTTACTTTTCTAGTTCGTAAGTTTTTCTTTTTAGCAGCAATCTCAGAGGTTGAATCTTTTTAGATCCATTTGAAAATCTGAATATATTACATCTACTGGGGCTTACATAATGTTCAGCAGAGTCTGTATTGTTTATGTACCAAACAGAAATCCAAATTAAAGTATGTTAGACTGGTTAGGATATATGCTTCTCTAGAGGAAGAAGGCTTTTTCTTCTAATCTGCACAATGGATTGCAAACATGCCTCTTTCACTTTAAATGAAAGTCAAAGTGTCTTGTATTTATACCAGCAACTGGGACAGCTTTGTACAGATTCAAGAAGCATCATACCTATGGACTCTAACATATATCTCTGATCTTTGACATATATTGAATTTCCCTTATCAAGGCTGTAATATCTCTGAAGGACCCCAGCAAGTTAGTGAGGAATGGTTTTTCCTGCCAACAACTGAGATTGTTTTCTGTAATTAAACTGCTTTCCCAAGTGTTCCCTGAAGAGGGTTTCTAAGATTTTTCACTGTTAGTCTCTGATTGATAGCTCTTTAGTTTGTTTCTCACTCTATAAGGAAAGAGGGGTACTTGGTTTACCAGTTTCTTTTGTTTACTCCCTAACGTAGTATCTAACCACAGCATAACTTAAAGCAGAATGTGTGACCAGTGGGTCAGTTAAAGGAGTACCACTTTTTAAATTATTTGCAGAGTTTCTTAAAGGTAGATCTGCCCACTGAGATTTAGGTTTCGCTTTCCTGATAAAAGGCACAGATGTGGCTATCCCTACTGCTTTCTCTCCTATCCCCACTTTCTTCCTTGAATGTGGTAGTGATGTCTGTAGCTCTGGCAGTCATCTTGTAACCCAGAGGCTATGAGCCCTTAATGCTGTTCAGCTATGGGCAGTCATCCTTACGGATTGGATTTCAAAAAAATAAACTACCATTTGTTTCAGATTTTGTTAGCTAAAAGCATTCCTAATTAACATCTGATAGTCATTGACCACTCTCAATGAGATAGAGGAGTATTCTTTTCATGAGGACAGGGTTTCTCATCCTCAGCATTATTGACATTTAGTATTGGGTAAGTTTTTATTGTGGATGCTCTCCTCTGCATTGTAGGGTATTAGCAGCATCCCTTGCCTCCTCTATTCCTTAGATGACAACAGTAACCTTACATACCTTTCGTAGTTCAACTGGTGAATAATCAAGTTTTGTTTGCTTGGAAAAGTCTATATTTCTCCTTTATTTCTGAAAGGCAAAAGTATTTTGCTGGGTAAGCTATACTTGGTTGGCAGTTTTCTTTCAGCACTTTGAATGTATCATTCTACTCTTTTCTGGCTTGCAAAGTTTTTGCTGAGAAATCTGCTCATAGCCTCATAGAGGTTCCCTTATATGTGAGGAATTATTTTTCTCTTGCTGCTTTTAAAATTCTTTGTCTTTGATTTAGATGGTTTTGTTATACTGTATCTTGGAAAGGATTGTTTTGAGTTAAAATTTTGGGTGTGGGTTTGCCTATTAGCTTTATGAACTTAGAAATCCAAATTACTTCCCAGATTTAGGAGTTTCTTAACCATTATTTCTTTAAATAAGCTTTCTGTTCCTTTATGTGTAAATGATATCTTGTAATTCATGAAGGCTTTTAAAACTTTTTTTCATTTTTTTAAAAAGTTTTTGCTTCTCTGGATAATTTTAAATTAACTATATTCTCATTCACTAGTTCTTCTACATGGTCAAATCTGCTATTAAAACTCCCTACTAAATTCTTTAGTCATTGTATTCTTCAAACTCTAGGATTTCTCTCACATCTGTGTTTAATGTTTTCTATTTCTTTGCTAAACATCTCATTTTG
>NC_138374.1:52774237-52794530 GCF_054177405.1 Leptonychotes weddellii
AAAAAAAAAAAAAAGTTGAAAAACAAAGGAGCACACCACAAATAACCAAAACAATCTGTTATTAGTTACACAATATAAAAACTATGCAAATTGTAACAGCAATAACCTAAAATGTGAAGGGGAGAAGTAAATATAAATTTTATGAATTCTATTGAAGTAAGTTGTTATCAGTTTAAAATAGGGTGTTATAGGTTTAAGATATTTTATGTAAGCCTCATGGTAATGACAAGGGAAAATACTGTAGTAATTACACAAAAGAACATGATAAGTCAAAGCAAAAAGACATCAACACACACACACACACACACACACACACACACACACACACACACACACCAGAATAAGAAACAAGGAACAATGCATCTACAGAACAACCAGAAAACAATTAACAAAGTGGCAGTAAGTCCTCACTTATCGATATTACTTTAAACATGAATGGATCAAATTCTGCAATTAGAAAACAGCATGACTGATAAATATTAAAAAAAAAAAACCAAGATCAAACAATATGCTGCCTACAAAACACTCACTTTAGCCATGAATACACATAGATTGAGAGTGAAAAGATGGAAAAAAACATTTCAAGCAAATGGTAACTAGAAAATAGGAGGGGTAGCTATACTTACACAAAATAGACTTTAAACTAAAAATGGTAAAAAGACAAAAAAGGCCATTATATAATGATAACAGGGTCACTAAATCAAGAAGATATAATAATTGTAAATGTTTATGTGCCCAACATCAGAGCACCTAAATATATAAAGCAAAAACTAATGGAGCCAAAAGGAGAAATAAACGTAACTAAACAATACTTTCTTGAACAAATGGTTCAAAGAAGAAATTAAAGGGGAAATTAAAAAGTTCCTTTAGACAAACAAAAATGTAAACACAACACCAGAAGTTGTGAGATGCAGCAAAAGCAGTTCTAAGAGGTAAGTTCATAGCAATAAATGTGTACATTAAGAAGTAAGAAAAATCCCACATAAACAAGCTAATTTTTTGCCTTAAGGAACTAGGAGGTAAAAAAAAAAAAAAAAAAGAACTAAGCCCAAAGTTAGCAGAAAAAAGGAAATAATAAATGTTAGAGCAGAAGTAAATAAAATAGAGAACAGAAAAACAATAGAAAACATTAACCAAACTAAGAGTTGTTTATTTGAAAAAGATACACAAAATTAGTAAACCTTCATTGAGTAGTCTCAAGGAAAAAACGAGAAAGGATCCAAATCAAAATTATAAATAAAAAAGGACACATTATAACTGACACCACAGAAATTTCAAGGATCATAAGAGGCTATTATTAACAACACTATGCCAACAAACTGGACAACCTAGAAGAAATGAAAAAAATTCTTACAAACTACAACTTAGAAAGACTAAATCAGGAATAAGTAGAAAATCTGGATAGACCAATTGCTTGTAAGGAAATTGAATCAGTAAATGAAAAATCTCCCAATGAGGGATGCCTGAGTGGCTCAGTTGGTTAAGTGTCCAACTCTTGATCTCAGATCAGGTCTTGATCTCAGGGTCATGAGTTCAAGTTCTTCGTTGGGCTCCACACTGGGCATGGAGCCTACTTAAAAAAGAAAAAGAAAAATCTGCCAATGAAAAAAGCCCAAGACCAGATGAATTCACTAGTGAATCTTACCAAACATTTAAAAAAGAATTAACTCCAATTCTTCTCAACCATTTCCAAGAAATCAAAGAGGAAAGAACACTCCCAAACCCATTTTACAAGGCCAGCACTATCCTGATACCAAAACCAGAAAAGAACACCACTAGAAAAGAAAACTATAAGCCAAAATCTCCAATGAATACAGATGCAAAAGATCTCAATAAAATACTAGCAAACTGAATTCAGCATCACATTAAAACTGTCATTTAGCATGATCAAGAGGGATTTATTCCTGAAATGCAAGGATGTTTCAACTTATGGAAATCAATCAATGTGATAGATTACATTAAAAAGAATGATAGAAAAGAATCATATAATCATCTCCATAGACACAGAAAAAGTATTTGACAAAATCCAATACCCATTCATGATTAAAAAAAAATCTCAACAAATTAGGCATAGAAGGAACATATCTCTATTAATAAAGGCCATATTTGACAAGCCCACAACTATCATCAGACTCAACGGTGAAAGTTTAAAAGATTTTCTCCTAAGAGCAGGAACAAAACAAGGGTGTTTACTCTCACCACTACTATTAAACACAGTAATGGAAGTCCGAGCGATCAGATGAGAAAAAAATAAATAAAAGGTATCAAAATTGGAAAGGGAGGAAGAACATAACAGGAGGTAAAAAACTTCCTCAAGCTACACCATAAAGGTATAATCATGAAAATAGTATGGTACTGGCATAAAAACAGAGAAATAAACCAATGGAACAGAATTGAGAGCCCAGAAATAAACCCAAGGATATAAAATTAACTAATATTGGACAAGAAAGTGAAGACCATTCAATGGGAAAAGGCAGTCTTCAATTAATGGTGCTAGGACAATTGGATATTCACATGTAAAAGAATGAAACTGGATGTATATCTCACACAACTTACAAAAATTAACAGAATAAAGACTTAAATGTACGACCTGAAACCATGAAACTCCTAGAAGAAAACATAGGAATAAAACCCCTTGACATGGTTCTTGGTAATGATTTTTGGATGTGACACATAAAGCACAAGCAACAAAATGAAAAATAAACAAGTATGACTACATCAAACTGAAAAGCTCTGTACAGCAAAAGAAATCAACAAGGTTAAACAAAATTGTACAAAACGGCAAAAAAATACATGCAAACCATATATCTGATAAGGGGTTAATACCCAATATATAAAGAACTCATATAACTCAACAGCAAACCAAAAACAAAAATAATACAAACAAAAACCCAATTGAAAAATGGGCAAAGAACCTGAACAGAATCTTCCAAAGAAGATATATGAAAGGCAGACAGGTACATGAAAAGATGGTCAACATCACTAGTCATCAAGGAAATGTAAATTATAACCAAAATGAGATATCACCCCATGCCTGTTGGAATGGCCATCATCAAAAAGACAAGAAATTACAAATGTTGGTGTGGATGTGAATAAAAGGGAAACTTTGTGCACTGTTGGTGGGACTGGAAATTGGTACAGCCACTATGGAAAACATTACAGAATATCCTCAAAAAATTAAAACTAGAGCTACCATATGATCCAGCCATTCCTCTTCTGGGACTACATCCCAGGAAAACAAGAACACTAACTCAGAAAGATATATGCACCCATATGTTCCTAGCAACATTATTTACAATATCCAAGACCTGAAAACAACCTAAGTATCTATTGATGAATAAATGAATAAAGAAGTTGTGGTATATGGTATATATATGCAATAGAATATTATTTAGCCATAAAAAAACAAGTAAATCCTACAATTTGTGACAACACAGATGAACCTTAAAAGCATTATGCTAAGTAAAATAAGTCAGAAAGATAAATACTATATGATGGTCACTTATATATAAAATCTAAAAAAAAAAAAAAGGAAAGAAAAAAACAGATTCACAGAAAAAGAGATCAGACTTGAAACTACCAGAGACAGAGTGTGGGAAGAAGGGATGTGGAGAAAGGTGGTCAAAAGGTACAAATTTCCAGTTGTAATATACGTAAGTACTGGAGATATAATGCATAACATGACTATAGCTAATATTGCTGTATAATGGAAAGTTGTTAAGAGAATAAATCCTAAGAGTTCTCAACACAAGGAAAAATCTTGTTTTCCATTCTTCCTTTCTTTTCTTTTCATTGTATCTATATGAGAAGATGGATGTTAGTTGAACCTATTGTGGTGATCATTTAATCATTTCACAATATATGTGAATCAAACCATCATGCTGTATGCCTTAAACTTAAACAGAGATGTATGTCAATTATTTCTCAATAAAACTGGAAGGAAAAAGTAGCCAAAATTTCTCACTAGAGTAACTGTATTATCACACTGTCTTCCAAATATTCATTCAAATTTATATAAGCATTAACTTCTTACTTAAAATGCTACAATACAGGACTAATTACAAAAAGAAAAGAATATTAACCTACAGTTGATATAAAAATATTAGTTGTCTCAGCCTAAGGCATTTCAAGGACCTGAGAACTATTTCTGGTTTGATTTTACAGCTCTGCTGAAAGAAATCCTTTCCCTAACTCTTATCAAATCTAGAAGGATTCTTAAACACAATTTCTTGGCATATCCTTTAAGATTCCCCTAAAATCAAGAACTTCTGTTGAGTTATTCCATGATGACTAGCACATGAAATAACTTCTTATATATATTGTCTTTTTGATATTCAAACCCATTCCAGAGTAACAGTCAACACATTTGCCATCATTTTTGTACAAATATTTTTGAAATGTTTGCATATAGAATATATAATAATAACAATCTTCTAAAATAACTGTATGTGTTCCCATAAAAGGCATCCTTTAACACAGATAGCTCAAATTGATAGCATATAAATGAATTCATCACACAGTTTTTCTTCTTATAGCTGTTTATACCCAGCTTACACATAGCCCAGGCCAATCTGCATTCTCTGCAAGCAATCAGATGATATGATCATCCTTGAAACACTCTTCAGATATGTTTTCTAACATATATACTTGGTCGATGTAATCTTGTATATTGGAAAACAGAATACTACACAGGACACTAGCATGTGAAATTGTGTTATGAGGACTATCGAGAAACATATGGTTATAATGACTCTAGTACTCTCCACAACTACATAATTAGGGTGTAGTTTTCATCTTAAAGGAGTACCAAGTGGGCTTGAGTCACTAAAAAAACAGCTTTTACTGAGATAGGTAGAGCATCTTGACCACAATAGTAATGTAAGTTTGTGCAGTCCAAGTGGATTTAGCCCTTTCTGCAATTGACACTGTTCATAAAAATCACTTAAAATCATTTCATGTTCTGTTACTATGTACAATTTCAACACTATTAAGTAAATCATCAATATCAAGAACAGTGTTTTATGATCATTAAAATGGATCATAATAAAATAAACAAAATAAACAACTTACAATTCTATAAAACTTTTTTCCTGGTGCAAATGGAAGCAATATCCATGAAATGGCTTTGAAATCCTAAAGGACTACATATCTCTCCTGTAGATCACAGTTCAGCAAAGTTGTCTTAATCCTAAATGAAGTTGGGCTCAATGGAAAATCTTTTTATTATATTGTTTGAGTCCCAATAACAAGTATACAAAACTACCTCTTGTAATGAACTTCTATTTACTTGCTTCAAGATGAAATAAACCCTTCCAGCAGAAGAACCCCAACAAGTAGCCTTACATCACTCTTCATAAGAAGCAAGCAACCAATTTAAACAGAATTTATTCAGTTTATAATGTGGAGGTCTTATCAATTGCTTAAGAAGAGTATTTACAATAGATTTGAACTGCATATTATCTGTGCATTTTTTTCTTTTGTTCCTACAAATAAAATTGCAACCGTATTAACAGAAGATGTGGAACAAACCAGCTTTCAACAAGGTAGCTCCTTAACAATGACAACAACAAAACTATACTACCCTATAAAACCATACTGAAACTACATTTCAGGAAACTAGAAAAATTCATAAGAACCAAGAACAAACTAATACTGATCCATATTGCCTTCTGACACTCATAACTAGATTACTTCTTTGTGGCCTACTTAAATTCTGGACCCCAAGAAAGCTTTCAAAAGGCACTTTTCCAAATTCCTTTCTGTCACCCATAAAGCTTCATTCAAGTACAAAATGACAGGTCAGTGATCTCCAAACTTTTTTTGATCAAGCACTTCTTTCAGAAAAAAAAAAAAACATGCTAGCATTTACACTCAATGTATTTATTGATACATCACATTTAAACACTAATCTTAGCCTTTATATTAAATATTACTAAATCTAAAATTTTTGTTTTGTTAAATAAAAATCAAATATCAGTAGAAGTTCTAACATCTATCAGATATCCCATTGGATAATCATGTACACCTCCTGGGTATACCACTTTGGAGAACACCATACTATATAATAAGTCAGGTCTGGATTATTAGCTATGGAAGAGGCAAAAGATAACTTCAGTTAAAAGCCTTAAATGTGAAAAAAAAGAAGAGAGAAAGAAAACACCAGGTCACAACTAGCATAAGTTTTAAAGTGCATTGAGCTTCATTATATGCCAGCCACTTCACATAAATTATCTCACTTAACCTTCAAAAGAACCCCTAATGAAGTATCATTTTTTGCTCTTGTACAGATGACCAAATTAGGATCAGGGCAGTTATACCTAAGGTCTGTATCTCAAAATCCAGGATTGTCAGAGGCCAGAAAGAAAGGAAAGGAAAAGCAGACTATCAAACATTCGGCCCTCTCATATTTCAAAATCCAAAAGATTTCTTACCATATAGAAGGCAAGTCTAAGCCCTATTTATTATCTGGTTCTTCTATCCTTGATCTAATCATAAAAATATAGCATGTTCAGTAAATTCATTTCAAAGTGTTACAAAGAATAAAAGATACTAAGTTACCTCAATAGTCAAGAAAATTATCAATTATCTTTTTGATGGCCTATCATTTTTTAAGCAGATAACATGAATTGAACAAAGTCTTTAGAACATCTATAAGCAATGTTTAGAACTCAAAATGTAAATGCCAGCAGCTCCAACAATTCCATGCTCAGAATGTTAAAAAACGTATTATGTTTTTTATGACTTAATTTGATCAATTACAGACCTACGCAACTTGTAAGACACATAGCCCCAAAGATCCTAATCCACTGTGTGAAATTTAAGCAAATTATATTCACTGCATACATTCATGAACACATATGCTTAGTTGCATAACTCTCTTGTATTATAGCCCAAAATATTAGTGACTTAAAGGTGTGGAAATAGGGGAATCCCTGATGGTACAGTCAGTTAAACTGACTCCTGGTTTCAGCTCAGGACATGATCTCAGGGTAGTGAGAACAAGCAGCACAAGCACTCCGAGCTCAGTGAGGAGTCTGCTGGAGTTTCCCTCTCCATCTGCCCCTCCCATGCTCAAGCTCACACATGCTCTCTCTCAAGTAAATAAATCTTTAAAAATAAGTAAACAAATAAAGGTGTGGAAATGGCATGACTTCAATCAACATAGATAACAAAAATACCTAATAATAAGAAATGGTGATATACATTTAGGTTGTTTTGGAGAAACAGCAACTAAGATAATAGCATTTTCAAGAGAATATAAGAATATGCAACATTTTTCCAAAGAGTGATGCATCAAAGGAAAATCATTCCTAAAAAGTCTGTACTATCTAGTTAAGGATATCAGAAGAAATAGAGTTTAAAAAAAGAGAGAAATAGATTTTCTAAGTATAATTTTTTCCTATTTTTATTTTATAATTCACATAGAAATCTTAAAATTTCAGTCCCTAGTATCCAAGAAAATGTGCAATCTGGATCATAAAAGATGAATATATATGATGACATATGAGTGCAATAAAACAGAGTAATAGAATAAAACACTAAAAAATTATTTAGAAAAAAACTACAGCACCTTAAAAACAGACTCTTCAAAAAAGTCAATATTATTTCAGGAGCAATTTAAAACAGACTGAAATAAAATTCAAATAGGATTCAAAGATTATTCAATTCTATTAAGAAATTTCTATTCTCTTATAGAGTAAATGAAATTCATTACCAAATTACATTGCTTTTTTAGGACTACAAAATGCAAAACCTCAAAAATCAAGAATTTAATAAGATATGCAAAGTGATAATAATGGCTAAAAGGTACATACCTCTTCTGTGCTAAGCATTTTTGTGTGTCATCTGTGCTAATCATTTTATGTGCCAGATCTGTGCTAAGCATTTTATGTGTGTCATCACATTCAATCTTCACAGATACCTCACATAAAGTAAATTTGCTTTGTGTCCCCATTTCCAAGCAGAAAAACTGAGGTGGTTAAGAAATGTTACCAAGATTCTATCACTAGTGGAACAACTAGACTTTAACTCAAGCTGTCTTAGTCCAGACCGTCCTCTATAACCTACTACATATATACAGTAAGATAGTTCAAAATACTAGATATTTATGTGTAGAATGAATAGCTAAAGATACCAATTACTGCCCTGATCTATCTCCAAGACTTCTTCTGCAATCCCTTCCTTAAGCTTCTTTAAGTTTTTCTTTAATATACCTAATATATGTTCCAGGGATAAAAAAAAAAGATGATTCTGGCAATCAATTTTCAATCTGTAACACACAAATTGACATGTTTGTTATGTTGAATATGCTTATTTTTTCATCCCTTCTTATGTAACAGAATATGTGATGTGACCAACTACAGAAAAACATAAGGTTTAAACATATGCACACTGGAGTCAGACCTTATGCATAAGGATTCATGTCACACCTTGTGATTTTTCTAGTTGTATAATAAATAATAAATAAATCTGTTTCCCCTTCTATAAGGGGAAATATTAACACCTGCTTCATAAAATAGCCATGAGGATTAAATAAAATAATATATGTAAAGTACTTAGTACAGAAACATGGTGAGCTTCCAAAACATGGTAATTATGACTATTTGTAGGACAGCTGGAATTAACAGTGTGACCTATGGTACAAGGACAAAGGAAAGGTTATTGACCTGTTGAGTGACCAAAACTGTGGCCTTAGCATGAAAGATAAATGAAATTATCTAACCTCGTCCACTGATTTTCTCTAAGTATCTACAGCACTTGCTCACCACCTGTTTACAAAGCATTTCTCCTCTTTCTGGCTCATTTCACTGTTATCTCTAACAAGTGATTTTCATTTTTCTCATTTCCTGTGACCTGTTTAAAAGCTCCTTGTATAGTACCCTTATCAGTACCCAAATAGTTTATTATCCCCTAACACAATACTTAATAGTCAATGTACTTGATACCCTAGGGTTCGTTTTACTGTGTAGCAATCTACCGTGAACATCTTCCTAGAATGAGCCTAAAGATTATTGAAAAGACCACCCAAGAGAAGAAAACTTCATATATATTAATATAACCTCTTCATAAGATTTACCAATGTTAATACAACTTTCCATGAAAATAAAAGTACATGTAAAACTGGACAACAGTTGCTTTCTCTAAATTTTGAGTAAAATACTAAACACATTGATTGTAATATTTAACTGCATTTACTTGTCAAATATGAATATGAAATGGTACTAATCATCTTACTTCTTCAGGCTCCATAATCAGTCACCCTCTCATTTTTACTTCTACAAACTCCTCATTAACTTTCCTTTGAAAAGCTACAATGAAACCAGAATTTAAGGGATAGAACTATTTCACCAACATTTGCAATAAAAAATAAGGTTTTAATTTTACTTACCAGAGTAAGCAATTAACAGAAAACCATGAAACTGTAATACATTTTAGATTCAAGTGAAAATAGTAACGGCTTTGAAAGAGCAACATTTCTGAATAGCAATATGAAACAGAAACAGATCACGCAGTTCCAGTTTTATTTAACCCAGAATGTTCTGTGGTCAACATATAGCAGAATTAATTAGAGTTTGTAGCCCTGAAACTTTTTCCTCCTTATCCAATAATAGATAAAATTAACCATGCCAGTTTAGGATACTGAACTATATAAATTCCTACAGAGACTTGGTAGATTAGAAACAGTGAATAGAACCATCAGCAACTTGCTAAATCAAAAGGCATGTTTAAGTACCTATTTCTCTGATGTTATTAAATCATATAAAAATTATTCTTGAAAATAAAGTTGATAAGTTTGATTGAGTAGACTTTCTTTTTTATGAGTAGATTTTAGATTTGTCCAGTATAACATCTTGAGGAAAACTCCTTCAAAAGTCCTCTTAGAGGTGGTTGAAAGGAAGCCCAGTAAAGGTAAAATCCATAAAGCTAACAGATAAAAGTCAGCTTAAACTGTTCCTATCAGTGAATGTCAATTTTTATTACAGGGTAGAACTTAATTAATTTTGTTTCATTTAATAAATAGTCTCATATAATGAAGTTCCTATACTAAATACTATCTCAGATTTCTAAGTAGTTCAAAGTATTAAAGATTATTTATGACTGGAACATGTTACCAATCTATATATGTTTTCTTCTCCTTTTAAATTACATATCTTAAATGCTGTAGGTCCAATTGACCATGAACATGGTGAATGGACTCGACTTGATGAAGGAGCAGAAGGCTAACTGAGGACAAAGCAGAAACTGGCACCCTACACGCCCCCCAACCATGTGATATGTGTGACATTCCTCAGGCACTCCTGGATGCCCTAAAGGAAAAACAAATGGTTAACTGATAGAGATCACAGTCCTGCAGGACAGGAGTCTCCCTCAGTTTACAAATGTCTTAGTGATTTACAAGGAAAAAGCTATCCTATCAATAGCCAAACTTCTAGAGACCCATAACTCAGTTTCCTGAAGCCATAACATCACCCTCCCCTCCATAAAATTGAGGGAAGCTGAGGCGGAAGGAAATGTAAATAAAACTGAATTTCTTCTAAACCTGAAGCCCATTGACAAGGACGTGTGATAGGAGGAATGTAACATTCCTCCAGGAAACTCACAACTGTCTTCCTGTTAGTGCCTCATTAGAGGGAAAAATAGCCTTGGCTTGACAACAACCAGGCCTCCAGTATCCTGAGAGTCTTCTTTAGCATATGACAGTCCTTCTGGACATCCTCTTTGTCCTCACCTCCCCAACTCCTGAGTATATAATCAACCACGCCTCACAAATCCAGGGCAGCTCTTTCTGCCCATGGGTCCTGTCCCCGTGCTTTCATGAAAATACCTTTTTGCAACAAAGATGTCTCAAGAATTCTTTCTTGGTCGTTGGCTCCAGACCTCACCCCACCAAACCTCACCTATATTCCAAAATTTCATCAGACTCACTAAAAAACTCCCTGCAAGCTTATATTGAAGAGGAAAATTACCCAGAGCAGGCCCAGGCCAGGAGGCCCCAGAAGATGTAAAGTTACTAACAATAATCTAGAGATAACCAGTCGTTTCTGCTTCTGTAAACAGGCTTCCCACCACAGGGTCCTGGCACTACTGTCCCCACCTAAAGCAACCCCCGTTCCCCCAGTTTAAACCCACCTACCAGCAGTCAGCATAGCCCTTGGAACCTGACTGCGTGCAGTCCGCTATAAAAGCCCTATAACCCCGTTGCCCAGGGCCCAGAACTTCGAGCACGAGCTCATCTAGGTCCACCAGCGTAAAATAAATCCGAGTGCTACTCCCGAGTGTTGCTTGGTCTCTCGCCGGTCTGATTTTTATTTTTTCTACAATATAACACCAGCCAAAGTTATAGATTCTATTTGGGAGATTTTACTATCGTACAAAAAGGACTGGATCTTATTTGACCCCACATGCATCTCCCCCTCCCAATGTTAGAATAATGTTGCCACTCAGTGAGCACTTAATAAATGCTTGCTGAAAAAATAAATCAGTTTGTAGAGATGCAAATACACATAAGAAAAACTAATACTCAGAAAAAATATACCATTGGAGACAAGATGTAAGTGGAGAAAGACTCCTTACTGGCACAATTTCAGGGTAATTATATACATAAAATACCCAATAATTTCTTAAATGTATTCAAATACACCAAATTAATTATCTCAATAATGTTCCCCTCTGCCCCCCAATTTTTCTATATATGTACCTTCCTGCCCCTCAATTTCTCTTCTCTTAATTGGATAACATTTTAACTTACACTAGCAATCTCGGAAACATTTTTACAAGTGAAACGTTTTGATTTGATTTTTAAGAAGAATGGATACAAACCTACACAAAATGCCAAACCAAATAAATGTATCAGGCACCTAAAATTTGCACCAAGGAAAGGAATCATATGAAAGTGACTCCCAGTTCTGTCACTGAGATAGGAGTTAAAAAGAAGATTTAAAAACACTGTTGGTTAAATCAATCTTAATGATCTTTTTTATTGAAGGGAAGTACTGATTTCATTTATAAAATTTAATTTCAAAGTAGAACATCTCTTAATATCTCTTACTAACCATTATTTTTTATACATGGTAGGAAGATAAGATCATCTGCCTAGACTGAGATGGTTTCCAATTCTAATTTTTGTTCAATAATGGGTAGATGCAATTCTAATTCTACTTGCTAATGACTACAATATATTGCTCAGGCAAATTAGAGAAACAGAATGTTCAGTTACTTTCAGCAGTATTGCTAAAAAGTGATGCAATGAGTTTTAGTTGAACTAAGTGCCTTCACCAATATCAAATTCACTCTAAAGATTTTAACACTGAAAACATACTACCTATAAAATGAACATGAATAGAATGGAATTTGTGTATTTGTCTGGCATTGGCCCTTATCACTAACTGTCCCTTCTTTAATGTAATTTTGGGCAGACTATAATAAGTGTTTCATGCTCTCCAACCAAATGCCTATTATCTGTGAGAAAACATATATTTAAAATTGTTCTCTTGAATTCAAAAAGTAAAGTACTCCAAAGAAAAATCTTTCTTAAAGGTCTGAGGGAGAAAATGGACTTAAAAAATTAACACACAATAAGAGATCAGAAGTTGCAAAATTATAAAGCCTTTTTTACTAGAAGAGAGGAGCATTAGCAGCTAAGGAAACCCAGTCGTTGGCACCATAAAATGTATATGTACTTTCTAAGTTGGCAGCATTTGAGTTACATAGAAATACAAATTGAATCATATGAGAAGTTAGGTCAGGAGATTCTCAGTAATAGTATCTAAAACCTGCATATACATAAAGGCCTTGATACAGCTATTACAAGTAAATAAAGTCATCAATTCCAATAGTGGCAGATTTTATGTCAAGCTCTAATGTGCCCAGCCTCTCAGAGCTAAAGCCACAAACAAATGAAATCAATAAAATCAGGCAGTCAGGTCAAGAACTGGGTTGCTTCTCAGTATCTAAAGATTTTAACATGGGTTTTAATTATACCAGGTAAGAATAAATTAAAGAAGACACATTATCTGGCCCTTAATCCTAAATCTGCTACCTAATGTGTTCTCCTAAGAGTCCCACTATTTATGTTTTTCATGATCAGAAATTGCCAAACCAACACACTCTGGCATTTAATTATCCTTCTCCAGCTTCTTGTGAATGACCCACATATTTGATGGATCATCTTTTCAACACTCAAGAAGAGACTAAATTACAGATTCATATATTTTTTAAGGTTTTTAAAAAGTTTAATGGAGACAATAAGGCATATAAATTGTGTTCTGGCAGACATAAGACCTACTTTCTCTTACCAAAGAAAATGGCACGTTTTATCAAAATTTGACAATCAGGAGTAAAGGGTACTGAGATTAAGTGTCAGAGCACCAATTAAAACAAAAACAACCCAAAATAAAAAATCGTTATTCAACTCAGAGGGAGGAACTAGAACCAAGGCATAAGGGGGAGGTTATACAGCTGTTCCTCAATCTCAAAATCCTTTAGGAAGAGGAGTTCTGGCCACTTGCAGGCAATGCTTCACACCACCAAATGCCAATTCCAGAATCTAAATTGACAAAGATAGAAAAACAAAGATAACTGCAAATGCATTTCTGGGCATAGTCCAAAGGGAAGCTTAAAAGTATTCATAATACACAGGCTTGTCTGTTTCAGGTAAAATGACAGATTGCTGTAATTCTTCCTGCTATTATATTCAAACAAAAACTGATCCACTTTCACAAAAATTTAGAAATACCTCACTTTCATTCCTAGTTTTAGTATGGAATTGACTTGGTTTTTTGTGTTTTTTTTTAATAAAAGCTAGATCTACAATGAGTACAGAACTTCAGCTCACACATTCCATTTACCTCCCACCCAGTCAATGAATATTATGGTTAACTCAGCAAAGTTTCTTCACAGAATGATTATTATTAAATGGCTGAAGGAATTGCAAACTTTAAGTGCTGTGAGTAATTATACAGATTCATATATTTAAGATGTTCTTCTATCTTAAAAGTTAAATGGTATGCATAAGGAGTACTGAAAGACTTCACTAATTAAACATGCCAGTTAAGAGGACTCAGCATAATGTTCAGAAGAAAGACAGAATTATAGAATTGAATCAAACTATTTAAAATCTGAAAGTTAACTTAGAGACCAATTAGTCTAACCCCTCATTTGAAAGCGAGGAAATTGGGAACAAGAAAGTAAGTCACTAGGGGCTATGAGACTTGCCAAAGTTGATACAGCTATTTAGAGGCAGAGACAGAAGTGGAAACAGAGCTACAAACTCTACTTCAAAACTTTTTTTTTCTATTACCATAAAGGAATTCTGATTCTCAAAAAGCTGGCTTCCACTCTTGGTCTGAATTGACTCCTTTAACCTCTTTACCTTAATTCTAACATTTTTGAAAAGTGCTAATATAATTGTAACTATGGGAAGAATGTTATTTCATTTTATGAAGAAGTTTGAAATAGCACCATTATAATTATGACTCATCTCTAAAAGTTTAACATTTCAACCTTTGCTTCTTATTGTCTTTTTATGCAGCATGATTAATGCAATCTACTTCTTATGACTGTCAGAATAGCCACAAAATCTCTCATATCTTTCATAGTGACTTAGTTTGAAAAAATCATGCACAATAACAACATTCCCTTGAATGCTTGTGTACATAAAGTTACCAAATAAAAATATTACACCATTCATTCACCATCATCAAGTGAAGTAGTATTTCATCTTACAGAATCTACTACGTCAATGTTTTTGGCAAGTCTAAACTAGACTTAAACCTTGCCTGCATTGCCGCTCTGTAGGAAAATGTATGGGAGGTGACAGAATTAGTATATATTTTTTAAAAGAAAGAAAGAAAGGAAAGAAAGAAAGAAAGAGAGAAAGAAAGAAAGAGAGAGAGAAAGAAAGAAAGAAGAAAGAATTGAAAAAGGGGGAAAAACTAAATGGATGTGGATGATAAATCTGGGGATAACAGATGAGGCACAAAGAGAGACATGAAGACATACTAAAAATAGGAATGTGTATGTCAGTGTATGTTTAGGTACTGGTGTTAATGTGGGGTTAGGTGTGTGTGTCAGTGTGCATGAGTATAGTATGTGTTCATGTGTTTACAGCTGATCACAAGGATACAGTCCAAAAAGAGGTCAGCATTACACTGATTCAGACTAATCTTTTGCAGAACAGGAACTGTGATGAAAGCATCAGCAAAAAGGGTCAACTTAATTCTGATCGATACACAGTGACTATAATAAGTAGTTACATATCAATCTGTGATTTCTCCAGAGATCTCAAATAGAATGATAACAAACCAAAAAAATGCTAACCCAATTAATCACACTGTTGCTGGCCAAAGGTAGCAGCACTGCACTCCTGAGAGTATCCTGAAAATGTCAGTGCAGCATTGTTCTGTACCAAGAACTGTTGACAGTTTGCAAATATCTCTCCTTTAAAAATTTTCCACCATAGCACCCAAATTAAAAAGGAAAAAGTAAAATTATTTCTGTTCACAGATGAGATAATCTTATATGTAAAAAACCCTAAGATCCCAGACAAAAAAAAACTGTTAGAACTAATAAATTCACCAAAGTTACAGGATATGAAATCAACATACAAAAATAAGTTGCATTTCTGTACATTAACAATGAACAATCCAAAAAGAAAATTAAGAAAACAATTACATTTCCAATAGTATCAAAAAAATAAAATACTTAGAAATAAGCCTAATAAAGTAGGTAAAAGACATATATGCTGAAAACTACAAAACATTGCTAAAAGAAATTAGATATAACACAAACAAATTGAAAGATAATGGGGCACCTGGGGGGCTCAGTCATTAAGCATCTTCCTTCTGCTCAAGTCATGATCCCAGGGTCCTGGGATCGAGCCCCACATCGGGCTCCCTGCTTGGCGGGAAGCCTGCTTCTCCCTCTCCCACTCCCCCTGCTTGTGGTCCCTCTCTCACTGTGTCTCTCTCTGTGAAATAAATAAAAATCTTAAAAAAAAAAAAAAAGAAAGGCCAAGCCCTATTTATAAAAAAAAAGAAAGAAAGAAAGATATCCTGTGTTCATGGAGTAAAAACCTTAGTATCTTTAAGATGTCCCCATTACCTAAAGCAATCTACAAGTCCAATGCAATTCCAATCAAAATCCCAATGGCATTTTTTGCAGAAATATAAAAATTCATCCTAAAATTCATATGAAATCTCAAGGGATCCCAAATAGTCAAAATAATTTTGAAAAAGAAGAACAAAGTTGGAGCAGTCATACTTCCTAATTTCAAAAGATACTGCCAAGCTACATTAATCAGAAGAGTGTGATAGCAGCATAAAGACAAATAGACCAGTGGACTAGAAGAGAGTCCAGAAATAAGCCTTCATGTATATGGTAAATGATCTTCAACAAGGATGCCAAGACCACTCAATGGAGAAAGAATAGTCTTTTTAACAAATAGTTTTGGGCCAACTATACATCTACATACAGAAGAACAAAGTTGGGCCCTTATCTTATACCCCTTACAAAAATTAACTCAAAATGGATTAAAAATCCAACCATAAGAGCTAAAACTATACAACTCCTAGAAGGAAACGGGGGAAAGTTTTGTAACAGGGAGTAATATCAGCAAAATGGCAGCATAGGAATTTCCAGCACTTGCCTACTCCCCCAAACATCACTTTGAAAGCTATCTACACATGAAAATACCTTCACAAGAGCCAAGAATTCCAGATGAGGGATGCACTGCAGCACCAGGCCAGCTCCCATAGCCCCAAGTCCCCAGCTAACTCCAGCACCAAGTCAGTCCCTACAGACATAAACTCCAGACCAGTTCCCATGGACCCAGGCCCCCCGCTTTCCTTAGCTTCAGGCTAGCCCCTATGGCCCCAGCCTAGAGGCCAACCCCTGAGGCCCTGGTTACAGGCTTATTCCCAAGAACCCAGGTTCAGGCACACCCCAACACCAAATTGGCCCATTTGGCCACAACCTCCAGGCTGACTCCAGTGATGAGGATTTCATCACATTCTAGTAATGGACTGAGCCCCAGAGACCCAGACAACAATCCCATGACAGTAGTCCCTGGCAACTGGCTGGCACCTGAGGACCCAGAATCCAGATCTACCCAATCAACATAGGTCCCAGGCCCATCACTGCAGATTCAAACACCAGATCTGCCCCAGTAAACCCAGGCACTAGACTGGTTGCCATGTACCTAAGCACCAGCCCTGCCTCCTTCTGACCCAGGCACCAGATCTACATGCCAAGGATAGCAGGAACAAGCCTACCCACCAACATCACCACACAACCTATCCAGAATAACTAGTAAAGGGCTTTGCCCCCCAAAACCAGTCTACAAAAGCTAAAAGAAATGAATAATTTTTCAAGTGCACAGACACGAGTGCAAGGGCATAAAGATCATGAATAATGAAGAAAACACGATACCACCAAAGGAAAATTAATAAAGATCCAATGACTGACCCTAAAGAAATAGAGATCTATGAACTGTCTGACAAAGAATTCAGATTAATCCTCTTAAAAAACCTAAATGATAGGGGCACCTGGGTGGCTCAGTCAGTTAAGCAGCTGCCTTCAGCTCAGGTCATGATCACAGGGTCCTGGGATCAAGCCCCATGTCGGGTTCCCTGCTTGGCGGAGAGGCTGCTTCTCCCTCTCTCTCTGCCCCCTCCCCCAGTTTGTGCTCTCTCTCTCTCAAATAAATAAAATCTTAAAAAAAACCCTAAATGATAAACTAAAAGACAACTAAATGAAATTAGGAAAATAATGCAAGAACACAATGAGAACTGCAACAAAGAAATAGAAACCATTAAAAAATACACATGCACAAACAGAAATCCTAGAGTTGAAGAATATAAGACTGAACTTTAGAAATCAATAGAGATCTTCAATAGCAGACTCAACAAATAAAAAAACAAACTAGTAAACTAGAAGACAGTTCACTTGAAATCATCCAGTCAGAGGAACAAAATTTTTGGAAGAACGCAGAGTAAAGAAAGCCTATGTAAATTATGGGATACCCCAAAGAGAAATGACCTATACATTAGTAGAATCCCAGAGAGAAAAGGGAAGGAGAAAGGGGCAGAATGTTTATTTAAGAAATAATGGCTAGAAAAAAAAAAAGAAAGAAAGAATAGCTGAGAACTTCCTAAATCTGGGGAGAGATTTGGACATCCAAGTTCATAAAATGAACAGATCACCCCAAAATGCTAATTTAAAATGATTATTTCATGCTAAAAACAAAATAAAATAAAATGACCATTTCCAAGATCCATTATAATAATACTGTCTAAAATCGAAGACAATGAAACTTAAAAGCAGCAAGAAAAAAAATTCCTCACATATAAGGGAACCCCCCATAAGGCTATCAGGAGATTTCTCAGCAGAAATCTTACATGCCAAAAAAGATTAGAATGACATAAACTATTAAAAGTGATATAAAGTGTTAAAAGAAAAAAGCTGCCAAACAAAAATATTTTACTCAGCAAAACTGTCTTTCAGAAATGGAGAGATGAAGACTTTCCTAAATAAACAAAAGTCAAAAGTGTTCATCACCACTCAACCTGCCTTATAAGAAATGCTTCAAGGACTCGGTGAAGCTGAAATGAAAGGACACTAATTAGTAACATAAAAGTATATGAAAATATATCGATAAAGGTTAACCAAGGAGTCAAATACAGAATACTCATAATACCATAATATGGTGGCATATTAAACACATTATATAAAAGTTAAAAGACTAAATTATTAAAACTAATTATAGCAACAGTCATATAATCATATGTTAGGTCACAAAACAAGCCTTAACATATTTAAGAAGACTGAAATCATACCAAGTATTTTTCCAACCACAATGATAAAAAAATAGAAATTAACCACAGGACAAGTGAAAAATTTGTGAATTTTCATGAATGTGAAAATTAACAACACATTCCTAGGTAACCAATGAGATGGTCAAAAAAAGTCTCAAAAGGGAAATAAAAAATATCTTGAAACAAAGAAAAATGGAAACACAACATAACAAAACATGGGTTGTAACAAAAGCATGTTTATAGTGATAAATACCTGCATTAAGAAAAAAGAAGGATGGGGTGCTTGGGTGGTTCAGTTGGTTAAATGTCTACCTTTGGCTCAAGTCATGATCCCAGGGTCCTGGGATAGAGTCCTGCATCAGGCTCCTTGCTAGTGGGGAGCCTGCTTCTCCCTCTGCCTGCCACTCCCCCTGCTTATTCTCTATCTGTGTCAAATAAATAAATAAAATATTTTTAAAAAAGAAAAGAAAAAAGAAGGATACCAATAAACAACCTAACTTTATACTTTAAGTAACTGGAAAAAGAAAACAAACTAATCCCAGCAATAGCAAAGAAAGAAGTTGACTACGTCAAACTAAAAAGCTGGTCAGCAAAGGAAAGAATCAGCAAAGATCAGAGCAGAATAAATAAAATAAAGACCAGAAAAACAATGGGAAAAAATCAAAGAAACTAACAGCTATGGAAAAGATTTTAAAAACTGACAAACCATTACTTAGACTAATGAAAAACAAAGAAGACTCAAATCTATAAAATCATAAATGAAAGAAAAGTCATTAAAACTGACACTACAGAAATACAAATGATCATAAGAGACTATCATGAAAAATTATACACCTACAAACCAGACAACTTAAAAGAAATGGATAAATTCCTAGAAATACACAAATTAACAAGACTGAATAATAAAGAAAGAAAAAAATGGGAGAAGACCAATAGTGAGTTAGGAGATAAATCAGTGAACAAAAACCTCCCCAAAAATAAAAACCCAGAATAAGATGGCTTCACTGGTGAATTCTATCAAACATTTAAAAAATTAACACCAATATTCTCAAATTCTTATAAAAACTGACCAAGATGGAAGACTCCCAATCTCATTTTATGAGGCCAGCATTACCCTGATACTAAATCCTGATAAGAACATTATAGGAAAATTAAACTACAAGCCAATATCCCCGATTAACGTAGATGCAAAAATTCTCAACAAAATATTGGCAAACCAAATTCAACTGTACATTAAAAGTATCATACTCTATGATCAAGTGAAATTGATCCCTGAAATGCAAGTATGGTTCAATAAATGTGATATATCACTTTAATAGAATGTAAGAAAGAAAGCATATGATCATTTCAATAGATGCAGAAAAGCCATGTGACAAAATCCAACATCTTCATGATAAAAATTCTCAACAAATTGGGTATAGAAGGAATATACACCACCACATAATGAAGAACATATATGATTAGCCCATAGCTAACATCAT
>NC_138374.1:52794630-52803102 GCF_054177405.1 Leptonychotes weddellii
CTCTCTCTCTCTCTCTCTGTCTCTCTGTCTCTCATGAATAAATAAAATATTGAAAATAAATAAATAGGGGCGCCTGGGTGGCTCAGTTGGTTAAGCAACTGCCTTCGGCTCAGGTCATGATCCTGGAGTCCCGGGATCAAGTCCCACATCGGGCTCCCTGCTCAGCAGGGGGTCTGCTTCTCCCTCTGCCCTCTTCCCTCTCGTGCTCTCTGTCTCTCATTCTCTCTCTCTCAAATAAATAAAATCTTTAAAAAAATAAAAAATAAAATAAAATAATAATAAATAAATAAATAAATAAGAAAGAAAGCTTTCTTGATAAGATTAGGAACAAGACAAGGGGGCCTACTCTCACCACTCCAATGAAACATAGTACTAGAAGTCCTATCCAGACCAATTAGGCAAAAAGAAAATAAAAATAAAAAGCATTCAGATCATAAAGAAAAATGTAAAATTGTCTCTATTTGCAGATGATATGCTCTCATAAATAGAAAACCCTAAAGATTTTTAAACTAATAAATGAATTTGGTAAAGTTGCTGGATACAAAATCAACATGTAAAAATCATTTGCATTTCTGTACAATTACAACAAACTATCAGTAAAAGAAATAAAACAATTCCATTTACAATAGCATCAACAAAAATAAAATACTTGGGAATAAATTTAACCAAAGATGTGAAAGATCTGTACACTGAAAACTGTAAGACATTGATGAATGAAACTGAAGCAGATACAAATAAGAAAAACCCTGTGCTTGGATAATTGGAAGAATTAATACTGTTAAAATGTCCATACTATGCAGTCATCTATTGATTCAGTGCAACTCATACCAAAATTGCAATAGCATTTTGCACAGAAACAGAAAAAACAATCCTAAAATTCACATAGAACACAAAAGACCCCAAATAGGCAAAGCAATCCTGAGAAAACACAAAGCTAAAGGCATCATACTTCCTGATTTCAAACTTCATTACAAAGATATAGTAATCAAAACAATGGTACAGTGGTACTGACATAAAAACAGACACATGGGCCAATGGAACAGAACTGAGAGCCCAGAATAAACATATGCATATATGATCAACCATTATCTGGTAAGGGAGCCAAGAATACTCAACAGGGAAGGAATATTCTCTTCAAAAAGGATATTCTCTTGGGATATTAATATGCAAAAGAATCAAATGCTCTCTATCTCATACCACTCACAAAAAATTAACTCAAAATGGAGTAAAGACTTAAAAAAATAAGACATAAGACTCCAAGAGGAAAAATAGGAAAAAAACTCCTTAACATTAATCTTAGAAATGATTGCTTGGATATGACACCAAAAACAAAGCAAAGATAAACACGTGGGACTATGTCAAACTAAAAAGCTTCTGCGCAGCAAAGGAAAACAATCAGCAAAATGCAAAGGCAACCTATGGAATGGGAGAAAAAATTGAAAACCACCCATCTGTTAAGGGGTTAATATCCAAATATATAAGAAACTCATACAACTCAATAGGAAAAAAATGTTTAATGGGCAAAGAACTTGAATAGACGTTTTTCCAGACATACAAATGGCCAATAGGTACAGGAAAAGATGCTAAATGTCACTAATCATCAGGGAAATGCAAATCAAACCACAATGAGCTATTACCTCACACCCATTAGAATGGTTATTATCAAACGACAAGAGATATCAAAGTGTTGGCAAGGACACAGAGAAAAGGGAACCCTTGTGCACTGCCCGTGGCAATGTAAACTGGTGCATCCACTATGACAAACAGTATGAAGGTTCTTCAAAAAATGAAAAATAGATCTACCATATAATCCATTATTCTCAATTCTAGATATATACCCAAAAGAACTGAACACAGACTTTCAAAAATATATTTGCATTACCATGTTCATAGCAGCACTATTCACAATAGCCTAGAGGTGGAAGCAACCCAGATTTCCTTTGACAGATGAATCTATCAACAGAATGTTGTATATACAGTTGACCCTTGAACAACATGGGTTTGAACTATGTGAGTGCACTTACATGTGGATTTTTTCAATATATATGTGTATAAAACTGTCAATGTATCTTATCTTCCTTATGATTTTCTCAGTAACATTTTTTCTCTAGCTTACTTTAAGAATACAGTATGTAATATATATAACACACAAAATATGTTAATTTACTTTATGTTACCAGTAAGGCTTCCAGTCAACAGTAGGCTATTAGCAGTTAAGTTTCTGAGAGTCAAAAGATACCCAGATTTTCAACTATGTGCAAGGGAGGGGTCTGGGCCCCTAACACCCACATTGTTCAAGGGTCAGCTGTACATACAATAGAACACTGTTCAGCCTTTGAAGGGAATGAAATCCTATCACATGCTATAATGTGAATAAAACTTGAATTATGATAAATGATTACACTTATCAAATATTTTATCATTCTACTTTTATGAGGTATCTAAAGTAGTCAGATTCATAGGTAGTTACCAGGGGGTAAGGGTTGGGGAAAAGGGGGAGTTGTTTTATGGGTATAGAGTTTCATATCTACAAGACAAAAAAGTTCTGGAGGTTGGTTTCACAATAATGTGAAAATACTTAACTGAACTGTACACTTAAAAATAGCTAAATAGGGCGCCTGGGTGGCTCAGTTGGTTAAGCGACTGCCTTCGGCTCAGGTCATGATCCTGGAGTCCCGGGATCGAGTCCCACATCGGGCTCCCTGCTCAGCGGGGGTCTGCTTCTCCCTCTGACGCTCTTCCCTCTCGTGCTTTCTGTCTCTCATTCTCTCTCTCTCAAATAAATAAATATCTTTAAAAAATAAAAATAAAAAATAAATAAATAAATAGCTAAATAGTAGATCTTATGTGCTTTTTTATCACAATAAAAAAGAGAAAATGCCACTAGAAATTGATATTAAAGAAGCAACTAAATAGCTGTTCCTATTTACCTAAACAAGCTCCAGAGGAATTTATGTGAAGTGTTTCAGGCAGAATGAGGCTATATTTTACTCAGAATTAATAAACTGTGCTTGAAGGGTGTGATTTCCTGTGCTGTTCAGAGAGTGATGGAAGGGTTAAATAAATAGGTGGATTAAAAAGGGAAAAAATTTTAGAGGTTCACACCTTGGAAGATATTTAAGTAGGAAAGCACATGGCAAAGTTCACAAGATTGTTCACATAGTATATTTTACCATTACAAAGCCTCTAATTAAATATCTAACTCTATGTATCTTTTGACATGTAAACTCAATTAAATGCCAACTGAAATAGCATTAAATTACTACCCTTAAATAATTCCCTCCTACTTCCATAAATAAAGCAAGGAAAGTAAATGGCACTAAAAACAGCTGTGATGTCCATCACAGAAAAAAAAAAAAAAAACTCTTTTTAAAACCAGTTTTCTTTTTTTTAAAGATTTTATTTATTCATTTGACAGAGAGAGACACAGCTAGAGAGGGAACACAAGCAGGGGGAGAGAGAGAGGGAGAAGCAGGCTTCCCGCGGAGCAGGGAGCCCGATGCGGGGCTTGATTCCAGGACCCTGAGATCATGACCTGAGCTGAAGGCAGACGTTTAACGACTGAGCCACCCAGGCACCCCAAACCAGTTTTCTATCAAATCTGTAAGACAAAAGAACTCATTCTGATAATCTCCCAAATGTTCTGAAAAATATTTTTATTTTTTAATATTATTTCATTCTCACTTCAGGTTCTTACAAATTTGAGTGGTTTTATAATATAGATAATTTTGGAAAATGAGCTTAGCTGCCATCTTTTGCTTTACTTTTCCTCAGTTTTATATACATTACAAGGGTACCATGGAAAAATTAACTAAATAAAGGAATTTATAAAATTGTAATTTAGGAGGTTTCTTCTTTACCTTCAAATGAGCCTTAAGAGAAATGATATAAATTGAAATTTGGAGGTGAAAAGATTTTGACTCTGGAAGAAACTGAAGCCTCTTGGGCAATACTTAGTGGGCAGAGTCTATAGCAGACTTATATAATAGAAAATGAATTGACAATGGCATCTGAAGAGGAAGGAGGAGACATGCAGAGTGAGTTTTAGAAAAGTAGGAAAGGAAATGGGATAGAAAGGAAGAATGAGATCAGCTTCCAAGCTCTACCTATAGAGGACAATGGAGAGAGTGGAACAGACAAGAGATTCCTTAAAAAAGATATACAGTATCAAAATCAAATAACTGAAAAAACAAATTGATAGTGACCAAAAGTCTATATGTGATTGCCTGTGTCCAGGGGTGGGGAGAGAGCTTGACTGCAAAGAGGCACAAGGGAACTTTTTGGAGTGAGGAAAATATTTTATATTTTGATTGTAGTGGTAGTTACATGGGTGGCTGTAGTTCTCAAAACTTATCCAACCATTAAAATGGGCATATTTTATTGTATGCAAATTATACTTCAATAAAGCTGGTTTTTAAAAATAAAATATCTTCTTAGTCATGTATCTGACTAACTGTATAAGAAAAAGGAACACCGAAAGGCTGCTAAAAAGAAACTTGCATGAATAAATAAAACAAGGAAAGCATAAAACTATCCCATAATCTTAAGGAATTATGTGTTCTAGAAGAGTAAATTTTATAGAATATTCAAGCTTATGTTTTTTAAAACCTCCTATTTTTCCAACTCATTTCCCCTAGTATTCTAACCCCAATATTCTTCCTCCCCCACTGGGTCACTGAATCCATTGATCATGTCTTTCTCTTTCTCTTTCTCTGTCACACACACACACACACTACCACACCACATCCCTGTCCCATGTCCTCTCTTAACTTAGATTTTAAGATAATTTTTTAAAGAATTACATCTGAAAGGCTAATGAACAAAGGATTTAAATTCCATCTGAGGGAAATTATTAAAGGTTGATTGGTTTTCACTGGAGTCCCATTCAGAAACAGGGATAGAGGGGAGCCTGGGTGGCTCAGTTAAGCATCTGCTTTGGGCTCAGGTCATGATCCCAGGGTCCTGGGACTGAGCCCCGCATTGGGCTCTCTGCTTAGTGGGGAGTCTGCTTCTCCCTCTCCCTCTGCCCCTCTCCCCCAACCCCTGCTTGTGTGCTCTCTCTCTCTCTCTCTGCCTCTCTCTCTCATGCATGCACTCTCTGTCTCTCTAATAAATAAAATCTTAAAAATAAATAAACAGGGAATAGAGAAGTAATAACTGAGCTGAGCATTCACCAGGTTGGCAAAATGAGGACAGCATTCTAGACAGTAGAAGAAGAATACACCAAAAAAAGAAATAGTTCAAAGCTTCAGGGAACCATAGATAGCTAATTTGGCTGGAAGTGGAGTTTGAGGAAAGCAAAAATCAAAAACAGGGCTTACAAGTCTGAAGTGCAATGATCATTGACTCTGAGACAGCACAACCTGTATTGTTTACTAATGTATCCCTAACAAATAATTCCCTAGCAAATAATGGATGTTCTCTAAAAATTTGACAAATGGATAGACAGATGGATAGATGGATGGATAAATAAATGACTGGCTTGAACAATGAAGAGCTTAGTAGATTATAATAAAGAGTCTAGACTATGTTCTAAAATCCAGCTTCTACCAGTCATGGTAATAAATGCCCATTGTGAAGTATGCCACAAGGAATTTCTTAATAATTAAGCCAAAGTACAGCAATTTGCAAATGATTTACTTCATAAATACAAATAAAAGCCTGTTCAACTTTGCCCCTACAATATTATCATCTTGTTCATTCTAAGATACTTCACTGAGCGCAAGAGTAAAGGATGGAGTTTTAGCTAGTTCACCAATAAATGCACATAATCTACAACCTATCTATCCTAGGCCATTTCTGTTAGTAAATCACCACTGCCAAACAATCAATAACCTTGGCAATTATAAATTATTGAAGCCTGTACTTACTAATATACTTAAAAGTTTTATCAAAATTGAGGTATACTAAAGTGTATTAGGCATATGAATATCATCAGTCATGTACACTAGTGAAGGTAACAGGGAGTCATTAAATAATTTTTTAAAAAATACTAATATAAAATCTGTGTTAGAGAAAAATCATTTTTGTGACAAAGTAGATTAGTGAAATATATGAGACTTACGGTTGGAAAGTGCTAGAAAAGAATAGCTGAAAAATGGATAAAATCTGGACTAAGGTAGTAGAAATGGACATGCAAAAAAGACAATGATAATAAAAGTAAACAGGCAGGGGGGAAAAGATGGCAGAGGAGTAGGGGACCCTATTCCAACTGGTCCCCAAAATTGAGCTGGATATCTACCAGAGCACTCTGAACACCCACGAAATCAGCCTGAAATATAAGTAGATCTGGATCTCTACAAACAGAATATCACAGGCAGTTGGTTTCGAGGTACAAAACAGGGAGCCGTGATTCCATGGGCACATATCAGAGGATAAACGGAAGGGGGAGGGAGCCTGGCCATGGGGATCCTACACCGTAGGTGAGCAACAGCCTCCTGCACTGGGGACTGGGTACAGATTCACAGACTGGTAGCGACAGAGACAGGACTTTAGGGCAGCCCCCTGGATGGAAACCCAGAGCAGCGGGGCCACATGTGCGAACTGGGGGTGGCTGGCCATTTTAGAAGCACAAAGGGCAGAGGTGTGCCTTGACCTAGAGGTGAGGACTGGGAGCACTGCAGAGGGGTGCACAACCCAGGACGCTGCAGTTTATAGCAGCACAGAAAGAAACGGAGATAGTGTGGCCTGGAGAGCTCACTGAAGAACAGACTGTCCTCTCTCTGCTCTGAGGCAGAGGGTTGGAAACGGTCTCTTCTGCTCTGACTCGTGGAAGAGATGTGGAAAGCCACCAGAGAACAAAAGCCCCAAAAAACTGGTTTCCACTGAGCCCATTCCCCGCCACAGGGGGCAGGGCAACTCCACCCAAAGAGGGTTGCCTGAGTAACAGCGTGGCAGGTCCCTCCCCTAGAAGACAGGCTGGGAAAACAGGAGGCCAGCAACCCTAAGGTCCCTAAAAAACAGGTGCATCTTGCTTGGGTTCTGGTCAATAATTTGGACTCTACACATTCCCTTAACCAACCCCCAACAGAATGACTAGGAGGAGGAACCCCCAAAATAGAAAAGACTCGGAGATTATGACTTATGCCACAGATTTACAAATGGATTCAGATATAACCAAGATGTCGGAGATGGAATTCAGGCTAGCAATTGTGAAGACAATAGCTAGAATGGAGAAATTGATTAATGGCAACATAGAGTCTCTGAGGGCAGAAATGAAAGCTGAATTGGCAGAATTTAAAAATGCTATCAATGAGATCCAATCTAATCTAGATAATCTAACACCTAGGGTAAGCAAGGCAGAAGAACGAATTAGTGACCTGGAAGATCATTTAATAGATAAAAAGGGAAAAGAGGATGCCAGGGAAAAACAACTCAGAATCCATGAAAACAGAATCAGAGAAATAAATGACACCATGAAACGTTCCAATGTCAGAATTATTGGAATCCCTGAGGGGGTGGAGAGAGAGAGAGAGGACTAGAAGATATATTTGAGCAAATCGTAGCTGAGAACTTCCCTAATCTGGGGAATGAAACAAACATTCGCGTCTAGAGGCAAAGAGGACCCTTCCCAAGATCAAGGAAAATAGGCTAACACCCCGGCCTGTAATAGTAAAACTCACAAATCTTAAAACCAAGGAAACCATCTTAAGGGCAGTTAAGGGGAAGAGATTCCTTACATACAGAGGGAGGAACATCAGAATAACATCAGACCTATCCACAGAGATCTGGTAAGCCAGAAACGCCTGGCAAGACATATTCACGGCACTAAACAAGAAGAACATGCAGCCAAGAATACTTTATCCGGCAAGGCTGTCAATTAGAATGGATGGAGAGATGCAGAGCTTCCAAGACCAGCAGAAACTGAAAGAATATGTGGCCACTAAGCTGGCCCTGCAAGAAATATTAAGAGGGGTTCTATAAAAGGAGAAAGACTCCAAGAGTGATATACAACAGAAATTTATAGGGACAATCTATAAAAACAAGGTCCTCACAGGTAACATGATGACAATAAATTCATATCTTTCAATAATCACTCTCAACATGAATGGCCTAAATGCTCCCATAAAACGGCACAGGGTTGCAGATTGGATAAAAAGACAGGACCCATCCACATGCTGTCTACAAGAGACTCATTTTGAACCTAAAGATACAACCAGACTGAGAGTGAAGGGATGGAGATCCATCTTCCATGCCAGCGGACCTCAAAAGAAAGCTGGGGTAGCAATTCTTCTATCAGACAAATTAGATTTTGAACTAAAGACTGTAGTTAGAGACACAAAAGGACACTATATCACTCTTAAAAGGTCTATCCAACAGGAAGATCTAACAATTGTAAATATCTATGCCCCCAACATGGGAGCAGCCATCTACATAAGCCAACTGTTAACCAAAATAAAGAGTCATATTGATAACAATACGTTAATTGTAGGAGACCTCAATACTCCACTCTCAGCAATGGACAGATCATCT
>NC_138374.1:52803602-52818991 GCF_054177405.1 Leptonychotes weddellii
GTGATGAGTATTAAGGAGGGCACATACTGCATGGAGCACTGGGTGTTATATGAAAACAATGAATCGTGGATCACTACATCAAAAACCAATGATGTAATGTATGGTGACTAACATAACATAATAAAATAAAATAAAGTAAACAGGCAGTAAAATCAACGGACTTACGCATCAGTTAGACTTGCTCACTTGGGCAAAGTGGTTTGGCTTACAAAATATGGTCAAATATAGAACCTGGGTAGGAGATAAAAGAAAAGAATCACAATAGACAGGAAAGATAATAAATTCCATATTATGCATGTTGAATTGCATAAAAGCATGTCAAATTCAGAGAGGTCTGTAATAGAGGTTCCGATTAGGAATCCTTGCATAAAGATGGTAGATAAAACAGCCTACAGAGTGTGTGGATGTGCAGTTAGGAAAAGAGAAAATCACAGCAAGAACTTGGAAAAAAACACTTTTAAGGGTAGAACAAGTAACAGAGCCCCTCCCAAAAAAAGGTGCAAATAATTAGAATCACAGACCATGAGTCCTTCCAAGTACAGTTCCCATTAGTGCAATTTCTGGCACAGTCTTGGCAGTTGGTAATTATGATGAATAATTAGAAAGCAAAAAACTAGGAAGGAAGTGTAGTAAAAGGTCTGGTGATGAATACAGAATCAACTTCTAAATGGAATAAATAACATTGATAAAATTTTTAAATAGATTAAATAACTGACAACTATGGCTACAGAAAAAAGGAAAATGTAATCAATTAAGGCAATGTATAGAGAATAGTATATCAGAAATTAGAGGGTGGGGGAGGAGATCTGGTATAAAGAATATGTGTGTTATTTTCTCATCTTTCATAGCAAACCACTAATGGCTATACTGCAGATTCCTGGATATATGCTCACTTTCTGCTGTACAGGCCTCTGTAGCTTCCCAGCTGTGCCTTGTTCCTATGACCAATACTGCAATTGTGGGATGGATAGAAAGCCACCGAAATAGATACCAAATGAGTATAAAGTTTTACCCAAATACATGAAATATAAAGTTAAAAAACAGCGTTGATTCCAAACTCCTAGAACAGTTTATACTTTTCATAACAATAACAGTATCTTTTATGCTCTGTATCACTTGTGATAAATACTTTTCTGAGTAAAGTCAACAGCTCCTCCAATTTTACTTTAATCTCTTTTCTTTCACTAAATTCAAGTAAAATTAAATTAATACTTGGTATTTAAAATACCATGTATACTGTGATCCCATTTTCCTAAAATTATATCTAGCTATATTTTGCTCAATATAGACACATTGAGAGATGTCTGGAAAGATGTTCAAATGTTGAGAATAGTTATTTCTGGAAAGTAGAATTTGGAGTGATTTTCTGCCTTCTTCTTACTTTCCTGTGTGGTTTAAACTTGTATAATAATCATATGTGATACAGATTATAAATCATATGTGAAATAGAGCATAAAAGATTCATAATAAAAGTTATTGAAATTTTTGTCTAGGGCCTTAGTACAAATAGAATGATTCTAATAACTAAATCTAACCAATTTACCCCACCACCATTAACAAAAGCAAAGCATTACGTGATTAAAAATACATGAAAGGAATCAAAACTAAAATGGGAAATCTTCAAGATCCTGTACTTTGTGTGTCATACCAATCTTAAATAGTGATAGACATTTTATGCTTACACAGGTTTGGGGCCATCTATCTGTGATAGTCATTTATGGTAGACATCTTTAGTTGAGACAAAACAGCATAAAGTATTTAACAGCAAAACTCATTGCAATATAGAAGTATTGGTAATGAACAGAGAATTTTTTTTATCTGTGAAATAACATGTCATGTCTTATTGCTCACATTCAGAGGAGGTAGTTAATATTTTCTCCCTTAAAAATAAAAAGTATTTTTAAAATGCCTGTACTTTCAAATCCACATAATAATTAAACAGCGCTGAACTTAACCTTTAAAATTTATTTTAATGGATTATTTTTACTTTTTGTTTTGGTTATCAAAACAACAACAAAAAGGCATTATTAAATTGCCTTCCATAGCTGTCACCAAAATCATGTCTTTAGCAAACATATACCAGAGACCTCTCTGCACCCAATATTCATTTCTTTAATGCTTAAAAGCAGTAAATGTTTGAAAAATTATCCATCTTCTTTTCAGTCTGATTTTATTTTGAAAGAAAAAATTAGATAGCAATTATCTGTTGACTTTACAAGCAGCTCATATCACCTTGGGTTTTGTGTGTGTGTGTGTGTGTTTTAAGTTCAAACATCCTGCTTTCTGGATTTAAGTTCACTAAATGGTCTCTGGCTACATGTCACACACTTTTCAACTATGCCTTCTTGGTATGACTATTACAGAGTTGCTAATGAGAGAAGTTAGCTTTACCTTATTTCTATAACCCTTGTAAAAAACTGCAATTGAATCCTTTAAAAGCAGGAAGCATCTTAATAAACTTTTCTTTATTGAAATATATTCATAATGGGGACAAAACAAGGAAAACCTTCCAAACAATAAAAACAAATTTTTATGGGGAAAGGGGTTAATGCAAGGTGTGAAGGCATTCAACTGAGTTACCAGACATTCTAATAAGAAGGAAAATATCCCTATTAGGTGTTTAATATTTGTTTTACCTCATACTCAGAAATTGGGCACATCGGTCACTCATAGGATATCCTAAGTGGGAAGAAATAATTGAACACATTCTGCCTAAGATACCCTGAAGCATTTTGGCGTCTGTTTGTTACCAATTACACTAACTTTAGTAAAATGCAATTGAGTCAGTCATGAGGATTCTCTCAAACTTGGAGGTTATATTCTACATTCTATCCTCCATTCTCTCACTGATGACCATATGATCTTAAATGATATATCTGTCATCACTTAGAGCTTACTTCTCCACCTGCAAAATGAGGAATTTAGCCTAGATCTGCAGTTATGAAACACTGGTGCCTCAGAGAATCTAAAGAAATGAAAACTACTGGGTCTTTCCTCCCTGACACGTACACATACATAAACCAAAGAAACTAGCAATGTCCTATAGGTTCAATAGTGTGGTCACACGTCCCCTTATCCAACCTTAACTCTTCAACTTCGTCTCCATATTCACTCATCCCCCGCTACACTCATTTCCTTGCTCTTTCTCAAATATGACAAGCGAGCTCTCACCTTAGGGTAATTGCATTGGCTGTTCTCTCTGTTCTTTTTTTAACCTCAAAGATTTTGCTCAAATGTCACCTTCCAAATTAGGCCTACTCTGATCACCTTATTTAAAATTGTAACCTGCTTCCCTTTCCAGCATTGGTCCTTGACCCTTGCTTTAATTTCTCCCCCAGGGCACTTAGAATCTAGATGTGCATGAGAAAGTTAATATAGCAGGCCTGACTGCTATCCTCTGAGGGGCCTAAGGTGGGCCCTCAGCTGGCATAGAGGAACTTGGATTTCAGAAGGGTTCTCACAATTCCAGAACTGATAAGAGTAGCTCACTACATCTAAACTGTTTATGTAAACAATGCGGTTTATGCTGAATGCCTGTTTTCCTTAGAGTAGTATACAAATTTGGTATATGCCAGGCAAAGAGTGTCTATGTGACCAGCCCCCAATAAAAACCCTGAGGACTGAGGATCTAATGAACTGCACTGCTAGACACATTTCAGTTATGTTGTCACAATTTGTTGCTAGAAGACTTAAGTGCATCCACGTGACTCAACTAGGAATGGACTCTGAAAAGTATGTGCCTAATCTCCTCCTGATTTGCCCTTTGTGCCTTTTCTCTTTGTTGATCTTGTTCTATACCCTTTCACTGTAATCCATATTAGCTGTGACTATAACTATATGCTGAGTTCTCTCAGTCCTCCTAGCAAATCATTTAATCCAAGAGTAGTCTTGGGGACCCTTGACACTCTAGCACACTACAAAATTTATTTATGAATTTTGTTTACTTCCTGTCTCCACCTGTGAAAATGTAAGCTGTGTGAGGGCTTTCGTTTTGTTCACTGATATATCCCAAAAGCCTAAGAAACTCCCTAGCATATAATATTCATTGAATAAATAAATAAATAATTTTGCAATTAATTTAAGGAAGTTCATGGAGCTTCCATTGATGCTGGTAATAACTTCTTGCCAAGATGGTATCTAATATGCTTAACAATTTGAATATTCAAAATTCTAAGAAGACCTGTCTATAACTGATTTCTTTTCAATTCCCTGAAAATAGGAAAAGAGGTACAAGGAAGTATACATGTTTCAGCTGGGCAAACATGACAAACATCATTCTCAGAATTAAGTGTGATAGCACACTGTAAACTTTGTAAAAACCCTGACTATACACAAGCCCTTGATGGAAATATAAGATTTTCATTTTTCTTCGATATCAAGTCTTCAAAATTAGACTCTAGAGATCCTCCTAAAGCCAAACTTTTGAAGCTCAGTAATCTTCTGAGCCAAGTTAAACTAAGGGAGTCTCACAGTCTCCTTTAAAATGAAAAACAGGGAAAGTTAAAGAAATTTTGAAGAGGAAATTGGAAGAAGCCAACCCTGAGAACAGAGCCAAGTAGTCATTGAATATGTGCAGAACAGACTGGGGGGCGGCGCACGGAGAGGGAAGGGGAGAAGAGTAGAGAGTTATTGTTAGCTGAATCCTCTAGGAATCAAAGAACAGCATGCAAAGCATTCTAATGTAAGCAATACTACAATAGAGATAACCATTGGCTTGGGTACAGAGCCACATTTAAAAATATTTAATCTTTTCCTTGTAGCAAAAAATATTTAGCAATATATTTATTTTAGTAAGAAAGTTGCCCACTCACAGACTCACAAAACTAAATTTCGTGCTGGGTCCACAAAGAGAACATATGAGTAGGTTCAGTTATGGAGGTCATGGTAGGCGTTCAATAAATGTTAGTGAAATCAATAAATATGTGCACGACACTGGGCTACTCACTGAATATAGCCTCAGTGCACATAGGTCTTACTTTCTATAGTAAATCTATGCATATTACAGGATTTGGGAGTCTTGGTCTCTTTTGGTAGTATCTTGCTCAATGATTTGAAAGAAAAATTCAGACTGGAAAGAAATTTCTGCTGTTTTTAATTAATCAAATCTTAAAATAATTCTTTTAGATATAAAAACAGATGCTAAGTCTTTATTTGATTTTTATAGTTTTTATCATTAACATACGTAGCAACAGATTCTTCTCTAAGTATTCCTCCCTTCTTCCCTTCCTCTCTCTGTCTCTGTCTGTCTCTCTCTCTCTCTCACACACACACACACATACATACATACATACATACATACACACACACCTACCTTTTGATTCTGTTAGACCTGTAGAAGTCTTGAATCCTTTTATAGGAAAGTTCTTTGTGGCCCAACACTAATGGCACTTCAAAATATGCTAGTATGAGATTGTTAAAAATTGTGAAAGCTCAAATGTAGCCAATTTCAGAGAGAGAGAACATGAACACCAATCATTAAATCACCGATCCTCCATGTTTATAGTTGCAAAGTGCCATTATTCCAGAACTAATTCTTATACTTGTCTCAAAGCCTCCAAGAAAAGACAGATTAAAAAATATATTAAGGATGCAGAAAGAAACATTCTACATGCTTTACACATTGAAATCTATGCATCTCTAGAAGAAGCCCTTGGAATTCTCATATTAGCAGTTCTTTGCCAGAAGCATTTACTTGATTCCTTTCTTCATTCCTATAGATGACTTAAACAGCCCAGCTCGCCAGTCAGCACTCCACTTGAGTAAATGCTATTCTAAAGCAGATAGCATGAGTCAAGAGCAACAAGCAGACCAACGGCACCCAGAGGAAGAGAAATCCACACTGGATCCCAAAACACACCATAATTGTTTTACTCTAACATGTAAATGTCTTACCACATTCACCAGACTGGCTTTCCAGCTTATCGACTTTGCTCTATGCTTTCTTCCTAGATGATCCCAAATATTCTCACGACATTAAATATCATCTCTAAGCTGACAACTCCAAATTTTTTATCTCCAATGCAAACATCTCTGAAATTCAAAATCATATATTCACCTTGATTTCTATTCTTGGATGTCTCCTCAGAGGCATCTCAAACTCAATACATGTAAAATGGAACTACTGGTTTGCTTCTTTCCCCCCACCACATGCTTCAGGTCTGCTCCTCTTCATGTCCTTCCACCTAGTGAGCAGCACCACCATCTACTCAGTTGCTTAGGCTAAATATGTGTGCTATATTTGATCATTCCTTCTGCTTCACCTCACCCACTCCATATCAAATCCATCAGCCAGGCCTATCTCTGTGTGCTACACAGATCACAAACCTGTCCAATTCCTCCTGCCTTGATGAGGTCCTAGTCTATGACACTGTCATTTTTCACTTGGGTTCCAGCATGGGGAGAAAATTCTACATTTACAGTTGAACAAAAGTGGACTTTTTTTTTTAAAGATTTTATTTATTTTTTTTTAAAGATTTTATTTATTTATTTGAGCAGCCAGAGAGGGAACACAAGCAGGGGGAGTGGGAGAGGAAGAAGCAGGCTTCCCGTGGAGCAGGGAGCCCAATGTGGGGCTCGATCCCAGGACCCTGGGATCATGACCTGAGCTGAAGGCAGATGCTTAATGACTGAGCCATCTAGGCGCCCTGAAAGTGGACCTTTTATAAAATTGTAACACCACAATTTTAAAATAGGCATTTGAGAAAGAAGCCTCATACATGTGTTCAATGGAACACAAATTATTTTTTTTTTGATAAGACATTTTAAGATTTATTTAATGTTTAGAGTGCTTTATTATGTATATGTACATTTTCACTGTACCATAAATGTACTATGTTAAATATCAGAACTCTGATCAGCAACATTCCAGATAAGCCTGCTCTTTATAGTAATCATTCTTTCTAATTGATTTACCCATTGATCCTGCCCCATAGATATATTTAATTCAAAACAGCAAATGGTAGTAATTGTTTAAATACTTAAAGTACATTTGGTTGCTACATGGTCATGGCAGAGAAGGTATACTTTTATACTTGTAAGTTGTTTTCTATCTAATATTTGGACCTTAATCATTACTGTAAAAAAAAAATACTCAAGCTCTATTTTTGTCCAATTATTTTATATTCACAGCATGATTTTGCATGTAGGATACATTCCACATATTGTTACCACTCATAAAATAACAAGTAGATGATTCTAAATATTAAAATGGGAAGAGACTGAAATATAGAAAGTCAAATCAACAAATATTTCTTGAGTGCCTACTGTGTACAAATGTAAGCTACTTATAAGCCACAGTGTCAAGTAGGCATGAAATAAGGAATTAGTTACCTGTAAATTAAAAACATCCAAAATTACAGTGCTTTAAGTGAGACAAAAGTTTACTTTGCTCTCACATCAAAGCCTGAAGATAAAGTGGTCCAGGGCTGATGTGCTGGTACCCAGGAACCCACGTTCCTTATAGCTTCTCACTCCACTGCCTTCTCATCATAGTCTGGTATGGCTGCTAGAGTTTCAACCATGATATCCACATTCCACGCAGCAGGATAAAGGCAAAAGTACATACAGGCTAACTTTTGGGAAAGTTTGCAGAAGCTGCCCAATAAAAGTTTCATTTACATCTCATGAACCTTAATCACATCTCAAAGCCTATTTATAGTTGGTAAGGGGATGTGGGGAATAGAGTGCTTATTGATGTTGGTCATAAATACAAAAGGTTCTGTTATTGGAAAATAAAATTCATATTGGGGGGCAATCATTGCACTGCCATATCGCTTTCCTTTTTCCTTCTCAAAATTCACATTTCTGAATATTCAATAACTAGTTTTCCCCACCATGCAACAGAAGAGACCATGGAGCAGCCGTTAAATGCATGGGCTCTGTAGTTAAACAGCTAAGATTTGAATCCAGTTTCCAATGTTTCCACATCTACGAAATCGAGAGAACAGTAATATTTACTCCTTGGAGCTATTGTGAGGATTAATTGGTTCAAACATATAAAGCTCTTGGCACAGTGCCTGTCACACTGAATGATAAGCTCAACAAATATTACTATCATTATACATCAACTCAGTCAAGAAGAAATGGGAGTAACCTAACTGCAGGTGAAATATATTCCTACTCAGTGTCATGGAAGGCAGGCTGAAGAAGAGGCCTCCCAAATCTGTAGATTTCACAGAAGTCCTGCTGCCACCCTAATCCCATTCATAAAATAAAGAGAAATTGACTTGTATAAAGTTCTATTTTATCCAAAAACTGCTCCTCATTCATTATCACATTAGCAAACTCTCTAAATGCACAGATCACTTCCAAAACCTTCCTCACATGATGCCTCGGATACAGTTCTATTTCACCCTGCCAGAGAGAAATAGAATACAGATAAATAGAAAAAGCAATTAAGACAAGTGTATTTGTGAAAGTCTTTCAGCACCAGAGTTAAGATCAGAATGCAGCATCCTTCGCCACTAATCCTGTGGACAAAATGGGAGAATTCATCCTTGCTAAAAGCTCTTCACCTGAAAAAAACTGTGATAATACTTTGAAGCACAAATCAGGCAATAAAAATGTGAGGGGAGAATTTATCTGGCTTATTTTTTCCAACATATATTCAAAATTACTTTTAACCTTTCACTGACAAAATTGGTTTTTTGTTTTTTTAAATAAATCAGGTGTGAAAAAGTTACCAGATTACTATGTTGGAGTAGTGTTGCTGGGATATCAGCTTTTTTCCATATTTTCCAGGCTTCTAATGTTCTAGGCTCCTGTTGGCAAACTGTTTTTCTTCTTTTATCTTTCCTGTGGCACAGAATGATTATCTTACTTCAACTGCCACAGTCCAAGCTTGTGAAATACAGGATGAGGAAAAATGAATAAACTGCTGTGCTTCCATTTCCCAACATCACTTGTGTGTGATGGGAAGTCCCAGGCATATGCCACCAGGAAATATCACAAAGACCAGTTCATTTAACACTTATTTGGAAGCATGTTAATTTTATTTTACTTCTCAAAGACTGTCTAGTTATGGTATCGTAATAACCAACATAGGATTCTTGTCCAACTGGGGAAAAAAAAATTGAACATAATGGGCTAATTCAAAATTAAAATAGCGTGACCCAGAAAACAGTTCTATCACTCAATTACTCAAATGATATGACCATATGAACACCTTTCCTTTCTTGGTATCAGAGGAAGATGAATATATATATCTGGTAACATCCTTGATATCAGATATGGCATCTTTTCTAGCCAAACATAACTTCACCAAAGCCAATTTCTTTCACATGCTATAGAATAGGAAGGATAATATTTTTCGAGAAGTTGAGAACTTCAAGAATTTATCACTAAAAATGAGTTTCATGCAGTGAAGAGGATCCCTAGGGAAAGTTTCAAGCATGGTTTCTTCCCAGCGAATTTCATCTTTACTCCTGAATCTGAGGCAAAAGCAACTGGGATTCCACAAACATGACTATGGCATCACTGAATGAATGAGGTGCCAAGATATAGAGCAATTCAGAAAAAATGAAAAACCTAGTTACTTATAAAAATCTGTGTGATTCAGTCTAGGGAAAAAGAAAGAAGAAAAGTGCATATTAGTTTAATGAGATGTAGATAAAATATTTAAAATTGGCCCAAAGTGTTCTGGTTGGATTGTCTTGAATAATAAAGGATTAAATTTCCCAGAAAATCTTTGTCCCAAAGTAAAATGATTTTGTAGTTCATACTTTTGATACTTTCTAAAATAAAACCAAAGGGGCATTATAATTCTACCCTTTTTTTCCCGAGGATAAAAGAGTGTTGAAAAATAAAAACTGAGCCTTAATGGAGCTGAGTTTGGAAATTTAAATGGCAAACCCAAGAACTCACTGAATGAAAGCAAACTGAGAAATCATGTTCCTTATAACAGAGCTCCAGTGCTTGAGAAGAAAAGCACAAAATTATTTTCTGTGAACTATAGGAATATATTTCTCTAAGATGTCCTATTTCTATATAGAAACTGTTGATCCACATTTTTAACAAGCATCCAAGGTGTCTCTAATGTGGATGGTCCATGGAAACAGAACCCATTTTTGAGAAATGCTGACCTAAAAAACTTTCCTGTCCTGTTGATGCAGAATAAATTCCGATGGAAACATTTTAAGCTTCCCTGAAATCTACTCAAGTTCAGTTTATCTTCTTAACCTGGATCTATTTCTTTTTCTTCACAAATTTTTAAAAAGTATATATTTCACCTCATTTCATGTTCCATGAGCTGGAGCAGATTGCACACTCTCAATGAGAAGTTTCTTATAGTCTTAACTCTGGAACGCTATTTCAATAGCTTCCAAACACTCAATAAGAATTACACTCACACCCCCAGAAGTTTTTTCCTAACTTTATTTAGCTCTAAGCTATAGTACAAGAAAACTTCTGCATCCTTGATTCTTTATGTGAGATCCCTACACATTGGCTTCCCTGAAGGAACTGTATGATACACAGAGTTGATATATAAATCAACAGAAATGTGGAGGGGAAGGAAGAGGGTTAGGTGTTAAAAGGCAGAAATCAGGAAGAAGAGTCTAAACGTATTTAAGTTTACCGAAGTGGTACTGCAATGAAAAGTATAATAACTGCTTTCAATAGACAAGGTTCCTATTCTGTTCATTTCCTTTGTTCTTCAAGTACTAGTGAAATTAAAGAAAGGAAATAACTAATCATGCACATCAGTTCTTTCTTCTCTCTGTAAGTTCTAACAGTCATGAGCCACTGATGACCAAATAAAACTAAGATTTCAAAGGCTTATGCTGCTGAAAACCTCCCAGTTGACTCAGATAATAAGCTGGGATCAAAAGTAACAATGGCCCAATACAGCTTTTTTCTCTAACAAATTCTCTTGTTGCATTGTTAGATTTACAGTTACATTGGGATGTTAAGATTTCTTGCTGTATTTTTATGATAACTGCAGTTTGATATGCATGCTATTTATCATTGACAGCTTATATATTCTGCAGGCTGGTTTTATGCTGGATGGGTTGAATGCTCTTCAGGGGACCATACTTTTTTTCTTCCCCATTTTAAGATACTGTAGATGGGTCAGATAATAATAGCAATAACTCCAAAATGTGAAGATTAAAAAATTGAGTAAGGATGACTCTAAAAGGGTGTGGAAATTTTATACCCATGGTATTTTGTTTGGTGAGAGAGTAGGATGATGGAGTTAGAGAACGCTGAAACAAAAATATGAGAACATCACCTCCAATTCTAGCTACACCAGTGCCCTTTAAGACCTTTTGCTTCTTTGGGCCTCAGTTGTTTCATGTGGAAAATGAGAGATCAAACTAGATTATAAATGGTACTACTTAGTTTCCTCCCTCACATCAATTCCAATCAATTGATAATGACTGGCTGAAGCACTGTGTTAAGAATGACTCTGAGGATGATTTCAGACAAAAGTAAAAAGTATCATGGATGATTTGCTAAGTCTTCCATAAGCACAAATAGAAGAGTAGCTATATGTATGCAATATATTTTCCTTATTTGACCTAAGAAATCACTAGTGTTTCTTTCAGTTATAAAGAATTTCATATGATAAAAATATAATAAGATCTTTTACATAAAATGGTTGGTAGTATAGATTGTCTATCAAGTAACTCTTAGTTACCTACATGATACCATTCCCTCAGTAATGCTTAGATATATAGACTTTAAATTTATTGATTCATTTTCTTATCTTTAGGAGTAATAGCAATTCTTCTCTCTTTAATATAAATGCCAATTAAGCACAGGAAAAGAAATGCACCAAATAAGAGATAAAAAAAATACATAGCTAATGGCAATCACTGATCAGGAATAATAAATGAAACTCAGAACCTTGTAACAGTCATGCAAATAACAGAAAAGTCTAAACAATTTTCTTCCAATAAGTGCCTTTTTTTTTTTTTTCCCAATAAGTGTCTTATGAGGCAAACTACAGTAGCTTGCCTACAATAACTAACATCATCCTACTCTGAAGATGACTAAGGGGAAAGACACTTCAGCCAATCTTTCTGTGGTCACCAAAAAGCACAAAAATGAAAGTCTCTTTAATTTCAGCAATTCTTTGATTACCCCTGGAAATATTTACTTATATGTAACAAGTAACCTGTGCCTCAACTAATAATTAGGGCACTAGATTAAGAGTCAGATGACTTGAAGGTTAGTCCTATCTCTGCCACTACCTACCACTGTGGTCTTAGTTAATCCATTATCCACCTAGAACTCTGTTGCTTCATTATAAAAACTTAGGGAGGTTGAGTTCTATTTCTCTTCTAGCTCACACTAAAATAAAAGAAAATCATGAAAAGTGGAAAACTGTCAGTTGTGTTGCATAAATCCTTGGAATACCTCTAGACCAGTTATTGGTTTTCACCTGTGAGTAGCCATGGTTAGCTCCATGTAATTACTCATTCTTCAGATTAAATTCTAGCCCTGGGCAAAGAAAGCAAAATTTTGCCCTTAGTAAGACTACACTTTTTATTGTCTTATTTTCTGTCCCAGGTAGATATAAATCCTAGCCTGACTGTGTATTAGTAAAGCATGTGTAATCACAGCAACTTTGTAAATGGGAAAGTTTGGGCAAAGATAGTGACTTATCCAAAATCACACAGCAATTCAGTAAGGAAGTATCCCAATTCCCAGATCTTGATGCAACTGAATAAAGACAAGATTCTTACAAGGCACAATTAGGATATAAATTATATGTACTAAGTATTATAGGCAAACTCAAATCAAAGGATACATTGTTTAGTTTTTAGAGTAACAACATTAACAGAAATGTTAATGCTTACTCAACTCCAGTATTCCATAAAATATCTGAGTTCCATGTCAAATGAGTTATACCTACAATACTTTTTTTACTACTAGAATGAAAAAAACATAAAATAAAAAAAGAACAAAAAATCTTTTGCTAGCTTATGTTTTACCCAATGACTACATTCCTAATTTACAAAGTCCCTGAAAAAAATACTCTTACATTGAAATAGCTGTTATTAAAAGCTCTTTTAGAATGAAAATAGATGAGATGTGACAAATCTCTAAGCAACTACTGTTGTTCTAGCCATCACTTTGTGATGAAGATGCCTTGTTTTGAATGATTTAGAAAATTATAATAAATAAAAACTATTCAGTTTGAATATGATGCTTATTCCCTACACCAATACATGACAAAAAATAATTTTCTCACTTCAGTCTAAGAAATGTGTTATTTGTCTTGAAATAGACATGTGAATAGAGGTGTGATTTCAATGTTTCTTCTTTATCTCTAAATGTATAAACATTTAATAAAAAATAAATATTTTTCATTAATGTATTAATCACCTCATTTGTAGTCATATTTCCAATATCCAACTATGATCATTTCAAGTTTAAGAACTATAAAAGACCACTAGAAATATTTGCTAAGATGAGAATGTCTGTGTAAACTGCAAATTTATCCGCATGGCTTTATATACAGAGAATCTAATACCTAACAAAAGGTAGAGGATTTGTGGATTTGATTATTACATTTTTAAGAAGTCAAATTTCATTTAAAACTATGTTTAGGGGAGCTTGGGTGGCTCAGTCATTAAGCGTCTGCCTTCGGGTCAGGTCATGATCCCAGGGTCCTGGGATCGAGCCCCGCGTCAGGCTCCCTGCTCTGCGGGAAGCCTGCTTCTCCCTCTCCCACTCCCCCTGCTTGTGTTCCCTCTCTGGCTGTCTCTCTGTCAAATAAATAAAATCTTAAAAAAAAAAAAAAAACATGTTTAAAGGGGTGCCTGTGTGGCTCAGTCAGTTAAGTGTCTGCCTTCAGCTCAGGTCATGATCTCAGGGTCCTGGGCTCCAGCCCCGCATCTGGGTCCCTGCTCAGCAGGGAGTCTGCTTCTCCCTCTCCCTCTGCCCCACCTCCCTGCTTGTGCTCTAGCTCTCTGTCTCCAATAAATAAATATAATCTTTAAAAAAATAAAAAAAAAACCTATGTTTTAAAAATATTATCAAAATTTTCCAGGATGAAAATCAAAGAAAAGAAAAACAAGGTTAAAATGTTGTCAAATTTCTGGCCTTCCCTGAAGCTCTCTGGTATCTCCACAGACTTCGTATGAATGTGTAAAACTGCCCAAGCAGTCTCCCGGCTGAGATTCACTTAAAAATGCCCAGCATACCAGCATGCCAGGTTCAAAAAGTGATTTAACAATGGTTTTTGTTAAGACGAATTCAGGCAAGAACTGTCCCCTGATTTACTGTCCAGCCATGTTTTTACAGGACCACACCCCAGTTGTAGCTTAGTCTCTAAGAGGCACGATCTACAGCAGGTGGTCAGTTCAGCAGTCTTCCTTTTCATTGCGGCACCAACAGTCAAATTCACCTGTTGCTGTGTTTCTCCAGAACTTCAACTGGAATAAATGTAACAAGTTGTTAAGCAATTTTACATAGGCTGTGGTTTAAATAAATAGCTTTATAAATAGAATGAAATACTATAATGAGTATAATACTTTTCGAAAAGGGAGAAAAACATCTAGTTTTTCTTTTATCGCATATTATCACGTGATGCCCCTTTTTGGTTCAACAGAAATTAAATGGTGCATAGGCTCTAGCATTTTTAAAAAATAATCATCAAGTTTTTTTAGCATCTTATTGCAAATAGAGAATTTTCAGGAACTAGGACCCCAAATGTTACAGTAAAACTTCAAATAACATTTCTTCTACTCCTACCATGTATTCAATATGAAAGTCAGGAGAAGGGTACACAGAGCAAACAGGATGGTAAGACAAATGAGTATAAGTTCTCATGGGCTTTACAACCTATTTTTTAAGTTAGGACACACATACATTTTTGAAGTAGAAATAAAAACAAATAAAAGACTGGAACTCATTTGAAAGAGGTGAAGCTCAGGCCTCCTTAAAGGGCAGTACCTGAACAGGTAGATTATATGGAAAACCTTTTATGTCTAATTGAGTTTTTCTAGGCCTCGCTAATATTATGGTCATAGATGAGAGCTCATTCATGGAAATAATCTGAATTTCTCAGCCCCAACAACCTAATACCAGGCCTCCTTCCGTAAAAGAATGTCTATAAATCTGCAAAAGAGTGTCAATATCATCCACTCCTGACTTCCATTTGGAAACCCTTCTTCAGGACAGAATAAAGCTACATCACTATCCCTGCTGCTGGTGCCCTCAGGGTAACATTCCAAAAGTTGCCTCTCCCTGAGGGGTTCAAGAGTGGCACTGAGGGGGGGCGGAGCAAGATGGCGGAGGAGTAGGAGAACTGGATTTTGTCTAGTATCAGGAATTCAGCTGGATAAGGATCAAACCATTCTGAAAACCTAAAAACTCAATAGTAGATCAAAGAAAAGAATAGCAACAACTCTGAACAGAAAAGCGACCACTTTCTGGAAGGT
>NC_138374.1:52819491-52850646 GCF_054177405.1 Leptonychotes weddellii
ATATGAGTGAAATCATATGGTATTTGTCTTTCTCCAATTGACTTATTTCACTTAGTATTGTACTCCCCAGCTTTATCCATGTTGTTACAAATGGCAAGATTTCATTCTTTTTGATGGCTGAATAATATTTCATTATATACCACATCTTTATCCATTCATCAGTCCATGGATATTTGGGCTGCTTCCATAGTTTGGCTATTGTAAATAATGTTGCAATAAACATAAGGGTGCATGTATCCCTTTGAATTAATGTTTTTGTTTTTTTTGGTAAATACCCAGTAGTGTGATTACTGGATTTTAGAGTAGTTGTAATTTTAACTTTTGAGGAACCTCCATACTTTTTTCCAGGGTGCCTGTACCAGTTGCATTCTCACCAACAGTGGACAAGGGTTTCTTCTTTTCCACATCCTCATCAACACTTGTTGTCTCTTGTGATATTGATTTTAGCCATGTTCCAACAGGTCTGAGGTGATAGCTCATTGTAGTTTTGTATTTCCCTGATGATCAGTGATTTTGAACATTTTTTCATGTATCTGTTGGCCATCCATATGTCTTCTTTGGAGAAATGTCTATTCGTGTCTTCTACCCATTTTTTAATTGGATTATTTGGTTTTTGCATACTGAGTTGTATCAGGTCTTTATATAGTTTGGAAACTAACCCTTTATTGGATATGTCACTTGCAGATATCTTCTCCCATTCTGTAGGTTGCCTTTTAGTTTTTCATGATTGTTTCCTTCTCTGTGCAGAAACTTTCTATTTTGATGTAGTCTGAATTGTTTATTTTTGCTTTTGTTTTCCTTGCCTTGAGACATAGCTAGGAGGAAACTGCTAAGCTTATGTCAAAGAGGTTACTGCCTTTGTTGCCCTCTAGGATTTTTATGGTTTGAGGTCTCGAATTTAGATCTTTATCTATTTTGCATTTATTTTTTTGTTTGGTGTAAGAAAGTGGTCCAGTTTCATTCTTTTGCATGTCGCTGTCCAGTTTTCCCAACACCATTTGTTGAAGGGACTATTTTTTCCCCATTGTATATGCATTTTCCTTTGTTGAAAATTAATTTGACCATATAATTATGGGCTTATTTCTGGGTTTTCCATTCTGTTCTATTGATCTATATGTCTGTTTTAATGTCAGTATCATACTGTTTAATTACTACCACTTTGTAATATAATTTGAAATCTGGAATTGTGATACTTCCAGTTTTGTTTTTCTTTTTCAAGATGGCTTTGCCTATTTGAAGTCTTTTGTGGTCCATGCAAATTTTAGGATTGTTTGTTCTAGTTCTGTGAAAAATGCCATTGGTATTTTGATAGGGATTGCACTAAATGTATAGATTTCTTAGCTTAGTATAGACATTTTAACAGTATTTGTTCCACCAGCCAATGAGTATGGACTGTCTTTCCATTTCTTTGTGTCATCTTCCATTTTTTTCATCAGTGTTCTGTAGTTTTCAGAGTACAGGTCTTTCACCTCTTCAGTTAAGTTTATTCCTAGATACTATATTGTTTTTGGTGCAGTTGTAAATGGGATTGTTTTCTTAATTTCACCTTTTGCTGTTTCATTATTAATGTATAAGAATGCAGCAGATTTCTGTACATTGATTTTGTATTTTGTGACTTGACTTTACTGAAGTCATTGATCAGTTCTAGTAACTTTTTGGTGGAGTATTTGGGTTTTCTATATATATCATCATGTCATCTGTAAGTAGTAAGAGTTTTACTTCTTCCTTACCAATTTGGATGCATTTTATTTCTTTTTGTTGTCTGATTGCTGTGGCTAGAATTTCCAGTACTATGTTAAATAAAGTGCTGAGCTGAGAATGGATGTCCTTGTCTTGTTCCTGACCTTAGTGGAAATGATGTCAGTTTTTCACCATTGAGTATGATGTCTGCTGTGGGTTTTTCATATAAGGCCTTTGCTATGTAGAGGTAATTTCCTTCCAGACCATCTTTGTTGAGTTTTTTTTTTTTTATCATGAATGGGTGTTTATAGCAATGTATTTTAATCTGGTGATTGCTTAAGTTCTAATGCATTTTAAATCATTGCATTTTTGCTAGCTCCCTCCCCTCCCCCAATGTTTTAGGTTTTTGATACAGTATTTTGCATCTTTTTATTTTGTGTATTCCTTAGCTGATTATTATAGAAGTTGTTGATTTTACTACTTTTGTCTTTTAACCTTTATACTAGTTTTATATGTGGTTGATACACAACCATTATTATATGTTTGCCGTTACCAGTGAGATTTTTTGAAAATGTATTTTCTTATTTCTAGTTATGGCCTTTTCTGCTTAAGGAAGTTCATTTAATATTTATTGTAAAGTTGATTTAGTGGTGATGAACATCTTTAACTTTTGTTTGCCTGGGAAACTCTTATCTCCCTCTTCTGAATGATAATCTTGCCCAGTAGATTATTCTTGGTTATAAGTTTTTATCCTTCAGTACTTTTAATATATTATGCCACTACCTTCTAACCTGCCTAACCTTCTGCTGAAAAACCGGGAGAGAGTCTAATGGTGGTTCCCTTATATGTAAATAAATGCTTTTCTCTTGCTGCTTTTATGACTCTCTCTTTATCTGTAATGTTTGAGATATTAATTATAATGTGTCTTGGTGTGGATCTTTTTAGATTTATGTTTTGGGACTCTCTGTGTTTTCTGTACCTCTGTATCTCTTTTCTTTTCTAGGTTAGGGATTTTTTAGGTATTATTTCTTTAAGTTTTCTGACCCTTTCTTCCTCTATTCTCCTTTTGGGACCTCTGTAATAAAAACATTATGACACTTGGTGTTGTCTCACAGTCCCCTTAACCGTCCTCATTTTTTTAAAACTCAGTTTTCTTTTTGCCATTCAGTTTGTATGATTTTCCACTCTCCTGTCTTCCCGATTCCTGATTTGTACTTCTGTGTCATCTAATCTGCTATGTATTCTCTCTAATGTATTTTTCATTTTTGTTATTGTATTCTTCATCTCTTATTGGCCCTTTCTTATATTTTCTATCTCTATTGCAGTTCTCACTGTATTTATCCACTCTTTTTCTGAGTTTGGTAAGCATCTTTATGACCATTACTTTGAACTCTTTATTGGGTAGATTGCTTATCTCCATTTCATTAAGTTCTTTTCTCAGGTTTTTTGCCTTGTTTTTTTTTGTCATTTAACATTCTGCTGCTTCCTCATTTTGCCTTTGTTTCTATGTGTTGGGTAGTTTAGCTGTGTCTCTTGGTCCTAAGAAATAGCCTTATGTAGGAGATGTCCTGTGGGGTTCAGAAATGCAACCACTTCTGGCAACCAGATCCAAGTGCTTCAAGGGCATCCTTTTGTGGTGTGGATATACCCTCTGTTGTGACAGGGCTGTAACTGCTGTAGGTGCACTGATGGACAAGTTGGTTCCTGGCCCAGGGAGGTGTGAGGCCCAGTCATGACTGCTACAAGTGTGCTGGTTTTGAGGGGTAATCCCCCAGTATTGCTGGCTGTAAGGCTCAAATGTGACTGGTGTGGGTGCACATATGGACAGGGTTATCATCCTGTCATCTGCAAGGCCTGGCCAAGGTATAGGGTGGTGCATGGCTCTCAGTGGGGCCTGCTCCCTGGTATTAGTATTCTAGAGGGAGGATTCCAAAATGGTGCCTGTTAGTGCCAGGATCAGTATGGCAGAATGATATATCAAAATGGCTAGTACCATTGTTTCAGTTCCCAAGTAGAAGCCTAGTACCCTCCTACCTGTGTAGCAGATACTCCAAGATTAGTAAGTGGATCTTCTTCACCTATGGTCTAGGCAATTTTGAATTTGGTAGTTTTTGTGCTGATTTCTGGGTTGAGTGTTTTTGCATATGGGCACATTAAGAGTGGGTTTTCCTTTCCTTATAGTTTTATAGTTTTCCTGGATGTGTTCCCCATTGGTTTTTAAAGCTAGGTGTTTTGGTAGATCATCTCTTGGCCTGTGTAGGATCTAAGTGTTAGCGTGCCTCAGCAGAACTTGAATCTCTTGCTCCTCAGGGAAAAGTTGTGTACATTTGAGATCCTGCATGACTGTTGAACACTGTCTCTGGGGTGGTTTTTTTTGGTTCTGTTTTGTTTTATTTTGTTTTGTTTTAGCAAGACCATAGCTCTTCCTCTTCTACTTTGTCCCTTGTTATGGAGGTTCTATTCATCTGGTTTCTAGGTCATCTTTAGAGGGAATTGTTCTGTATGTAGTTGCTGATTTGTTATGTACATGGGAGGAGGTGAACTCAGGATCTTCCTACACCACCATCTTGAACTTCTTAGTGAATTTCAAATTTTGATTTTTTTCTTGTGCTAGCAATATGTAATATGATACTTTTTGTGATCCTGATCAGCAGCAGCAAGCTACAGGTCCTAGTCAGTCATGTAATCTCAAGAATAGACAACCAATATACTTATAACCATTCTGTACCCATATAACCATTCTGTTTTCCACTTTCAATACAGTATTCAATAAGTTAAATGAAATATCCAACACTTTATTATAAAATAGGCTTTGTGTTACATGATTTAGCCCAAATGTAGGCACATTTAAAGTAGGCTAATCTAAGCTGTGATGTTTGGTATTTTAGGTATGTTAAATTCATTTTCTGCTTATGATATTTTCAACTTATAATGGGTTTATTGGGATGTAACCCCACCATAAGTTGAGGAAGATTCTGTACTTTCAAAATCTTTATTAGACTTATATTTTCTCCAAAAATCATTTTTTTCCTACAACACTGCCAAGGATATTATTCTATTGTAATCTTCCCAGAAATAAGAAGTATTCAGTTTTTCTGACTCCTAATTGCCTTTCCTCTAGTTCACCTTCATCCAACTTCAGATTTTTTTTCCTTTATTTTACATAATAATTTCCTGTCTTCATTCACACTACATACAGCTGCCCATCAATCTGCTCAGCAAATAAAAGGCCATTCTGATGTACTGGGGGAAGTCTCTTCAGAGGGTAGTGGTCATTGAACAATCATAGGATTCTCATGGTAGAATTAGTAATCATATAAAATTATGAGTTTAAGAGTACAAGATAATTTGACCTAATAAAGCAGAGTGAATTTAGTATCCTGGAAGACCTAGGATGCCTCTAAATCTGGAATTCTGATTGGAAAGATATTAATGAATAAGGAAGGTCCAATCACCCTGGGGCCAAACTTTGTTAACATTTGGTGGTGTTTTCTTCAAGAGAAGCACATCTCTTATATAATATTAAATACTTATAATATTATCTGTGTGTATATAAACAGATTTGTAATTATCATAATGCATATATAGTTTTCTCTTTTTTTTAAGGTTTTATTTATTCATTTAATAGAGAGAGAGAGAGCAAGAGCACAAGCAGGGGGAGCTGCAGGCAGAGGGAGAAGCAGACTCCCTGCTGAGCAGGGAGCCTGATGTGGGGCTCCATCCCAGGACCCCGGGATCATGACCTGAGCTGAAGGCAGATGCTTAATCGACTGAGCCACCCAGGTGCCCCTCAGGTGTTTCTTCTAATGGATAGACTTTCCTAAATTGCCCATAATCCATTAAAATCAAATGTATAATCTTGAGCATGCTGCTTACAGACTTAATTCATAATTAATGACAATGAATAGCTAGTCTTAGAAATCTCTTATTTTGGTGATATTCTGAAACCATTAGTGTTACCTGAACATTTTTCAAGTTTTTGGAAATATATTTTCATTCATTTTTTACAATCATCCTAAATATTTATAATGTAAGAAATGTAAGACCCAGAAGCAGTTTTCCAAGTATGCTCCATACCATTTAGATTCTCATTAAAGTTCTGTGCTCGTACCCATAGATTAAGAAGATTATGAAGAAATTTTTAAAATGGAAGACAGTTATGGAAATTAATGAAGGACTAGAAAACAAGATCATTAAAGATGAGTAAAGAAATTGTGTTGATTTAACCGGGAGAAGAGAAAGCTCAGGAACGTATGTGAATTACAAAAGACTTTATTACAGTTTATAATGTGATACTGACTTCTAAACACTGTAAACACCAATGGGAAAATTGTAGTTGGTTCCAGAGGTAGCCTCTGAGTTTATTTATCTTCTAGATTGTTTCTCATTTCACTAATATTTGATTTTAACTCTATCATTTCCTTCCTTTTATCATTTTAGAGTTTATATTATTTTTGTTTCAATTTCTTGAGTTGGCTGCCTTAGCATATTCATTTTCAGTCATTTAAAAAAAATAATTTCTAACATAAATAGTAAAGGCTCAATATTTCCCACTAAGTAATATTTAGCTGTTGTAGTTTCATCCAAGTTTTTCCATCTATGTGTTAACTAATTTACATTAAGAAATTTTCCTTGCTCGTAATGGTAATTGGAGTAAGTTCTGTCTCCTAAGCCAGGCTGCCAAGGACCACAGCTGAGCTCCACCACTTGTGTGTGTGTGTGTGTGCGCATGCGTGTGTGTGCGTGTGTGTGTGATTTAGTAATTATTCTTTTCCTGCCTCAGTTTGCTCATTTATAAATCATAGAGTTATAGCAGTACTTAACTTACATGGTTTTATGAAGATTACATGTGCTAACATAGTTAAAATACTTAGAAACGTGCCCAATATTAGCAAGAACCATATGTGTTATTATTATTTGTCCAGAACATTTTTATCATTTTCTAATTTAATATCATTGTGGTCAGATAATATGGGCTATATGTTATAACACTGATTTTTTTTTATTATTATTTTAAGACAGTTTTTTCAGAGCAGTTTTACCTTCACAGCATATTTGAGAGGAAGCTACAGAGATTTCCCATATACTCCCTGCCCCCCCATGCATAATCTACCCCATTATCAACATCTCCACCAGAATTGTACATATGTTACCAAGGATGACCCTACTTTGACACATCATAACCACCCAAAGTCCATAGTTTAGATTCACTCTTGGTTTTGTACTTAAGTGTTTGGACAATTATGTAATGATAGAGTCATTATTGTAATATCATACAGAGTATTTTCACTGCCCTAAAAATCCTCTGTGCTTCATCTATTCATCCCTCCCCTACACACCCCTGGAAACTACTAATTTCTTTATTGTCTCCATATTTTTGCCATTCCCAGAATATCATATAGTTTGAATTATATAGTATGTAGTCTTTTTAGATTGGCTTCTTTAACTTAGTAATAAGCATTTAAGGTTCCACCATGTCTTTTCATGGTTTGATAGCTAATTTCTTTTTAGTCTTGAATAATATTCCATTGTCCACATGTACTACACTTTGTTTATCCATTCACCTACTGAAGGGCATCTTGGTTGCTTCCAAGTTTTGGCAATTATGAGTAAAACTTCTGTAAACATCCATGTATGCGTTTTTGTGGGAATATAAGTTTTCACCTCCTTTGGGTAAATATCAAGGAGTGTGATTGCTGGATTGTATGGTAAACTGTATGGTAAGAGTGTGTTTAGTTTTGTAAGAAATCACAAAACTTTTTTAAAGTGGTTGTACCCTTTTGCATTCCCAACAGCGATATGTGAGAGTTCTTGCTCCATGTCCTCACCAGCATTTGGTGTATGTTGAGTCTTCATATTTGTAAGATTTGCTTTGCTTCATGGCTTAATGGGTGGTTAGTTGTGTGAATGTTCCAAGCATGCTTAAATCAGAATATGTCTTCTGTAATTGGAAGTAAAATTCCTTATTTGTTTATTAGATTAAACCTAATCATGTTGTTCAGATCTTACATATTCTAACTAATTTTATGTCTCCTTAATTTTTAATTACCAAAAGAAGTATGTTACAATTTCTTACAGTGATTGTAAATATGCCAGCATCTCATAATTTAGTGTTTTAAATATTTTGTGCTTATGATATTGAAGTCATGAAAATATAGAATTATAATTACTTCCTGATAAATACTTTTTTTTTTTTAAGGATAGTCTTTTTTTTTTTAAGATTTTATTTGTTTATTTGAGAGAGAGAATGAGATAGAGAGAACATGAGAGGGGGGAGTGTCAGAGGGAGAAGCAGACTCCCCGCTGAGCAGGGAGCCCGATGCGGGACTCGATCCCAGGTCTCCAGGATCATGACCTGAGCCGAAGGCAGTCGCTTAACCAACTGAGCCACCCAGGTGCCCTAAATATTCTTTTTTTCATTATCTGATGGCCATCTCTGATCCTAGTAACTCCTATTAGCCTTAGTATCTTTTTTGTTTGATATAAAAATAGTATTTTTAAAATTTTAAATTTGTTTATCATTCTATTAGTATTTGCTTTGTAAGTCTTCTTCCATTTTTTCTTTGAATATTTGTATTCCTTGTATTTCATAGTTTTCTCTTGTAATAGCATGACCTGAATTTAAAAAGAATTCTAAGTATGTCTTTCTTTGTTTAGTTTAATTTTGTTACTCTAATTTATGCTTCCTGATATATTTAGATTTATTGTTTTCTGCTTTTAATTTACAGTTTTTTTTATTTTTCTTTGTTTTATAGTAAATTTATGGTAAAGCTTTCAATCATTTAAATGTATGACTCTTAAGTGTACATTTTCTGAGTTTTGATGCCTGCATAAATCTGTGTAACCCATAACCTCAGATAGTTGCAATTTCCCATATCCCTCTTTCCATCCAGTCTTTGCCCCACTCCTCCAGAGACAACTACTGTTGTCACTTTTTTTCCATCATAGATTATATTTGCCTGTTTGTATTTGTTTGTATTAATAGAATCACAAGATATGTCCTTTTTTGTATAAGGCATCTTTCACTCCACATGATGTTTTTGATATTCATCTATGATGTGTATACTAGTAGTTTATTTTTTCTTTATAAAACAGCACTGATATACCATAGTTTGTTTAAACAGTTTTCTCTTGATTGACAGCTAGCTGTTTCCAGGTTTTGGTTATTATGAATAAAGGTGCTATTTATATTTATGCACAAGGTTTTCTGTGGAACATACTTTCATTTCTCTTAAGTAAACATGTAGGAGTGGGATTATTTGATCAGAGGGTAGGTGTATTTTTAGTTTTATAGGAAACTGACAGACCATTTTACTGTTGCACCAACAAATGTATGAGACTTCCAGTTACTGGAATTTTAGTCTTTGGTAAATGTGTAGTGGCATCTTATGGTGTTTTAATTTTAATTTTTGTAATGATTATATTTTTGAGTATCTTTTTCATGTGGTTATTAGTCATTTATATATTTTCCTTTGTAAGTCTCTGTTAAAATATTTTGCTCATTTTAAATCGGGTTGTTTGTCTTTTTATTATTGACGTTTTTTTAAAAAAATACTTTTATCTTTTCCTTCTTTCTATTGAATTGTAAGCATTTTCATATGTTTTCTTATTTATCTCTTAAAAAACCTGCTGTAATAGATATTATCTCCATTTTAGGTATGAGGAAAGCTTATACTAGTTAAGTGACTTACCCATAGTCCCATAAGGAATAAGTGATAGGACTCTGATACAGGGATGTCTAGCAACAAAACCTTATGTTCTTTACTACATTATGCTACACATAATAGTATGGGACATCATGTGAGAGAGGGATCTCCATGGCTGGGATGATATGATAATAAGTGAAAATGATGGCTTTTGAGGAATAACTAAACCATCTATTATGTAGTGGTGGTGTGGGACATAGAGATTTATAACAATAACTCCATGAAAAGATAGCTATATACCTATAGGTAGTAATAACAAAGAGATGGACCAGAAAGTGACCTTAAAGTGCTAAACTTATTTGAGGCCAGATATTTAAAAAAAAATTTTTTTTAAAGAATTTATTTATTTATTTGACAGAGAGAGGGAACACAAGCAGGAGGAGTGGGAGAGGGAGAAGCAGGCTTCCTGAGGAGCAGGGAGCCCGATGTGGGGCTCAATCCCAGGACCCTGGGATCATGACCTGAGTGGAAGGCAGACTTAACGACTGAGCCACCCAGGTGCCCTGAGGCCAGAAATTTTAACAAGTAATTGTCAAGATGTTTCAGTGCATTACAAATAATAAGAAATAAAATTTTCTTCTTTATTTTTAAAATATTACTCTGTGTCCTCCATTGCTAAAATGGTTTGGCTCCCACAACTGTATATTAATAAAGTACTGATTTGCTTAATACTTTTATTTAATGGGCATTTAAAAAATTGGGTACTACCATTTTTTAAGTAAATTCGGTTGAGTTTGGAACCTCAGGATATTTTAACTTGAGAAATTAGGACAACTTCCATGATTATAAAACAGCTAGGATGGTAGGGCATTTAAGTTAGCTCAGTTCGGTGGGCAAATTCCTTGAGGGAGATTGTAGGAGAGATTCAAAGTCCTGTCAGAAGTGGAGGGAAGAGAATCAGATAAATGTAGAAAGTTCTGTGGATTTAGTGGCCTATAAACAAGATTACTTGTGGGGGTTTTTTTTGGTTGTTTTTTTTCTGTATATTAGTGACAACCCTCTATTCCCATTTTAAAGAATTTCTCCTTTGGTAGTTCTGCTTTGCAATTACCCATCTGGTTGGTGGTTCAATCCCTGAGCTAGTAAGTAGTATAACTAAAAAAAAATGCAGCTTGTCTTTCCTTTTGTGTGAATGAAACTAATTTAAACACAAGTTAATGTGTTTTTTTAAGCTCTTCAACCCTTTGTGACTCTTTAGGGCTTGGATTCTTTGTTAATCCATGTCTACTTCTAGTAGATGCCGATGATTGTTTCCCTGGCATTTTGTTCCATGAGTACATATCCTGGGAGGCTCTATGTGGTGCTGAGTTCAGTTTAAGGACAGTTGACTAAAAGGAGGATTTGTTTGGGTTCCAAACTATCTGGTTTTAAAGGAAAGTGACTAAGGGGTGTGGTTTAGAGGAAGAAAAATTGTTGTATCAATTAAGAATAATCTCACCTACCTCTTTTGTTTCTGACTGTGAAGTTGATAGGCAGATAAAGCTGCCTGTCCTATCACAGTTTTTCTATAATACTGCAGTTAAAGTCCATTAGATTGCATGATTTGCAGAATAAAGCCAGTTGGCTGAATGTCCTATGATCATTCTGTTAAGACAATTTATATTTCTGACCCTGAGCAAGGTACATTTGAAAATAGGTCCAAATTTTTGCATATGATCAAATTTCTACATATAGGGCATTATAGCTGCATGTGGGTATTTTAGAATTTTTCTTTGGTATTATTATCAAGGTAAAGTGGCTTCTTTATGAACCAGAGCCTCATAGGAAAACTCAAACAATGGTAAATTTGTGAGCAAAGTCTGTACTTAGGCACTCTGTTGTATTGACTTTAATAGAAGTTGCAAGTGAGTAATTTGGTTGCTCACATAGGAGCCAATTAATATTCCTTCAGTGACTGCAGCTTTCTATTTTCAGAGTTGACTTTTTATATGGAGCAATTGTTACTGCTAATGTTATTCTTTAAGAAGTTTAGGACAGTCCTTATATTAAACTTTAAATACTCCATCTCCAAAGTTTGTTCAGGAACTAGAATGATGAACTTAATCTCTGTAACTTTGCCATTAGTGTATTAACTTAAGTACTATTTTTGGTATCACTGTGCTTTGCAAGTCATCTGGTTAATGTGTTTCTTTTCGTCGGATTTTACCAGAGCATAGCAATTGGAATGCGAAGTAAACATTAATAGACTTTTCTTTGTGCTTGCATTTGGTTATAAGGAAAACTATTTTCATTTGTTGTTTTTATCTTTTTTAGAAGGTGCTCCTTAAAATGAGTGGAATTAAGGATTCTGTATTTTAAAGGAACAGTATGTCAAGATGAATAGATGCGATTATCCAAATAGATTATCTCAAAGGATAGTTTTTAATTTTTGTAGAAGTGTGCATTCTGAAAATAGGAGAAAGCAGGTTCTGTATTTTCAGCTTTTTCTTGACAAATACTGGTGTTGTAAATTATCCAGCTGTTTTTCCTCTGTATGGATTTTGTAGTACTCAGAGCGATTTATAGGTCTAGAGTGCAGCTGCTGAAAGTCATTTATTTTCAGTTCTGTATTAAATTCATCATATACAAATACATTAGCATTCAGTACAGAGCTCAACAGCTTAAGACATTTCTTCCCTTCTGGGTTGCTGTCTTGCAAATGTTTGTAGGATATACTGAACAGCATCCAAAAATTATTAGGTCGATAGGTACTTTTAGAAGGGTTCCTTTTAGTATTTCTATTTAGATTATTTGAAATCCACTCCTTTATTGATACAAAAGGAACAGTCAAAATGAATCTTTATGTCAACATTAACAGATGGGTAATACTAATGTGCTTACTTTTGACAAATTAGGACTTCATCTTGGTCTGTTCATTTGCCTTTCCTGCCATATGTCTACTATTCAGATATGTTCATGTTTCAGAAACTTAATTAATTGCAATTTTTTGGATGAGCACCTGTTTGAAAATAAGTAAGGGAAATCTTCATATCTATTCTAGTTTTTTTTCTACTTGAGGACATCTATTCCACCTATAGTATAAATATATATTTATAAAAATCAACGTGTGTGTTTCTTCTTTATAGTTTCTTTAAAATGTTTCATGATGGGGCACCTGGGTGGCTCAGTTGGTTAAGCCTCTGTCTTTGGCTCAGGTCGTGATCCCAGGGTCCTGCGATTGAGCCCTGCATCGGGCTCCCTGCATTGGGCTCCCCGTTCAGTGGGGAGCCTGCTTCTCCTTCTGCCTGCTCTCCCTGCTGCTCCCCCTACTTGTGCTCTCTCTCTCTGTCAAATAAATAAATAAAATGTTTTAAAAAAATGCTTCATGCTGTTCCCAGAATATTGATACAAATTTGAAATGTACATATTTTTTGAGAGTAATGATATATATATATATTTAAAGATTTTATTTATTTATTTGACAGAGAGAGAGAGAGAGAAGAGCAGGGGGAGCAGCAGAGGGAGAGGGAGAAACAGGCTCTCCACAGAGTGGAAAGCCCAATGCGGGACTCGGTCCCATGACCCTGAGATCATGACCTGAGCCGAAGGCAGACGCTTAACCAACTGAGCCACCCAGGTGCCCCAAGAGTAATGATATTTTTTAAAATTTACGTCGAGATAGCTATTCAGAGAATGTGATTCTCTTCTATCTATTAATGTTAAATAAAGCATGGCTCTTGTTTCTTCCCTTTTAATCCTTCCCATGTACATTTTTTTTAAAGATTTTATTTGTTGGTCAGAGTGAGAGAGAGCACAAGCAGGGGAAGCAGCAGGCAGAGGGAGAGAGAGAGAAGCAGGCTCCCCGCTGAGCAGGACTCAATCGTAGGACCCTGGGATCATGACCTGAGCCAAAGGCAGATGCTTAACCGACTGAGCCACCCAGGTGTCTCCTCATGTACATTTTCAGATTAATTTTTCTTAATAATAATTGTGGATGGGTCACTTATTTCTCAAAAACCTTTAATGGCTCCAACATTTCTGTTATATGAGTTATAAAATGGTTAACCTGATTCTCAAGGAGTCCTATGATCTGTTTCCAGACTTTTCTTCATTTATGTTTTATTGCTCCTCTTCACCCACCTTATGATGCAGCCAGAATGAAGGACTTGCCACACTGACATGTGCTGCACCTTCCTTCCCCCATTCTTTATTGCTATTATTATTTTACTCCCAGATAATTCTCCTTTCTCTAACTTCATGTGTTCAGTTTCAGCCTATTTTCAAAGATCATCTGCTCCATGGCCCTCTGAATTATAAGTAATTTTCTCTTCTTTTTGCTTTATCTACCTCTTTTATGCCCCTATATAATTTTTTACATTTTTATAGTAATTGCTATGCCCATCTTATGTTTCTTAAAAGATTATAAACTCCTGGATGATAGAGACTGAAATATTTTAGCTTTCATCCCCTACAAAGCTTATGGCATATATAATAGGTGTTTAATTAATATTTATTGTATTTATTTCTTTTTTTTTAAAGATTTTATCTATTTATTTGACAGAGAGACACAGTGAGAGAGGGAACACAAGCAGGGGGAGTGGGAGAGGGAGAAGCAGGCTTCCCGCCGAGCAGGGAGCCCGATGGTGGGGCTCGATCCCAAGACCGTGGGAACATGACCTGAGCCAGAGGCAGATGCTTAACGACTGAGCCACCCAGGTGCCCCAATATTTATTGTATATAAGTGGAATTTGTAGTTAATAAAATACTCATTTGACTGAAGATTAAGTATAAAATATTCAGTGTTTATTGAAAACGATTCTGACGTGTTATTTCCCAGTCTTAGTAAGTATAGCACTGCACATTGAAAGTAATTTATTTGTGATGACAGATTCTTTTTTCCCCAGCTTTGTTGAGATTTGATTGACATATAACATTGTGTAAGTTTAAGGTATACAATGTGTTGATTTGATACACTTATATATTGCAAAATAATTATCACCATAGTGTTAGCTAACACCTGCATCATATCACATTAATTGTCCTTTTGTGTGTGATGAGAGCGTTTAAGATCTTCTTTCTTAGCAATTTTAAAGTATCTAGTAAAGTATTATTAACTATAATAACCCCACAATAATGATTGAAGTTCTTTAGGCACTCATGTGACCTCACTAAAACTTCTCATTGTAAAAAAACAAAACAAGGTATAGAGAGGCCCATCATTTTAAATTGTTGATTTTATTAGGAGATAAGCAAGTTGAGTTCTTTGAGTTCTTTGCTTTATTCCTTATATGAGTTTGTTTTTGATGATCTGACTCAATAGTCAGATTCTACTTATTCACAGACTTCCGTTGTTCCTGATTGGTTTTTTGTAGAAAATTTTAGTTTTTAACATTTTATCAAGTTGCCACGTTCTCAAATAATATCAAGGAGCTTAAAATGAAAAATAGTAGCCCCTTGTCTCACCTCTCTCCATCTCCCAATTCTTCTTTGTAGACAACCATTTTCAGCTGTTTTTTCTGATATTTAACTCCATGTTTGTAAATGATAAGAGAAAATTGATGTTTTCATTAAATTTTACTTATATCAAAATAATACATATAAAAAGTCAAATGACAGTCCTATGTCTTAATTTTCTTATTTTCCTGTTCTCATACCTCTGAGGCAACTATTTTAAACTTCTTCATTCTTCTAGTATTTACAACTATATTTTTTATATCATATAGTGTACTATTTTTCCTGATTTTTCAATATTAGATCTTTATTGACTTCTTTTTAGAGATTAGGATTTAGTTTTCTTACAACTTACACACACACACACACACACACACACACACACACTGATCTTCCTCATATCTTTTCAATAGAGTTATTTCAGTTTTTGGTTCAAACAATATTTAGAAATTATGTTATTATGACTATGTCAATATTTTTTTTCTCTGAGTCATATAGTGTAATATGATTATAGTTCCTGTATAACTTTTTGTTTTTTCCAAAGTTAATAGTTGTTCGGTTTTTATTTGCTTAGTTTTTCATGTATCTACTAATTCATGCTCCCAGGCTTTTTGAATAGTCTACAGCTCCTGCCAATGTGATCAAACATACTCTCACATCAGGGGAGATTAGGTTATCTGCAGTAATAAACATGCCCCCAAATATCAATGGCTTTCAACAACAAAAGTTTGATTTTTAATCACAATATTTTTTCATTATGGGTCAGCTGTGTATCTGTCCACATTCTCTTCCTTGGAGGATTCAGAATGCTGGAGCAACTGCTATCTAGAATATTGCCAATCTTGTGTCAGCAGAGAAAAACTAAAACCACATGCCTGCTCTTCAGGTTTCTGTGAAGTGTCACATCAAAACACGTTTCATTGGCAAAAGGAAATCAGTGGCAAATAGCCTGCTGTTGATGGTGTAGAAAGAAAAATCCTCCACCTGAGAGGGGTAGAGAATATTTTTAAACAATAATACAGTTTACTACCTGATGAGGAAAGAGAAGGCAAGTTGAGGACAAAGCAGAAGCTGACATCCCACAACCCCCACCCGCCATGGGATATATGTGACATTCCTCAGGCACTCCTGGCTGATCTAAAGCTAAGAAAAGGAAAAACAGTTAATTTATAGAGATCACAATCCTGCAAGACATGACTCCCTCAGTTTACAAATGTCTTAGCAATTTACAAGAACAAAGCATTTCTATCAATAACCTAGCTTCCAGAAGGAAATGTAGATACAATTAAATGTCCTTATCGCCTGCAGCCCATTGACAGATACTTGAAGCAGTCAGAGTGTAATGTTCCTCCAGGAAGTTCCCAACTATCTTCATGTTAATGCCTTGCTAGAGGGAAAAACAACCTTAACTTGACAATGCAAGGCCATAGGTATCCTATGAGTCTTCTTTAACATATGAAAATCCTTTTGAATCCTCCCTTTTCCTAACCTCCTCCATCCCCATTGTATATAATCAGCCACTCCTCACAGCCCTGGTGCAGCAGCTCTTTCTGCCCATGGGTCCTGTCCCCATGCTTTAATAAACCATCATTTTGCACCAAAGATGTCTCAAGAATCCTTTCTTGGTCATCAGCTCCATACCTCACCCCACCAAACCTGACCTATATTCCCAAACCACATCACTACCTGCATTAAGTAAAATATAAGTTTAATTTTTTAGTGCTCATTATTGTTTTTTTTTATAGCATCCCATTCTTATATTAAGATTGTAATTTTAACCTTTTCATGTATCTTTCTGAGTCTACTGATTAAAATTTTTTGCTGACGTTAGGGATGAAGACCTTCCTCTGCCCTTCAAGGTCCTTCTAGCTGGATTTAGAATAAAACTGACATGAGACAGCTTAACAGGAAAAAATCAAATTTAATAAGCATATGTATGGTGAATCCACACATACATGAAATCACAAAGACAGTGAGGCAACATGAAACTCACATGAGCTAAAGAGAGGGGAAGGTCTGAGGATACATGAGGATGAAGGCCATTGGCAAGAAGGTGAAAGGAAATGTTTGGAAAAACAAAGGTTGCTCCCTTATGCAGGTAAGTTTCTTAGGTAAAGGGGAGGCTCTGTTAATAGCTCTCTTTCTGGTATACGTTCTCCTTTCCAATGTAAATTTAGGCAGTTGAGGACCAAGAAGAGAGCTTTTCCTTTATCTGCTGGGTTTTGATTACTTTTAACTCAAAAGGCCCATCTTGGAGCTGTCTGCCCTTGGCTCCCTACAATGACTTTTTTTCCTGTTTCTGGCATCTCTTAGTTTCTTCCAGGTCTTTTTTTTCTCTTTATTTTAGTCTATATTTCACATTGGAGCCTTTCATCAAATATTTGATGATTATTGGGTGTCAGTCTGCATTTGAATGAGGTATTAAAAATGCTGACATGAAGATCTGTTTCTCGGCCTTGTTGATTGGCCTACTTAATTTTGTAATCCTTTGGGTGTTGAGAGCCTCAAAGTTGAGAAAAAATGTTATTTTTCCTGGGGCAGTTCATTTTTTCCTAAGGAAATAATCATTCATTTCTTGTGCATGTAGATGCCTGGTTCCCAGTTTTTTGCTCACAAGGAGAGCAATTATGATGTGGGGGGAGGGTCTCGTAACAGTATGTGGACTATTAATTAACCATTTTTTTTTTCTTGCCTTAGGTCTCACCCTTGCTTTTCGTAGTACTTGAAGTCTCTGGGTATTGAGCTTCTCCAGTTAAATTTTTCCCATGAAAATTGTAGTACTCTTGGTGCCAGTGTCCAGTGCAGGGGACAGGAAAGAGGTGCATGTGGGCATTCTGTGCTCCATTAATGATAGGCTTTGTGACCTGAGCCTATCTAAAGGTTCTATGAAGTGAATCAGCTTTTTTCTGATCTTTATCTCCCTCTTTAAGCTATAGCTAAAGTATATTATTTACTTATCCCTGCTAAGTATGTTATTCATCTTTATAAGTTATATACTTATCCCTGCTAAGTATGTTATTCATCTTTCAATAGTTTCCCTCCCCAAATATGTTAAAAATCTCCTTCATAAGGGGCACCTGGATGGCTCAGTTAGTTTAAGTGTCTGCCTTCAGCTCAGGTCATGGTCTCAGGGTCCTGGGATCGAGCCCCGCATCGGGCTCCCTGCTCCGCAGGAAGCATGCTTCTCCCTCTCCCGCTCCCCCTGCTTGTTTTCCGTCTCTCGCTATGTCTCTCTCTGTCAAATAAGTAAATAAAATCTTTAAAAAAAACTCTCCTTCATTGATGTCTTTTCTTTGTATGTGTCCTCTCCTCCTTTGCCATTTTAGTGAAGTTGTGGGGGTAGGTGGGGAGAGAAGATAAAAATGTAATGGTTGAGTCACAATTAAGACTGTTGGTGGAATTTCAAAGTAATGGGATATTGGTCATCAACAGCTCACAGCTTGGGACTTTGTGGTAGGAATTCTGAGAATGAATGGTTGAATGTGATCATTCTAGAAGATGGAAATATGGAGAGAGCTGTGCCAATTTCAAAAGTGGGACCAAGAAGGACTTGTACAAGTTATGGCAAATAGACCAGAAGAGCTAGTGTACAAGATTTGTTAACTTGGAAGCACATTTAAAGAGTCATGAAAGCTAGGTTACAGTGTTTTAATTTTTTTTTTAAGTGTAAGAAAATCCTATTAGAGTAGCTGCTTTTAGAAATTTACCCTTGATACAGAATCATTTTACCTAATTGTTACTTTCACAATACTAGAATTGGATTTTCCAATCTATCTATTTATTTATTTATTTATAAGATTTTATTTATTTATTTGTGCACACACACACGCACACACAAACAGGAGGAGTGGGAGGCAGAGGGAGAAGCACGCTCCCTCTGAGCAGGGAGCCTGATGTGGGGATGTGGGACTAGATCCGAGAACCCCAGGATCATGACCTGAGTCCAAGGCAGAAACGCTTCACCGACTGAGCCACCCAGGTGTCCCTGGATTTTTCAGTCTTTTTAAAGATGCTTTCATAGTTACTTATTTTGGAAATGCATCGTATAGTGGAAAGGTTACCCAATTCATGGGCAATTTGGGTTGTAAATTGCACTTTGTCATTTCTATTTCTAAAATTTCATGAATTGAGACAGTTAAGGTATCTAAAATGGGAAGAAGATCGGGGAAAATAAACACATAAAGGGTAAAGCCAGTCAGGTGGAAATCGAAAACCTACAAAATGGAGGAAGTTCCCAAAGACCAGGCATTTAATGAGTGTTCCAAATTCATAGCTGTTACGAATTTTCGAAACACACTGAGGGTTGGAGGCAGTGACTTGGCCATATAATGTAAAAAGACAATGCAACCAACTATGCTAAGTGTCATACCAACTAAAATACCAAATAAATTTTGAACAGTGAAAAAAAAAAAAGTGACTTGGATTTGAATCTTGTTTCTCTCACTATCTAACTGGGCATGTTACTTATTTCTTTGTGTCTCAGTTTCCTAACTTAATAAAAAATACCAACCTCATTAATACCAACCTCATTAGTTGTTTAGAAGATATAGGTGAGATAATATACCTAGAACATAGTAATTCTACAATAGTTATTTTACCTTTAAAAATATTTAATAGTGATTTTTGCAGTGGGAGTCTGAGGCACAAAGAACAAGGTCTTAACAGTCAGGCAGGCTTTGGTTTAATCATACTTCTGCTCCTTTCTAACAGCATGGTTTGGGGCTAGTTACTGATTGTCTTTGAGCTACTTTCCTTTGCTTTAAAATGGATCTGAATCGGGGCACCTGGGTGGCTCAGTCGTTAAGCGTCTGCCTTCGGCTCAGGTCATAATCCCAGGATCCTGGGATCGAGTCCCACATCGGGCTCCCTGCTCGGCGGGAAGCCTGCTTCTCCCTTTCCCACTCCCCCTGCTTGTGTTCCCTTTCTCGCTGTGTCTCTCTCTGTCAAATAAATAAATAAAATCTTTAAAAAATAAAATAAAATAAAATGGATCTGAATCAAGTATACTAAATCAGATAAAATATGTTAAGTTCCTGGCCCATAGTAGGTCCTCAGTAAACTACAGCAATTACTAATTTTTGACATTTCCTGAATATAAAATATTGTAATAGAAGAGCTACTGTTCAATCCTAGTTCAAATGTTTGCCTGTTTTTTAGAAAGAAGCATTCTGACAGATACACACACAGCAGTAAAAAAGCTGACATTACCAAATTGCTTTATTGTCTGACACTTTTTTTTATTACATTCCAGTCCCAGTAGCTTTGTGACTTAAATGTAAATTTCATCTCATCAGCGTTGCCTCATTTATTGGAGTTGAAGTTTTCCTTCCCTGGGGTAGATGTCCTTTTCTGCTCTGATTTGCTAGTTCTTCACCAGTGACAGCAGAATTCTCATTACTCTCGGCCCTGCCAGAAGTGGAAGTGTGTGTAAATCCTCAGAGTCTAGGGTGTGAATCAGTTGGCATTTTATAGAATTTCACATCTGGTACTTCTTTTTTATCCTGCCTATCCTTTCCCTGGCATAGAGAGAAGGGGTTATGAACAACTTCCTTAACACAAAGCAGGAAGGCTACGAAGAGGAAGATGGAGGTCTTTTGGTAGCACTCTAAATCCTCCCTTGAAGGATGAGGCATTTTTCTTTTTTTATGAATAGGTGCTTGTAAAGAATGAAAGCAACCATCTGCACTTGTTAATATACCCCTTGGACTTTAATGCCAAAGGAAAAGATTCTACACAATTCTCTGTGCCACAAATCAATGCATTAGTAACCTTTTTTCCACCTCTGACTTTTATCTCTCAGAACAGTGCTGAGACTTCCAGGAAAGTTGTTGAAAGTAGTGTTTATGATGGTATAATAAAAAGATACCTGATCACAATAGTACTAGGTCTGAGACCACTGGAATTCCATCAGGTTTTAAACTAGAGTGCTGTTTTGGGCTTCTGGGAGGTGATGGAGCTGATGGCTAAAGCAAGAGCTCATTTGTAAAAGGAGGGTGCCATGGCCCCTTGCAGTGATGATCGACTAGTTTGAATAAGTACTCTATCCACTGTTTCTTATATCAGGTTGGGTTGCTTGATAGCTGGCCCGGCTAACTTATATAGACTTAGTTTTCTCCCAGTGCTGTGTTGTGGCACCAAGCTCTCTCCCCTTCTCTCCACCTAGTAATTCATGTAAGCATGTAAGATGTTAATTACTTGAACTTGTACAGTTCTTTCTTTTTAAATATTTTCCCATCAAAGACTGATTTAAAGAACCCTGGAGCCTGTCATTTCAGAATGAGTGATAATTTACCATGATGCTTGCCTTTGCTGATTATCAGTGTGCTATTTTCACCTCTTCTTTGTGTTATTTTGCATTATCATATCTAGCATTATCTCTGCTTTTGTGAAATAACTTTTTTTTTCCTGACAAGTTTTAAATCACTTTAGGCTTTGTATTCTTGTTTAATTTGTTCCCATTTCTTCCTCTGGTAGGGATATTTCTTTTCCAAAGATACACAGGCAGTTTTTTGTGGAGCCACAGTGGGAATGTGAACTGTTTATTTTCTTTTTTAAAACAATTATAGTTTTTGTGATTTGTAGAAGTGTAGACTTCTCTGACATTCATAGATCCTGTCAACACTTTATATTCTAGATTTCTGTGTAAAATATCTTTATAATCTAGTATCATGTCCTGAGGTAGGTCCTATATCTAACTAATAGAAGCTGGAGAATCTCATGGTCACTGGTAATAAACCTCTCTCTTCTCAATTTACACATTATTATCTTCAGCAGGTGCAGAGCCAGTTGACCACCTTCAGTGGATATTCTGTTTTATGACTTTTGAAGATAGTTGTAGAAAAATCAAGAAAATCACCCCCTTGATCTACAGTGATAGTAATTATTATAACATAGTAGATTATTAGGTTGGGTAAGGTTTCCTGTTATTTATTATGGGAATTAAATTTCTCAAATGCCAATAAAATATTCATTCTATTATGTGTCAAAATTTGTGATTTGTAATAACAATCATTGCCTTTTCTCTCTTTTTAAAATTTTTAGTCTATTTATTTTTAGTCTAAAAAGGCACCAAAGTATTATCATCTTGATTGAAATTTACTGATACATACTTTGATTTTTTGTCCCTAATGCTATTCTGGAGCTTTTGGCTAATAATTATATCCTACTTTTGTTTCTTTATCTCTTAAGTACAGATGGTATTATAGTATAAACTATTAAAATGTGGTGTATTTAAAAGAGGTAACATATGTAAAGCTCTTAAAACAGTGCCTGACACATAGTAACCTGCTACATTAGAGTTAACTATTAGTTAATTTTTAAAGATAAGCACATTTTATTCAAATACCAGAACTCTGTGGCAGCTACATATGTAAAGAAAAATAAACACAAATATAAGCAGCATCTTTGAAAATGAGGCATTTCACTTTGATTTCTCTTTTATGAATTATTTTTTTTTATTCCAACTACTCCTTGCTGACCGTACTGAGTACCGTAGTTTTGAGATTTCATACTAAATAGAAACAATGAAAGTAGACAGATATTTGAAATGACAGCATCTTTGAGCTATAAAAATGATCTAATTCAGGGAAGACTCATGGATTTTTTTTTAGGTGGTTTATATTCATAAATCTGGTGGTGTTATGCAATGTGGTACTAAGCCAGAACTAATGAGAAAGGATACCTCTGTCTCCTCCTTACTCTACTTTATTATGCATTATATAATCAGTCTTCACAGTAAGGCGCTTTAATTTGTTCATCATTGTAAAATGCCTCCCTCTTGGCACCCACAGTGTTGATATTTCTGATATATAGTTTTTCAAGATGTTGTTTTTGAAGACCATTCATGTATTTTTTAGGTTTCATGGTTGATTCTAAGGCCTTTTTCCTCCTTGAACTTAGTTAAATTGCAGGCAGTGTTCTTAGCATTTCTATCTCTCTTGATTTTAAAGCTTGGCCTTACATTTAGTTTGGGGAGATTTTGAATACCTTCTTTGTTCATTCTGTAATTTCATCATTCCAGAGCATCTGCTTGCCAGTGTGAGCTGTGTTTGTATACATAAATAATCAGGGTTATCAGGGTCAACCCTAGGCAAATTTTGGAGCACAGGAACGCTCTGCTTATTAAAAACCATTCCCAGGTCAGACTTACAGGCAGACAGACCATATGAATGATCACTGACCCTCTTCTATATTAGAGCACTTTATGCTTTAAATTTATTTTGTCAAACAAAGAAATGGATTTATCAACGGCAATCACATAACATGTGATTCAATGTTATCAATATCTACAATGTTTGAATTTCAAAGATGACATTATGGGGCGGGTGCTTCTTGCTTAATGGATTGAGAATGCAATTCTAGGTGCTTGATGTGAGAGAGATTTTAGCATGATGGGACTTTCTGGGCACCTGTCAAATGACAGCTACCATCTTTTGTGTAAGGTGGTCCCTAAAGTTAATTTGTAGAGAAAGTATTTTATATTTGTCAGATATTTCCATTAGGACTACTTACAAAGGGAAGACTAATTATAAAGGAACAGCAAATGCCATAGTGTGTTTTGAGGCCTGTCTATACTCAGGGCTTCCATTCTGCATTCTGGCTACATTAGATTCTCTTCCAAATGTGGCATCCCCTTCTCATCATCAGTTTGCATTCCTAAAAACCTAGGTTCCTGGCCTATACTCTTCTCCATTGTCTCCCTGAGTGAGACACACCTAACTGTGTGGTCCTTTTCCCTCCAGATCATGGCTCTTATTTATGAAACGACACTTATGACTGGGTTAATTTATTATTTAGCACAGTGCTGATGTATATAAAATATGCATAAGCAAATGTATGTTGCTTGACTAATTACTCCTTTAGGGGTACTGGCATCTAATAAAGGATTACTAAAAAGATTATGCTTTACTCCAAAGACAAGAATTTATAATAGTGGGACTGCTTACACTAGGTGAACCAGTAGGAGGCCTTTCCAACACTGTTCCATTCACACTTTGTAGGAAACTGTTTGTGCCATTTATGAAACTACTCCACTAGAGTGATCATAGGAAAGAGGCAAAGTCAGAAAGCAAGGTCACCTAGCATCCTGTGGCTGAAAAATGAGAATATGTTTGCTAATTAGGCAAAAACATAGAGGGTCGTGGGAGTGAGAAACAAGGAAGTTGGAACATAGAGTAGTATAGAAATAGTAATGAAGTAGGGAGCAGGCAGAAATTTTAGGGATATATATATTATACATATTCTTTATAGTTTAAATACTTTCACATGTCCATTATCTTAGTACAATCTTTTCAAACCTCTTTATGATAGGATTATTATTCACTTTGTAAAGTGATCCAGGCCTCTGAAGTCAAGGTCTTGTTGACTTGCTGAGAAGCAGATGAACCAAGATTATATTCAGATCTTTCTAAATTTTGTTGTTGTTGTTGTTATTTTTGCATAATACAACTTCAGGGTCAAGATTGAGATTTGAGGTTTTGAATTTATGATCAGAGTCCTAAAGCTGATAAAGAAGGTGTTGTAAAGATCTGTCACCAATATTTATGGATAAAAACATGGGGATATAGGGGAGCCTGGGTGGCTCAGTCGGTTAAGCGGCTGCCTTCGGCTCAGGTCATGATCCCAGGCTCCTGGGATCGAGCCCCGCGTCGGGCTCCCTGCTCGGCGGAGAGCCTGCTTCTCCCTCTCCCTCTGTCTGCCGCTCTGCCTACTTGTGCTCTCTCTCTTTCTCTGTTAAATAAAACAAAAAAAACCAAACAAACAAAAAAAACAAAAAAACATGGGGATATAACCAAGAGACACACTAAAAGCCTAAATATATTAGGTTTCTGTCTGGCATATTTAGGTTCTGTAGAACGGGAACTTGGGTGGTATTAAGTAGCTAAAAACTAAAACAAAATGTGAACATTTATAAATATGTTTGGAAAAGTATTGTTGAGAGAATATTTGAATACCTCTAATACAAAAACCATATTTGGCCTAAAAGAGAGCATATTTAAGTTACATATTAAATGTGACGAATGCTTAAATGTTTCTTTACTGAGAAACTGACTGAGTTTTAAGATCCATTCAACAGCTGGGACTTTGATTTTCATGGGAAAGGATAGCATAAACTGGATATCATTTAAGGTTAAAATAATTACAGGCTAAACAAAGTGCCATAAAAGACTGCTAGATATTCATTTTTGGAAAACTATGTATGGTTACTTTAAGAAAATTTGGATATTATGAAAAATGTGTTCAGAAATAATCACTGTTGAAATGAGTGATAAAATCCAGATTTTTGAAGACGATTGTTTGTGGAGGGAACAAAGGAAGGGCATATCCTTCTCTTTTTTTAAATTTTATTTTATTCTATTATGTTAATCACCAGCAGATTGTCTGACACACAGTAGGCCCTTAATAAATAGTGAGGGAATGAATGACTTAATGAATTCTTGGGCGTTTGGGCCCGTTTTGCTAATCTTTTGTGATTTAAGTAGAGTCTAATGGTTATTACTTTTCAGGTCCTGAAAGTCATACCTGAAGACTTCCTGTTCTCTTTCAGAAAAGCTTTCAGATATTAACAGAAATCTACACAAAACCTTAATTCTATGTTCTGTTTTATGTTTCTATAATATGTTATTTGTTCATTCTTGCTTTTAACTAAAGAACAAATTCAGTTTTCCACACCCAAATAGTCTAACAAAACAAGTAAAAAAAAGTGCTTGAAAAGATAGGGGACTGAATGAATGCTTAAATGACAGAATTATGAAAAAACAAAAAACAAAACCATGCATAAAACACTAGTCCACCCATTGTTTAAGAGAACTGTGCTTGTGTTTGGTGGATCCAGAGCAGTGTACTGGAGCATCCTTATCAAATACAGAACTTCACTGATTAGAACATTATGGTTATAAATATAAAACAAACGTAAGCCAGGAGACATAAGCTATCTCTCTGTAATATTTCCCATATTATGTGTAATAAGGCATTCATGTAAGAACATAATTAGAGGCAAGAGCACTGCCCAGGTATAATGTGAGAAAATTAATGTGGCAATGAGAACATTAGCTTTTGCCCTCTCTAGTTTAAACTGGAATTTGTGCTTTTAACATTGCACTCTAGGAGCCTTTACACACTTTATTCTCTAGATTATTTTTTGAGTTAAAAAATCTCAAACCCCATCTTTAACTCTCCAAGATCCTGCTTGTTTTTAAAACAACAGGCTCAGAATTATAGCTATGCAATTATCAGTCACACACTGGTCTTAAAAAGCCCAGCTGTGTAAGCATCACATGATGATTCCAGAAACTATTTAGATCACTATTGTTTGATATTGTTTTATAGTTATAAAATGATTACCCTCTATCAGAATTCTAAAATTATAAACATGTTTATAGCTGAAAACTGGTGAAGTGTCTGACTCATAAGTAAGCAAGTGCTTAGGTAAGCATAAAATATTAGCAAGGATGATTTTTGTAATGTAAAGGAAGACATTATAAACAGAATTTGCATTTTGCCATTTTAAATATTTTTTATTTAGCTAAACTCTTTTTTTAAACTCTTAAACATTTAAGTTGATTTTGTTCTTTCATTAAAAAGTACTGCTGGGTATTTTAAATGTCCATAATGTTGCAGTTTTACTGTTTTCCTCCCCATTGCTCCATTACTTCCCTTATTTGATCTTAAATGATCTTAATTAAAGCTTATAGTGAATATTTTAAAGATTTTATTTATTTATTTGAGAGAGAGAATGACAGAGAGAGAGAGAGAGAGCACATGAGATGGGGGAGGGTCAGAGGGAGAAGCAGACTCCCTGCCGAGCAGGGAGCCCGATGCGGGACTCGATCCCGGGACTCCAGGATCATGACCTGAGCCGAAGGCAGTCGCTTAACCAACTGAGCCACCCAGGCGCCCCTATAGTGAATATTTTATATTGTCTTCTGTTTCTCCTTCCTGGTGGGAAATAAATGACTAAGGAAACTTTTCAAAGCAGTATTAAATTCCCAGATAATTAACCCTAAGAAAATTGCTAGTGTCCTATCTCCTGTCATTTAATTGAATATTAGAATAAAAAGGTTTTTTGGGGAAAAAACTATCATCCTTATTGGGTGATCTTTCATCCAGATAAATGTCCATTATGAAGAAATATGTAAATAATGGAATTTATGTGTCCCATTACATTCTCTAAAAAGAGATATAAAGCAACATGGTTTTTTATGGTTTATATTTAGTGTTGTTAATAAAAATAAATTTAATGTCCTAAATTTTTAGCTGTTAAAATGGATCGAAAGAAGTCATTGGGTAAGGCAATGAGGTGACTAAGTAAACAATTCAGACTGAAGCATAATCATGGTATAAAATCAAGATGACAAAGCATTGCTTCTGTAATATCAAGAGTGTGTTTACTAGTTCAGTGAAGAATCAATGCAGTCAGAAAAAATTTACGCCAAATTAAAGAAAGAGAGCAAAAGCACAGGAAAGGTGGTGGCAAATAATGTTTTTTTAATGGTTTAAGGGACTTACATCTTTAAGTTTCAAAGGTCTTAGCATAGTCTAGCCTAGTTCATTGATAGAGAAAAGAATGAAATTTCACAATTGTGGGAATTTCAAAGGATAAAAACCATAATTTTCTGCTTTATTCTCGTCTCATCCGTTAAATCTATTATCTATATAATATCTCATTATTATCAAATTATTATTTCTCTTGTGCTTGTTTTCAGTCATAGGAATCCTCTAAGCAAAATCTCATGCTATACTGAAAAAAATTAAATGTGTTTTCTGCCACTTGGTAGCTGTATGACACTGAACAACTCATTTTTTCTTTATCTGTCTATGTAATAAGCACAATATAGTAGGATCAAATGAGAAAATGTATAGAAAATTAAAACATTGTGAACCTCTACTAGGATGTTTTCCAGTTCTCATCTGAAGGCCTAACAGCCCAGTGGTTAAGCACTTGGTCTCTGGTCCAGAATATTTTGGTTTAAATTTCACTTCCACAGCTGACTAGCTTTTTGACTTTAGACCGTCACTTAACATTATCTGTAAAATAAGGATAACAATATGGTTTATAGAGTTATTAGGATTAAAACATTTAATACATATAGGGTGAGTATAACAGTCCTGACATGTAGTCATCATTGTATAATAGAGTGAATTAGCCTACATGCTTATATACTACATGGAAGAAACATACAATAGTTGGGATTTTAGGCTGTGTAATTTTGTCTCAATACCATTTGATTAATACATAATGAGAGAGAATTTGGGAGTTATAATAGATTTCAGAAATTATTGTAAATTTGTACCAGAGGAATAGTCACACAAAAATTCGTTATTTTAGAGTGACTTCAAAATTTAGACATCTCGGGCGCCTGGGTGGCTCAGTTGGTTAAGCGACTGCCTTCGCCTCAGGTCATGATCCTGGAGTCCCTGGATCGAGTCCCGCATCGGGCTCCCTGCTCTTCAGGGAGTCTGCTTCTCCCTCTGACCCTTCCGACCCTCCCCCCTCTCATGCTCTCTCTCTCTCAAATAAATAAATAAAATCTTTAAAAAAAAAACAAAAAACAAAAACAAAAAAACCCCAAAATTTAGACATCTCATTTGATATATAAGAAAAATGAGTTTGAGAGATGTGTTAGATGTAGCATTGTATTGTGCTCAGAGCATGGATTTAGATCAGAAAGATCTAAGTTTCAGTGCCAACCATAGTAGCAGTCCTATGATCTTGGATGAGTTATAACTCTTCTGTGTTTCTGTTACTATCTATAAGAATGGTGATATGGATTCTTGCTTTACAGGGAAGGGAAAGCACCTGGAACACTACCATCTATATAATAGATGCTTAATACATGTTAGTTTTTATTCATTTCTCCCTCTTGTCTCTTCTTCATCAAGTGGCTTTTCTTAGATACTACAACTTGTTAGTACCTCTCACTAATTTATGTCATTTTGTATTTTGAACTAAATCTAAACTGAATCTTGAGGCCCACTTTGGGCATTTTCTTTATGAACTCAACTTCGTATTTCCTTTCCTTTTTCTTTTTCTCTTTTCTTTTTTCTTTTCATCAGTAGTCTCTATACCAAAGGTAGCAAGTTGGTAAATCCTGAAAAGGACTACACAGAAGTTTGTAAAGATTTAGGAATTTAACTGAAAATAAATTGGTAAGAAAGAAAACTGAATTACAACTTAAATAAAGAAATCCTTTCTCTATGCATAAAGCATAGAAAGAAGAGAAAATTCCTGGAACCCTGCCATCTATATAGCAGATACTTAATATGGGTTTCCCATGATTCAGTGATTGTATGCTGGATCCTGAATCTTACAGGCTGATCAGGAATGAACTATGGATGTTTGAGTAGCCCTCATATTGCATCACTTTCCAGTCTTCTTATGTTAGCCCAGACATAGAACCAGGATTCTTCCATGCTTTGTTCTGCCAATCAAGTTTTGTCTCCATCTCCATCATCATCATCATCATCCATTGTTTTTTTTTTTTTTAAGGATTTTATTTATTTATTTGAGAGAGAGAGAATGAGAGAGAGCACATGAGAGGGGTTAGGGTCAGAAGGAGAAGCAGACCCCCTGCCGAGCAGGGAGCCCGATGCGGGACTCGATCCCGGGACTCCAGGATCATGACCTGAGCTGAAGGCAGTTGCTTAACCAACTGAGCCACCCAGGCGCCCCATCATCATCATCCATTGTTATCCATTATTGTTTTCCATTTGTGATTTCCTTTGGTATTGCTGTTAGAGAAAACACTGCAAGGAAAAGCAATGAACTCCTATGATACCAGTATTCCCTGTTACCTCCTATGACTCTGCATTCCCTACTCCCAAGATCTGAGTTTCTTGATGGCCTCCATTGTAGATGTTTCCCTTTCCCAGGACTTTACTTAACCATAAAAGAGGCAGAGTAAGAGTGAGGGTGAAAGAGAAAGGTGGAGGAATCATATTAATTGTTATTCTTATCCCTTCTCCAAATCCTGTTCTAGACTATTCAGAGTATGGATTGACCCCTGGTAGCCCCACTTCCTCTCCACATTTGTGTGTGTGTGTGTGTGTCTTTCTCTTTATCTGGTGTGGAAACACCACCTCCTTCAAACCCTAGACAGGCGAGCTTCTAATTTCCCACATGGTAACTACCATTCTTTCTCCTTGGGGATTGATTCTGTGCCTCAAAAATTCAGGCCCCTGGTGAGGATCTTGTGGAAATAGATTGATTTTCTGACACTGAACATCACTTCATTTATGTTTAAATGAACACTGTTGCCCCACTCCCCTTCCATTTCCAGTTTCCAAATCTGGAATTCCTTACTGTTGGGACCTGGCCATCTGATTGTGTGTTCTAGAAGACACTCTATTTGTAACTTATACTGAGATGATTTTTTGTTGACAAATATGACCTGGCCTATTTAGATGCTTTAAGCCACCAGTTTTCCAAACCCTGTCTCCCTTGATCTTGGCTTCCTCTTTTTCCACATTGGTCCTGAGTTTCCAAAGTATTAGCATATTTCAAGTCTGATACCTACTGACTATGACAAGCTGCCCCTTTACTCCTCTCTCTGATGATATATTGATGTTTATATCTTTGTCTTTATTTTTAACCACTGTATTAAATATAATTCACATACCATAACATCTACCCATTTAAAGTGTAGAGTTGTGCAATGATCAATAAATCTAATTTTAGAACATTTTCATCATTCCCAGAAGGAACACTGTACACCACTGTACTCCCCTCACCCTTCAACCTTAAGCAACCATGGATGTACTTTCTGTCTCTATAGATTTGCCTTTTCTGGACATTTCATATATGTGAAAAAATACAAGGTACTTTTTTGTGACTGTCTTCTTTGATTTAGCGTAAACTTTCCAAGATTCAGCCATGTTGTAGCATGTATCAGCATGTTTCATTGCCACACAATATTTCATTGAGTAGCTATCTCCATTTTATTTGTCCCTTCATTAATTGATGGACATTGGGGTTGTTTCCACTTTTTGGCTATCATGAATAATGCTGCTATGAACAGTCATGTATAAATATTAATAAAATAATATTTATTAAATTAATATAATATTAATATGAATAAATATTAACAGTCATGTATAAATATTAATGCTGCTATGAACAGTCATGTATATATATATACACACATAATTTAGAGAGAGTGTGGAGAGAGGCAGAGGGAGAGGGAAAGAGGGAGAGAGAGAGAGAGAGAGAAAGAGGGAGAGAGAGAGAATCTTTTTTTTTTTAAATTTTTCATTCTTATGTTAATCACCATACATTACATCATTAGTTTTTGATATAGTGTTCCATGATTCATTGTTTGTGCATAACACCCAGTGCCCCATGCAGAACGTGCCCTCTTTAATACCCATCACCAAGCTAACCCATCCTCCCACCCCCCTCACC
>NC_138374.1:52851146-52903543 GCF_054177405.1 Leptonychotes weddellii
GGTTTTGTTGACTGTTTCTTTTGCTGTGCAAAAGCTTTTTATCTTGATGAAGTCCCAATAGTTCATTTTTGCCCTTGCTTCCCTTGCCTTTGGCGATGTCTCTAGGAAGAAGTTGCTGTGGCTGAGGTCAAAAAGGTTGCTGCCTGCATGGGAGAGAGAGAATCTTAAGCAGGCTCCACACTCAGTGCAGAACTGAACGTGGGGCTCGATCTCACAACCCTGAGATCATGACCTGATCCAAAATCAAGAGTTGAATGCTTAACTGAGTGAGCCACCCAGGTGTCCCATAAGTGAACATATATATTTTTTTGAGTATGTACTGAGGAGAGAGATTGCTGGGTCATTTGGTAACTCTATGACTGATATTTTGAGAAACTGCCTGGCTCTTTTCCAAAGTGGCTGCACCATTTTACAGTCCTAATAGAAATGTGTGAAAGTTCTGCTTTCTCCACATCCTTATCAATACTTGCTATTGTCTGTGTTTTGATCATGAACATCCTAGTGGGTAAAGTGTTGTTTCATTGTGGTTTTATTTGCATTTCCCTAATGGCTAATGATGTTGAACATTTTTCATGTACTTGTTGGCCATCAGCTTATCTTCTTTAGAAAAATGTTTATTTAGATCCTTTGCCCACTTTTTAAAAAAAGATTTTATTTACTTATTTGAGAGAGAGAGGAAGAGAGAGAGAGCGGGAGGGAGAAGGAGAGAGAATTTGAAGCAGACACCATGCTGAACTCAGAGCCAGATGCAAGACTGCCGCCAGGTCCTGACCTGAGCCGAAATCAAGAGTCAGATGCTTAATCGACTGAGCCACCCAGGTGCCCCCTCCTTTGCTTACTTTTTAATTGGATTGACTTTTTACTGTTGACTTTTTAATAGTTCTTTATATATTCTAGATGCAAAACCCTGATCACATATATGATTTGTAAAATTTTTCAACCATCCTGTGTGCTGTGCTTTCACTTTCTTGATGGTGTCCTTTTCCTTTTCTCTTCCTTATGATTTTCTTTTATAAAAATTTTATTTTACTTAAATTCAATTAATTAAGATACAGTGTATTATTAGTTTCAGAGGTAGAGTTCAGTGATTCATCAGTCTTATATAGTACCCAGTGCTCATTGCATCACGTGCCCTCCTTAATGTCTTGATGGTATCTTTTGATGCAAACAAGTTTTTAGTAGTTTTTATGATGTCCATCTTATATATTTTTCCTCTTATTGTTTGTGCTTTTTTCCCGGTCATATCTAAGAAACCAGTGTCTAATTCAAAGTCATGAGGACTTACTTCTATGTTTTCTTTTAAGAGTTTTATAGTTTTAGTTCTTACATTGGGAGTTAATTTTTGTGTATGGTATGAGGTAGAGGTCCAGCTTCCTTCTTTTGCATATAAATATCCAATTGTCCTAGTACTATTTGTTACAAAGATTATTCTTTCTCCATTGAGTTGTCTTGACACCCTTGTTGAAGATGAATTAACTGTAAATGTATGGGTTTATTTTTGGAGTTCCAGTTCTATTCCTGATCTATAAGACTATCCTTATGCCAGATTCATACTTTCTTGTAGCTTTTTAGTAAGTTTTGAAATTGCAAAGAGTGAATCTTTCAACTGTTTTTTTCTTTTTTTAATTTTTTGGTTTTCTGGGTCCCTTGCATATTCATATGAATTTTAGGTTCATCTTATCAATCTCTGCAAAAAACATGGCTGGCAATGCCTTTGATAGGAATTTCACTGGATTTATAGTTCAATATTGCCCTCATAATAATATTAAGTCTTCCAATATATGACATGGAAAGTCTTTCCATTTTTGTAAGTCTTCTCTAATTTCTTTAAATGATGTTTTCTTGATTAGCTCTAATAGCTTTTGTGTGTGTGTGTGTGTGTGTGTGTGTGTGTGAATTCTTTTGGGTTTTCAGTATACCAGATCATGTTACCTTCAAATAGAGATAGTTTTACATCTTACTTTCCAATCTGGATGCCTTTTACTTATTTGTCTTTCTTAAGTTAGCTGACTAGAACTTCTAGTACAATATTGAATAGAAATGAAAGAGGACGTTTTTGTCTTATTCCTGATCATAGAAAGCAGTTAGGCTTTCACCAGTAAGTATGATTTCAGCTGTGGAGTTTTCATAGATTCATCTTTTTTGACTGAAATTGAATGTTTCTGAGTGGGTATTCCTTACAAATTCAACAGTAAATAAAAATGGGAATGTAATTTCAACCCACACTGGGCGAACCTTGAGGGACATAGCTGGACAATTAGACCAAGGGTGATGCACTATCATTTTCCTTGTATGTTATGGTTTTAAAAGAGGTGATATTGATGTGAACTAGGTCTTCCTAGTAAGAGAATTTTTTTTCTATACTTAATATAGAAACAGTCCTACTTTTATTAACTTACCTTTTAGCCATCCATGTCTCATGCCTTTAAAAGTGCCATGAATTTGGGTAATGCTCAGAATTTAGTGTGAACTATAGTAACTGTAAATCATTTATGTGGCAATTTTTTATCTTGGGCTTGAATGACCATTGCTATAAATGTATAAGATATTTAATGATGTTTAACATCAAAGGTAGCCTTATGCTTCATTTGGATTATGGAAGCCTTTGTGATATATTCAATCATAAAATCATCTTGTAGGCAGTAAAGAAACCAAGAGGTTCTTGCTGACTCTGATATGCTATATGGAATTCATTTTTGAATGGTTTATTTGTGCATTAGAGGAAAACACCAACCTTCTGGGGGTTATCCACATTCCAGCATCTTGCATCTGTTGTATTTATGACAGAATCAAGGCAGAAAAAAAAGAGTATTTAGTCATCTGCTGATTCCATTTGGTGCTAAACACATACTTTTCTCTAGAGTGCAAGAATATTAATTTATTTTATGTACTAGGGTGGATTATAGCCATTCCTAGAGACATGAGTATTTAAATTGGCAAAAGCTAAACAGTGAATACTCTGCATGTAGATGATCCCTGCTTGGCATATGCCTTGAATAAGGTAAAATCTTTGTTAACTAGGGATGTGGATTTTTTTTTTTTTAAGATTTTATTTATTTATTTGACAGAGAGAGAGAACACAAGCAGGGGGAGTGGGAGAGGGAGAAGCAGGCTTCCCAAGGAGCAGGGAGCCCGATGCGGCGCTCGATCCCAGGACCCTGGGATCAGGACCTGAGCCGAAGGCAGATGCTTAACGACTGAGCCACCTAGGTGCCCCCAGGGATCTGGATTTTAAATACAAGTTACCTTCTATTAGGCAGGCATTCACAGTTGACCTTTCAACTATAGCCATTATGTTTTGAGTTCAGAAGCTTTATATAGCATTCTGATAAGCAAGAAATATGACCCAAGTAAATCTCACTAGTAAATCGGAAGATGTATAGGTAAACCTGTTCTAAAATCTGTTTCTGGAATGAGAGATAAAAGGGAGCAGAAAGTTTTATGCTGTTTCTCTGCCCTTTATCTATTTTTTCAGGAAACTAGACAGATTCCTGCTATTTTATCCCCCATGTGATAGGATAACTTTTTATATGTGTGATTATTAAGATGTTCAAATTGTTAATTTCAAATTTTTAATTTGGGTTGATGTTCATTAATTAAATATGTATTGAGTATCTTTCATGTTACTTCATGGGGCTTATATTCCATTGGAGTAAACAGAAAGCAGACATGATAAATAACTATGGTATAAAGTATACTAGTGATAAATAGTAAGAAGAAGATAAAGCAGGGAAAGGGAATATGGCATATCAAGAGTGAAATTGTTGGTGGAACTTTTAGATAGGGTGACAAGAGGAGATCTCACTCAAAAGTTGATTTTTGAGTAAAGACTAAAAGGAAGTGAGAGAGTGAGCCACAGACATGGATCTAGAAGGGTGCCAGCAACAGGATGGCCTAAGGTAGGGACATGCCTGGCTTTTTGGGGAAGCACCAAGGAGGTCCATGTGGCTGGATCAGAGTGAGCAAGGAGAGTTATAGGGATGAGGTCAGAGAGATATGTTGGATGGTTTGAGGAAAATAATGACATGATAACTTTCTAGAGGTTGATAAGAAGTCAAATTCTGGTAAAAGTGATAGAATTTACTGACAAACTGGATGTGAGATGAAAGAAAAGTAGAGGATGATGACAAGGTTTTTGGCCTGGACAACTGGAAGAACTGCCATTTACTGAACTGGTGAAGACTGGGAGTTGCAGGTTGAGAGGCTCTAACTATCAGGAGCTCAGATTTTGATATGTTTGAGATGCTAAGTGCCTTTAATGTCATATTTTTTGGTTCTCTTCTACGTCGTACATTTTCTTTTTTTAAGATTTTATTTATTTATTTGACAGAGCGAACACAAGCAGGGGGAGCAGCAGGCAGAGGGGAGGGAGAAGCAGGTTCCCTGTTGAGAAGGGAGCCCAACCTGGGGCTCCATCCCAGGACCCTGGCATCATGACCTGAGCTGAAGGCAGACGCTTAACTGAGCCACCCGGGTGCCCCTCCCTGGTGCATTTTCAAGATGCTCATCTGCCTGTGAAACATTTCTTAACCTACCCATGCTTTTTCTTAGAATTCCTATAGTAATCCCAATCTATTCCACCAGTTTTAGCCCCTTTTATTTAACATATTATTATTTAACAATTTCCAGAGAGCAGAGGACTTGAGTGGGTGCTCATTTTTACTTTGTATTTTCTCGTAGCTTTAGTTCAATTCCACTGTATCCACTTGATATCTCAGAGTACTCAAAACTTAACAAGATCATTAACCCAAGTTATTTGTTTCCTCAGTCAGTTGGATCTGATTATTGGTTAATGTAGGAACATTAATTTAACTTTCTGAAAAACATGTCAAATACAGGACATCTTTACCTTCATTCTGCTTAAAGTTTTGCTTCCTGCCAGGGAATATAGTTAGAAATCAGATATTTTCCAAAACATTCTGAGATATATAGAAGTAAGGACTGAACAACACACTTGCATATAATTGGTAAAAAACTGGTATCATTGGCTTTTTAAATGAGGGCTAGGCCAGAATACTGAAGAATAGTTCATAGGCAGATCTAGTTAGCCTATTTGGGAACACATTAAAGGAGAATATTTTTATTCTAGGATGACTATATCTTAGCTTTTTGTAGTTATGATTTCCTTTTCCAAAATTAGAATTTTTATCTCATGGAAAAGTAAATTATCTTATGGCAAGAACCCTCAGTGATTTTTGGTGTCTTTAAAGTGGTGAGAGATAGGGGCGCCTGGGTGTCTCAATCGCTTAAGTGGCCAACTGTTGATTTCGGCTCATGGCATGATCTCAGGGTCCTGGAATGGAGCTCTGTGTTGGGCTTTGCACTCAGTGGGGAGTCTGCTTAAGGATTCTCTCTTTCCCTCTCCCTCTGCCCCTCCCCCTGCTTATGCACATTCTCTCTCTCAAATAAATAAATAAATACATCTGAAAAAATAATGAAGTGGTGAGAGGTGTCCTTAATTCATTGGTCACTCTGTGCCAGCTCCCCTGTCAGGCCTAGGGGGTGAAAGAGGTAAGGCATAGTTCTGACCCCAATAGGAACTCATAATTTGGTGAGAACCACAGATGTGTTGATGAATAACTCTAGCAAATGGTAATTGTTTAATATATGCTAGATTAGTGCCATGTAAGCCTATTGGAGCACATGAGTACATCTGTGGGTGACAGAACATGCGAATCCAAGATATCTTGAGGGATGAGTAGACATTTCCCAAGAGATGTGAGGGGAGACTGGAACATAGCTCAAGGCACTTGTAGAACCTTATGTGACTCTGTGTGGCTACAGCAAGGGGTGCCTGTGAGATAAGTGGTAGGAAGTGAAGCTAGAGAGAGAAGCTGAAGTCAGATCATCCTTGTCTACAATAAAAAAAATATGAGTTTTATTTTGTTTGGATTAACAGTCACTTGAAAATTTTAAATTGGGGATTGGTGATCATATTTGAATTTTGGAGGGATTCGTCTGATGATATTATAAAGAAAAGATTGTATTAGTCAAAAGTTTTGTCTCTGATTTCTTCTTTCCTCTTTCTATTCACAACCACTTCCTTAGTTATCCCTAATCATTCCTCCTCTAGATTAGTCCTAGTAGTGTGGACAAGAACAAGGGTACATACTGGAGAAATATTTAATGAATAGAATAATAGACCTTATCTAATGGTGGGAATGAAGGAATGGAAGTGTCAAGGATATTCCTCAGATTTCTTGTTAGCTAGATATTGAGGCCAGTGAGTCTGAGAATGTTGGAGGAGAAACATTAGTTGGGGGGAAGTGTAAGAAAAAACAATGTGTTCAATTTCCCATATGTTTAATTTTGAGACTCAACCTGAGTTATGTATCTGGAGCCCAGAAGAGAGGTAAATACTATCGAATAATGTCAACTTAAATTTAGTATTCACTGTCATCTAAGAAGATAAGGGAGAAATGTTTTAAGGAGGGGATATGGCTAATAGTTTGCTGTACAGAGAGTAGTCAGTAAGAAAATGCTGGAAAAATGTTTGACAAATAATTTAACCTCATTTTACCTTCTAAGGTAGGAATTATTATTCCCATTTTGTAGCTGAAGTAAGGTTAATTATTCTATTCAAAATCTCCTGCTATTGGAATGTTTTTGTGTTGGGATTCTAACCCCAAAGCTCATGCTGTTTCTATCATAATGAGACCGACTTCCTGCCCTGGAGTGGCTCAGCATCTTCCTCACTCCCCTTCACTTATTGTAGGCTCCTCAGGCCCAGGGACATGCATTATCTCTTTCCAGTCTCTTCCAAGGTCAGGTACACATATGGTATGAATATAAAACATGGAGAGTGCACTCATGGGCTAACACAAACATCTGTGCTCATACTTTAGAGCAGAGGTCAGGACTTCTTTTTGTTTGGCCAGTTTGGATTGAATGTTTTTAAACGGGGCAAGTATTCTATAGTGTGTGAGTGCCTCACCACTCCCTATGGATTAACATTTGGCCTATTCATGCTTCCTGCTTCGAATAAATATCTGAGCTTATAACTTTAGGAACATCTGAGTTTATAGCCCTATCTTTAGCCTTAGCTTTAAAGTCACACCTTAAAGCAGGTGTTTTCAAGCTTGTTGAATTAACTAAAATCCAAACAGTTATTTTTCCCCCTCTGGGAAAAGCAACCATTAAGCTATCATTACTAAGATGCTATATTTAGAATGTTTCCTTTATCAAAGGTAGATTGAAGTGGTTAAGATGATATTTTCTCTCTTTCTCCATTATGTCTGACTTATATATATTTTTTTAAAGATTTTATTTATTTATTTATCTGAGAGAGAGAGAGAGAGCACAAGAGGGGGGAGCGGGAGAGGGAGAAGCAGACTCCCTGCCAAGCAGGGAGCCCGATGCGGGACTCGATCCAGGGACTCCAGGATCATGACCTGAGCCGAAGGCAGTCGCTTAACCAACTGAGCCACCCAGGCGCCCAGTCTGACTTATATTTTTGAGCAATCTAAATGACCTTATGGATCACACTTTAATTTCTATTGTTATAGTTTTGGCCTGAGGGTTTTTTTGTTTTTTTTTTTTAAATCAGTGTTGTACTGAAACTGAATTAAAGAATGTGTTTCTAATCTGAGTTGTATTGCATATGATAATTATTCATCAGGAAGATATGCCTGAAATATGTATTCTCTGTTGGGCCACCACAGAACTGTAGGGCTGTAGGAATGTCCTTTGACAGACATTGGGAGCAGATGATGAAACTACTGACAACAATTTAAAACAGTGTTGGGTAGAAGGAAAAATAAGATGAAAACAGAGAGGGAGGCAAACCATAGGAGATGACTAACTTGAGGAAACAAACTGAGGGTTGCTGGAGGTGGGTGGGGGGATAGGGTAACTGGGTGATGGGCATTAAGGAGGGCACTTGGGTATTATATGCAACTGATAAATCACAAATTCTACCCCTGAAACTAATAATACAGTATATGTTAACTAAATTTAATTTAAATAATAATAAAAAAAGTGTTAAGACAGAAGCCAGTCCTGGATCCTATTCATAGCTGAGCCATTAAATGACAAATGACTAGAGCATGTTTGCGTGTAGGAAGCATTATAGCTGTTTGGTAAATGCAATCATCACCACCACTTTTTATTAATCTTGTGTGCCTTTGGACAAATGTCCTTTTCCTTTTTTTAACATTTAGGGATAATAACACTTTTTTTCTCATGGAATTCTTTACGAGAAGATAACTAGAAATTTATTAAATGGGATAAACCACTACATGAGTGTAAGGCATTATTAATTAGGTATTTGGATCAACATCCCTGGGCTTGAATTCCATTTGTACTAAGTTATGCTATGTTGGGAAAATGGTGGTCTATTTCTCACGAGTGAGTCACAGAAACTTAAATAGGAAGAAATTGGTAAGGAAAATTATATTTTTGATCTTTGGCTAGGTGTTAAAATCCAGTTTAACTCTCATAGATGTTAATAAATCTGTACTTTAGAGGAAAAGTTTTCTGACATAGATATTTGGATCTTGTTAGATTAAGTGATGAAATATACACACAAATGAAAGGGAAATGTGAAGTACAACTGGATTTTGTTTAGCTCATTTTTCTGCTTTCCTCTTTACTCCTTTTACTTTAATCATATGGTAGATGACTTTAGATACAATTTATTTTTTAGATATAAAATTGAGGCAAATAATAGATGTAATATATAGTGTATTTCAGATAGATAGAAAATTAACATAGTGCATTTCTGAACTTTATATATATGTTTTCTTGACTGACATAGTGGCCTGCATTAGAATTAAATAATAATGTTTTCCTAGGAGTTATCTTGGAGTTATTAATATTCACTTTTGTGTATTTCATCTACCCAAGGTATCCGTTAAAGGCCCAGAATACATACCTTGGGGGATATCTTAATGCTATTATTATATGGTTTCTCAGTTTTCTATTTGAATTTGAAGAATTCTTTTATTTTCTCCTTTATTGTATTTGTCCTATTAATATAAGATGGAAAACGAGAAATAAGAATAGAAAAGCAGTGTAAAGTCCTCTTTCTGTTGCTTAATAATGTTTTGATTGTAAAATCTTGCATTTTTGCAAACTTTATTTTTTTTTAACTTTATTATCTCTGTATTCTACTCTTATTTTACCATCTTATATCCTCAGTTCTGTTAAGGCTAAGTATTCCACTTCCTAATTTATGTTGGAGAAAAACATTTAAATTAGCAGGTGTTTGTACTATTTTGTTTTCTGATAGAACACGAAGCTGCCTAGTGACCAGTGAAGCAGTTAGCAGGCAGCATCTTGGCAGAGGGAAGACCAGGGATAGAAGCCAGCTAAGAATGGAATCCAAATAGCAAAGTATCCATGGGCTCTTCTGCTGCACGTCTTCTTAGTCTTAAGAAAACAAAAATGTTCTTCATAAGCCTTCCCTCCCCTACCAGAGTGGTTTTTTTCAGTTCCAGAAACTTCATTTAAACACCTGGAAGAGAAACTCAATAATTTGCATGTAGTTCTTCTTTGTTGAGCAGAGTATCTCCTGAGCTATTCCACTTGGGCAGGGATGTAGCTTAGTAAGGAAGTTTTCTCTGATCCTCTGAAATGAGGGTTCAAGGGTGCATGGAATCAATTGCTATGAAAATCCTTTATCTTTGCCTTTCCAATGGCCAGGGTTTGGGACCTTTTCTTATTTTTATTTTTCAAACATTTAGACTTTTTTTTCTTTTTTAATAAAAGCCCTCAAGGTGGGTAGAAGGTGTTAGCAAATGGACTGCATATTATCCAGTTTGCTCATCCTTCCCTTAATATCATGGGAAATGCTATAACAGGGCAAGTCCATAGCTTATTTATATCAGTGTTCTTTGCCAAGAGAAGTCACAAACTGAATGTTTGCTTGGCTTTACTAATATTTTTGTTTTGCTTGATTTTATTGAAATGTTTTAATTGAAGTATAAGATACATTCAGAAATATGCATACCTTGTGAGCTTACAGTTCAGTGAATTTTTCCAAGCTAAACACTCCCATATAACCAGCACTCTGAACAAGAAGAAGAGGTGCACCTGGGTCGCTCAGTAGGTTAAGCGTCTGCCTTTGGCTCAGATCATGATCCAGGAGTCCTGGGATTGAGCCCTGCATCGAGGCCCACCTTGAGCCCTGCATCGGGCTCCCTGCTCAGTGGGGAGTCTGTTTCTCCCTCTCACTCTCCCTCTGTGCTCTCTCTCTCTCAAATAAATAAATAAAATCATAAAAAAAGAAAAGAACAAGAAAAAGAAAATTACCAGAATCCAAAAGGATCCCTATGCCCTTTCCAATCTCTAATTACTTTTCAAGAGTAACTAATATTCTGATTTCTAAGAACATAGATTAGTTTAGCCTGAGTTTGAATTTTATATAGATGGCATCAGACAATATGCACTCTTTTCTTGTATCTTTTTAATTCCATATTTCATATTGTTACATGTAGCTGTATTTTGTTCATTCTCATTACTTTGGGTTGTTTCCAGTTGGGGCTATTATGAAGAATGCTTCTAGGAACACTTTTGCATGTCTTTTAAAGAACATATGAACATATTTCTATATGTGTATATCCTCTCCTACGAGTGGAATAGCTGGGTCATGAGGTATATATATGTTCAGCATTAGTAGGTACAGTTTTCCAAAGTAGTTGTACCAATGGCTTCACTAAAATTTAATGTAAAGATAGGTATAGTTTAATTTTACTTTTTAGCTTCCTATGACATTGTGATGCATAAACTTGTTTAAGCTCTCTGGATTATGTATATTTTCCACAAAATTTATTTCTTGGAGGAATTATATACACAGTTTCTTACCCCTTCTGAATTTAACATCCTATTATTTATTTCTTATTTATTTGTCCACTTGTTTCTTAAAAAATGTGTTATGCTCATAATATGTGCCATATACTAATAGATAATGAGATACAAAATAAGTAAGCTATAATGCTTGCATTTGAGGGAATTATAATGAAGTGAGGGAGACAACACAATGAACAGATATATTTTTAATTTATTTCACTCAAATATAAAAAGTTACTTCCTCTATTTTTTCTAGATTTAGTAAAGAAGTCTATTAATAACTTGTCAAATTCATTCATAAAAAAATTCATTCATGATTTCTGGATTTTTTTTAATCATGTGTCCTCCAATATTAATTTTCTTTTTGCAAGGTGAACAGATCCCATATTTTTAACACCTTGATACAGAAGTCATCCTGCCTTTTCCAATTGCTTTACAAAAACTACTTTAATTATTTTTTTCTTCAAGTATGATGACTATAATTATCCATAGTAATTCAGGTTTTAAGCTTCATGGTGTGTGTGTGGTTTTTGCTTTTTTTTTTCCTTTCCTTTTCTTTTCTTTCTTTCTTTCTTTTCTTTCTTTCTTTCTTTTTCTCTTTCTTTCTTTCCTTTCCTCTTTCTTTCTTTCTTTCTCTCTCTCTCTCTCTCTCTCTTTCTTTCTTTTTTGAGAGTTCAGTATTTTCTGATATCTTTCTTGGTGATTTACAATATATATTTGGCCTTCTGGACTAACACATACAATTATCAGGTTTACTTCCTCAAGAAACAATTTATGATTACTCCCAGCTTCTCCATATTATAACATTCATCCTGGGTGAAGACCCTGTAACATTTGCATCCATGATTTTACCTCCCAATTATGAGCTGGTGACTCATAGATCTCTATTTCTAGCCTAGACTCTCTGAATTCTAGGTTCATGTATATTTTCATTTGGATATTATGCTGGCATCTCACATTTAGCAGATGACAAAATGTATTTCATCTTTATTTTCCAAACAAATTATTCATTCTGTATTCCCCATCTCGGTGAATGCATCACAATATGTACACATTGTGCTGAAAAAGTTTTCTAGACGCTTTTAAATACCTCCTCTCCCCTCCCGCATCTAAATATTACAAAGTCTTACCATTTTTACCTTCTGAATTTTCTTGGATCCATCCTGCTACTACCTAGCAATAGTGTTCAGTGTTCAGGCACTTACTGTCTCTTGTCTGGATTATTGCCCACTCTCCTGAATGCAGTTCCATTCTCTCTAATCAACTGAAAGTTCACTGCTGGAGTGATCTTTGAAAATACACATCTGAGCTTGTTGCTCTTGCAGTTCTTTAGCGTGGCATGGGAGGAATCTCCCGCTTACCTTTCTAGCTGGATTCACCACCATTCCTGCTCAGGTTTCCTGTACTTGTCATGACACCTACAGTCGCCTGCATGCTCCTTGCTCTCTCATGCCTCAGGCCTTTGCACATGCTGTTTTCTTTACTCGTTGTTCTGTTCTACACATTGATAACTTCTACTTACTGTTTACAAGTTACCTCTGATAAATTTTCTTCGATCCCCTCAAGCTGAGGGACTTTCCTCTATGCTATGAATAACTCTATTTTAGCTCCCAAATAAATTTGTCTCCCCTTCTGATCTATAAATTCTTTATCTTTGCATTCTTTTTTTTTTTAAAGATTTATTTATTTATTTTAGAGAGAGAGAATGTGTGCACGAACAGGGGGAGGGGCAGAGAGAGAATCTCAAGCAGGCTCCTGGCTGTGTGGAGCTGACAACAGGGCTCTATCTCATGACCCTGAGGTCACAACCTGGGCTGAAACCAAGTCAGACGCTTAACGGACTGAGCCACCCAGGTGCCCTTTTATCTTTGCATTCTTAACATTAGTACACTGCCTTATCTATAGGGGGGCTCAACAATATTTATTGAATGAATGGTTGAATTAATTAACTGATAGCTTAGAGCCCTCCATTTTTATACTTTGTGATCTTTAAAATCCCTAAATATATTTTGTTCTCTTGCCAGGGTTAAAACTCATATGTTGCTTCTCTACCCACTTGCACAGACTTGTAAGGTCTTTTTTAATCCCATCTGTGTGTTTCTGCATCAGCTGGAAGCATTTAATGTCTCCTAAACTTGGAAATCTCATGTGAGTTTTTTCTTCTGGAGCAATTTAAAAAAAGATATTAAAAAAGTATCAATTTCCAAGGAGTTGAAGTTTTTAGACTTCTCTGTCCAGAGAAATCCCTAACTGACCCTATCATTTAATTCCTATTTTGACCTGATTTAAAATTTTAGGATAAATCAACAGCCTAGTTGATTTGAACCCATGATATCATCAGTTAAAACAAAATAAAATAACCACAGTCACCACCACAACCTTTGGTTTCAAAGGATGGCATTCATTAGTTCCCCTTTTATCTGTGTGCCTATTTCCTACATTAAATTTATCCTTTGGGATGTCCTTCAGGAGAAATGGTCTTGCCTTCTCAATTTCCTTTACTTAAACTCGTAATGTGCCTCTCTTTCCCCCACCTGCTGCCATAATATGTTATTTTTGTTATATTCACTGACTCTGTCCTTTCTCACAGATTTATCAGCTTGCTTTTTGGGGTATCAGTGGCATTAAGGTTTTGGTAATTGCCTTGGGCAGAGATAAAAAGCATAGGCTCAAAATCCAAAATATATTAGAATTTTTTAAAAAAGATTTTATTTATTTATTTGAGAGAGAGAGTGAGCCAGAGCAAGCGAGAGAGAGCATGAGGACTCTGTGATCATGACCTGAGCCGAAAGCAGACGCTTAACTGATTGAGCTATCCAGGAGCCCCTAGAATTTTTTTTTAAATTCCAAAGTTCCTACAGCATTAAAGTTACCACAATTAACAGTGAGATATACATAGCCATCATCAGAGTAAAAGAATTAATACTTTAAACCTTATCTTTCTTTGTAGTAATGTATGTTCACAAAATTTTACCTTTCAGAAACTACCTAAACATTGACCTTGCCATTCTAAATTGAGCAGTATAATGCACAGGTCACTTCAGAGGGTATTATGTAATTAGTTTTGATTATACTCTATTATGCAGAGAATTTTCTTCAGCTCCTTCTGAATATTTATACTTTTTATCATTATACCTCTGAGAAGTGTGCATCCTATCTAAACATTCGATTATTTTTCCTCCAGATCACACTGAGATAAATATAGGTAGTGCTATAAAATTGTGGGAAATATGAAAATCACTAAGAGCATCACAGGACAAAAACAGTACACCAAGTTTGATAAATTTTAGGAAGACTATTTTAGGAATATTTTAGGAAGAATAATTTTGTACTCTTTCCATAGTTCTCTACTGTTTTTCAAGTACATTCCATTTCTGATATAGTACTTACTCAATCTCATGAGAGCATTGGGAGAAGTATCATTACTCCATTTTTACAGATGGAAAAACATTCACTGAAAGAGTAGAAGGCTTACCCTGATCACAGTGCTAATGACAGAGCTGGAACTAGAACCTAGACCAGAAATATAAGGGGGAAATCATAGCAAGCCAAGAAAACTACAAAGTGTCTTGTCTTGGGTAATTAGTGAGTACAAATAGTGGGTTGACAGCTACTTCTAACCGTCCTCCCTACATCTTGTAAAGAAGTTAATCTCCCCTAAAGCCTGCATGAAGTCACAGACAGCCTTTATTTTCAGAAAGGAAGGAACTAAAAATATAGTAGCACAGCCATTTATTAACCTCAGGCAACATTATCCGGAGGTAGCAGAGTCTTATGAAAAATGCATGGGATTTGCAATCAGAAGACTTAGGTTTAGATCTCAGTTATTTTGCCAGTTTCTTAATCTCCTTACACTAAATACCTTTTTAGTTAAAATGGGGCTAATAACACCAGCCTTATTGCCTCAGAGGGTGTTGTGATGATCAATAAGATACTATCTAGAAGCACTTTATAAGCTATGTCATTGTATAAGTACAAGTCCTTGTCCCTGTATAGTAGCAAATAAAGGAAATCCTTCCTGTGTAGGAAAGACTATAACATAGTTGTTAACATAATGGGTTAGCAGTTGTACTGACTTGGGTTCCCTTCTAGCTCTGTAACTTGGCTCGGGAACTTAGTCTTTCTAAACCTCAGTTTTCTTACCTTTAAAATGGAGGGGGGATAATATCTTTCATGAGGTTTTATAAAGATTATATAAGATATTGTATGTGGAATAGCGAAGCTATTGTTAAGCTCTCTTGAATTAGTTTTCTTTAAGATGAACTTTTAATTTATATTAATAATTTTAGATCTCCAGAAAAGTTGTAAAGATAGTACAGAGAAATCTCATCTACCTTTCTTCTGGTTTCCTCTGTTGTTAATATCTTACATTTACCACTTAATGAACAAACAAGCATTGATGAATTACTATTAACTAAACTTAACTGGTTTTATTTGGACTTCACCAATTTTTCTATGAATGCCTTCTTTCTGTTCCAGGATCCAATCCAGGGTACCACATTGCATTTAGTTGTCATGTCTCCCCTATCTCCTTTGGTCTGTGACAGTTTATCAGTTTCCTTCTTTTTCATGACCTTAACAGTCTTGACGAATATTGTCCAGGTATCATGTAGGATGTTTCCCAATCTGGTTTTGCTTGTTGTTTTTCTCATGATTAGATTGGGGTTGTGGACTTCTGGAGAGAATAGCAGAGAGGTGAAGTGCTATTCTTGTCACAATGTGTCAAGAGCTACATGATACCCACGTGACATCACTGATGATGTTAACTTTTATCACTTGGTTAATGTAGTGTTTGCCAGGTTTTTCCATGGTATTTTGAGCTAGTTTTGATCAGTTATCACTTATATCAGACTTTCTCTTCCCTGTCTTCCCACTGTTTGGAATGCTTTTCATTTATATTTACTGCAAATGTCATATTCAGAAATATCTTTTCTGACCACCCAAGCTAAAGCAATCTCTATGACATTTCACTTTTGTGTTTTCTTCACAGCATTTATCATTGCCTGAAATTGTCTTGTGTATTTGTTTACCTAGTTTATTGTTTGTTGATAGTCCCCCACCCCCTCAAACAAGAACATAAGCTTCAGGAGAACAGGATCCTTGTAGGATTGTTCACATCTGTACACTTGGCGTCTAGCACAGGGCTAGCATATGCTAAGTGCTCAATAACTATTTTTTGAATAAATGTCAAAGAAAGAAAGATCCAGTATTAAATTATTAGTAAGTATTTCTCAAAAAGATTGGAAAATAGCTGAATGGTAGAAGGTTCAATTTAATATTCTTAACTGAATTGGTTTAGTTTTAATGAAAAGGTTAAATGCAATCATAAGCATCTATGGAAATAGGTAATCAACATCCTTGTAATTCAGGCTCTATTATAATGTACTTAATAATGTGAATGTCAGAGTATTTTTCTGACTTATAAGCAAGATATGACGGACAAATGTAAGATCTCCTTAGTTATTACACATCTGCACCTTTGTGACCTTTTTTTGCTAATTGGCTCAGCTTTCCTATTGTAGAACTTTTTAACAGTATCAGAAGGAGTGTAGAAATAATTGATGCCCTTGCTTTTAACTTATACCTGACTTCTTAGCATCTATTATCTTTTCATTTATATTGACAGAAAAATGGAGCTTTTTTGTATAAATCTTTTTTTTATAACTCATAGTAAGAAAGCTCTTTTCTTATGTGTTTCTTTAGGACTTAAAATCTCCAAATCAGAGGGATGAAATCGCAGGGGCCCGGGCCTCACTGAAGGAGAACTCCCCCCTCTTGCATTCAATTTGCTCAGCTTGTTTGGAACATTCTGATGTTGCTTCCCTCAAAGCCAGCAAGGACACAGTTTGTGAAGAAATTCACAATGCCCTCAATGTAATTTCAAATGCTTCACAAGGCATCCAGAATATGCTTGCCCCACCAGAATCTAAGGCAGCAACACTGGGAAGTGCCCTTGATGAGCTTGAGGTAAGTAGAGAGAAAGGTAAAATGTGATTTTCTGTGTCTCAATAGGAAAATAAACAGATGTGGGTTTTCAGATTTTTCAGATCAGAGTTTAGAGTATGAGTAAATAAAAATTCAGTTACTTAATGAGTCTCCATCATTGCCTTGTGCCTTCCAATGAATTGATTAGCGGGAAAATATTCTATCAGTAGACTTCTGGCTCCTTTACATTTCTTCTAAGGAAGTCAGTGAATTTAAAGTGGGATTGTTGATTAGATTGAAATGATGATTTTAGCCTACATCGATCAATTTATGAAATGTAGGATTTATCCATTCCACAAATGTTGTGGAAAATAATCAGACCGGTGAGAAACCAAGTGACACTTGGAGAAGTAGGAGAACTGGGAGAACTCAGGTTTATTTTACACGGGCGGACCCAGATGAGGTCCCTGACCTGTGGAATTCCTTTCTGAAATTCCTGGGAGGTGATCAAACTCCCCTTCCACTCAGAGGAGCAGGACCTGACTAAGAATTGTCGTCCCTGGAGGCTTACTGAGTCTGGACGAACTGCCAGGCAAGTTGGTCCACTTCTCCTTGGAATCCAGCTAGGGCAAGACTGCCTGGAGGGTTGGAACTCTGGGGTGAAGGAGGACCCAGAATACTGTCAGGTGGTGCCCCACTCAGTGGGTTCCGAGTTCCTTCCTGCTCCAGTGCAGTCTGAGCCACCAGTTGGTGGCTCAAGGGGCCAGAACGGTTTGAATCTCGCTGGGGCCTCCAGAAATGTGGAAAATAATGAGACCGGCAAGAAACCAAGTGACACTCAGAGAAGTAGGAGAACTCAGGTTTATTTTATGCCGGTGGACCCAGATGAGCTCCTGCTCAAATTTTGGGCCCTGGGCAGCGGGGTTACAGGGTTTTTATACGGGGTGCAGGGGGTCAGGTTCCAAGGGCCATGCTGGCTGCTGGTAGGTAGGTTTAAACCGGGGGAATGGGGGCTGCTTTAGGCGGGAACAGTAGTGCCGGGACCCTGTGTCAGGAAGCCTGTTTACAGAAGCAGAAACGGCTGGTTATCTCTTCCTCCCAGTGGGACTTCTGGTTATCTCTAGCTCTTTCTATCTACTGGGGCCTGCTCTCCCTGGGCCTGCTCTGGGTAATTTTCCTCTTCACAAATACTTATCATTGGCTCTGTTTTTTGTGCTTGGGATAAAATTGAGCCCTGCCCCCATGAAGCTTATGTTCTAACAGAGGAATATAGGCAAAAAACAAAAACAATGAACATTGTAGATAAGTAAATTGTATAGAATGTTACACTGAGAAAGCAAGATGACTTGGACGCTTGAAAGAGATTAGATAATTGGGCAGATGGAGATCTAGAATGAAGGTTTGAAAGCATGTCCTGTTGTTTAAGGGATAGCACAGAAGCCAGGATGCCTAAGTGGGGAGAGTAAGGGGATGAGTCAGAGCTGAACTGAGGAGACCCAAAGGGGCCAGGTTATGGAGGATTCTGTGGGCTTTTAGGGGCTCTGGCTTTTACTTCAATTTAAATGGGACCCATTCTTAGGTTTTAAGCAGAGTTATCACACTTGAGTCTTAAAAGGACAATATTGGCTGCCTGTAGAGTATAGACTGAAGGGGAACAAAGGGAGACGCTGACAAACCAGGCAGAAAGCTATTACAGTAATATAGGTCCCATCCTTATATTTTATGTGCATCATCTCATTCAACCTCACACTTTAGTTTGGACCAGGGTGGCATCAGTGAATATAAGGCTAAATTTTGGAGGTGAAGCCAACTGGATTTGACAGAACGGATGTGGGATTTGAGAGAAAGGGAGGAGTCATGGCTGATCTTGCAGGCTGGGTCATCCAAAAGCACACACTGAACAGTTTGGGATATAAAGCGTTGTTAGGAATTAATATGTGTGAAGGGAAGAGGGAGGGAGCATGATTGAGCTGAAGAAGTCTACCTGTGAGCCAGACCCACAAAACCTAGACCAGTCAGCAGGGAGCTCTAGAAGGAGGAGTGCCCTCTAGTGTACTTTGTCAGTCAGAAATAGCCAGGCTTTTTTTTTGCCTCGGTCAGTCACTGGATGCAGGTCACCCTGCCCTGGGAAGGCTAAGTATGACATCCAGGCACAGGGAAGAGGGAGCAGTCCCTTGCAACTGAGGCAGACCCTGTAGGAAATAACCGCTGCAGGCCATCTGCTGGCCTCACTCCCCACAGCTGAGCAGTAAGTCCTACTTGGAAAGGAAATATGGATAGTACATCTCTGTGTCTACCAGAGATAATGACAAGGTTTTGTGTTTTTGTTTTTTGGGTTTTTTTCTTCTTTAGCAACTGGATGGATAGAGTTTTCATCAACCTTGATAGGGAACACTGTGGGTGAAGCCAGTTTTGAGAGGAAGATCAGAAATTCAATTTTCAACATGTTGAGTTAGAGATATTTCTCAGACATTCAAGTTTGATGTCAAAGATAATTAGCTATACAAGTCAGACATGTAGCTGTTTAGTGGGAGACAACATAGTGTAGTGCTTAAAGATAAGGGTTTTAGATCTCTTTATGCCAAGGTTCCTATCTCAGCTGTGGCACTTTTTAGGAAAGTTATTTATTTATTTATTTGTTTATTTATTTTTAAAGATTTTATTTATTTATCTGACAGAGAGAGACACAACGAGAGAGGGAATACAAGCAGGGGGGAGTGGGAGAGGGAGAAGCAGGCTTCCTGTGGAGCAGGGCGCCCGATGTGGGGCTCGATCCCAGGACCTTGGGATCATGACCTGAGCCGAAGGCAGACGCTCAATGACTGAGCCACCCAGGTGCCCCAGGAAAGTTATTTAATTCTCAGTTTTCTCACCTCTAAAATGGGAAGAATAATAGGGCCCACATCATAGTGTTGTCAGAATCAGTGAACTAATAATACAGGTAAAATGCTTAGAACAGTGACTGGCACATAATAAGTGCTCAGTAAATTTTAGCTCTCCTTATCATTAGTGGAGATGACTATTTGGAGGCAAATTCTTCCCTAATGAAATCAATGCAATTAAAATTACTAAAGTATTACTAGTAACTTAAAAAATAAACACATGTAATTCCTGTATTGTTCGTAACATTATTACTTTCATGATAAACTTATGAAAATCTAATTCATTTACATTTAGAGTAACCTTTATGGTTTTCCTTTAGTTACATGTCTTTAAACAGATGTCTTTACTTCTAATCTAACATTAAATTCCTTATTATTGGCACCCATGCAAAAATTTATTAAGTTCCTAATTATTAGCATCTATGTGAAAGTTCTAGAAACTAAATAAGTTAGATGATTAGTGGTGACTCTTGAACAGTACCCATAGTAAGACTGAAAACTCCTTGTGGGCAAGATTGTGTTTCTTAGTAATTTTATACCAGTGATACTAGCGGAATGTTAGGTCTCCCCATACATTGGTATGTATTATTTCTTGATAGCTAAACGTTAACATAAATGTATTTGTATATAGGGCGCCTGGGTGGCTCAGTTGGTTAAGCGACTGCCTTCGGCTCAGGTCATGATCCTGGAGTCCCTGGATCGAGTCCCGCATCGGGCTCCCTGCTCTGCAGGGAGCCTGCTTCTCCCTCTGACCCTCCCCCATCTCATGTGCTCTCTCTCTCTCTCAAATAAATAAATAAAATCTTTAAAAAACAAAAAATCATAATCAGTGGGGCACCTGGGTGGCTCAGTTGGTTAAGCGACTGCCTTCAGCTCAGGTCATGATCCTAGAGTCCCTGGATCGAGTCCCGCATCGGGCTCCCTGCTCAGCAGGGGGTCTGCTTCTCCCTCTGACCCTCTTCCCTCTTGTGCTCTCTGTCTCTCATTCTCTCTCTCTCTCAAATAAATAAATAAAATCTTTAAAAAAAATAATAAAATAAAATAAAAATATTTAAAAAAATGTATATATGTACAACATAAATGTACAGAATAAAACAAAATAAAACTGAGACTTAGATAAGTTATATAACTTGCTCAAATCAGAAGGCTAGTGAGTGGTAGTATCCAGGAAGTGATCTAGTCTGGTTCTAGAAGGTATTTCTAAGTTCTGTGCTATATTGAGTTCTCACAGATACAACTTAATGTGCTTAATTTATGCTAAGATTATTAGTCTGTATGAACCATCAGAGAAATTATAAATGTAACCAAGTATCTGGGTCATTTAAGTAGAACTAGTCTATATTTGGAGAGTGGCTAATATGGTGAGGTGAAATTTGTTAAAGTGGACCGACAGGATTGTAGATAGCATTTTTCATAGCACTAAACAGAATTGTGTCAGGGGATAAGATGTCCAGTTTATCCCAGACACTCATTCTATGTTCTTAGGAATATAGAAGAAGACAGATGATTTCCAAATTGTTCCTTTTTTTGGGACTTCTCCTTTCTGACTTTAGTTGAAAGTGGCTGCTACAGGCAAGATAAGGCAGTGGTTAGAGAGAGAGAGAGAGAGAGAGTGTGTGTGTGTGTGTGTGTGTGTAGCATTGATGGGAGTGGGAATAGGCATAGTGATGGAGTCTCCCCTTTCTCAAGATAAGTGGCTAACTCACTTCTGAACAAGGCAGGAGGGAGTTGCAAAGATATTTCCCAGAAATCTTAATGCCGTCTTAACCTTTGAAATCAGTTCTCTGTTAAAGCTAAGGATGCTCAAACCACTACAAAATGCCTGAATTATATATATATATATAAAATATCTGAGTTACAAATAGCTGCTGAGGCTGTCTGAACTAGATAAAGCAGAATTTATTGAGCATTTAGCTTTTTAAAATGGTTTTGTAAATTAAATGGTTGCATTTTTCTTTATTTACAGGAAGCTGTACTGGTAAAAGATCCAAAATAACCTTTGTTCTGTCTTGCTTCTGCAAATATAATACTATGAAATAAACTGATGTAGTAAATACTCTGTTCAGAGTAAGTCTCATTAAATGTTTATAGTGCGGAAATGTATCAGAGTGCTTATTCAACAACTACCATGCCGAAGCTTTGTTAAATCTTTCATTCTGGTCCACGGCTGGTTGTGGGTATGGAATCTGAGATTTATTGGTAAAGGAGAAAATAGAACTTGAATTATAACACTATAAAAGCTAAATTGATTGATTTATTGGAGAGCCTAATGTGAATTATAGGGTGTTTATTTTGCATTTGTGACTGAATGAGAGTTGAGAAGTGTCAAATTATAGATTAACAGAATTTTGAAAATACCTTTAAGCAAGAAACTTTGCCAGTGAAAATTGCTTTGAAACTCCAAGTCCATTAAGACATATTTTCTCTTAAAAAAAAAAAAAAAAGACATATTTTCTCTTGTGCAGTGAGCTTTTGTAATCATGCTCTGTAAGAATTATCCAAATCCTCATGTGATAAAGATGATAATAACAAAGGAATTTTTTAGTATTTTTTCATCTTCAAAGAACTATCATATTTTCTTATTTTTAGATATTCATTTATGTATCATCATTCATTACTTTATTCCCTATTGTATTCCCAACACCTAGAACAATGCCCTGTACATACTAAGTGCAAGGTGATTATCATTGAATTGAAGGAAGGAGGGAAGAAAGGGAAAATGTAGGTAGCAATACTGTATGTCATTTTGTGATTTGGATTGAAGAGCATTTTCCCCTTACTCCTTTTTTTTTCTCTCCTTTCTCCAACTGGTAGTTGTATGTACTTGGGGTATGTTGCTCTACTTAACTTTTAACTGGGACATGAATTTAGTGAGGTAGCTACCAGAAACATATCTAAGTGATAGGCTTCTTAGATTTTTTTCTGTGATAAGAGAAAAATTCTCTATTCTTAGTAGCTATTTAGCCTAATATCTAGCCTTAGTTTAGATTCCCTGCAACTGCCAAGATATGCTGCCTTTACTTAGAGTAATAATTTTGAGGAATGTTTTTACCTGAAGGAGAAAACAGGACCTCTGTCAATCAGGTTAGCATTTAGTAGCTGAATAAAAATGGGCATCACTGATGTCTAAAAGCACTGTAATAGGATTTTTTTTTTAAAAGTTTTGGTTTCTAGAAATATAGTGAACCAGAAGAACTAAAAGTGAGATATAAAATATTTTAAAATACATGGGTAACCTGATAGGTAAATTAGGGAAATTCATTGAGGTCAGCCAGATACAAAGAACAGACATCCAGACAGGCAAGCGAGCAACAGCACTGTGCTGGCAGATGTGAGAATTTCTTTTCCATTATGGCTTGTAGCTTGGATTTTTGAAAGACCAATAACTTAGGACAAAAGACAAAGCTTATATCCTGCCACCTGGAAGGTCACATGAGACTCTTTGCATGAAGCTGAGAATCCTTCAATTTGACCACCTTATTGGATGAACAAGAAAAACACTAGTCCCTATAGCAGGAGATAGGAAAACTTGGCTGGCTTAACTTCGGCTCTGGGCAGCTCAGAAAAAAGAGCACAAAATACCTTGGAGGTTTTTTTTTTTTTAAACATTTATTTATTTATTTTAGAGAGAGTGCACAGGAACGTACACACACATACACGCAAGAGTGGGGTGAGGGGAAGGGCAGAGGGAGGAGAGGGAGAGGGAGTGAACAGACTTCCTGCTGAGTGTGGGGCCTGAAGGGGGGCTCAATCTCCAACCCTGATGAGATCATGACCTGAGCCAAAATGAAGCGTTGGGCCACCCAGGCATCACTATCTTAGAGCCTTTTTACCCATAGGTTTATCCTTATCTGGACTTTGGGTCAGAATTCATATTATCTGAATAGCCTCTAAAACCCAAGCTGAAAATATAAAGTTGTTCCGTCTTGGCAATAACTCTAAGAACTTGCCATAAGTAAACTCAAGTTCTCTGTGCACTTTTTAGCTAGTGCACAAAAAATTCCCATACAGGTCTAAGGAAAATAAACTGTCACCAGACACACAAATAAGCCAGGTACCTGAATGAAACTTTGCAGAAAAAAAACTGCAGAATCAGAACTTCAAACACTGCAGATATTGAAATTATGATACTGAATATAAATATGCTTAATATACATTATTCACTTACTTATTTACTAAAGTATGAGGAGTATGGTGAAGGAACAAAAAGCTGTCAAAATTGACTAGGCAGAACTATCTAAAATGAAAACCATAATCGTGAAAAATTCAATGGTTAGGCAAGATGGGAGATTAGATAGAGAATTAATGATCTGAGAGAGAGATTTGAAGAAGTTCTTTATAATGCACCACAGAGACAGAAAAAAATAATATTTTTTAAAACAGTTAAGATACATGGAAGATGTGTGACAAGTTTTAAAATATTCTAATGTAAGATCCAGAAAAGAGAAAAGTATAAAAAAGATACTAAGAATTTCCTAGCATCGATGGAAGATATTGACCTTCATAGTTAAGAACCCCAATAATTCTCAAGCAAGATAGAAAATGAAAACCACATTTATACATATTGTAGTGAAGCTGAAGAACACCAAAACCAAAAAGAATATTTTTAAAAGAAAAGGAGGAGAGCTCTATTCTTAGCAAGATGGCAGAATAGAAGACTCTGACTTTCCCTCTGCCCACAAACACACTGAATAAACAACCACGCATGGATCAATTACCTTTGAGAGAAATCCAGCAATTAGTTGAGAGATTATTGTGCATTGAGCAAACTGAGAAAATACCTACATCAAAATTGGTAGGAAAAGCTGGGAGTAATACACTTTCACCATAAACTCCACCTCTAACACAGCACCTTATAAATGAGATGGAACCCCCATTTCCCAGATTCTCCTTGAGGAACAAAGCTTTTGTTTTTATTTTAATTGTTGAAGTATAATTGACATACAATATATTATTAATTTCAGGTATATAGCATATGTATCAGTGTTCACCATGATAAATGTAGTCACCATCTGTCAGCATATAATGTATGCTGTAATACAATATAATACAGTATTATTGACTATATTCCCTATGCTGTACTTTTTATCGCTATGACTTATTTTTTTTATAAATAGAAGTTTGTACCCCTTCATCCCCTTCATCTATTTTGCTCATCCGCTCACCCATCTCACCTCTGGCAACAACCAGTTTGTTCTCTGTATTTAAAATATGGGTTCTGTTTTTTGTTTTTTTTGTGTGTGTGGTTTTTTTTTTTTTCTTGTTTGTTTTGTTTTGTAGATTCCACATATAAATGAAATCATATGGTATTTGTCTTTCCTGTTTGACTTATTTCATTCAGCATAGTACCCTCTAAGTCCATCCATGTTGTTGCAAATGGCAAAAATTTCATTCTTTTTATGGCTGTATAATATTTCATTGTTGATATATACCATTTCTTCTTTATCCATTCATTTATCAATGGACATTTGGTTGCCTCCATAGTTTAAATACTGTAAATAATGCTGCAATAAACATAGGCATGCATATTTCTTTTTGAATTAGTATTTTTGGGTTTTTTTGGGAGAAAATAACCAGTAGGGAAATTAATGGACTGTATGGTAGTTATATTTTTAATTTTTTGAGGAAACTCCATACTGTTTTTCACAATGGTTGCACCAATTTATTTTTCTACCAATAGTGCATAGAGGGGTCCTTTTCCTCCATATTCTTGAAAACACTTATTTCTTGTCTTTGTGATACTAGCCATTGTGGCTGGTGTGAGGTGATAACTCATTGTAGTTTTGATTTGCATTTCCCTGGTGGAAAAGCATTTAATTTTGGTGTAGTCCTAAGAGTTGACTTTTGCTTTTGTTTCCCTTGCCTGAGGAGACATATCCATAAATATGTTGGTAAGGCCAATGTCAACTACTGCTTCTGTTTTCTTTAGGAGTTTTATGGTTTTACATCCCCCATTTAGGTCTTTAATCCATTTTGAGTTTGTGTGTGGTGTAAGAAAGTGGTCCAGTGTCATTCTTTTATATGTAGCTGTCCAGTTTTCCCATCACCATTTATTGAAGAGATCGTCTTTTCCCCATATTATATTCTTGCCTCCTTTGTCACAGGTTAATTGACCATATAGGTGTGGATTTATTCTAGGCTCTTTATATCATTCTATTGATCTATGTGTCTATTTTTGCCAATACCATTCTGTTTTGATTAGTGTAGCTTTGTAGTATATTTTGAAATCTGGGATTGTGATACTTCCAACTTTGTTCTTTCTCAAGATTGCTTTGGTTATTTGAGGTCTTTTGTGGTTCCCTACAAATTTTAGTATTATTTGTTCTAGTTCTGTGAAAGATGCTATTGGTATTTTGATAGGGATTGCATTGAATCTGTAGATTGCTTTGGACATTTTAATAATATTAATTCTTCCAATCCATGAACATGGAATATCTTTTCATTTGTTTGTGTCATCTTCACTTTTTTTTTTTAAAGATTTTATTTATTTATTTGACAGAGAGAGAGAGAGAGCACAAGCAGGGGGAGCACCAGGCAGAGGAAGAGGGGGAGGGAGAAGCAGGCTCCCTGCTGAGCACAGAGACTGATGCAGGACTCGATCCCAGGACCCTGGGATCATGACCTGAGCCGAAGGCAGGCACTGAGCCGACTGAGCCACCCAGGCACCCCTCATCTTCACTTTTTTTCATAAATTGTCTTATAGTTTTCAGAGTATAGGTTTTTTACCTCCTTGGTTAAGTTTAGTCTTAGGTATTTTATTCTTTTTGTTGCATTTTTATATGGGATTGTTTTCTTAATTTCTCTTTCTGCTACTTTGTTGTTGGTGTATAGAAATGCAATAGATTTCTGTATATTAATTTTGTATCCTGCAACTTTACTGAATTCATTTATTAGTTCTAATAGTTTTTTGGTGGAGTCTTTAGAGTTTTCCATACATGCTATCATATTATCTGAAATAGTGATAGTTTTACTTCTTCCTTATCAATTTGGATACCTTATATTATTTTCTTTTTCTTATCTGATTGCTATGGCTAGGACTTCCCATCTTGTACTGAATACAAGTGGTGAGAGTGGCCATTCTTGTCTTGTTCCTGATTTTAGAGGAAGTTTTCAGTTTTTTCCCATTGAGTCTGATACTAACTTTGGGCTTTTCATATATGGTCTTTATTATGTTGAGGTATGTTTCCTCTGAATCCACTTTGTTGAGAGTTTTTATCATGAATGGATATTGTACTTTGCCGAATGCTTTTTTTGTATCTGTTGAAATGATCACATGGTTTTTATCCTTCTTCTTGTTAATGTGATGTATCACATTGATTTGTGAATATTGAACCACTCTTGCATCCCTGGAATCAATTTCATGTGGTCCTGGTAAATGATCTTTTTAATGTGCTGTTGAATTCCATTTATAATATTTTGTTGAGGATTTTTGCATCTGTGTTTATCAGAGATTTTTTTTGTAGTGTCTTTTGTTTTTTGTAGCTTTTTTTTTTTTTTTTTTTTGTAGTTTTCTTTTTTTGTAGTATCTTTGGTTTGGGTGCCAAGGTGAAATGCTGGCCTCATAGAATGAATACGGAACTTTTTCTTCCTCTCCTATTTTTTGAAATAGTTTGAGTAGAATTGGTATTAATTCTTCTTTAAATGTTTGGGGAAGTTCACCTGTGAAGCCATCTAGTCTTGGACTTTTGTTTGTTGGGAGTCTTTTGATTGATTCTTCATTACTATTAATTGGTCCGTTCAAGTTTTCTATTTTCTTGATTTTGTTCTAGCAGATTGTGTTTCTAGGAATTTATTCATTTCTTCCAGGTTGTCCAATATGTTGGCATATAATTTTGCATAATATTCTCTTATAATTCTTTGTAGTTCTGTAATATCAGTTGTTATTTCTCCTCTTTCATTTCTGATTTTATTTGATTCTTGCCTTTTCTTGTTGAGTTTGACTAAAGGTTTACTTATTTTTCAAAGACACAGCTCTTGGTTTCATCGACCCTTTCTATTATTTTGTAGTCTATAGTTCACTTACTTCCTTTCTAATCTTTATTACTTCCTGTCTTCTGCTATATTTGGGCTTTGTTCTTCTTCTTTTAGTTCTTATAGATATAAGGCTAGGATGTTTACTTGAGATTTTTCTTGTTTCTTGACATAAGCCTGTATCACTAAAATTCCCTCTTAGAACTGCTTTTGTTTTGTCCCAAAGATTTTGGGTCATTGGGTTCTAATTTTCATTTGCCTCCATGTATTTTTTTATTTCCTTTTTTATTTTTTCATTGACCCATAAGTTGTTTAGTAGCTACTATTGTTGTTTCACCTCCATGTTTTTGGGTTTTTTTTTTTTCAGTTTTTTTTTCTTGCAATTGATTTCTTTTTTATTTTCTAAAATTTTTAAAAGGTTTTATTTAAATTCCAGTTAGTAAACATACAGTGTAGTATTAGTTTCAGGTGTACAGTATAGTCAACACTTCCATACAACACCTGGTCCTCATCACAGCAAGTGCGCATTTTTATCCCTATCACTAATTTAACCCATCTCCCCATTCACCTCCCCTTTAGTAACCATCAGTTTGTTCTCTGTAGTAAAGAGTCTGTTTCTTGTTTGTCTCTCTTTTTTTTTTAAGATTTTATTTATTTATTTGACAGAGAGAGACACAGCGAGAGAGGGAACACAAGCAGGGGGAGTGGGAGAGGGAGAAGCAGGCTTCCCACAGAGCAGAGAGCCCGATATGGGACTCGATCCCAGGACCCTGGGACCATGACCCGAGCCGAAGTCAGTTGCTTAACAACTGAGCCACCCAGGCGCCCTGTCTCTCTTTTTTTCCTTTGTTTTCTTTCTTTCTTTTTTTTTAAGATTTTATTTATTTATTTGACAGAGAGATAGTGAGAGCAGGAACACAAGCAGGGGGAGTGGGAAAGGGAGAAGCAGACCTTCTGCTGAGCAGGGAGCCTGATGTGGGGCTCGATCCCAGGATCCTGGGATCATGACCTGAGCTGAAGGCAGATGCTTAATGACTGAGCCACCCAGGTGCCCCTATTTGTTTTGTTTCTTAAATAGCACATATGAGTGAAATCATATGGGGTTTGTCTTTCTCTGACTGACTTATTTTGCTTAGCATAATGCTCTCTACCTCCATCCATGTCATTGCAAATGGCAAGATTTCATTTTATTTTTTATGGTGGAGTAATATTCTGTTGTGTATATATATATATGTATATATATATGCCATCTCTTCTTTATCCATTCATCAGTCAATCACTTGGGCTGCTGCCGTAATTTGGCTATTGTAGACAATGCTTCAATAAACATTGGGATGCATATATCCCTTTGAATTAACATTTTTGTATTTTTTGGGTAAATACCTAGTGGTGCAATTGCTGGATTGATGGGTAGTTCTAGTTTTAACTTTTTGAGGAATCTTCATACTGTTTTCCAGAATGGTGGCACCAGTTTGCATTTCCACCAACAGTGCGGGAGGGTTCCCCTTTCTCCACATCCTTGCCAGCACCTGATGTTTCTTGTATTGTTGATTTTAGCCATTATGACAGGTATGAGGTGATATCTCATTGTAGTTTTGATTTCTATTTCCCTAATGATGAGTGATGTTGGGCATCTTTTCATGTATCCATTGGCCATCTGTATGTCTTCTTTGGAAAAATGTCTCTTCATTCTTCTGCCCATTTTTAAATTGGATTATTCATTTTTTGGGTGTTGAGTTTTATAAGTTCTTTATATACTTTTGATACTAACCCTTTATCAGATATGTCATTTCCAAATATCTTCTCCCATTTTGTATATTGCCTTTTAGTTTTATTGTTTCCTTCCCTGTGCAGTAGCTTTTTATTTTGATGAAATACCAATAGGTCTGGGGCGCCTGGGTGGCTCAGTTTGTTAAGTGTCTGCCTTTGGCTCAGGTCATGATCCCAGGCTCTTAGGATGAGCCCCACATCAGCCTCCCTGCTCAGTGGGGATTCTGCTTCTCCCTCTCCCACTGCTCCTCCCCTGCTTGTGCTCTCTCTCCGTCAAATAAACAAAATCTTAAAAAAAAAAAGAAAAGGAAATACCAATAGGTCTTTTTGCGTTTGTTCCCTTGCTTCAGGAGACGTAAATAGAAGGATATTACTATAGCCAATGTCAAAGATGACATTGCCTGTGCTCTCTTCTAGGATTTTTATGGTGTCAGGTCTCACATTTAGGTCTTTCATCCATTTTGAATTTATTTTTGTGTTTGGTGTAAGAAAGTGGTCCAGTTTCATTCTTTTGCATGTTGCTGTCCAGTTTTCCCAATACCATTGTTGAAGAGACTGTTCTTTTCCCATTGGATATTTCTTTCTGCTTTGTCAAAGATTAATTGACCATATAGTTGTAGGTTATTTCTGGGTTTTTTATTCTGTTGTGTCTTGCTCTATGTGTCTATTTTTGCACCAGTTCCATACTGTTTTGACCACTATAGTTTTGTAATATAACTTGAAGTCCAGAATTGTGATGTCTCCAACTTTGGTTTTCTTTTTTAAGGTTGCTTTGGCTATTTTGGGTGTTTTGTGATTCCATGCAAATTTTAGGATTGTTTGTTTTAGCTCTGTGAAAAATGCTGGTAGTATTTTGATAGGGATTGCATTAAATGTGTAGATTGCTTTGCACCAAAAACAATGATACCTAGGAATAATACTCACCAAAGAGGTAAAAGACTTGTACTCTGAAATCTATACAACATTTATGAAAGCAATTGAAGATGACACAAAGAAATGGAAAAACATTTCATGCTCATGGATTGGAGGAATAAATATTGTTAAAATGTCTATACTACCCAAAGCAATCTACACATTTATTGCTAGATATCATTTAGGTCTTCTTAAATTTATTGAGACTTGTTTTGTGGCCCAATGTGTGATCTGTTCTGGAAAGTGTTCTATGTGCCTTTGAAAAGAATGTGTATTCTGCTGTTTGGGGATGAAATTTTCTGTATATATCTTTTAGGTCCCTCTGGTCTAATGTGTCATTCAAAACCACTATTTCCTTATTGATTTTCTGTCTGGATGATTGCTGTAAGTGGGGGTATTAAAGTCTCCTACTCTTTTTTTTTTTTTAATATTTTATTTATTTATTCATGAGAGACAGAGAGACAGAGAGAGGCAGAGGGAGAAGCAGGCTCCCAAGGAGCAGAGAGCCCGATGCGGGACTCGATCCCAGGACCCTGGGATCATGACCTGAGCCGAAGGCAGACGCTTAACCATCTGAGCCACCCAGGCGCCCCCTACTCTTTTTTTTTTAATTTAAATTCAATTATCCAACATATAGGACATCATTAGTTTCAGATACAGTGTTCAACAACCCATTAGGTGCACGTAACACCCTGTGCTCATCATATCACATTCCCTCCTTAATGCCCATCACCAAATTACCCCATCCCCCCCATCCACCTCCCCTCCAGGAATCCTCAGTTTGTTTCCTATAGTTAAGACTCTCTCATGGTTTTTCTCCCTCTCTGATGACTTCCCATTCAGTTTTCCTTCCCTTCCCTATGATCCTCTGTGCTGTTTCTTATATTCCATATATGAGTCAAACCACATGATAATTTTCTTTCTCTGACTGACTTATTTCACTCAGCATAATACCCTCCAGTTCTATCCACGTCGATGTAAATGGTAAGTATTCATTCTTTCTGGTGGCTGAGTAATATTCCATTGTGTGTGTGTGTATATATATACACACACGCATACATATACACCACATCTTCTTTATCCATTACTCTATTCATGGACATTTCGGCTCTTTCCACAGTTTGGCTATTGTGGGCATTGCTGCTTTAAACATTGGGGTACCGTTGCCCCTTCAGATCAGTCTCCTACTATTTTTGTATTCCTGTCAATTTCTTCCTGTAGGTCTGTTAATATTTTCCTTAGGTATTTAAGTGCTTCTATGTTGGGTGCATAGGTATGTATAATTGTTATATCCCGTTGTTGGATTGATCCCTTTATCAGTATGTTATGCCCTTCTTTGTCTTTTGTTACAGTTTTTCTTTTAAAGTCTACATTGTGTGATATAAGTATTGCTACTCCAGCTTTTTTTGCTTCCATTTGCATGGAATATCTTTTTACCTCCCTCACTTTCAGCCTGTATGTGTCCTTAGGTCTGAAGTAAGTTTCTTAAAGGCAATATATAGATGGGTCTCATTTTTTTACCCATTCAGTCGCCCTGTGTCTTTTAATTGGAGCATTTAGTCCATTTACATTTAAAGTAATTATTGATAGGTATGTACTTATTGTCATTTTGTTAATTGTTTTCTTGTTTTTGTAGTTCTTCTCTGTTTCTTTCTTCTTTTTTTGCTCTCTTCCCTTGTGGTTTGATGACTTTCTTTTGTATTATACTTTTTTTTTCAATTTTTCTGTATCTATTATAGGTTTTTGATTTGTGGTTACATTGGATTCATATATAACATTCTATCTATACAGCAGTCTATATTAAGTAGATGCTTGCCTAAGTTCAAGCACATTCCTAAAACACTAAATTTTTACTCCTCTCTCCATGTATATGATGTCATATTTTATATTTTTTTATTTTGTGTATCTCTTGACTAGCTTTTGTATATATAATTTATTTTACTACTTTTGTGTTTCAACTTCCATACTGGCTTTATATATGATTAATATACTACCTTTGCTGTACATTTGCTTTTACCTGTGAAATTTTTCCCTTTCTTTTATTTATTTATTTTTTTTATAAGTAGTTACGGCCTTTCCTTGCCCCTTAAAGAATTCCCTTTAATATATATTTTTAAAAGATTTTCTTTATTTATTTGACAGAGAGAGAGCACAGCAGGGGGAGTGGCAGGCAGAGAGAGAAGGAGAGCGAGAAGCAGGCTCCTGTGGGGCTCTATTTCCCAGATCCCAGGACCCTGGGATCAGGACCTGAGCCAAAAGCAGATGCCCAACCAACTGAGCCACCTAGGCACCCCCCACCCTTAATATTTTTTGTAAGGTTCGTTTAGTGATGATGAAGTCATTTAACTTTTGTTTGGGAAGTTTCATATCTCTTTTAGTTCTGAATGATAACCTTACTGGGTAGAGTGTTCTTGTTTGTGGCTTTTTTCCCTTTCAGCACTTTGAATATATCATGCCACTCTCTTCTGGCCTGCAAAGTTCCTGATGAAAAATCAGCTGAGAGTCTTACAGGTTTTCCTTGTATGTAACTCTTGGTGCTTTTACAGTTCTTTCATTATTACTTTTTACCATTTTAATTGTTATGTATTTTGTTGTACCCTCCTTGGATTCATCTTGTTAGATGCTCCCTTTTTGGGCCCAAGTGTCTATTTCTTTCTCCAGATGAGGGAAATTTTCAGATAGTATTTCCTCAAATAAGTTTTCTATCCCCTTCTCTCTCTCTCTTTCTCTCTCTTCTTTTTGGATCCCCCTATAATACATGTTATTATGTTTGATGATGCCACAGAGTTCCTTTAACCTAATCCAAAGAATACCAAAAATGATGAATGGGAGAGACCCATACCAAGAAACATTATAACCAAATTGTCAAAAAATAATGACAAAGAGAAATTTGAAAGCAACAAGAGAAAATGAATTGTGACATTCAAGGGGACTCTCATAAGACTATCAATAGATTCTTTAACAGGAACCTTGCTGACCAGAAGGGAATGTGATGATATATTCAAATTTCTGAAAGAAAAAGAAATACAAATCAAGAATATTATACCTGGCAAACTTGTCCTTCAAAAATGAAGAAAGGATAAAGACTTTCTCAAAAATGAAAAGGTTCATCACCAGTATATCTACTTACAAGAAATGCTAAAGGGAGGTCCTCAAATTGAGATGACTAGACTCTAAACAACATAAAAGATAAAAAAGTATGAAACTCATTGGAAAAGGTAATTATATGGACAAAACAGAACACTGTATTACTATAATGGTGGTGAGTAAATAATTTTTAATTCTTATACTAAAGTTAAAAGACAATATATTCAAAATAACTGTAATGAAATTATGTTAATGGATAGACAATATAAAAGGATGTACATTGTAACATCACTAGGGTATAATGGGAAGGTGAAATAAAAGTTTAGTTGTTTGTATGCATTAATGTTAAATTCTTATCAGCTTAAACTAGAGTGTTATAAGATGTGTTTCATGGTGATCACAAAGAAAAAACTTACAGATACATAAAAGGTAAAGAGAAAGGAATTAAAACATACTACCACAAAAAGTCTTCAAATCACAAAGGAATATAGGAAGAAAGGGACAAAGAAATTATTGAACAGTCAGATAAAAACAAACTTGGAGTTGCAAATCCTTACCTAGTAATAAATACTTTAAGTATAAATGGATTAAATTCTCCAATCAAAAGACATAGAGTGGCTGAATAAAGAACCAAGTTCTAACTATAAGCTGTCTATAAGAAACTCACTTTTGTTTTCATAACACACATAGAGTGGAAGCGAAGGGATGGAAAAAAAAATATTCCATGCAATGGTAATTAAGACAAAGCCAGAGTGGCTATACTTACATCAGAGAAAATATAGTTTAAATTAAAAACTATCTCTAGAGACAAAGAAGGTCATTACATATAGATAGTAGTGTCAATTCAACAGGAAGTTATAATGATTATAAATATATGTGTACCCAGCATTAGAGTTCCTGAATATATAAAGCAAATATTTACTGCTCTGAAGGGAGAAATTGATAGCAATACAATAAGAGTAGGAGATGTTAATATCCCACTTCTAATAATGGATAGTACATTCTGAGAGAACAATGAAGACACAGTGGACTTGAAAAACAGTATAGACCAGATAGACCTAATAGGCATATATAGAACCTTCTACTCAACAGCAGAAAAGTATACACAAAATGTCTTAATAAGCAAAGAAAATAAGTCTTAATAACTATAAGAAGTTTGAAATCATTTGAAGTTTCTTTTCTGTCTTCAATGGTATGAAACTAGAAATCCATAATAGCAGGAAAATGGGAAAATTCACAAATATGTGAAAACTAAAAAATATACTTATGAACAACAATTGGGCTAAAGAAGAAATTAAATGGGCATTTAAAAAATATCTTGTGACAAATGAAAATGAAATTATAGCTTCTTAAAAATTATGGGATGCAGCAAAAGCTGTACTAAGAGGGAAGTTTATCGTGATAAATGCCTACATAAAGAAAAAAGTAAATAAAGAAATTGCCTTATACCTTAAGGAACTAGGGAAGAAGAGCAAAATGTGCCCCAAATTAGCAGATGAAATAACAAAGATCTGAGCAGAAATAAATGAAGCAGAAACCAGACAGTAGAAAGATCAATGAAACTAAGAACTTTTTTGAAGAAGATAATACAGAAGCATTAAGCTAGACTAAGAAAGAAAAAAGACTGAAATAAAATCATAAAGAGGAGACATTACAACTGATAACACAGAAATACTAAGAATCATAAGAATCTATGAACAATTATATGCCAACAAATTAGATAACCTAGAAGAAATGGATAAGTTCTTAAAAACTTATAACCTGACAAGATTGAATCAAGAAGAAATAGAAAATTTGAATAGAACAAAAACAAAGAAGGAGATTGAAAGAGTAATCAAAAAAACCTCCTAAGAAAAGCTCAGGACGAGATGGCTTCACAGGTGAATTCTATCAAACATTCAAACATTGATGAATTCTATCAGTCATTCGAAGAAGAAATTATACCAGGTATTCTTAAACTTTTCCAAAACCATAACACTTGTTGGAAGAGAGAACACTTGCAAGCTCATTCTTTGAGGCTGGATCACCCTAACACCAAATGCAGACAAAGACACCATAAGAAAAGTATAAGCCAATATCCCTAATGAACATAGATGCACATGTCTTCAAGAAAATACTATCAAACTGAATTTAACAGTACATTAAAAGGATTATACATCATGACCAAGTGGGATTTATTTCTGGGATGCAAGGATGGTGTAGCATACTCAAATCAACCAGTGTAATATAGCACATTAACATAATGAAAGATAAAACCCATATGATCATCTTGATAGGTGCAAAAAAAGTATTTGACAGAATTCATTATCCTGTTCATGATAAAAACTCTCAACAAATTAGGTACAGAAGGAACTTATTTCAACAATAAAGCCCACATATGTAAAGGCCATATATGAAAACCCCACAGCTAACATCATAATCAATGAGGAAAAACTTAAATCTTTTTCTCTAAGATCTAGTACAAGGGAGGGATGACTTCCATTCAACATAGTACTTGTAGTTCCAGCTAGAGCAATTAGATAAGAAAAAAAGTAAAGGCATTTGGAAATTGGAAAGGAAGAAGTAAAACTATCTCTGTTTGCAGATTACATGATCATGTAAGTAGAAAACCCTAAAGATTCAACAGCAACAACAACAAAAAAACCTGTTAGAAATACAATAAAAAAATTCAGTAAAGTTGCAGGATACAAAATCAACATACAAAAAATGAACTTTCTGAAAAACAGTTTAAGAGAACAATCCCATTTACAATAGCCACAAAAAATTTAAATACTTATGAATAAACTTAACCAAAGAGTTAAAACACTTGCACATTAGAAACTATAAAGCACTGATGAAGAAAATTAAAGAGGATGTAGAAATTGTAAGACATCTCATTTTTATGGATTGAAAGACTCAATATTGTTAAAATGTCCATGCTAGTCAAAGTATCTACAAGGTTCAGTACCAACCCTGTGAAAATCCCTATGGCATTCTTTACATAGATAGAAAAAACAATAATAAAATTCATATAGAACCACAAAGACCCCAAATAGCCAAAACAATCTTGAGAAAAAAGAACAAAACTGAAGGCATTACACTTTCTGATTCCAAAATATATTACAGAGGTAAAGTAATTAAAACAGTATGATACTGGCATGAAAAACATGCAGATAGACCAATGGATCAGAATAGATAGCCCAGAAATAAATTCAAACATTTATAGTCAAGTAATCCTTGAGGAGGGTACTAAGAATACAAAATGGGAAAAAGTGTAGTCTCTTTGATAATGGTGTTGAAAAGTAATGCAGAAGTGAGTGATGTCTGATAGCTGGTTTCTCAAATATAGTTGGTATAAGACAGTGGATTCCCCCTTTTAAGTCCTGAAAGAATGTAACTGCTAACCTTGAATTTGTATATAATGCAACTATATTTCAAGAACAAAGATAAAGACATTTTTACACAACTGCAAAGTTGTATAGTTTGTCAACAACTTCACTGAAAAAATTTCTGAAGAGAAAGAAAAAAGTTACAAATACAAGAATTTGTAAGGAGAGGAATGGTGAATATATGGGGTTACTACTGCTCAAATATTAACTTTTATAAAGGATTAATATTTATGTATACTTAGTATAATTAAAAATACAGAATTAATGTGCCTGGAAATAATAGCATATAGTTAAGGAAGAATGGAATAAGAGTTAAATGTTCTAGGATCTTAGTATTTTCTTGGAAGAGAGATAAAGGTATTGATTTACTTTAGTCACTCCAAGTAAGCATGTTAAAACATCTACAGTAACTGCTAAGAAATGTGGAACAATAGTATAATTTGAAAATGTGGAGGAGGGAAAAATAGAATGACAAAATATGAAACTTGGTCTATCCAAAAGAAGAAACAAGTGGAGAGAAAAAAAACCCTAGGAAAAAATGGGACAAATAGATAATAGAAAATATGATGATAAAATGAATTCAAATATTTCTGTAATCATAATAAATGTACATTAAAAGCTATACTCTTAAAAGCACTAGTACTGAGAGGTTAGAATAGAAACCAAAATCTAGCTATATGTTATTTATAAGAAGCTCACCTAAAGTAAAAACAGGGGAAGTTTGAATGTCAAAGGTGAAAAAAATATCCAAGAAATCCTAACCAAGAATGCTGGTGTAGCTATTTTTATATTTTTCAAAATAAATTGCTAACGATGATTACTATCTAGTGATAAAAGTTTAAAGTAACCAGGAGGTTATAACACGTACTTTTCAAGGACACATGGAAAATGAACAAAAATTGACCATGGGATTTTCAAAGAACTAGTATCTGCAGGCCACCTAGAAGTATATTTAGGTAATAAAAGAAATTACCCCACTATTTGGAATTTTTTTTGAAAAGCACATTTGTGTAACTATTGGATCAAAGATTAAATTATAATTGAAATTAAAAAATACTTATAACTGGGAAATAATGAAAATAACACAATTTGAGGGATATAACTAAAGGGAGTACTAAGAGGGAAATTTATTAACTAAGATACTTATATTAGGAAAGAAGAAAAGCTGAAAGTTAATAAAATCTATTCATATTTATATTCTCCACTGTCTAGCAGAGGGCCAGGTACATATTGTTTCTACTTCAAGTTTGGAAGAAAACAATACAAGAAACCTAGAAGGAATAAAATAATAAAGATAAGCATAGGGCGCCTGGGTGGCTCAGTCGGTTAAGCGACTGCCTTCGGCTCAGGTCATGATCCCAGGGTCCTGGGATTGAGTCCCGCATCGGGCTCCCTGCTCTGCGGGGAGCCTGCTTCTCCCTCTCCCACTCCCCCTGCTTGTGTTCCCTCTCTCGCTATGTCTCTCTCTGTCAAATAAATAAATAAAATCTTAAAAAAAAAAAAAAGATAAGCATAGAAATTAAGGGAGTCTGGGTGGCTCAGTTAAGTGTCTGCCTTTGGCTCAGGTTATGATCCCAGAATCCTGGGATCGAGCCCCGCATCGGGCTCCCTGCTTGGTGGGAAGCCTGCTTCTCGCTCTCCCACTCCCCCTGCTTGTGTTCCTGCTCTCACTGTGTCTCTCTCTGTCAAATAAATAAATAAAATCTTAAAAAAAAGTAGAAATTAATTAAATCACAAAGATACTATTGTGAAGTTCAACAAAGCCAAAAGCGTGTCTTTTGCAAAGATTAATATAGTTGTCGAATTGTTGGTGCAATACACTAGAAAGAATGACAGTGATTTGAAAACAGTGTGTAAAAGTGAAAAAGGTAGGGCGCCTGGGTGGCTCAGTCGTTAAGCGTCTGCCTTCGGCTCAGGTCATGATCCCAGAGTCCTGGGATCGAGTCCCACATCGGGCTCTCTGCTCGGCGGGAAGCCTGCTTCTCCCTCTCCCACTCCCCCTGCTTGTGTTCCTGCTCTCGCTGTCTCTCTGTCAGATAAATAAATAAAATCTTTAAAAAAAAAAAGTGAAAAAGGTAGCATAACCATGGAGGATATATTAAATATTCTAAAAACTGTGTTATTGGGAGAATGTTATGAACAAATTTATACAGATAAAAAAGAAAAATTGGAAAAATTCCTATTAAAATATAACTTACTGGGACCATGGGTGGTTCAGTCTGTTAAGCACCGACTCTTGATTTCTGTTCAAGTCATGATCTCAGGGTCTTGGGATTGAGCCCCTGTAGGGCTCTGCATTCACCGGAGAGTGTGTCAGGATTCTCTCTCTCCCTCTGCTCCTCTCCCCCTCTAAAATAAATAAATACATCTTTAAAAAATATAACTTACCAAAACCAACTCAGGAATAGATAATATAAATTAAAGAATTAAATTGAATTAGTCGTTAACAATTTTTACTCAAAGCAAACACGAGGCCCAGATACATTAACAGAGGAGTATTACAAACCCTTCTGGGGATATGTCAGTGTATTCTTATGTAACTTCCTGAAAACAGCAAAAGAAGTATCAGCTTTTCAATTTCATTACATGAAGCTGGTGGAATCAGTACCAACACTACACAGGCCAGATAGGAAAGGAATTCACATGCCAATCTAAGGATGCAAAAATCTTAAAATGTGAGCAAACTTTTCGGCAGTAAAGAATGCATTGCGACAAACTCTACCTCTGAAACTAATAATACATTATATGTTAATTAATTGAACTTAGTAAAAACAAAACAAAGAATTCATTATGACAAAGTTGAATTAATTCTAGGAAAGTGATGTTAGTTCAATGTTAGAACATCTATTGATGTTATTTACCATAGAGAAAAACAATATTTTAATCTCAGAAGACAGAGAAAACATTAGAAAAATTCAATCTGATTTAAAACTTCTAGCAAGCTAGGAACAGAAGTGAGTTTTCTTTACTTGGTAAGGCGTTTCCACAAAATTCTACAGTAAACAATTACATCTGAGTTATTAAAACATTCCCCTGAAAATTAGGAATGAGACCTAATAATGAATGAAAATGAATAAATTATGACAATAAACATTAACATGAATAACAAATCATAAAGCTTTTACAAAAAAAGCAAGCAATGTAAGAACCTATACAAGATTTTTTTTCATTTATTATAAAGGTTGAGACATGCAATACTAAACCATATATATATTTTTTAGTGGTGCAAACATATCTGATAAGCTATTAAAAGAAGGAGAAGTATAATTAATGCAAAATTTAGGGGCAGAGGGGGTGAGGAGAGAGGGTGTATAACCACATCAGGAGGTTTAAAGCTAAGAGCATGTTCTTTTTTTTTAAGCTAGGTTTTTACATACATGTTTTTTATTATTTATTATTATTAATATCTTTATTCATAATACCATGATATATATGAAGTAGTTATTAAAATTTAATAAAATACATTATAATGGGATAAATCTGAATATAGGTGATGTTACAATGTTCTCTTTAAATTCAATAGATTTTGTTAAATCTAGTTTGTGTGAGGTATTGTGCTGGGTATTGGCTTATTAGTAGCACCTTACATTTGCAGTATTTAGTGTGTTTATCTGCATATTATATTATTAGGACCAGATTGCCCTGTATTTGCTAATAGGTCAGGAACTCTTATGTGTTTTATAGAGCAGCAAACTACTCTTCCGTCAAGTTGTATTGACTTGTTCAAGGTCAAATAGATGGGAATTAGAGTTACAACTTGAACTCACTTCTCATGAACCCCTCCCCCCAATAATTATCCTTTCCAAATAATAGCTCTTGTGACAAATGGTAGTCAGTGTTGGAATATACTAAGTCTTGAGTTGAATATATTTATTTGTTTATGTACCTGCCTTTCCCTACTAGATGAGTTCTATGAGTAGAGGAATGATGTCTTATTCATATTTATATTTCCCATTGCCCACCACAGTGCCAGGTACATAGTAATTGTTGAATAAATATTTGTTGAAAAGATAATGAATTGCTGGCATTTGAGAACCTGGTGAGAGATTTTAATGCATATAATAAATATTTACCCAATAAGAAAAGGACAGGATCATCTATCTTGATGATTTAAAATGGAAAGGAATGAGTGCATTGTAAATAAAATATTTGGATAATAATGATTGCTAGACCTTGCTTGCTCTTGGCCTGTTGGGACTATTAGATACATGTTGTACATGGTATTATAGAGAATGCTCAAGTTTTATGATTTCATAAACCTGATACCAAGCTTGGAAAGGCTTCTGGTGGCCAGATAGAATAATGATTTTTATTTCTTTTCTCTAAAAGTTGGAGAAGCTAAAATTGAAATGCAGAGCAGAGATTTAAAACAAATTCTTATGAAGTATGGAGGAAAGATAATTTCTGAGTGTTAATTCTGCTATTCTTTTATATCTTGAGTACATTTACTTTTTATTTTAAAGCAGGAATAAAAAAATAAATTTATTCACAATGTCAGTTTTCCTCAGGACACCTTATATTTGAGATGAAATACATTTCTTTTTTTTTTTCTTTTCCAAATAAGCATCTATATCTATCTATCTACCTAACTACTGTTTGTTTTTTTTTTTTTTTGCCTAAGACTCTCAGAAAGATCTTGTAAAATTTTTAATTTGGCTCTTGTTTGTTTTTGTCATTCTTTTAAATTAATATCTAGTTTCACTGAATTTTGGTCAAAAATATAGCTTTTAATTTGTAAGATTTTGGAGTTTTTTTGAAACTTGTAAATTTTCTTCGTGGCTTAATTTATGGTTTTATGAAAGTTCCACATATATTTGAAAAAATGTATATTCTCTCTCTGTTCAATAGGCACTTCTAAAAAATCCATTACCTTAATTGTAATAAATTATCTGCATTCTTTCTCTTATTTCCTACATCACGTTTGAGAGAGCTGTCTTGAACTTTCCCATATTACAGGAGAATTACATTTTCTCCTTGTATTTCTAGTGGCATTTTGTTCCATATATTTAGAAACTTATATTATTGGGTTCAGAAATGTTCTTGACTATCATGACTTCCTGATGGATTGTACCTTTTATCCTTATGAAATGTTTCCCTTTGTCTATTTCATAGTGTCTGCTCTGAATTCTATTTTGCTGGTATTAATATTGATATTCATGGCTTTCTTTCTATTAACGTTTTTCTGGTACATCTTTGACATTAATTTTATTCATTTACGATTAAATTACCCAATTTCATAATTATTCTTGTAAAATAATCATACAATTACAGAAATATGTAAAGGAATTTTTAGTGTTCCTTTTTACTCCACCTCCATTCCATTCTTATTGCCAGAGATAACTGTGGTTAAGGATTTTGTGTATATTTTCCAGACCCTTTTCCAGGCAGAGGATTTTTTTTCCTCTTGTTATTTATTTATTTTCTTTTCTGAAACTCCTAGTAAGATGGATGTTGGCCTGTCTGGGTGAGTCTCCTGGCTTTTAATTTTATTTCTCATAGTTCGCATATTCTTGCCATTTTTCATGTTGGCAGAATTCTTTGTCTTTGTTTCCTCATCCCTGATTTTGTTATTAGGTGTTCATTCTGCTGTTCAAGTCTTCAGTTGTGTAATTTTTATAACTGTAATACCATTTTTAGTTTCCAATTCTTTTTATAGTTATGATAAATGATTAAATCTCTTTGAGGATGTTCATTATACTAATTATATTTTCTTAATAGTTTAGTACTTCTGTTTGTTGAGCTTGAGGCCTCTCTTTAATTCTCTTGGTATTTCTCAAATGTTTGGCAATTAACCACTTGCATAAGGATCACTTTGGGTGCTAGTAAAAGTGAAGATTTCTGTTCCCCTTTTAGATCTACTCTGATGATGGGTTTAGAATCATTTTTAAGAAACAAGTTTCCCAGGTGATCCTTGCACACTAAATATTGAGAACCATCAATCTAGATTGTATAGTACCAATAGCTGCAATGTATTTTACATCTTAAACTAAATATTAGTGTAATTTCCTTGTAGTCTTACTTGTAAGGTCCTTATTATAGGAATGTTAGTTAGGTCGAGTTGTAATATATTGGAGGAAGGAGAGTAAGAAGGTATAGATGCTCCTTTAGATCAAGAAAGTGGTTTGTCTTTCCAGAATAGGAACTTCTTGTCCCTTGTGGTGGACATTGCCTAGATTCCCCGGTCAAAGATCCCACTCTGGGTTTTAAAGTTATAACTCCCAGAGGATGTCTTACACTGAAGTCCATGGGGATCTGTTTTTGGAATACAAGGTGTCTGTGGATTGGATGGGAAAAAAATGCATCTTTATTTTTAGATTGGATCTGAAATTTAACATTTTGTTTAATTATTAATATAGGTGACAGTCCATAGTAGTTGGCAATACCTAGACTTTGTCATCAATAGAATCACAGATATTTTCAGGGGTGCCTGAGTGGCTTAGTCGTTTGAGCCTCTGACTTGGTTTTGGCTCAGGTCATGATCTCAGCATCATGGAATGGAGCCCGGCATTGAGATCTGTGCTCAGTGAGGAGTCTGCTTGAAATTCTCCCTCTCCCTCTGATCCTCCCCCTGCTCGTGCTCTCTCTCTCAAATAAATAAATAAATCTTAAAAAAAAAAGGAATTACAGATATTTTCATACCACATTACAGTTATACAAAATATCATTTATGCGTGTCATTTCCTCTAAATTGTGGGAGTTAATAGATCCACTGCTAGATCTTGTTGTATTATGTGTTAATATGGCAAATTTAATAACATTTTTATAATTGTCAATGTAATTGGTTTCCTTTTAAGCCTATCTTTGATTTTATTGATTAAAATCATTGTTTTGAGAAGAGATTTTAATTTTCACCAGATTTACAGTGGAATCCAGGACACAGTAAAGATTAAGAAACTCTGTACTTGACTTCAGTCTGGGTCAGTTGCTGAGTCAATTTTTTCTGAGAGCACAATATTGGCTAAATTTTTCTGTCCTTTAATTACTTAGCAGACAATGTATTCAATTCCTAAAGCCTCTGATTCTAGAGTACTATTGGAGTCTTAATTTTTTTTTGAAGTCTTTTTCCCCCTAAGTGGAATTGCTTTTTTTCTTTTTTTTCTTTACTTTTACCATTAGCCTTTTCTTTCTTTTCTTCCTCCCTCCCTTCTTTCCCCTTCACCTCTTATACTTTCCCTCCTTATCCTCTCTTAATTTGTCCTTTTCATTTTATATTTAGAAGTTAATATATGTGCACATTTACATTTAAACAATATATAATATAATGATTTCTAGTGAGTTTTGGGAAAATAACATTAAAAACAACATCTCCTGCTAACCCAGAAAAGTTCTACAAAGGTAAAAGAGAAAGACAAATTTTATTATGGAATAAACATTAAACAAGAATGTGATACTAATAATCACAGGCAACCCACTAAAGAGACTGCAGATACAAAGAGAAATCTCACCATATTGCATAGCTAAGCAGATACCAACCCATTATATACATGTTCTCAAGATAAACATAATTTAATAACTAGTCCTCAAATAAGACGACTTGCTAGTATCATTTGCATACATAGGTCATCCTAAATTAACCAGGTAATTAGAATGGTAGTCTGTGTTAGCTAATGGCCTTTATCCATAGGAAAATTAAACTTCTTATATCTTTTGACAAGAAATGGGACTGTGATGTGAGCCAGGTCCTCACAGAAGTTAGGCTTCTACCCTTCCACAAAAACTGGGAGATAGAGGTGCTATCTTCTTTGATGATTGCACAAGAGATGGTTCCCAGGTCCTTGAGAAAGGCATTCCTGGGTTGAAAAGCTGGAATTAAAGTTGCAATTAAAGTGAAGCTGCTGATTTAGGTTGATCACTGACATCTAAGAAGAAGAAGATAGCAGGAGGTGTTATACGCAAACAATGAATCATGGAACACTACAGCCCCATATTAGGCTCCCTGCTCAGCGGGGAGTCTGCTTGTGCCTCTGCCCCTCCCCATGCTTGTGCTCTTTCTCTCTCTCTCAGATAAATAAATAAAATCTTAAAAAAAAAAGAATGGGGAGAATTGTGATAGGACATTTAATGACTTTTCAATTATTTAAAGGGATTTTACAAACTTCAATGCCTAAACAAATATAAAGATTTACAATTTGGGTGGGTATATGGGGGCTCTTTAATAAGATGATTTACTAGCAAGAGAGTCCTTATCTTTTTTACGTGGACTGGCAGAAAGCCTCCACACAGGAACACATCATTAAGGATGAATGGCAGAATGGAATTGCAGTTAGTCTTACTCGGGACTGTTACGTCAGTTTGATTAGTCAGTAAATCAGTGTATTCTGTTGTTTAGTTCAGGAGCTTATAAATTCAGCTTTCTTATTAGCAGCAATTAAGACATTTTATAACACTTACCTGGGGGGGGGGAATAAGTACTTTTAGGTCCAAGAGATTTGCCTTAAAATGTCTTTTTAGTAGAAGCTTGTTTCTTTCTTAGGGAAATCACATTCCTAAGCTCATATCTTCCTCTTTTAAAGAGAGGGCTAATAGTAGTGCTCCTTTGCTACAGTAATGAAATTGGAATTTCCAGCCCACATTCCTAAACACTGTATTATAGTGTCTATAGCAGGAAAACAGTAGACAGTATGGCTTGGAAACCAAATCTGAAGGAACCATAATGAATACCAAGCCAAGAAATTTGGACTTTATTAAGTAAGGTATGTTTGATTAGGAAAGGGAGATAATCAAATAGATGTAGGAAGATTAATCAACCATGAGGTTCAGATTATTTTGTAGGGCTGCATGGATGGAGGCAAGAAGAATCAAGAGATTTTTGTAACATTTCTAGTAAGAGGTAATAAGATTGCTTGAAAATGGAAAGGGAAGGGATATATAGAAAGAAGGAAGAATTGACAGTTGTAGCAACTCTAAAGATTGAGAAAGGAGAAGTGTCCCAGAATGGCTTAGATTTATTTCTTACATTTAAAAAAATTAGTAAAATATTATTTTATTGGTGTTTGGTCCTGTGAATCTCAGCTATAATTTAGAGGAATCTGTTTTTGCTCTAATCAAAGTATGGGGAATGGAAAATTTTAGACTTCTTTGTTATTAGGACATGGTTTGATGAAATTTGGTTAGTGGTGTGGGTCCCAGTAGAGTGCCGAGCTTTGCTCCTTAGGATGTTGATTACTGCTTTATTATAGAGAACATTGTACAACAGCCATGCTTTTCCTAGAGTTTGGCACCTATAGCTTTTGTTAATAGCAGGTATGTTTACTATTAAGTTTAAGATTTAGGGTTGCTTAAGTCCAGCCATGGATATTATTTACAAGCATTATTTGCACATTTTAGTATTTATAGTAGATTTGGAAAGGCAAGAACAGTGGCAGGCAATTATATTTTGAAACCTCATTAAACTTTATGCCATGAGTAGAATTACAAAGCTTGTTTTCTGAGAACAGTTGAAAAGGAACGGTCTTTGTAAGTTCTAAACACAAACTTTTTGTTGAAGATACTATTGATTGTGAAGAAAATATTGCCAACATATTAGTTTTTATAGTAAGTATACTTAATGTTTAAAAGAAATGGCAAAAATATCTTCTTTAAAAAATCTGGGGCTGTCTTCATGATCATACAACCTGTGCAGTTGCTTAGGGCGCCGTAGTTATAAGGATCTCATATTTAGTTTCATGATCTGAAGTTGCTATCTTGAAATTCTGAATACATTTTGAATAAAGAGTCCTGAATTTTCATTGCACTGAGCCTCCCAAATTATGTGGCCGGTCCTGCCTAACTAAATTTGGTTCCTTTCAGATTGACTTGTATTCTGCTTAATTCCCTTCACCTGATCCCAGCTCATTTTTAACATGTGAAATCCAAGATAGAATTGCAGTTAAAGTGAAGCCTGCTGATTTAGGTTGATCACTGACATCTAAGCAGTTTGGATTAAGTGCAAGTCACAAAATCTCAGTTTTGTTAGCCACAAACGACCACTTGAAGTTAAGCGAATAATTTAGCAGTCAAAATCCAAAAGAACAAAGACCAAAAGCCCCATAGCAAAGGAAAAAAAAAAATGAAAAGCAATGAATAGATATGAAGCGCCGGCCAGCCCCGACTCCTCTCCATACCTACTATAAGCCATTCAATTGGCATATGTCGTATCTATAAGCCATTCAGTTGGCGTATGTCGTATCTATAAGCCATTCAGTTGGCGTATGTCGTATCTATAAGCCATTCAGTTGGCGTATGTCGTATCTATAAGCCATTCAGTTGGCGTATGTCGTATCTATAAGCCATTCAATTGGCGTATGTCATATCCTACGATGAAAAAGCAGCCTGTACAGATGTATATGGTGCAGATGCATGGATCTGTCATGCAGCTGCCAGAGGTTATATTTGTTAAGCAGCCTGCCAGAAGACATGAGTTTTGAAGAAGGGTCGTTGTTTGTGGGAGGTAGATTAATCTTATATGTTTCACAGGGAAACCATGTTGTCTCGAGTAAGGCCCAGTGGCTTCTTCAATGCCTAGAATGAGCCTGACCATATTTTTCTTTTCACATTACTATCTTAGTTGTGTGACCATTGGGTTAGTGGATGAGGTCAGCTTACAGGGAGAGAGATGGAGGCCAGAGGCAGGGTGGGAACTCTGGTGATGGATGAGGCAGTGTAATAAAATAGATTCTGCCAATGGGTGCATGACCCAGAGACTGAGAGAACATCAGTTGAGCTCAACTGACGTCTTGATGAAAAACAGATGAGACGCATCGTATTGAAGGCGGTGAGAATAGTCTGTTTTATTTGACATTTTCTAATATTGAAGAATTTCCAAGTCTGAATATTCCTAATTTATAAATGTAGGGCTTAAAATATTTGTAATGAAGTCTAGTGTATATGGTGTTTATGTTACAGTTGTCATTGAAAAGGTGATTAATGAGATTTGGAGTGATTAATGAGGAAACAGCAATAGACTGAGCATCATTATCTATCCTGGTACATGACCTGTGGACATCTTTGGAATAACGAAACAGCAGGAGTGGCTTGAGCTGGGAAAGACATGAGAGTTTTGACCTGCTACAGAACCCCACTCACTGGCCCTCATCATAAAGCAAACAGGCCACAATTTACCGAAGAGTCTCCTTACAACCACTTATGTTAGAGGGAGAATCACATTCAGTGCTGATGCAGATGCTGTATCAACCAAGAATTCTGGCTCTGAAGGAATTTTGTGCTTTCTTGGGGTAACATCAAATTGCTTTGCCTCAGTATAAAAAACGGAATGTTGGGTTCTCTTTTATCAACTCCCATTTCCTTCCCATTTCCTTGACTCATAATTCCTGAGGATATTTTGAAATTTCCACATACTTTTTCCTTGCCAGATCTTCAACTATGGGCAGGCATGGCCATAATTAAATTAAATTTGGAACCCTTTAAATTTAATAATTTCTCACCTAGACTACAGAAATATAATCCTGTTCATTTTTACCTAAATTAGTTTTTATTGACACCTGATACTTCCTTCCATTAGCTATCCTGATATATATCCCTTCTAGTCTCTCTCTAGATAGGACACTCCTTTCAAGCACTGATTTTGGTTTTTATATTCAATTACTTTTTCTTTTGTTGGCAAGGCAAAGGGAGAAAGAGTCCTTACCACAATTTTGCTTGGCATTCATGATGGTAAATTAATGGTTTAAGGCATCCTAATTAGAAAAGTCTGAAATGGGATCCAGTGACGGAATTTTCCTTCATGGCATTATGTATTGCTAAATTTAAAGTATATAGTTTATGCTATTTTATACCATATCACACGGCATAAGATCAGTATCTAATTGAAAAATAGTCTGGTTATGTAGATGCATTCTTTTAACATTAAGTTTGTTTTTAATGTTGTTCTGCATCCCATTCATCAAAGCTATGGGAATGTTGTAACATTCAGAAAGGGACATGTTAGACAACTGCAGTTTTTAAAACAAAAAAATAAGTGGCCTTTTAAAGTCTTCTATAGCACCCTTTTACACTGTTGGTAGGAATGCAAACTGTGCAGCCACTCTGGAAAACAGTATGGGGGTTCCTCAAAAAGTTAAAAATAGAATTACCCTACAACCCAGCAATTGCCCTACTAGGTATTTATCAAAAGGATACAAAAAGACACATTCGAAGGGGCACATGCACCCTGATGTTTATAGCAGCATTATCAACAATAACCAAATTATGCAAAGAGTCCAAATGCCCATCGACTGATGAGTGGATAAAGAAGAGGTGGTGTGAATACACACACACACACACACACACACACACACACACACACACACGAATATTACTCAGCCATCAAAAAGAATGAAATCTTGCCATTTGCAATCATGTGGATGGAGCTAGAGTATATTATGCTAAGCAAAATAAGTCAGTCAAAGACAAATACCATGTGATTTCACTCATGTGGAATTTAAGAAACAAAGAGAGGTAAACAAACCATAAGAGACCGTTAGCTATAGAGAACAAACTGAGGGTTGCTGGAGGGAAGGTGGGTGGGGAATGGGCTAGATAGGTGATGGGTATTAAGGAGGACTCTTGTTTTGTATGTAAGTGATGAATCACTAAATTCTACTCCTGAAACCAATATTATACTATATGTTAACTAACTATAATTTAAATAAAAACTTGAAGCAAAACAAAAGTCTTCCATAGTGATGAAAGCTGGATTTTTTTTGGCTGAATTGTCAGGTACTTTGTAATCATTCTCTTATCACCTAAATATTCTGCTAAATCATTAAACACAGGAGCACGTTGGTTTCATTATAGCCAATGTGCATGACACAGGAGCTTTAGCAAACTACTACTTCTTCACTTTTGTTCTTCTCACCTCCTTTGCTTTCCTTTCTCCTCCCTTCCCCCCTCTCCTTTTTTCTCAGTTCCCTCCTCAACTTCCCTCCCATCCTTTCCCCTCAATCTTCCTCCCCCTTTGCCTTCTTTGCATCTCCCTTCCCTCCCTTTCTCCTCTCCTCCTCCTCCTCCTCGTATTTCACATATTTTTTTGCCTTAATAGAATTAAAAATCTAAATTAGATTGATTAAGCACCAAGATAAAAAATAAAGCCCTTTGGTAAAATCTCCCAAGAGACCACTGAATAGCAGATGAATGATCCTGGTTTAACATTTTTCTGACCAACTTCTGAGTATGTCATTATGTAATTAGTAAAGCAAAAAGATCTAAACAGCAGTAAGTACATAATCAGTTGATTTTTTTTTTACAGGTATTCTTAATTTGGAAAAGACATTAAACCAGAGACTGACCTTTCCAGTGATACATGTACACCCCATTATGAATAGCACTGGAACTATTCTTTTTGACTAAAAAAAGAGAACGATTTAGATGGAGCAACATGGATTAAACTGTGGAATAGGTGAATGTTCTCTTTGGTGGTCCTCTCCATCTTTCCTTTCAGAATTCTTTTTCTCAGGGTATCTGTTCTCTCTTTTCCCACTAGTACCCATTACTGGGTAAGTGTCACCCAAACCTTGCTTCCTGCCCTTTCACACTGTGATTCATGTTATCTGGAGCTGTCTCTTTTTCTTACTTTAACTAACTTATTCCCAACTAGTCATAAGGGAAAAGGACTTGATAAAATAAGGCCTTAATGACTGACAGGTTATAATGCTGTCCTCCTCCAGTGCTTTCTCCAAAGTAATCTGCCAGTTGAGGGAAATAGTTTAATCACAATCAGTCAATCACTTTTGATATAGATATAGGCACCAATGGTGGTTCTTTGTTGTAGGAGAGTTTTTCTAAGCAACAAGTGGTAGTACAGAGATACTGATCTCTTCTACCTGCATCACTGTCTTTCACCTAGTGAAACCCAGCCAAGAGGATATCATAAAAAAAAAAAAAAAGAATCTTATGTGGAAAATAAAATGAAAACCAATTTCTGGAGCTGGATTGTCCAATGTAGTAGCCACTTGTCAAGTGTAGTTACTTGAATTTGCAGTTAAATCATTTGCAATTAAATAAAAGTTAAAATTTAGTTCCTTAGTTGCATTAGCTATATTTTAAGTGTTTAATGGCTACATGTAGCTAGTGGCTATTGTATTGGCCTTTGTAGATAGAGAAAATTTTCATCATCACAGAAGGTTCTTTTGGATACCACTCTAGAGTATACTTTGGAGTCAATACAGTTTCATCCCAACTTCTTATCAAGACTATATAGTCTTTATGGAGAATCCAGAAATATAATTTTGTGGCACTTATAGGTTAATACATTCTAAATACAGATTTTCAAACACAGTGACTTGAACAATTTTTTTTTTTAGCCCAGGTAACTAGAAAATTACTTAGAAATGTTTGAGTTAATTTATATTTAACTGTATATTCAACTCCAGAAAAATACCAGATTCTTAACTCTTTTCATGCCAAGAACATCTCTAGTCGTTTGTAATAATATTCAGAATATTACCCCTCAAGTCTCTAAATAGCTATATTCTAGAGAACATGAGGAAGGAGTTAGGGACCGTATCAAGAGCATCTGAAGGATGCTATTATTGAGGAATTGTCATCACCTAACAGTCACATTCCCACTCACAATTTTTCAAGGGATTCTAGGGCAGATGTGACTTTGAGAGTTTTACTGTTACTAGGTATGACTGTGCTGCATTGGCTACTCTTTTTTTCTATGTTCTACTATGCACAATCCATCCGTGAATCCAGGGCTTATACTTAACATGCTATTTTTCCCAAAGGACATAATTATAGACAGAAGTAGAAGGTAGAATCAAATAGAAATAGAGCACAAATGGGATTACTTATTTTTTCCAGTTTCCCCCTGTGTACCCTTTCTCTCCTTTGTCAGTGAGTTGCTTTCTGGGAGAACTCTACAGGCATAACAACTCACATAAACGTTGGAAATGGCAGTAAGTATCCAAATGTTTGCTTGAATTTTGCAGGTCTGTATTCAGTTAGGTTGCAATCAGTAGAACGCATGAACATAGAAGGTAGAACACATATGAAATTACTGAGAAAATTAAGAATTAATGCTACTTAAAAATATTGGAGCATATGGTATATTTTTAGTGACAATATTATTGCATATAAAAACTATCTGTATTTTCTCTAAGTTCATTGTGAACAGAATAAATGAATCATCATTGCTGATATATTTGTAGAATTTTTTTACACATGGTTTAAAAACAGGCCATAAGTAGAGATGACAAACATGTAAACACATGTTTCCAAGTAGATAATCAATAACAAAGACATAACTTGCTCCTTCATTACAATATATTGCCTCATTCAGCAATATTCTGGTAAGAATAGACTAAGATTCATGCAGTATTATATTCAATATTACAACAAAATCAACATCTTCTTGGAATTTTATAGTTCTTTTAAAAAGAGGTCTTGAAAATAGAAGAATTCTTGAAAGTTTATTTTATTTTTGATATAACCAGATAAAAACTGAAGCAAACAAGTCATGATATGATGCTGTGCATAGACTGAATTGCTGAACTCTGACATAAATATGTCGAGGAGAAGAGGTTACTACCTCAGGTGAAATGAATTAGATGACTGAAATTTTTTTTTTTTTTCCTGGGGATGAGTTATTATTTTTTTTTTATTCTTATGTTAATCCCCATACATTACATCATTAGTTCTAGATGAAGTGTTCCATGATTCATTGTTTGTGCATAACACCCAGTGCTCCATGCAGAACGTGCCCTCCTCAATACCC
>NC_138374.1:52904043-52924958 GCF_054177405.1 Leptonychotes weddellii
GTGATCCAGTAGTTGTTTATCTCTCCTTTTCTCAGCTTCTTTATTTTCCATCATTTGGTCTTCTATATCACTGATTCTCTCTTCTGCCTCATTTATCCTAGCACTTAGCGCCCCCATTTTTGATTGCACCTCATTAATAGCCTTTTTGATTTTGACTTGGTTAGATTTTAGTTCTTTTACTTCTCCAGAAAGGGTTTCTCTAATAACTTCCATGCTTTTTGCAAGCCCAGCTAGTATCTTTAAAATCATCATTCTGAACTCTAGTTCCAACATCTTACTAGTGTCCATATTGATTAGGTCCCTGGCAGTCAGTACTGCCTCTTGTTCTTTTTTTTGAGGTGATTTTTTCCTTCTTGTCATTTTGTCCAGAGGAGAATAGATGAATGAGAGAACAAAATGCTAACAGGGTAACAACGACCCCAGAAAAATATACACTAAATAAATCAGAGGAGTCCTGAAACTGGGGGAAAAGTAAGGGAAAGAAAGAAAAAAGAAAAAGAAAAAGATAAAAACAAACAAACAAACAAAAAAACAGAATATGATCAAATATGATCAGGCTGGTGCATAGATCAGTGCCACAGACTAGATTTTGGGCTTATTTCAGTCTGTTAGAAGAAAGTGACTCCCAAAATTTGAAAGAAAAAAAACTTATATATGTACAAAAATAATGGTAAGTATGATGAAGGGATGGAATATGATTGTAAGATGAAAATTATAAAAGATTTTATAAAAGGAATTGATAAGAAGTTGGTTGAAAAAAGAAAGAAGATTTAAAAAAAAAGGGGGAGAGAATATGATCAGGCAGGAGACTAGAATATAGCCATACACTAGAGATTTAGGGTATATTTTGGTCTGTTAGAAGAAAGTGTATCCCAAAATTTTAAGGAGAGAACAACTTATTTATATATATACCAAAAATAAGGTTAACTACTATGAAGGGATAGAATATGACTGTAAAAATGAAAAATAAAAAAGATTTTTTTAAAAAGAAATTTAAAAGATGTTGGTTGAAAAAGGGAAAAAGAAAAATTCAAAAAAAAAAGGAAAAAGAAAGTTAAAAAAAAATTAACTTGAAAGACTAAAGAATCATGGGAAAAAAGGTATGAATTCTATGTGCAGTATTCCCCTAGTGCTGAAGTTCTGCCCTTCTCATTGATCAGTAAACTTGGTCTTGGCTGGCTATTCTTGCTGATCTTATGGGGGAGGGGCCTGTCGCAGTGGTTCTCAGATGTCTTTGCCGGAGGTGGAATTGCCCCGCCCTTGCTGGGTCCAGGCTAAGTAATCTGCTTGGTTTTGCTCTCCGTATCTCTTGTTCCATGCCAGCTTTCCGTACAGCTTTGGAGGACCAGAGTGAAAATGGTGGCCTCCCAATTTACACTCCTGAGGAGCCGAGAACTCGGGGCCCCACTCCTCAGTGAACCACCAGAGAAAAACAGTCAATCACTCCCGTCTTCCTGGTCTCCGGCCGCACTCCGTGCTCACCTGGCTGTGACCGAGCATTTCTATCTCTGGCTCATGACCCCATATGGAGTCTTCAAACCCAGCAGATCCCTGCGGTGCACTCCTGTGCTGCTCCTTCCAGGGGAGGAAGGGGAGTCTCCCCGGATCTGCCGCTTGTTGGGCCCCTGGTTGAAGAGCAGTGGCCCGACTGTGCCGCAGATCACGGTTTATGGCAACCCTGAGCTGAGCGCCCACACCTCCGCTCCGTCTCTGCAGCCAGCTTCCCTGCTCCAATACCTGGCAGCTCTGCCGCACTCAGGCACCCCTGGCCATGGTAAAATGGCAAATGAAATAAGGAGGTAGAGTAGATGTAAATGAATCCTTGATGGATGGCCAAGCCTATGGTAGAGTTATTGTCTAATCAAGAAGATTATGCACTGGATAAAGAAAATGTTAAATTTGATATTTGTAAAATTAATTTCCTTTTTTTTATCATTTTTGTCCATCTGAAAGAGAAAAATGGAGAGACTTATTAACAGAGGAGAAAAATAGGAAGGAAATAGAATCATGAAAGGAAGAATTCTTCTGAAAAATTTTAAGACATTTAGCCAATTTTATAAAAGACCTATTTCTAGTTGTATTTTATATTATATGTGAACATTACACAGTACTAATTTTTCTTTTTCTCTAGCTGTTTTGAAATGTTTTCTCTTTCTGTAATGATTTTCTCTTCCTAGCTTGGCATAGAATTGTAGTTTTAAAAATTTTATGCTACTTTTGATCCCCAAAGATTTATCATAATGTAATAGGACAATGATCAATGTAAGATACACACATACACACAATATACGTACACCTCTGTGCATGTGTGTTTACATATATATAAGATTAGGCACTCTGATCATTGTGTGTGTTTGTGTGTTTGTGTTTGTATGTTTTGCTCACATATGCACAAACATTTTGAAAATCATTATATGATTTCATTTTATGCTAAGGTTTCTTCAGAGAGCTTTTATTTGATACTAATTCTTTTTCCAATTACCACATTATGCTTAAATCTTGGAAAGGCTTCCTCTCTTGATATATTTTAATAAAAGAACCCTTAGAGCCACATAACCTCCATCTTTTCATCATAGGCTACAGATTATCTTGACTTCTATTGCCTGAAGACTTATATATGATAGAAACATTAAAAATACCATGTCAGGTTCCAATAGTGGGAAATAGCTAGAAGTTATAATAGATCAAATGGAAGATAGACTTTCACTTTTTAAATAAATAATTAAGTTCAAAATTCTCTTGATATGTTAGTGTTGGAGGTTAGAGTGTATGATTTACAGTGAGGCATAATTAAAATAATGCTGAATTAGGTATTATACAATCTGGATACTCGTCTGAAATCACAGTTTATTTGCCCAGTGACCTTGGGCAAGAGAGCCTCAGCTTGACTCATCACCAGTTGAAATGTGTAGTTATTATCTTTACTGCCCAACTTTTTTTAGTGTTGTCAGAATGAGATGATATATGTGAAAATATTATGTAAACAATGAAGATCCATATTAAGGTGACTATTGTAAATAATAGTTGATATGTGCCATGCACTGTATTAAGCATTCACATAATTCTTACGTAGTTTTATGAGACAAGCAACATTTTAATATTCCAATTTTACAGATCAGGAAGGTGAGGTTCAGAGTGTATAAGACACTTGATTGAGCTCACACTATCTGTGAATAGGAAAGGCAAGATTTGGATACTGGTTTGTTTGACACTAGACTTGATGCTCATAATTGCACAATTTTTATCTCTTATTTGAATAATAATTATTACATAGAGTAATGCATGGAAATGAAATTCTCTTTATTATCACATCTGATTTCTAAATGTGAAAACGAAATAATATTTATTTTTCTTAAAAGCAGAATGTAATGGAGTTGTAATTATTGAAATGTATTCTTCCTTTAGAATTTAATTGTCTTGGATCCACTCACAGTGACTGAGGAAGAAATTAGACCATCACTAGAGAAACGTCTTGAAGCCATTATCAGTGGGGCTGCACTATTGGCTGACTCTTCATGCACTAGAGATTTCCATCGGGAACGGATTATTGCAGAATGCAATGCCATTCGCCAGGCTCTCCAGGACCTGCTTTCAGAGTACATGAACAATGTAGGTAACTTGTTTTCCGCCAACCTCATGCACTGGGTATATGCTGATGTTCTTTCTGTGTACAAATGTGATAAATTACAAATGAGTACATGATTTTACATATTTGGCTTTCTGAGTAGGTTCTACTCACAGAATACAGCATTGATATAGGAATTTCTAGGGATGGGATCCAACAATATATAATTGTTTTTTTTGAGGCAGTATCTAAATATTAGTTGAAGAAGGGAGTCAAGATTGGAGAAAAGAAACTGGAGTTGGACATCAATTTAAAGGATAAAAGGAAGATGAAGAAAAGGGCAGACTGTTCGGGATTACGTTGGTGAATAAAAAAATTTAGACAGTATTAGATAAAGTCAGTGTTGAAGGGATCAGGGGTTATTTTTGAAGGTGTAAGGAACTTATGTAGTTTGTAACATTAGCTCCTAACCTTTTCACACGTGACATAATATCATAATTTTTTTTGCAGTTTTAACTATCTCTTAGGAATATTAGAAATGCTGTCTAAATTTAGACACATGCAAAAATATTTGTTTCAAGGTGCTTTTGGTTTCATTTCATATGTCTTCATATATGATATATTCATTTCACATGTACATGTTTATATCCATCTATGGAGTATCTATGCTAGTTCTTACATTCAAATCTTATTGCTGTTTTTAAAATGAAGAAAGAAGATATTGCCTTGAAGACATTGTCAAGCATTTATTGATCATAAAGCCTCTTAAATAATAGAGCTAAACAAGATAAAGGATTTATATATATATTTAATATATAATAATAATATATTTATAAAATATTTTGCTCATCTGCTTTACAAATGGAATAATTAAAGAATTATGAAGATACATTTTGAAATTTATTAGTTACAAAGCATATGACTTTTTGGGTGTGAGGTTAAAGATTTAAGATTGTTCAGTATAAGTAATTTATGTGAATAATTGAAATGTGCTAAAATTAGTTAATGAGTTTTAAGGCTCCTTCTGCACATATGATGTATCTCCATACTCTTAATATTTGATGACTTTGGCTCCTGACCAAAAATCTCTTGCCTGTCAAGAAATCAGAGTTGTAAAGCAGATTTTGTTAATAAGAAGAACATGTTATAACATCATGTCCTGCTTCTGAAGCTAGAATAGTTCCATTTTTAGCATATGATATATTCTTTTTTTAATTTCCAGTATTTTTTATGGAAAATTATGACAAAGCATAAGAAATAGAAAATTATATAAGGCAAGCATGAACCCAGAGAGCATATAATATATTCTTAGTTAAAGATTTTTTAAGGGAATTCATCAATTATAAGGAACTCAAAAGACAATATTGTATTGGATTTCCTTCTCCCATGATCTGTAAACTATTAAAATTATTATTCTCATATTTATAGATAAAAATACAATTACATATAAGTTTATTTTATCTATAAATTATAAAATTATAGATAAATTCACTTTATCAGATATAAAGTTGTTTTATTCCTTTAGATGCAAAAGCAAACAGATACACATGCACAGTTACCCACAGACATAGTCAGGGATGGCCATGTAATTGTGGAGCTTGATGCAAAATGAAAATGCAAGTATTCTTGTTCAAAAGCAGAGGAAATAACTCTTTTTCCTTTTTCACAGTCTTGATTGACCTGAGAAAGGTGATTTTTATTTGCTGTTTAACGTTTGGTTCCCTAGTACATAGGGATACTTGTGGGAACATGCAAACCCTCACAGGTATCTGTGGCCCTTCCCCATGACTGTGACCCATTTTGCCTTGTGCCAAGACCATCACCGGAAGTGGAGGGGGCAGCAGTTGTCGGGTGGGGGAGCAGGTGGCTAAGGACCTGTACCTGGAAGGCAGAACTAAATGTGAGTCTAGGACATATGCTTCTACTCCATCAGACTTCACTAATATACTCAAATTCAGAGATAAAATTGTTAAAAATTTCAAGACTGTGATAGCAGAGTATTAAAGGCAAACCATGGGGTTTCTTTCTGAGGATGGGACCCTATGTGCCATCACATGCCCCTGAAGCTGGTCCTGTGCATCATAAATACATATCACGTAAGTGGTTTTATGGCTCTCTTCAACTTTGGGTTAAAAACTATTCATACCAAAGGTGAAGTGATGGGAGCATTCTGCCCTGGGTGCAATCATTAAGCAGGTGCATTATATCTAGATATTTATAAACAATAATAAAACCCACTGAAAGTTGGCCTGCTTTTTACTGTCACCATGTTTAGCAGTTCTAAATATTAAGTGATAAAATGTTTTTCTCAAAATTCTTTTGTTTTTCTAAGTTCTAAACAATTACTGTGGTTATAATTGATGTTTAATAATATGTACATATGATTTAAATTGCACATTTTATGATTATACTTTAATAGCCATTATATTCCTTATGCATTTAAATAGCAGATTCAAAATAATGATGACACAAAGACAAAGAACTAGAAATAGAGTCACTTCAATTCTGTTATTTTATGTGGTCACATGGAATTTAAATTTAAAAATTATGACAATGAAACAGTATGAATTTCCATGGGTAATATTTATGTTAAGTAAATGCAGATTTTATGCGTGTGAAGTTCATATGTGAAATGTTTTTTTTTCACTCGTGAAATATTTTATTGAATTTGAGTACTAACTTTGAAATTTGTTTTCTCTTTAAGATTTGTCTATTGCTTTAAAGTTAACAAATTGGAAAATAATGATTATTACTGAAAAGTAATTTTGTCATACAGAGAATAGAGGTGCTTAAATATCCACTGCAAGTATAAAATATGCTATTTCGGTGAGGCACCGAAAATACATATGTATTTTTCTAAGTTTTACTGCTCTTTTTCTTAACAAGGATTTCCTTTGATACTCAGTTTCAAGGTCCATTTGTCAAGTACACAAAACTTATATTACTAATATACTTCTGTTAGATATGTTGGCTTTAAAACAAGGTAAGTTCTGTGTTAGAAGAATGAAGTGGAAAGAAATTTTTTCATTTATAATATGCAAATAATTAAGATCAGAGGTAAGTAGCTTTTTAAAATCATGTCCAGATAATTATCTTAACTCATATATTTTTTTTAAGGGTAGACTCAATTAGGAATTTAAATGTTTTTCAGTTATTTAGTTGATTAGATTGCACTACTCTTCATACTTGATAGAGGCTGTTTTCTTCTTCCTTCCTCCTTCCCCCATGTTTCCTCTTCTCCTCTTCTGGCAAAGGAGAGTAAATACCCCTGAAATACCTCTTGGTCATGGCGCTTCCCCATTTTTAGCTCTTATCCCTGTTGGAATTCCTGTGTTTACTCCTCTGCCATCTCTGCTGGACAGAAGCTCTAAGAGAATGAGGATTATCTCCCTTGCCCTTAAAACAGAGACTTTCAGGTAGCAGGGGCTCAGTAGTTATTATTTGGATACAGGTAAATTGAATTTAGTGCTTGCTTCTTCTCATTTTTTAAATTAAAATGACAATGTGCCTAAAGCAATTAATTTGTATTTATTTTTTATATTAAATGATTGCCATGGAAAAAATATAGGGAGGATTAATGATAAGAACAGAAACATAGAAAAGGAAGAACAAAGGTGAGAAAGCTGTTCTTTGGGTGATCTTAGTATATTTATATATTCCTTTCTCTTAGGATATAATATTAAATACTTGTTGAGGAAGGCATTTTTCTTTTTTTTTAAGGGAAGGAAATAATTATTGTGTGTGGGTAATGTCTGGTGATCTGCCCTAATGTTGGTGTAGAGGTCAGAGCAGGAGGAGCTAAATTTATGCAGTGGTGGTCCACATGATCAGAAATACATTTATATGCACATTATGTTAACATTCTATTGTAAGTACAACCCATTAATAATAAAAAAATATGAATTTGTAATATTATGAGAAAGCACTTCAAAAACAATGTAATAGCTCTTTTTCATATACAAGTGCTGTATTTTAGGTCTAATACTAGTATCTTGACCTAGACAGTGAATATTGGAATTAAACAGCAGCAACCAATCTGGAAAAACTGTGGGGAATATTTTCAGAACACATTCCCAGGTTTATTTTTATTCCCGGTTTATATCACAAATGATGCTTCTTTATACCTTTCATCAGCTTTAATGAAAGGGAATGTACTTTCCTGGTATTAGCTGAACTCAACCTTTCTCAGAATTTGCTCAAAGATTTTAGGATAGCTGTTGTACTTCAGACTTCAACTTCCAGTTTAAGGAATGCTTTGTCTCATTTGGTGGGCCTGGTTTGCTTTTCAGATTAGTTAGGAGCTTTTGTAATTGGGCTGTTGATAGAGTAAATGCTTGATGATTATCGAGACATAATAAAGATAACTGTGAAAACTTAAAGCAAGATTAACACTCATTATAATCTGTGGATGTTTTATGTGAATGTGACTTCAAGGCTTCAAATTTTGTAAGCCTGTTGAGTATAGAGAAGTTCAGCAGTGGGAAATGAATGTAGTTTATGTTTTCTCAGGCTCAGTCCACATGACCAGTTTGAGTCTAGATGACTTTACTTTCTTCTTTTTTTTTTTTTTTAAAGATTTTATTTATTTATTTGAGAAAGAGAGAATGAGAGACAGAGAGCACGAGAGGGTCAGAGGGAGAAGCAGACTCCCCGCTGAGCAGGGAGCCCGATGTAGGACTCAGTCCTGGGACTCCAGGATCATGACCTGAGCCGAAGGCAGTCGCTTAACCAACTAAGCCACCCAGGCGCCCTAGATGACTTTACTTTCTTAAACAGATCAGTAAGTCTTGATCATTTTTTTGACTGAAATTCTGTTTAGTAAGTTCAATGTCTTGTGACATTAGTAAGAAATTAGTAGGAAATGAAACCAGATGGATCCATAACTTATGATAAAACAGACAACCACTTACCACTTTAATGATTATATATATTTGTCCCAATATTTTCCATATATAGATAGTAATAATTATTTTACATCTGTAGGTCAAAAGTCTGACACAAGTCTCACTGGGATAAAAAAGGAAGTGTTAGCAATGCTGCATTCTTTTCTGGAGTCTGTAGGGAGAAATCAATTTCTTTGCCTTTTCCACCTTCTAGAGGCCATCCATATTCCTTGGTTCTTTCTCCATCTTCACAGCCAGCAATGTCACACTTCTCTGCCTCTTTCTGTCCTTGTATCTCTTTCTCTGACCCCAGCCAGGAAATGTTTTCTACTTTTTAGGACTCATGTGATTAGATAGGGCCCACCCACATTATCCAGGATAGTCATGCCATCTCATGGCTCTTAGCCTTATTTACATCTGCAGAGTTCCTTTTGTCATGTAAGGTCCTGGGAATTAGGGTGTGAGCATCTCTGGGAGCCCTATAACATACATTAATACCAGTCTTTCTTAATCTCTTCTGTGGAATCGTCAATACTCCTTGCATTTTGAATTTATTATAGTAGTTAGTATCCCTTACTTACTTTAGGCTTTATGCAGGCAGATCTATTGTTTGTCTATTTTATTTACTATTTTATCTCAAGCCCCAGGCACAATACTTGGCATTAGAAAAAGCTAGATTGTATTTTTGAATGAAAAAATAAAATGAAATTATTGCATATTGTATATGCCATATAATGGAGAGACAGCTTCTCTGACATTAAATGAAATGAGTTCCAAGCATCTCTCAATTTATATGATAGACTGCCTGTTATAAAAGGTCTTATTTTGCAAAGTATAGGTCTTTTCTAAAAATCAGTGTGAATATTCAGAAACATAATTTTCTCATCACAGTCTCTTCATTTGGATGCCCATCCAGATATATTCCAAAACAAGATTTTTACTAATTAAAAAATATACTCCAGAGAATATTCAGAATCAGATAAAGTTTAACTTTTGTTTTTTAAAAATTAGAAGTATATTTTTCTAAGATATTTCTGCTGTTTTTCTTATACCTCCAGGATTGGTTAGACCTAGTCCATCTTCTCTGATGTACAGGGTAAATAAGGAATTCTTCATGTGGTTGGGGCAGAGCAAGGAGGCTCTCTAAAGAAGGAAGGGTTTTAGAGGGAAATCAGTTTTTTTTTTTTTAAATGATAGTCTTTCTGTAATTGGTGAAAACAAAGTTGGAGGTGGGTAGCCATCATACTTTAGTTCTAAGAATCAGTAGACATGAATATTTCTTCAAGAGTGGGTTGAAATCATGTTGATATTGTTAAGTTTGGATGTGTTGCTGGACAAGTCTTCACGTGATGTAGAATCCTTGGTAAACTTAACACTGAGATTGGTACTTTACTCTAGGGGTTATTAGAGACTTTAGTGAATGATAGCTAAAGTAAATGAGTCAGGTCTGGCTGTATGCAGGGAGCAATTTGCATTTCCAGACCTCTACTTGCCCAATATTTTCTTCTTTTGGTGTCTTATGTGAAAGTGCATTATTGGTTCTCATTATATACTTGTTGAGTGAGTAAATAATCAAATGGACTGGCTTTTGTTATTCAGAGCCCTATTTCATTTGTACGTCCTGGGTTTAATGTATTCCCTCTCCTGGGGAATTCTAAAGATTCACTAAGGCCAACAAAGAGATGTTAAGGGGTTTTTCTTCATTAAAAGTCCTCTACCTCTTTTCTGAAATCCATTTTAGAAATAATTTCAGCCTTATTTGTCATAATGATAAGATAAAGCAGTTAGGATGATCTATATGCAATGAGTTTTTTAATACTGGAGACAAGTTAGAATTAAAATTCTAGAAATCTAAAGGCGGCTTCCAAATCTTCTTTTTTCTTTTCTTTTCTTTGTTTTTTCTTTGCTTTCTTTTCTTTTCTCTCTCCCTCGTTTCCTTCATTCCTTCTTCCTTCCTTCCTTCCTTCCTTTCTTTCTTCCTTCCTTCCTTCCATCCATCCATTCTTTCACATAACTGGCTTTTCTAACACAAAGAAGAAGGTAGAGACTTAGACAAAATGTGAAGATGGAGGAATTTATCCCAAATGAAAGAACAAGATAAGGCCATGGCTAGAGATCTAAGTGAAAGAGATATAAATAACATGCCTGATGGAGAACTTAAAGCAACAATCATAGGGATACTCACTGGGCTTGAGAAAAGAATAGAAGACATCAATCAGCAAGATCCTGAACACAGATATAAAAGAGTTATAAAAGAATCAATCAGAGATGAAAACTGCAATAAACAAGATTAGAAACACACCTGATGCAATGAACAGCAGGCTGGAAGAAGAAGAGAAATGAATTAATGACCCTGAAGACAAAGTAATGAAAAGCAATGAAGCTGAACAAAAGAGAGAAAGAAGAATTGTGTAACACAAGAATAGACTTAGGGAACTCAATGACTCCATCAAACAGAATAACATTCTCATTATAGGGGTCCCAGAAGAACAAGAAAGGGGGCAAAAAATTCATTTGATGAGATAATAGCTGAAAACTTTCCTAATCTGGGGAAGGAAACAGACATCCAGATCCAGGAGGCACAGAGGACTCCCAACATTTAAAAAAAAATCAGGCCAACACCAAGATATATTGTAATTAAATTTGCAAATATACTGATAAAGAAAAAATCTTAAAGCAGAAAAACAAAAGAAGTCATTGACTTACAAGGGAAAACCCATAAGAGTAGCTGGAGATTTTTCAACAGAACTTGGCAAGCCGGAAGAGAATGGCATGTATATTGAAAGTGCTGAATGGGAAAAATCTGCAGCCAAGAATACTCTATCCAGCAAAGCTATCATTCAGAATAGAAGGAGAGATAAAGAGTTTCCTAAACAAAAACTAAAGCGTTCATGACTACTAAATTAGCCCTGCAAGAAATATTAAATGGGACCCTTTGAGTGGAAAGGAAAGACCAAAAATAACAGTATAAAGGCAGGAAACACAAAAGCAGTAAAAATTTTCTGTAAAAATCAGTCAAGGAACTCACACAGAAAAGGATATAACATATGATAACATATACCTAAAACATGGGGAGGAGAGGAGAAAAGAATTTTTTCAAACTTGAATGACCATCAACTTAATATAGACTGCTATTTACAGAAGAAGTATATACAAGCCTAGTGGTAATCATATATCAAAAACCACTGGGGCACCTGGATGGCTCAGTCAGTTAAATGGCTGCCTTCAGCTCGGGTCATGGTCTCGGGGTCCTGGGATCGAGGTCTGTGTCGGGCTCCTTGCTCAGCAGGGAGTCTGCTTCCCCTCTGCCCCTCCCCCTGCTCGTGCTCTCTCTCTCTCTCTCACTGCCAAAAAGACCCCACTAATAAACATGCAAAGAATAAAGAAAAAGAAATCCAAATATATCACTAAAGAAAATTAGCAAAAAATGAAAACAAAAAAGACAAGAAGGATCAGAGAAAATCTCCAGAAACAATGAAACAATTAATAAAATGGCAATAAATACATATCTGTTAATAATTACTTTGAATGCAAGACTAAATGCTCCTATCAAAACAAGCCAAATTTAAATTAAAGCCTTGCTTCAATGCTAACCAATTATGAGTCACTCATAATATCACCTTAGCTATTATATCTTTATAAATTAGTTTCCATTTGTGATATTGTGTTTCATAATAAGAAGTATATATTTGGTATTTGCCCCTTTTCTGGCATAGAGCTCCTAAAATCCTCGGAATTTTATAAGTGATGAGAGTGGTAAAGATCTTCTGTTATATTAATGAGATGGCTTTGGATCTAAGGATGAGGGTTGGTTGCCAGGAAACCAACCCTGTGATCAGAGGATTACAACTCTCAGTATCACTCCCTGACCTCCTGGGGAGAGGGGAAGGGCTGGAGGTTGAATTTAATCACCAGGGGACAATGATTTAATCAATCATGCCTATTTAATGAAGCCTCCATAAAACCAAAGGATAGGGTTCAGACCTTTCAGATTGGTGAACACAATGAGGAAGAGTGGCACGCTCGAAGGACATATCTTGTGCCCCTTTCCCACATATCTTGTCCTGTGCGTCTCTTCCATTTGGCTGTTTTTGAGCTATATATACACTGGTAATCTAGTAAGTAAAATGCTTCTCTGAGTTCTGTGAGTTGCTCTAACAAATTTATGGAACCTGAGAAGGGGGTCATAGTAACCTCTGGTTTATAGCCAGTTGATCAGAAGTACAGGTAGCAACCCAGACTTGGAGTTGGCATCTGAAGTGTTGGCGGGGGGGTGGTGGTGGTGACAAATTTGTAGTACTGGACTCTTTTTTTAAAAGATTTATTTATTTATTTTAGAGAGAGCATGAATAGGAGGGGCAGAAGGAGAGGCAGAGGGAGAGAGAATCTCAAGCAGACTCTGTGCTGAGCTCAGAGCCCAAAGTGGGGCTCCATCTCATGACCCCAAGATCACAACCTGAGCCAAAACCAAGAGTCAGATGTTCAATCGACTGTGCCACTCTGGTGCCCTGTAGTACTAAACTCTGAACCTATGGAATCTGATGCTCTTTCTAGATAGATGGTATCAGAATTGAGTTGAACTCTGGACCACCCAGCTGATGTTCTGAGAACTGCTTGTTGGCATGGGGGAATCTCTCCCCTGCCACACTGGAATTATTAGCAGAATCTTTTATCATTGAAACATATTTTTGAATGAATTTGTAGTTAGGCTCTGAAAAAAAAAGTTATCTTACCTTTGTGATATAAGTTTAGGATCAAAGGCCAACCTGTAGCTTTATTTCTGTGCTGAAGTAGGTTTAGCAGGGTCAGACATGGATAAGCAACTTACGTAGTTGATTTGCTGGGCTATTGCTATACTTAATAATTAATTGGAGAAGACTATTAGCGATCTACAAATTACAGATTGTCCCATCATATTTTGGTTCATTTTTTGCATCATAAATTTTCGTATATGTGTTTGAGTCTTGTAACCACAACAAAGTAGCTTATTGAATTCTCGACATGAATTTACTCGTTTTCTTCTGAAAGATAAATTGAAACTAGGTTTGACTAAGTGTTTTCCTTAGAGATAACTATCACACTTTGTATCCGACAAAACTCAACCAAGGTTGTTGATTGACAATACTTCATCAATCCAATAAGTTGTGGGTGGCCTCTGAAGCTAGGAATGGTCCTTAGATGACATCCAGAAAGAAAACAGGGATCTCAGTCCTATAAGCACAAGGAACTGAATCTTTCAACAACCCAAATGGGCAAGTGAACAGATTCTCCCCCTGAGCCTCCCAAAAGAAACAGCCCAGGGGCGCCTGGGTGGCTCAGTCCATTAAGCGTCTGCCTTTGGCTCAAGTCATGATCCCAGGGTCCTGGGATTGAGCCCCGCATCGAGCCCTGCATCGGGCTCCTTGCTCAGCGGGGAGCCTGCTTCTCCCTCTGCCAGCCACTCCCCCTACTTGTGCTCTCTCTCTCTCTCTGATGAATAAATAAATAAAATTGTAAAAAAAAAAAAAAAGAAAGAAACAGCCCAGCTGACACTGGTTTTAGCCCAATGTCCTATTTCTGACCTATAGAACTGTAAGGCAATAAATTGGTATTATTTAAGCCATGAAGTTTGTGTTAATTTGTTACAACCACAATAGAAAATTAATACATGATCTTAATCAGGGGTCATGTAGTTTACTTTCGTACAGAAACTGTGTGAGCAAATTTGAAATCTTATGTGAAATGAATTGCTGCATTTATGTAGTAAAAATGTAGATATATTAATTCTGAAATGTGTATTTAAATCTCAGGAAAAGCAATCAGTTTTATAGAAATACCCAATATTGATTTTGAGTGTACTTATGTATCTCACATAAGATTTAGCATGAAGTAATTAAAATGCCCGAAAACCATTTAATGGTATAAACACCATGAACTGTTGTGGTGCTACACAATGGAAAATATAATTTAGTTTTTTTTTTGGAGCCATTGCAAACTAGAATAATATGTGAGCCACATGTAATTTAAAATTTTCTAATAGCCACATGCAATAAAATGAACAGGTAAAAATAATAAATGCTATTTAATTAAATATATGCAAAATATTTCAAAATGTAGTCATAAACATTATTAGTGAGGTAGTTCAGTCTTTTTAGTACTATGTCCTTGATATCTGGTGTGCATTTTGCATCAATAGTACATCTGGACTAGCCACATTTCAAGTGTTCAGTAGCACATGTGGTTAGTAGCTACCATATTGGACACCACAGCTCTATGCAGAAATGCCTTCTCCACCATAGAGTTTTTGATGCCTGATCATCTCCATGTTTCTACCACTTTAATAATGATGCTGTTAGAAAAGGTAACAAAAGAAAAAAGAGACAGAATACTTAGGGAGACCAAGAGCTATAACATTTTACTGTCATTTCTGGTGTTACCCAGTAAAAATAGGCTACTGATTTTATACTAGTATATTGGAAAAAACCCAAAACTTTCCATATGTGGTAAATTACATTTTCCAAAATGGTCACAATAATATCTCCATTTTACATATTCTTTTTTGGTATGATTGCCTTTCCTCCATCATTAGGTTGAGTTTAATACCCTTCTTGAATCTGGGCTTGTCTTAATGACTTGTTTTTTTCTTTTTTCTTTTTTTTAAGATTTATTTATTTATGTGACAGCAAGAGAGCACAAGCAGGGGGTGCTGCAGAGGGAGAGGGAGAAGCAGCCTCCCTGCCGAGGGGGAGCCTGATGCAGGGCTCGATCCCAGGACTCTGGGATCATGACCTGAGCTGAAGGCAGTCACTTAACTGACTGAGCCACCCAGTCACCCCCATAATGAATGACTTGTTTGATCACTTAAATGTGACAGAAGCCACATTCTGGGACTTCTAAGGCTAACAAATTCTTTCAGATTTCACCTAAATCTCTTAGAATGATCAATCTTGGGACACCATCTCAGAACACAGTTGCTATATTGTAGGAAACCCAACCCACACAGAGAGTCCAAAACCAGGTAGGCACCCTGGCTGACAGCCTCACCTGAGTTTTCATCCAAAAAGTCACCATCAGCTACCAGCACTGTGAATGTGCTATCTTGGATGGCCAACCCAAAATGGCTGCAACTAAGGCCAAACCTTGACTTCGGCTGCATAGAGATTTGATGTGTGAAATCCTAGCTGAGTTCAGTCATACTTCAGAACCATGAGAAAGAATAAAAAGTTGTTGCTTTTAACCACTAAGTTTTGGGATGGCTTCTTATACAGCAATAGATAATCAGAATACTATAGAATCTGATTGGGAAAGGGTTTACTTGGAGAAGAGCATAAAGAATCAGAACCACACTAACACCAAATGCTACTACCTAGAAGGTACAGAGGACAGAGTTAGTTCCCTTAGCGATAGTGGTCAAGGGTTATTAACAAAAGCTTTTTGAGGAGGAAGATAAAATTGATAATTACTAAGTAGATGTATATATGGAAATATGTTAATAGATCCTATTATGAAGTATAGATTTAATTAATCTCCACAAATCTTTCATAGTCTTTAAGTCCTGTGTTAAAAGTGAAACAACTGTAGGTATCCTTATAACAGAGATCTGAAGTGGGTAAACCTTATCTAACTATAAGTGTTAAGATTCTTGTGCCCAGGGCACCTGGGTGGCTCAGTTGGTTAAGCGTCTGCCTTCAGCTCAGGTCATTGGGATCGAGTCCCGCATCAGGCTTTCTGCTCAGCGGGGAATCTGCTTCTCCCTCTGCCCCTCACTCTGCTCTTGTGCTCTCTCTCTCACTCTCTCTTTCTCAAATAAATAAATAAATAAAATATTAAAAAAAAAAGATTCTTGTGCCCAATGTGAAAACAAAACAAAAAACTAGGGAAGTGACCCTTGTGCAGAATTCCATTTTAACAAGGCTTATTTGTGTCTGGGTGCACTTATGCCAAAATGAGATCTGTAACTGCATTTAAGAAGTGACTTTGAAACTTTTCCAGGTAATCCACAAATGGTATTCTCAAAATGTGGGTGATGATCACCTGCTGTCTTTAGTGGTATTGAATCGGAATCATTGAATACTAAGTGATTATGTAATCTATGCTGCAGAATAGTTACAGGCAAATGTTTATTCAGCTTCTTATGGTTACTAAGTTTCTTTTCCTCCTTGGCAATTTTAAGCATAGTAGCAGGGGCTCAGAAAGAGAACTATGCAACACCCCCACAAAGTTGGCAGTATGGCAGTTGGTCTACAACTGGGGAGAGAAAAATAATTCTTTTCTTTGGTGCATAGTAGAGATATGATCATCATTTTTTATGATATATTGTTTTTTGTAAAAGCAGCTCTTCCTAATTTTACAACTCCTTTACGAGTATTGACTGCTCCTTTTTATTCAGTTTGACCTTTGTATAAAACCTAAAAGCTTGTAAAGTAGAACTAACCGAACCTATTTGATGATTACTTTTATTTTATATTTAGTTGTTCATACTGTACCAGGAAGCCTTCCCATATTCTCTCATTTTTAGGTTATTATAGTGTTCCAGGAATGCCTCTCAAAGACTAGAAACTAAAATTAAAAAAAAAAAAAGCTTTTATTTGGAAATAATTATATATTCAAAGAAAGTTGCAAAGGTAGTACAGAGAGATTTTGTGTACCTATTTCCCAGTTCCCACATTGGTTGTATCTTATATGACTGTAGTATGATATAAAAACTAGGAAGTTGACATATTGTTATAACTTATGTGTATAGTTCTATCACATGTATAGATTCAGAAACCACCAGCACCATAAGAGAGATACAGAAATATTTCATCACTATGAATATCTACTTCTTGCTACCACTTTATATTCACATTTACCCCTCCAAACTTCTCCTTCCTGCCTGCCCCCCATCATCCATAACCCCTGGAAAATACTAATCTAAATATTTTTAAAAATATTTATTTAAAAATATCCTAAAATATTTTATAAATGAGATCAAACAGTGTGTGATCTTTTGAGACTGGCTTTTTTCACTCAGTTGTGTATTAATAGTTTACTTTTTTTTATTGCTGAGTAGTATCCCATGGTATGGATGCACCATATATTTTTAACCATATACCTATTGCAGGACAATTTTGTTTTTTCTAATTTGGATCTATTACAAATAAAACTTCTATGAACAGTTGTGTACAGGGTTATGTAGACATAAGTTTTCATTTTTCTGAGATAAATGCCCAGAGGTGTGATTACTGGATCATATGGTACATAAATGTTTAGTTTTTAAGAAACTGCCCAACTGTTTTCCAGAGTGGCTGTAATATTTTACATTCCCACCAGCAAAGGGTATGATTACCACACATCCCAACCAGCGTTTGGTATTCTCATTATTTTTTTTAATTTAGCTGTTCTAATAGGTGTGTAGTCATTGCTCATTGTGATCTTAATTTGCATTTCCCTCATGTCTAGTGATGTTAAAGATCTTTTCATGTGCTTATTTGCTACCTGTATATCCTCTTCAGTGAAATGGTTCATCGTATTGTTTGCCAATTTTGTAATTGGTTTGTTTGTATTTTACTGTTAGTTGTTGAGAGTTCTTTATATATTCTAGATAGGAAAACTTTTTCATATATGGGGTTAGCAAATATTCTCTTGCATTCTGTAGCTGATGAAATCAATTTTATCATTTTTTTCTTTCATGCACTGTGTTTTTGTGCCTAAGAACTGTTTGACAATTTCTAGGTCCCAAAGATATTCTTTAAAGGTTTTATGTTTTGGATCTATATTTTACATTTATGATCCATTTTGAGTTAATTTTTATGAGATATGAGACTTTTCTCAAGATTCATCTTTTTGCCCATGGATATCCAGTTGCTTTAGCACTATTTGTTGAAATGGATATCCTTCCTCCATTAAATTACTTTTGCATCTTTGTCATTTCTATGGTACTGAATTATTTGTCTATCTTTTGGTCAGTACTGCATGTATAGATTAATGTAGTTCTATATTAAATCTTGAAATTGCATTTAGTTGTTCCTCCTACTTTATTCTCCTATTTCAAAGTTGTTTTAGTTTTCCTAGTTCCTTTGGTTGGCATGTAAATTTTAGAATAATGGTATGTATATCTACAAAAGATTTTGCTAAGATTTTGATAAAAATTACGTTAAACCTGTAATTTTGATTTGTATTTCCCTATTGATCAGTGATGCGTGTCAAAGTGGCTAAAATTAACACAAGAAACAACAGGTGTTCGTGATCAGGATGTGGCGAAAGGAGAACCCTCTTGCACTAGTGATGGGAATGCAAATTGGTGTAGCCACTGTGGAAAACACTATGGAGGTTCCTCTAAAAGTTAAAAATAGAACTACCCTACAATCCAGCAATTGCACTACTAGGTATTTTCCCCAAAATACAAAAATACTAATTCAAAGGGATGCATGCACCCTGATGTTTATAGCAGCATTATCTACAATAGCCAAATTATGGAAACAGCCCAAATGTCCATGGATTAATGAATGGATAAGGAAGATGTGGTATATATACAATGGAATATTACTCAGCCATAACAAATAATGAAATCTTGCCATTTGCAACAACATGGATGGTGCTAGAGAGTAATATGCTAAGCAAAATAAGCCAGAGATAGACAATACCATATGATTTCACTCATACGTGGAATTTAAGAAACAAAATAAATGAACAGTGGGGAAAAAAAAGAGAGAGACAGGCAAACCAAGAAACATAAATCTCTTAAATATAGAGAACAAATTGGTGGTTACCAGAAGTGAGGTGGGTTGGGGCATGGGTTAAATAGGTGATGGGATTAAGGAGTGCACCTGTGATGAGCACCAGGTGTTATATGGAAGTGTTGAATCACTATATTGTATACCTGAAACTAACATTACAGTACATGTTAATTAATTAGAATTTAAATAAAAACTTAAAAAAAAAAAGAATTATGTTAAACCTATATTCAACTTGGGAGAATTGACATCTTTAGTATACTGAGTCTTCCAATCCATGAACACAGTATGCCTCTTTGTTTATTTAAATCTTTGTTTTCTTTCATCAGCACTTTGCAGTTTTCAGCCTACAAGTCCTGTACATGTTTTATTAGATTTATACCTAGTCATGCCATTTTTTTAGGTATTGTAAGTGATATTGTATTTTAAATTTCAATTGCTATATGTTCATCACCAGTATATAAAAACACAGTAGATTTATTTTTTCTCATGTCTTGTAACCTTGCTGAACTCACTTATTAGTTCGAGGTTTTTGTTTTAGTTTTTTGTAGATTTCCTGGCATTTCCTACATAGACATTTATGTCATGAACAGATTGGGACAGTTTTATTTCTTCCTTTTAAAACTGTATGCCTTTTATTTCTTTTTCATACCTTATTGCACTGGCTGGAATTCTAGTGTTATGCTGAATAAAGGTGGTGTGAACTGATATTTTCACTTTCTTGATGATCTCAGGATGAAAGCATTCAGTCTTTCATCATTAAGTATGATGTTATGTTTAATTATTATGTAGATTAGAAAAGTTAAGATATAGAAATTCTCCTCTATTCCTACTTTTCTGAGAGTTTTTGTCATGAATAGATAGGTGTTGAATTGTGTCAGAAGTATACCTTTTCTGCATTGATTGACATGATCATATGATTTTTTAAAAACTTTTTTTAAAGATTTTATTTTTTGGAGAAAGAAAGAAAGAGAGAGAGAGAACATGAATGGTGGGGAGGGGTAGAGAGAGGGAGAGGGAGAAGCAGAGACTCCCTGCTGAGTAGGGAGCCTGACTCAGGGCTTGATCCCAAGACCTGGAGTTCATGACCTGGGTGGAAGGCAGATGCTTAACCAACTGAGCCACCCAGGCACCCCTGATTTTCTTTATCTAGTCTGTTAATATGGTGGATTAAATTGATTGGTTTTCAAATATGAAATAACCCTTGCATTTCTGGAATAAACCTTGCTAGGTCATATTGTACCTTGCATTTCTGGAATAAACCTTACTAGGTTGTGTTGTATATTTTTTTTCCCTATATTGCTGAATTCTATTTGTTAAGATTTTTTTAGGAATATTTATTCTTATATTGATGAAGGATATGAGTTCTTGCTTCTTGCTGTCTCAATCTATAGCTCATCATCTCAGAAACAAGACTTAATCCATGTCATTAACTCTTTGGTCTTCTCTTAATTCTTTTTTTTTTTTTTTTTACTTCTCTTGTAGATTAACATATTCTTTGCATTTTAGCTATTATTATAATTCTTATTTTGGAAGTGAAAGAATTGACAACCATTATGTAGTTGAACCAATGATTGGACTGAGGCAACCTGATTCTAGAACCTCTGCTCTTAGCCACTCTTCTTTAGTATCCAGTTGATTCATTCATTCAGTATTTATTGAACATCTGTTTTGCACCTGGCTTGTAAAAATGAGGATATAAGGGGGCGCCTGGGTGGCTCAGTCGTTAAGCGTCTGCCTTCGGCTCAGGTCATGATCTCAGGGTCCTGGGAT
>NC_138374.1:52925458-52940569 GCF_054177405.1 Leptonychotes weddellii
GTTGGGGGGCTGGTGATGATGGAAAACACGTTCTAGAGAAACATAATTGTTTATGCAGGCATTCTGCAGTGGCAAAGAGCTTAGTGCCTATGAAGATCTGAAAGAAGGGCAGTGTGACTTTAGTCCTGAGATTAAAGCAATATGTAGTGTGAGATGAGGCAGGGCAGGGATCATGGTAGGCTTTGCAGCCTATACTAACAATTTGGAATATTAAGCTAAATTCAGTGGGTACAGGATTGCAGAGGGTCAAGAATGAAGGATAGCTTTTTTGCAAAAGCCTTGTAGGTAGTTTGTATCATGAAAAAACAGGACTAAATGACTTCTATTCTTATCTATTTGAGCTAAAAAAAAATTCGTAAGTGTTCTATTCTAGAAATCTCCGAGCATCCATGAGCTTTTTTTCCCCTCACAGTACCTTGATTTAATCTTTGTAGGGCTAGTAACTCAAAGGCAAAGCTCTTATTGGATTTGTAATCCAATGAGAAATACAGCCCTCACATATATGCCTGGCTTAATGACTTCTGCTGTGGTTGAATTGTGAGATGTTATCCATCTCCTCTCTGAAATATGAATTCTAGTTTAGTGGAATTTGTTGCCTTTAGGGAGTTGGTAATATCACTTTTCATATGTCTTTTTTTAAAGCCCACTGACAATATATTTTAAGATGGAAAGCAATAGAATGTATGGTATTTATTTATTTATTTTTAGCTAGCTAGTTGAAATCATATGTTAACCTTTTGTCATAAAAGTTAGGAAACATTCATAAATTAGCTTACGAAATGTATAAGCTTGTTTAAGGTTTAAAGAAAATATTGATATGTATTTATATTTTTACATACTTATACATTGGCTACATTTAAAAACATTTATTTTATTTTATTTTATTTTTTATTTTTTAAAATTTTATTATGTTATGTTAGTCACCATACAATACATTATTGGTTTTTGATGTGGTGAAAAAACATTTTTTTTAAAGAACTTTCTTCAAGTTTGGTTATTACTTAACAAATCATGGTATTTTATAACAAACATCACCTTTCTCCCTGAAAGGTGATAGAATAAAATAGTTGACAATATAATCATTTTATATGTTTCTCAAACACTTTTATATTGTATTTTCCTTCTTATCTCTGATAGGTGACTCTAAAATTCATAATTTTAAATATAGTTTATATACGAAAAAAAGGGACATTTTGAAAGTCAGATAATATACCATATATTTTTTAAATTTTTTATTGTTATATTAATCACCATACATTACATCATTAGTTTTTGATGTAGTGTTTCATGATTCATTGTTTGTGCATAACACCAAGTGCTCCATGCAGAACGTGCCCTCTTTAATACCCATCACCAGGCTAACCCATCCTCCCACCCCCCTCCCCTCTAGAACCCTCAGTTTGTTTTTCAGAGTCCATCGTCTCTCATGGTTCGTCTCCCCCCCCGATTTCCCCCCCTTCATTCTTCCCCTCCTGCTATCTTCCTCTTCTTTTTTTTTCTTAACAATATACCATATCTTAATTGCACAAAATACAAAGCAATTTCCTCCTTTTTAGCAATTTAATTAGTTCAATAAAGAAAATGGTGTCTTGCTAGCAAATGGAAGGTAAATGATACTTTATTTCACCTCTTTTTAATGTCAGTAGTAAAATAAAATATAGATATACTATTAATTTATATTAATAATATTGTGTTTTGAACTTGACAAAGTGGGGGTTAAAAAGATCATTATAGTCAGAAAAATGGATTTAAATTCTAACTCTAATATTTACTTTCTTTATGCCCTGAGGCACATTTCCCAACCTTTCCAAAATTCAATTTTCTAATTTTAAATAAAGGGATAATAAAATGATCTGGTTAGATTGTTTTGACGATGACAGGAGAGAGTATATAAAACCTATTTTCAATCCTAGCTGTATACTTGATCACCTGGAGGGCCTTAAAAAATTCTCAAACCAAGGCCGCATGCCTGACCACTTAAATCAGAATCTCTGGAGGTAGCATTCATGCATCAGAATGTTTTTAAAAAGATTCCTGGGAGATTTTATTATGTAGCCATAATGAAAACTGCTGACATAAAAGCACGAGAATGGTGGTAGGCATATCATAAATGTTGGTTCCATTCTCTTCCTCTTATAAGCTAGTTGCCTTCCATTCATATAAAACTTACCTGTTCTGAAAAGATAAGCCATAAACTATATATGAGGTTTATTGAAAGATTTCAAGAAAAGATATAATAATCTGTTTTGGCAAGGTATAATGAATGGAAGTTATTTTAAAGATAATTATAAGTAGCCCTCATTTAGACTTAAATGTTTAAATTAGCTTATCATATTATATATCAACGGAAGTAATTAAAAATGTATAATTATACTGGTAAGCATAGATGAATATGGACATTAATTATTCAGGTGACAATGCCTAAGTTTTATGATGAATGCACTTAAAATTTTTGTCATCTTTTAAGTTGCCTTTTTATACTCATTTCATCGAATTGGAATTATAAGAAAATCCACATATTGGTCACAAATTATGACACTAGGAGTAATATATACTTTCTTTAGGGGCGCCTGGGTGGCTCAGTCATTAAGCGTCTGCCATCGGCTCAGGTCATGATCCCAGGGTCCTGGGATCAAGCCCCACATCGGGCTCCCTGCTCGGCGGGAAGCCTGCTTCTCCCTCTCCCACTCCCCCTGCTTGTGTTCCCTCTCTTGCTGTCTCTCTCTGTCAAATAAATAAATAAATTCTTTAAAAAAAAAGTAAAAAATATATATATACTTTCTTTAATTTATTTCTATCAAAGGTGTTCTCCTTCTTTCAATGTAGCAGGCTCACAATCCTCAGGTCAACTTTGACTATTTTTTCTCCTATTTCTCAAATGCAATCAGTTGTTAAATTCTGCAGTTTATTCTTGTTCCAGATATAATCCAGTCTTTTCAAACTTGACTGTTGGGGAGACCTCTTCCATTGAGCTGTGTCTGGTAGCCATTAGATGAGAGAGGTGGAAGATGAAGCCAAATCAGCAGCTCTGCTTTTTTAGTTTTAGGGTTCTATGTATATGTGCTTATGTATGTGTCATATGTTAGGGTTCATTTGAAAAAAGATCCCTTTGACAAACACTGACTCACACTATTCTTACAATGTGGAACTAAGCTAAAGAGTACATCGCAGTGAAAAAGGGAAATAATCCGTTAACCAGTGGCTTCAGACTTTCTCTTGGAGAAGGAATTGTTTTTGTTAAGAAAATATCTTGATAAATGACTTGAGTGGCTGAATGCAATTAGAGAGTATCAGCTAGCAGGAGAAAAAGTACAAAAGAGAAAGCTAAACTGCTCTGCGGTTTGGGGGAGAGTAGAGAAGAGGGGACAGAGTTTGGGGGAAGAAAGGATAGACAGAAAGGGGATGTCATAATGACATCGTGGAGTGGCTCAAATGACTTTTAAGAACAAGAATTTTCAATGAATAATCTTAAATTTGCATTCTATGATGTAAATTTTCTTCCTCAAACCTTCAATGAAGTTTACTAAACACCAAATTTTATTTTGTGTGAATTGTGGAAAAGGATTGATTTCTACATATGGGTCCTACTCTGTGGAGTGCTGTGATAATTCATACACTGAACTGATTTGTTAGGAGCAGAAGCTAAAATATGTGCCTGAGCATATAAACTTCTAGTGATTTGCAGACCTCAGGAAGAGCATCAGGCCTGATATAAGTCACAGAGAGGGAGTTTGAACTATTTACTTTCTAGAGTGAGCAGGAAAGGCCAGCTCTAGCTGTTGAGTTAAAGGATATATGAGGAAGATGAAGCTTGGTTTATTGTGGATCATCTGAATAAAAGTCTCTTTTTTCGCTTATAAACCTACTTAATGTGAACTGTTCACTTTTAAATGTTTCAATATGATATTTGGTATTGTTATTGTTAGTAACTGTTTTCCCTTGCTTCTGAAATAATAAAGGAATAAAATATGTTACCTCATTTTTCTTTAATTCACCAAAAGGTTGCACTGTGATAGAAAATTTGATGGTATAATTATACCATCCTGTCGTTCTAGAATACTCACAGATGAAATTTAAACAAAAAAGGCAAATGACATTTGAGGATTCTCTCTACTGTTCTGTATTCCTGGTTGAGTTATTTTGGGGATGATATCTAAAGGAAGACCTTTCTTCTTGCTTTGTCTAGACAGTATGGAGAAATATTATAAAGGCAAGCCCTTCAGCAACATGGTCTTGAAAAGATAAAAAAATGTTATTTTGATTTTTAGGAGGAATTAGAGAAAAAGTATTTGTGTTTTGAAGACAGACTGGGGAGTTGGCCTCTGTACATCATAGAAAAAAAATTCATTAAGTGCTGAGGAAAAAATTTTTGAAGATGCATATAGAGCTGGAACTCAGGGTGGGGAGATACCTGTTACTATCCATTTCTGAAATAGAAGAAAAAAGGCCATCTGTGTAGATTGAAAATTAATTTCAAGTAGATATTTTCTTTTTTATTCATACCGAATCTCAAAATAAGGTTGACAAATCTGCTAAACATGATGTCCTCTTGGCCTTTTTACATCTACTGGTAGTGTAGAGCGTGCGGATAATAGAATCTGTCCATAGTCTTATTACCCTATTTATCACTGGCTTTGAGCTAGTAAACTCTCACAAGTTTTGCATTATGCAGCATCATTTGAAAGGGAGTGTTCTTATGATTGTTGAGGACATCTGATGATCTCAACTCTGATATTGTTGTGAATCTTCTTGACTTCATTTTCTAATTAGGAACCTCAGATTTGGAATGGTTTAATAATTGAATTTTTATTTCTTGAATCTCCAAGATAGTTACTAACAAGATCTTTGCAGGATGAGGGGCAGTTGCATTAAAGTGGAAATGAAAATTTTGTTCCTAAAATAAATATTTAGACAAATTGCCAAAATAAAGTCATATTTTGATTAAAATTAGCATTGCTGTATATTTTTTTAAAAAGATTTTACTAATTTATTTGACAGAGAGAGAGAGAGAGTGCACAAGCAGGGGCAATAGCAGAGGGAGAGAGAGAAGCAGGCTCTCTGCTGAGCAGGAAGCCTAATGCTGGGCTCGATCCCAGGACCCTGGGATCATGACCTGAGCTGAAGGCAAACGCTCAACCGACTGAGCCACCCAGCACCCCAGCATTGCTGTATATTCTGATTCATTTGTATTTATTCATTTTCTAAATACAGTTGATCTCTTGAATACATTAAAGTTAAATTATTTCACACAAATTAAAATGTAGATATTTAAGAACCTTACATTTGAAGTTTGCAAATCAAAATTCCACAGAACTTACAAATACACTTTTTAAACATTCATAAGATTAGCTTATTTAAAAAAAGATTGCTTGCTATTCAAAATTTAGTTGAGTTTTTGTCCTGAGATTAATGTAAAACACTGGCAATGTATTATTCAAATGCATAATTATTTTAAGTTAATTGATCTTTTATAAGTTTTTAATAATATTTTTTGTTAAGACCTTTTTGATAATTTGGTTTAGGGAAGCCATTTTGAAAAAATGCAATGAAATATTCTGATGTATATAATTTATGAACAATGATTTATTAAAACTCTAAGCAGAAATGCTTTATTATTTGTTATTTCCTAATTCTCAAACTCAGAAAAAGATGTTATGAAAATCCCAGAATATATTGATAGTATATTATCCCAAAATATGGCGTTAGGGAATTTGGTCAGGGACAAGATCTACATTCTTTCAAAATAACTATGGGCCAGGCACTGTGTTGGGCATTTTATATTTCTTTTGTTTATTTAATCTTCACAGGAGTCTCAGACTATAACATTTACTATGTGATGTTGGGCAAGCTACTTACCGTCTTCATGTGCAAATCAGTTGTCTTTGATTAGTCCTTAATTTAGAAGTTTCACATGTCTCTTTTGAATTTCTGTTCAAATTGTCCTCTCACTCATGGTTGAGGAAGAAAAGAAATTTTATTTTCAAGCTATGATTGTTTCTAGTACTTTGTAGTAGATTGGTGACAGTTTACCAAGGTATATTCATGTGAAAAATAATTAAGCATCGTGATTGCCTGAGAGTAACCTGGGAATATTGTACACATTTTGTGTTGGGTATTTACCTTGAAAAGCAGGTTTTATGCCAGCCCTGCTTTTTTTTCCCTTTCACATTACCTGCATGTTAACAATGGCCACAGTGGGGAGATGAATTAAGATTTTGATTTAGCCATATGGATAAATTACTCTTTAAAGAATGAATGTAAGCTTTATTTTTCATTATTCAATATGCTGAAAATTGGAGGAGGCAAAATGTGAAACATGGGAAATTTAAATAAAAGTATAAACTGTTTGTCACAAGCCCAGTTCTTATAGCTATTATAGGAGTCCTATCATGGATTTGCTCCATTTTGGGGGGCAATCATGCTTACTGCAAGCTTTATTACAAATTGCCGATAAGCTTCTACATTGTTGGTACACTTTAATCTTTACTGAGAAGATTTTGGCCTTGAGTCTCATTACCTGTCATATCAAAGGAGAGTTCAGTGCATTGGTTGAGGAAACCCTGACGTGGTATGTTTGTCAGTAAGTGTGTCTTATCTGAATATTATTTATTTATCCTTATTGGATGCTAGAGATATCCTTCTGAAGAATGAATTCCAGTGAGGACAAGCCTGGGTTTTCAGGCAAGCTAGGATTGAATTTGGGAGAATCATAGTCATTTTTCAAAGCCTTATTATTTGGTAAAAAAGAAAGTTATGTTTCCGCCTGCTCCAATTTACACCAGGTTTATAAATGATCATATTACTCCTATGTGTGACGGACAACTTTTTCCTGCTGTCCTGGCTTGGCATCTGCTGGAGAAGCATATCCATTCATTCAGGACCTTAGGGAGGATGCTGGCTATTCAGAAAATATAATATTTTTTCATTCTAAAGCTGCATTTATTTTTAGGAAGATGGCTGAATGGAATGAGAATGTCTGTATATAAATTCCAGAAACAATCTATGTGAAGATTTTGGTGTGAATGTTATGTCCTGAAGCCAGTTTCCCCAGTGGGATTTCTTTTATTTTGCTGGCTCATAGATAGCCTTCTCTATCCTATGTTTTCTCATTGTAGAGAATATACATGCATATATGTACATGTACATGTACATATATATATGTATATGTATATATATGTATATTGTATGACTTTCTGTTACTTTTGTTCATGTGTCTATCAGTAATTTTATATTGAAAAGTAAGAGCTCAGTTTGTATATAGTACTTATGATTCTTACAGATATTTATGAGAAAGTTCTCATAAAGCTGGTCAAAATGCTGGTCTCACAAAGCTCTTTTAATCAATAGACCACTGATGAGCATTCTAAAGTTTCCCCAAAACATTAATAAGAGAATTGAAAATCAATCCATTTGTTGATATTTACCACTTTGTAAATCAATAATATGAATACTGCATATGATGGGAAACACATAACCCTCTTGAAATCAATTTTTTTCCATCAAAAAACTGAAGAAAATTTTTGGTAAAGCCATCCATATTTTGGTCTCTTTTACAGACATGGCTTAGTGGGAGTCCCTGTTTTATTTTATTTTTTAAAGATTTATTTATTTATTTGAGAGAGAGAGTGGGGAGAGGGGCAGAGGGAGAGAATCTCAAGTAGATACGCTGCTGAGCATGGAGCCTGATGCAGGGCTTGATCTCATGACCCATGTGATCATGAGATCATGACCTGAGCCAAAACTAAGAGTTGGACACTTAACCGGCTGAGCTGCCCATGTGCTTCAGCTTGGTAGGAGTCTTTACTCTCCTTCCCCAGTGGCAAGAACTAGGGGTAGGATGATATAAATTTACCTGTAAAAATTCCATTTGAAAAGGCATAATGTTCTTAGTCCATTGATAAAGCTAAGATTAGAATATGTCACATTGTAGGTAAGCTTTAAGACCCTGCTACCATTTCTGTTCCTAATTTTTAATTTCTTTAACTCAAAATCTTTTCCTGTGGCAACCTTAAGTATATTGTAGGGATGAATGTAGGCTTTAGGGAACTCCTAAAATTTTTTTGGTTCCTTAGAAGTAATATGTAGAATTCTGAAGAATTCTGTGTCTGCCTATTACATTTTCCATTGTTAATAAGTACTTTTTTAAAAAAATTACGGAACACAAACCGAACAAAATAACTCTTTAGACCTCACCTCATATTCTGTAGTTCTTTTGTTATAAATACCCTTAAATCTTTTACCAAATCACTGGATTCGTTCTTATATGTTCAGCTGGTTGTATTTTCTTGGAGCTGTTTCTCGTTCAGTATTTAAGTGGAGTGGATCTTAGGTGATTTTACTGTTACAGTAGATTATTTGGTTGTGTGAGGCTTTTTTCCTTTTTGTCTCTGCTTTAGCAGTATCACCTGCTTATTCACGTGCATCTGAAAAATTAATAGCCCTCTTGTTCTGAGGTAGGATAAAATATTCTTTCCCATATCATTAAATGGCACCAAACAGATCAAAATCTAGGATTAATACTTGAGACGCCTCTTTCCTTCATCCCACATCAGTCTATCATTAAGTCCTGAGGACTCTATCTACAAAACATATTCTAAGGATACTTCCTTTCTTCAGTATCACCACCACTTTAATCTAATCCACCATCATCTCTTGCCAATTCTACTGAAGTAGCCCTCTAACTGATCTCTCTGCTTCTGCTTTTGTTTTTCATACGGTAGCAGGATTAATCTTTTCTTTTGTGTCCTGCTTAATACATCCCAGTGATTTCCTAGGGAACATAACATAAAATCAAAATTCTTTACTATGACTTACAAGGCCCTATATGATCTTGCCCCACTGATCTGTTTTAGCATGTCTAACAACACTGTCTTCCATTCCATTAGCTCTAGCCCCACTGGAGACTTAGTTTCCTAAGCAACCAGGTCCTTTGCCTTCTTAAGTACTCTGTATTAAATAATTTTCACTGGAATGAATGGAATTGGAAGTATGCAACTGTGCTGTAGCAAGAATTTGTTTATGTGGTAACAAGGTGGACCCTTGAGTGTTGACATACCTTCTCCCAAGCCTCCCCAAACTGTAAAAGACAGGAGGCTCACCCTTGGTAGATTCCTTGCTTTGTGTTGACTTAAAACATTACACAAATGTAGCTTCCAAATAGAAAAAAAAATATGATTTGTATCTTTGATATCATATATATATATATTTATACCACTCTTTGTATCTTTGATTTTATATATATATATATTTGTACCTCTATTCATTCCATAACTGGAAGCCTGTATCTTCCACTCCCTTTTACCCATTTTGCCCATCCCCCTATCCAACTCCCCTCTGGAAACCATCAGTTCTGTGCATTTACAAGACTGATTCTGTTTTTTGTTTGTTTATTCCTTTGCTATGTTTTCTTAGATTCCACATATGAGTGAAATCATATAATATTTGTCTTTCTCAATCTGATTTATTTTACTTAGCTTAATACCTTTTAGCTCCATCCATGTTATCACAAATGGCAAGATCTCATCCCTTTTTATGGCTATGTAATATTCCATTGTGTAGGTATATATGTATGTGTCTGTATATGTATATTACAACGTCTTCCTTATCCATTCATCTATTGATGGACACTTAAATTTTTTCTGTTGTAAATGATGCTGCATACAATGAACATAGGGGTGCACATATCTTTTTGAATTAGTGTTTTCATTTTCTTTGGGCATAAACCCAGTAGTGGGATTATTGGATCATATGGAATTTCTATTTTTAATTTCTTGAGGAACCTCCAAACTGTTTTCCCCAGTGGCAGCACCAGTTTGTCTTACCACCATCAGTGCATGAGGGTTCCTTTTCCTCCACATCCTCGCCAACACTTTTTTGTCTTTGATTTCAGCCATTCTTACAGGTGTGAGGTGATATTGTGGTTTTGATTTGTATTTTCCTGATGATTAGTGATGTTGAACATGTTTTTACATGTCTGTTGGCCGTTTGTATGTCTTCTTTGGAAGAATGTCTATTCAGGTGCTCTGCCCATTTTTTAATCAGATTTTTTGTTTTTTGGGTGTTGAGTTGTATAAGTTCTTTAGTGATAAGAGGTATTAACCCCTTATTGTATATACCATTTGCAAATAACTTTTTCCATTCAGTAGTTTGCCTTTTTGTTTTGCTGATGGTTTCCTTCACTGTGCAAAAGCTTTTTATTTTGATATAGTTCCAGTAGTTTATTTTTGCTTTTGTTTCCTTTGCCCTGAGAGACATGACTAGAAAAATGTTGCCATGGCCAATGTCAGAGAAATTACTACTTGTGTTCTCTTCTAGGATTTTTACGGTTTCAGGTTTAATATTTGGGTCTTTAATCCATTTTGAGTTTATTTTTGTGAATGGTATTAGAAAGTGGTCCAATTTCATTCTTTTGCTGTCCAGTATTCCCAGCACCATTTAAGAGACTGTCTCTTCTGCATTGTGTATTCTTGTCTCCTTTGTCATGGATTAATTGGCCATATAAGTGTGTGTTTATTTCTGGGCTCTCTATCCTGTTCCATTGCTCTATTGGTTTATTTTTGTACTAGTAGCATGCTGTTTTGATTACTACAGCTTTGTAAAATACTTTGAAATCTGGGATTGTGGAACCTCCAGCCTGGTTCTTTGTCAAGACTGTTTTGGCTTCGTGGGGTCTTTTGTGGTTCTCTACAAATTTTAGTGTTATTTGTTCTAGTTCTGTGAAAAATGCTATTGATATTTTGATAGAGATTGCATGAATCTGTAGATTGCTTTTGGTATTATATACATTTTAACAGTATTAATTCTTTTGATTTATGAGCAAGGAATATCTTTCCATTTGTGTCATCTTTTTAATTTCTTTCACCAATACTTTACAGTTGTTAGAGTATAGGATTTTTATCTCCTTTTGGTTAAGTTTATTTCTAGGTATTTTATTCTTTTTGGTACAATTGTAAATGGAATTGTTTTCTTAATTTCTTTTTCTGCTACTTTGTTATTAGTGTATAGCAATGCTACCAATTTCTGGGTATTTTGTATCCTGACCTTACTGAATTCAATAATTCTGATACTTTTTGGTGGCATCTTTAGGGTTTCCTGTATATAGTCTTGTGTCATCTGCAAATAATGACAGTTTTATTTCTTCCTTAACAATATGGTTGTCTTTTATTTCTTTTTGTTGTCTGATTGCAGTGGCTAGGACTTCCAGTAGTAAAAGTGGAAAGAGTGGATATCCTTGTCTTGCTCCTGACCTTAGGAGAAAAACTCAGTTTTTCACCATTGAGTATGATATTAGCTGTGGGTTTTTCATATATGGCCTTTATTATGTTGAGAGATGTTTCCTCTAAAACACCTCTGTTGGGAGTTTTTATCATGAATGAATGTTGAATTTTGTCAGATGCTTTTTCTGCATCTGTTGAGATGATTGTATGATTTTTATTCTTCATTTTGTTGTGGTGGTGTATCACATTGATTGATTTGTGACTATTGTATGATCCTTGCATCCCTGAATTAATATCAACTGATCATGGTGAATGATCCTTTTAATGTGTTCTTGAATGTGGTTTGCTAATATTTTGCTGAACATTTTTACATCTATGTTCAACAGGGATATTGGCCTGTGCTTGTCTTTCTTTGTTGTTTCTTTGGTTTTGGTGTCATGGTAATGCTGGCCTTGTAGAGCAAAATTTGGAATCTTTCCGTCCTCTTCTTTCTTTAGAATATATTGAGATAGGTATTAACTCTTCTTTAAATGTTTGGTAGAATCCACTTGTGAAGCCATCTGGTCCTAAACTTCTATTTTTTGGTATGTTTTTAATTACCAGTTCAATTTTGTTATTAATAATTGGTCTCTTCAGATTTTCTATTTCTTCTTGATTCAGTTTGGAAGATTGTATGTTTCTAGGAATTTATCCATTTCTTCTAGGTTGTCCAATTTGTTGGCATATAATTTTTCATAGTATTGTCTTATAATCCTTTGTATTTATGTGGTGTCAATTGTTGTTTTTTCTCTTTCATTTCTGATTTTATTTATTTGACTCCTTTCTCTTTTTTTCTTGATGAGTCTAAGGGTTTCATTGATTTTTTTCTATTGGTTTTTTAGTCTGTATTTCATTTGTTTTTGCTCTAATCTTTATTATTTCCTTCCTTCTAAACTAACCTTGGGGGGTGCCTGGGTGGCTGAGTCGTTAAGCGTCTGCCTTCAGCTCAGGTCATGATCCCAGGGTCCTGGGATCGAGTCCCACATCGGGCTCCCTGCTCGGCAAGAAGCCTGCTTCTCCCTCTCCCACTCTCCCTGCTTGTGTTCCCTCTCTCGCTGTTTCTCTCTCTGTTAAAAAATAAATAAAATCTTTAAAAAAAAAAAAACTAACCTTGGGCTTTGTTCTTTTGCTAGTTCCTTTAGGTGTAAGGTTAAGTTTTTATTTGAGCTTTTTCTTGTTTCTTGAGGTAGGCCTGTATTGCTATATTTCCTTCTTAGAAGTGTTTTCACTCCGTCCCGCAAATTTTGGATCATTTTTTAATTTTCTTTGTCTCCATGAATTTTTTATTTGTTCTTTAATTTCTTCATTGCCCTGTTGGGTTTTTATTATCATGTTCTTTAGTTTTCTCCACTTTTTTTCTTTTGATTGTTTTCTAGTTTCATACATTTGTGGTCAGAGAAAATGAATGGTGTGATTTCAATTTTCTTAAATTTATTGAGGCTTCTTTTTGTGGCTTCTTTTAAGAAATAAATTTCTTAAATTTATTCATGTGATCTATTCTGGATAATGTTCCATGTGCATTTTAATAGAATGTGTATTCTGTGGATTTTGGATGGAATGTTCTGTATATACTTGTTATATCCATCTGGTTTAATATGTCATTCAAAGACATCTGCATCTGCAAAGACACTGTTTTTTATGGATTTTCTGCCTGGATTATCTACTTATGGGTGTAATTGGGTTGTTAAAGTCTTCTACTACTATGGTATTATTATCAATTTCTCTCTTTATGTCTGTTAATATTTGCTTTATGTATTTAGGGGTTCCAATGTTGGATTCATCAGTTTTACAACTGTTATATTCTCTGGTTGGATCGATCCCTTTTCCGTTATGTAATGCCTTGTCTCTCATTACAGTCTTTGTTTTAAAGTCTATTTTGTCTGATATAAGAATTGCTACCTTTTTTTTTTTTTTATTGGTTCCATTTGCATGGTAAATGTTTTTCCAACCCTTCACTTTCAGTCTGTATGTTTCTTTAGGTCTGAAATGAGTCTCTTGTAGCATTTAAATGGACCTTGTTTTTTTTTTTTAATCCATTCTACTACCTTATGTTTTTTGATTGGAGCATTTAGTCCATTTACATTTAAAGTAATTATTGGTAGGTATATACTTAATGCCATTTTGTTAATTGTTTTTTGGTTGTTTTTTATAGTTCTTCTCTGTTCTGTCTTTGTTCTCTTGCTTTCTTTCTTTGTGATTGATGAGTTTCTATAGTATTATATTTGGCTTTTTTTCTCTTTGCTTTTGTGTGCATATATTATAGGTTTTAGGTTTGTGGTTACCATGATGCACATATATAATACCCCAAGTATATAGCAGTCTATATTGATATATTAAGTTGATAGTCATTTAAGTTCAAACACATCTGAAAAAACCCTTGTTTTTTCATGCCTTCCCTTACACTTTATGTATATGCTATCATATTTTACCTCTTTTTATTTATAATTTTTTGCATCTAATTATGGCCATTTCTTTCCCACTTAAAGAAATCTCTTTGGGGCGCCTGGGTGGCTCAGTTGGTTAAGTGACTGCCTTCGGCTCAGGTCATGATCCTGGAGTCCCGGGATCGAGTCCCACATCAGGCTCCCTGCTGAGCAGGGAGTCTGCTTCTCCCTCTGACCCTCCCCCCTCTCATGTGCTCTCTCTCATTCTCTCTCTCAAATAAATAAATACAAATCTTAAAAAAAAAAAAAGAAATCTCTTTAACATTTCTTATAAAGCTTGTTTAGTGGTGATAAAGTTGTTTAACTTTCATCTGTGTTGGAAACTGTCTCTTCTTCAATTCTGAATGATGACTTTGCTGAATAGAATATTCTTGGTTATAGGTTTTTTCCTTTCATCACTTTGAATATATCATGCCACTCCCTTCTGGCCTGCAAAATTTCTGCTGTAAAATTAGCTGATATTCTTATAGAGTTTCCCTTGTAGGTGACTTTTTGCTTCTCCTTTGCTGCTTTTAAAATTCTCTATCTTTAACCTTTGACATTTTAATTATTATGTGTGGTGGTGGGGAACTCCTTGAATTTATGTTTGGAACTCTCTGTGCTTTTTGAAACTGGATGTCTTTCTTCTCCTAGGCTAAGCAAATTTTCAGCTCTACTATTTCTTCAAATAAGCTTTCTGCTCCTTTCTTTCTCTTGGTTTTCTTCTGGGACCCCTATAGTGTGAATGTTTGTTGTTCAAGAGATCCCTTAACCTGTGATTGTTTTAAATTCTTTTCCCTTTTTGCTGTTCAGCTTGGATACTTTCTATTACCCTGTTTTCCAGGTTGCTGATACATTCTTCTGCATCTGCTAATCTACTGTTGATTCCCTTTAGTGTATTTTTTAATTTTAGTTATGTTCTTCAACTCTCATCGGTTCTTTTTTATATTTTCTACTTCTTTATTCAAGTTCTCACTAAGTTCTTCCATTCTTCTGTCCAGCCCAGTGAGCTTCTTTACAAGTAGGCATATTGCCTATCTCTGTTTCATTTAGTTCTTTTTTTTCTTATATTATGTTAATCACCATACATTACATCATTAGTTTTTGATGTAGTGTTCCATGATTCATTGTTTGCATATAACACCCAGTGCTCCATGCAGAACGTGCCCTCTTTACTACCCATCACCAGGCTAACCCATCCTCCCACTCCCTCCCCTCTAGAACCCTCAGTTTGTTTTTCAGAGTCCATAGTCTCTCATGGTTCATCTCCCCCTCTGATTTCCGCCCCCCTTCATTCTTCCCCTCCTGCTATCTTCTTCTTCTTTTTTTTTTTTTTAACATATAATGTATTATTTGCTTCAGAGGTTATGCTGCACGAAATAAGTCAATCAGAGAAAGACATGTATCATATGACCTCACTGATATGAGGAATT
>NC_138374.1:52940669-52950252 GCF_054177405.1 Leptonychotes weddellii
GGTGAGTACTGTGAAGTGTGCAAGACTGTTGAATCACAGATCATTTAGTTCTTTTTCTAAGTTTTGTCTTTTTTTTTTTTAATCATATTTTTCTGGTTCCCCATTTTGCTTGACTTTCAATGTTTGTTTCTATGGATTAGGTAGAAGAACAGCTACTTCTCCTAGACTTGAAGGAATGTTCCTGTATGATCATCCCTATGTAGACTGTATGTGCTTAGTGCCTTCTGCTGGCTGGCTGGAGCTGTGGCTTGTGTGGACTGGAGGTCCCAGAGTTCACACGGTGGGTGCCCTGGCAGGACAGCTAAAGCTGAAGAGAGTGGATGCAAGACAGGATGTTCCGAGTCTCTACCCACAGAGGACATCTTGGCAGCTGAAGCTGAAGTGGGTGTTATCTGGGGTGTATTGGGCCTCTGTGCACAGAGGGCACTCCAGTAGGACAACTGAAGCTGAAGTGGGTGTAAGCCAGGGGATCCTGGGGCTCTCTGTGCAGCTAGCACCTTGTCATGACAGCTAAAGCTGAAGTGGAAGCAGACTGGGATGTCCTAGGTTCTACCCACTGAGGGTACCCTAGTAGGACTGCTGAAACTGAAGTGTGTACAAGTCAGGATATCTTGGGGCTCTATATACAGAGGGCACCTTGGAAGGATAACTGAAGCTGAAGTGGGTATAAACAGGGGTGTCCCAGAACTCTCTGCATAAAGGGTGCCCTGGAGGGGTGGCTGGAGCCAAGGTGGGGTGTATGCTGGGGATTCCTTTGGTGCTCCATGAAGGGGGTGCCTCAACAAGACAGCAAGAGCTAAAGTGGTGCTGACTGGTGTGGTCTCTAGCTCTCCACATAAAATATGCCCTGGTAGGATAGCTGAAGCTGAAGTGGTTGCAAACCTGGGTGTCCTGGGGTGCTCATTGCAGGGGGTGCCAGCAGGGTGGTTGGATCTGAAGCAGACATTAGCCCGGAAGTTCCAAAGTGCTCTGTACCAGGTGTGCCTCACATGCCATCTAAAGCTGAAGTGGTGTGGGCCTGGAGTGTTGTGCAAATATGTCACCTTGATGTGAAGGCTGGAGCTATTGTGAACACTAACTAGGGGTGTCCTGGAATGCATTGCCCTTTGGCCATCTTGATGGTACAGCTGGGGCTGGTGTGAGCTACAGGCCCAGGGTTTGCTGAGGCAGAAGGCCAGTTAGTGTGTGCCAGCTCTGTTCTTATTCACATTATTAAGGTGGAAGGGAGTGTAAACCATGTATACCAGCCCCTCCCACCCAGAGAGCTTTCCAGCAACTCCCCTCACTGGTGAAGTTCTAAGGGCTGGCTCTTTTATAAATTTGTTGCTATTTATTTATATATTTTTATTTTTTTAAGTAAGCTCTATGGCCAATATGGGGCTTGGACACATGACTCTGAGATCAAGAGTAGCATACTCTATTGACTGAGCCAGCCAAGGAGCCCCAATTAGTTGCTCTCTTAAACTCCAGCTTTTTTTTTTTTTTTTTTCCCTGTGTCCCAGCATGACTGAGGCTGGTATGGGCTAGGGAATCCAGGGGTCCCTGAAGCAGCAAGCCAGTTATGGTGTCCAGACCCCGCTCCAGTCTTTGCTTTCAAGGTGGAGGGTGAGTGTAAACAGTGTTGCTTTTTAGTCTCTCTGACCCAGAGACTGTTCCAGCTGCAACTCTGCCATTTGGCACAGTTGGAGAGATGGCTTTTTTATAAACTTAGTTGCTCTTTTAAGCCCCAGATTTTTTTTCTGTGCCCAAGGACAGACAAATTTGTTTCTGATCCATCTGTACTATCCTTCCCCAATGCAGTTTGCAGTGTTGGGGGGTGGCAGTTCCCTTTGTTACCATGTCTTTGTCTCTTTTGCCATTCTCTTTTGCTTCTCTTATTGTGCATAAGCTGTTCAGTCAGCCCTCAGTTCTTCTTCAGGAGCAATTGCTCTATAAGTAGGTGTAATGTGGTGTGTTCTATGGAGAAGGTGAGTTCAGGGTCTTCCTGTATCACCATCTTGGAGTAGAACCTCTGAGACATCTCCTTATAGGGGATTCTGGAACTAAAGACTGAGTTGTAGTATGTGTTTCCATCATACACAGTTAATAAATTATCCTGTTGAATCTAATTATTTTCAATTGACAGAAGTTCATGTCTTTCTGAAGGTTTATTTTCTCTCAAATCAGATTCTTTGTACACTAATAGCAGGGATAAACTTTTAAGATTATCTGAATGAAATGAAATTAATTAGTTGGATAGGAATTGAGAAAGGAAATGGACTTCTCTTAGCTTTGTAACTGTTGCTATATTGTGACAGGGACAGTTTTAGTATTCCATTAAATACCATAACTGTGAAGACTATTTTGTATTTTAGTAATTTTTGACCTACTTAGGATAGTCCTTGGGATTATGGTGGAAGAGATGCCCCTGAGCCTCTTATACCAATTTTGAATGTTGTATGTAAGACAGTCCCTACCCTCAGTAAAAGAAACTCAAAGATATTACAAAAAGACATTCTCAGTCAATTTATAATACAGCAGAAAGACACACGGAACTAATCATGATATGATGCGATGTCTTTTCTTTGTGGTATGAGTTGAATGCTATGGAAAAGTAGATAAAATGACAAATCTTGCTTAGAGTCTTTGAAGTGTTCCCAGTGGAATGTTTAACAACATCTTCACATTTGTATAGCACCTGAGGAAAAAACTGGGGACTCTTAAAGAATAAAATGTGTTTATGACCCAAATAAATGTATCTCTAGTAGTAGAATTTGGGGCAGGTAATAGTAAACGGAACAGATATTCTGGTAGATAAATCTTTCCCAGTGCCTTTTTATCATAAGGGCCAGATTCAGATACTGTCAGGTCCTCTTAACTTCCTGATGATGTTAACCACCTGGCCCACCCACCCTACTAGTATTGCTTTTATTCAGAGGCTATTGAAGCAACAATAGTAATTCTTACATATATTTTGATGCTTAACTAATTGATACGATATCAAGTTGTAGAAAATGCAATTGATATCTAAAGGGTCAACTTACACAGCTTCAGTATTAGCAAATTACAAAAAAAGAGTAATGTTCTCATATTTTTATTTTCTCATTTCTGCACTTCTGAGGTCAGCATTGAACCAAACTTGAAATTTCCTGGGGACCAGAGAAAAAGAGAACTTGATTAAGGAAAAAAGAAGAGCAAAACAAAAGAAGAGAAATACAATTGTAGAGTAAAATGTACTGTTTTGTTTCAAAAGCCCATATATACTGAAGACCAGGATAGGAAGAGGACAAAAATATCTTCCTTTCTCACTTATCTCAATTTATTCTTAACGTTGTTCATTTCCTGCTGTTCGATTCAGCAGGCTATTTGGAGAGCTATTCTTGTTGTTTGACCTTGGAAGCAAAGGATACATTTTGTACTTTCGTGCAGTATTTATTTAGTTGACCAACATTTAGAGAGTACTTACTCAGTGCTGGTTACTATTTTGAGAGTTTTCCATGTCATTTAATCCTCATAGCAGTCCATGAGGTAGGTACTGTTACGATCCCAGTTTTTTGGATGAGAAAAGGGAGGCGCAGTGTGGTTAAATAACTTGCCCAAGGTCATTCAGTAGTCTGCTCTAGAACCCCATGTCTCAGGCTCCAGGCTTTGTTGCCTTTCAGTGCTGCATTCATTCCCGTCTACCTGAGTTGTGTTAGTTTAATGGATTGCAAATTGTAATTTGGAGAAGTGGTAATTTGTATATATATATTTTAATTTGGCAAGGAGAATGATTTAAATGCAATTATATATATATAAAGGTTATAGTACATGGACTTTCCAGAATTTTCTGGATGTAAAATATTTTCCTTAAAATTTGGGGAATGTCTCAGATTGCCTGGACTGACAAAAGACTGGAAAAGTCTAACCTATGCAAACATCTTTCTTTTAAATCCCACAAATTCTGTGCTTGCCATTCTACAGAATTACATAAATTGGGAGTCCAGATGGTTATCAATTGACCCTTTTGAATGATTTTGTTTATTTTCTGAGAGGATATATGTGAGTGCTATGTTATGTGTAGCTATGATGTGCATGGGCAGAGTTGTGTGTATATTTTTGTATGAAGGTTCATCTATATTTTTGAAGCAAAGAGAATGTGGACTTTTTGTATATCTTTGCTGCTCTGTCAGAGATAGATATATTGATAGATAGACATTTAAAATATTCTCCATTAGATCAGAAAATTAGCACTAAAGCCTTTATTAGCACTTGAATCTAGTTTCTTATCTCCAAAAAATGATATTCAGAGAAAGATCTCAATGTATGCTCAGCAGAGTTGAAACCTTTCCTTCTTCTCTCATTCAGTTATGATATTTTACTGGTATCACTGGAAATAGGGTGTATTGTGGGGACTCTAGTAAACCTGGAACCCCAACCCAAACTTAGCCTTAGTTCTAAATCTCAGGAATGACCTACTTTACCTCTCTAAGATGCCCTTATGCTGTATAACATGCTAATGTTATACAACCTGGGGAATATAGGGGACTAGAGGGGTTGACACTGTCTTGGTGCTTCAGCCACAGACTTTACTTCATGACTATAATAATTGTATCCCCATGGATCACTTAGAGAATTCCTATGTGCCTATAGGTTATCTAATTATGGGTATATTATTAAAATTTTTGCAATTCACAGACAGCTATACACTTAATGCAAAGAATAATTAAAGGTTTGCTTTTCCTAAGCCCTATTGTTCATCTAATGCTTTTGATCCAAGTCATTTTAACATTATTTCAATGCAGCTTTCAAGGTAGTATCTGATTAGTGTGTATGAGAGGAGGTGGGTACAGCTCATGGATTCATAGGCGATGATTCAGTACAGTAGTTAGTAATTCACATTTGGAACACCTGATGACACTTGAAATATATTAGGCCAAGGAAGACATTTTTCCCCCAGAAAACCCTCTCTAAAGTGACATTTTTCAAAACCTTTAAGGTAGAATAAATACTCAATATGGTAAGAACCAAGAACTGCAAATAAATATTAGAGGTATTTGCTGACTAAACGTCTAGCTTTTTTACACATGTGGTGCCTTTTTCCCTGCAAATATTTATTTATGATAATAGTGAATATATTTATAATTGTATAATATAAAAATTACTCACAATTTATTTCCCTTATTACTAAGCTTTTTCTTTCTCTCCTCTACCTCCCTCCCCAATAATCATTTTGAGTTAATTGATACAGGGATTGGACAAAGGAGGATATGATATGGAAGAAAGAGAAAGCACTAGGCCTGTCCTCTTGCCTTATCTGGAGGAAGTCCCAAATACATGGGAAGGGGGGGATACAAGCAAAGCCCACTCTTTCCCACCTGAAGGACTGCAGAAAGGAGTCAGAGGGAAAACAAATAGGGCAGGGCACAATGTTCTTCTCCTTCCTCCCTTGGGGGCCTGAAACACCAACTAGTGCAATGGCTTCAGAAATATCCAGATATATATGAAGAACCAAGAATACTGGGCTATTGGCTCACATCCTTGGGAACGCCAGAAGGTTATAACACAAGGCAAAGATAAGTTTGCTGCTACTCTCAACATTGAGTTTTGGCTTTCTAGTATACAAAGTCTTGACCTAAGGAATGGGGAGGAGCAGAAGAACAATGGCTAATCCTGGCAGGTAGCTTTGGGAAAAAGTGGTTTAATAAAGGCATCAATAACAAATGAAGTAACTGAGAATCTCTGACTACAGGGAGTAAATGCCATTTGGATACTTGAATTTTCATGAAGAAATGTGGACTTTCATCCTGTACCCAAGTATTGATATAGACACAATTGTGAAACAGTTGTACCTTTTAATTTGATCAAGCCATGTTTTTTGGGTGGTAATTTTCTCTGAAGGAGCGTTTCTGAAGGAGCATTTTTAGGGGTGCTTTTGTTATTTGCTGCCACAAGCTACAGTTTATTCTGTCACACTAGTAATTAACTAAGTGGTACTTCAGTGGACTAAAGAAAAGAATATGTCTTTGAAGTATTCCAGTTACAAAAGGAATTGAATTACTAAGAGATGAACATGAATTTGTATAATAACCGTATTATAGCAAAAATCTCAAAGTTGTCTTTTTGTCACTCCAAAGCTCATTTTATTGCTAACAGGATTTGAGAAGCCCATGATGGGATGGGTGGTCAGTGCCTGCGTGGTCAGATTGAAGCAACTGGCCATAGCTTTAGGTCGAGGCACTATCCTCAAGGAGGTCTAAAGGTAGACACCAGGTACAGGAAGTTTTAATATGTTTGCAGGGAATTCACAAAGAACAGATTGTAGGAAGCCATCTACGGGGATTGGGATTCACTCTCAGGACTCCGGTTCTTGGAAATTCCTAAGGGAAAGAATCTTGTTGATATAGGAACAAGTGGGACATGAGGCAATAAAGAATTAAGACATAGGAGCAAAGATCCAGTTACTGGAATAAAACAAAAGTCCCTTTTTTAGAACTAAGGTAAAGTTAGGATGGAACCAAGATGAAAGGTCTGATAGTGTGTTTGACTCCCCACACTTGTCCCAAATAGGGGAAAGATTGGTGTTGGAATTGGGTGAGACGTATAGGTGAGATCTAGTGGCCCAGTTTTTCAAAGTTAAAGGAAACTGGAGCAGGAAGTCAGAAAGTTAGTATATTTCCTTGCAAACTATCCCTTTTTTTCTTTCAGATGAACATTAAATTATTTTCCCTGGGTTCAGGACATGTTTTCTTTGATTTGTATAAAGATTAATTTTATAAAAGATGAATTTTTGCTTGGCAAAATATGTTTGGAATATCTAGCAAAATAAAATGCATGTGCCCTTTGACCTAGGCACTTTACCCTTTTTAATAAGAAAACCAAAAGTGGATGTGCAAACATACACACTTCACATACATGTATACTGATATGTGCATAAAGCATTTGTTTTCTGGAAGGAAACTCATGAAACTATTAAAAATGATTATTTTTCAGGAGAGAGAGCTCTGGGAGTGCAAAAGGTACCTTTCACTTTACTAACCTTGACCATGTTCTACCTTTAAAAAATGTCAACAGGCAGTTGTTAAGGAAAGGGATTATAGAATTAGTGTTTTATTCTTCCTAATCTCTCTCTATTTCCATATGTATTTACAAAGCCTTAATAAATGCTATAAATGTTATTTTCCTCCTGGTTCAGAAAACATTTTTTTTTCATTTTCATAAAGATTAACTTTGTATAAAAAGACGAATCCTCCCTTTGAAGAATATGAGTTTGTTTTCATAAATCAAATATATGGAAAAATTGTACCAAGCTGTTGCTGTAAGTAATATACACTGAATCACCAGTCTCACATTTTGGTATATTTTATACCTGAAGATACACAACTATGCAGTTGCTTGTTAAAGCCCCCAGTTGGCTTGGGGCCTGGGTTTTATATGTCTCCAAAATCTATAAATAAGAAAAAGCATAGATTTAAAAAAAAAAAAAATATATATATATATATAAAATGCTTTCCATTTAATTTGGTGTTTTATATAAATTTTATCTGTATTTATAGTCATGACCTTAAATATTCCATAAAAACAGAGAAAATGAAGACTAAGGCAGCTGCATTCATATTTTTGGTAAATGTTTGAACGGAATGAAAATAGCTGTTTTTGCCCGGAGTCTCAGGCACCAAGTTGATATCAGTAATTTAGGGCCATTATCAGACTAAAATGTCCCTCACCACTACTGGTCTGCCCAACCCAGCGGGTCTTCTCAGCTCTGCATTCTCAGGGGTTGAACTCTGTTCCAAGGGGGTAATTTTGGCTTGGTCATAGACACATAATGTGGGTATTACCGTACATGACCACTCTGCCTGGGGATAATGACAGAGCCGGTCTGCCAGTTGGCCTTAAAAGAATGATGTCAGGTTTATTTTGCTGCCAGCAATACTGGGAGGCCAAAACTTGCTTTGGCTGAGGAGATGATAAAATAGTAATAGAGATTCTGCGATTATATAGCACTTGTTTGTAAAAATCTTAGAGTGCTTTTGCAAGCATTAATTAAGCCTAACAACATTTCTCTTAGGCTAGTACATGTTATTTCATGGTGTGCATTTTAGACAATTTTTTTTTTTACAGTAATATCCAGAGTTGGATGATTAGACTATGCTTAAATGGCAGAGCTAACCATAAAAACAAGTAGTTTGGATTCCTTTATCTGGCTCTGATCACCAAATATTCTTTTTGAGATGGCAAGACAGCATGTCTTTATGTTGAGATGATGTAACATTTTAATGTTCTGAGAGTAGGGATTCTTTTTTCATTTTCTTAGCTCTTGATTCTACTCTCATGAATGGGATCATTTTAATTGTCTATGTATACTCCTCATTCTCTGTTTGTCTTTCTTGGCATATGGTCAATACTTCATTCATTAACAACAGATAAAGATGAAATGTCATATAACCATCATACCATGGAAGTAGAAGGCATTGTTCACACATGCTACTGCAGTGTCCTTTTGAAGGCCCCCTTGCCAGGAAAAGGGGGAAAAATGGTGCTTCTCCTTATATAACTTACTCTTAGAATGACTTACTCTTAGAATGTTAGTATTTATAGTACCAAAAAGGGTTTTGTTATACCATTTTTATTAATATCACAGTGCTTTAATTTTAATAGAAACTTAAAAAAATTCTAATTATAGTTAACGTATTATATTAGTTTTAGGTATGTTACATAGTGATCCAACAATTATGTATAATTAGGAAATGCTTGCCAAGATAAGTTCAGTTATGATCTTTTACAATACAAGGTTATTATAATATTATTGACTATATTCCTTATGCTATACTTTTCATTCCTGTGATTTATTTATTTTATAACCAGAAGTTTGTACCATATAACAGTGTTTTTTATTGGATCACATTGAAGTTAGAAACTAAATATGTTTGCTTTTCATACTTTTTAGTTAAGCCTTCTTTTATTTCTTTTAAAGGTTTATTTATTTCTTTCAGAGAGAGAGAGAGAGAGAGATTGAGAGAGGAAGTTGGGGGAGGGGCAGAGGGAGAGAATCTTCAAGGAGATTCACCGCTGAGCACGGAGCCTGATGCAGACCCAATCCCATAACCCATGAGATCATGACCTAAGCTGAAACCAAGAGTCTGATGCTCAACTGACCGAGACACCTAGGCCCGCCCCCAGTTAAGCCTTCTTTTAAATTATACTTGTTTTTCTTTTTATAGATTACTTTTCTTTGTATATATAATTAGTAGATTTGGGTTTAGAGATTTAAAAAAAATACTTTAAATTCTAGTCATTATATACGTAGATCTGGGTTATATACAAATAATTTATAAACCAGTTGTATATAATTATTAACATAAATTGAATGATTTCGTGTGTGTGTGTTAAAGCTAGACTATTAATGCAGCTCATTCTGATATCCTAAAAGAAAATAAACATTGAATACTGAAAATATGTCTAAACTCTTAGATGGATTTAAATCCTTAAATGTATTAATCATAACACTCAATAAGAGAATTTTATATAATTGCTGTTTTATAATCAAAATTATAGAGAAATAGGAGATTACCAATTTTTTTTTTAAAGGTTTGCGTTAACATGTCATTGTGTTTTTTTTTTT
>NC_138374.1:52950752-53058924 GCF_054177405.1 Leptonychotes weddellii
CATGTGTCTGTTGGCCATTTGGATGTCTTCTTTGGAAAAATGTCTGTTCATGTCTGCTGGCCATTTCTTGATTGGATTCTTTGTTCTTTGGGTGTTGAGTTTGATGAGTTCTTTATAGATTTTGGATACTAGCCCTTTATCTGATATGTCATTTGCAAATATCTTCTCCCATTCTGTAGGAGATTACCAATTTTAAGACATTTTCTTTTTATGGCTATTTGGAATAAGCCGCTTGAATGAAGAGATGTAGATATGTGTTGTATAATAGGCCAGAAATAATAAGGGAGGTGTTCAAAGATAAGGAATATCTCATCAGTCATTCATCATTCTACTGTATCTCTTCAGTCAGAGTTATCCTAATGTATTCTCATCTTGAGGCTTCTAAAAAATTCCTCAAAGAATTAAAGAAAGCACTCCATAAACAGATCAAAGTCTTGAGTGTCTAATGTAGACTTAGAAATCCCATGATATTCATTAAGAAAAATTAATACATTTTGCAGAGAATTCCCTTGGAATTAATAAAATTTTTCTATTAGGACAAAAGTTCAAGCATTCAATTTTTTCTGATTTTTAAAATTTTATACCATGTTGGTATTCTGTTTTATAAACATAGTGATTATAACATTATCTACCCACCTATTTCAGCATCCACTAAAGTATGGGTTTGCATTGGCTTTTAAATTTGTTATATTTTTGAATTTAATTCAAATTTGAAATATTGTGAAGTCATAATATTGAATTTTAAAATCACATAAATACATATCCCTTATTTTCATACTCTACCTTATTTTATTAGTGTACCTGAAAATCTGTGAGAGCATAATTTTATTATTTCATATTTATACAGATATGTCAACTAAATAGATCAGGGCATCCCAAGATCAGTGCTTATCTCGGGTCCCAAGAAAAATAATTTAAAAGTGCCCTTTCCACAATTCCTACCCCTACAGAGAGATAACTTAGGAAACTGAATTTCTATAACACCTCTAGGATACTCCACGTAGGGAAATACGTGGGTATTAATGGACAGACCAATACACACAGAAGAGAGTAAACAATAAAGAAGCTAATTTTTTTTCTGTATTTAATCCATTTCTGATGACCCAGTTTGGGTTAGGCACTCAACAATGGGAAAATCATCTGAGAGGATGGCAGCTGACATTTGAACCCTTTGGTTGGAAGGAACATTTGTTAGAAATGGAGGGCTGGGAGACAAGACAACATCTGCTCTAAATACCTATCATTTAATGAGCCTGTATGAATGTTGTCTCAGGCACTGTGTAGGACACTTAATATCCATTCTTATCTAAAAAGGAAAAAAGAAACAAATGTTACAGCTGATTAAGAATATTTGATATACCCATTCTGTAAGTTATCTGTGCAGGAAGCAAACTCTCAATTGTTTTTCAGGGGACAGGGATCTTTGAGTCACTTCTTTAGTCTGCTACAAATTATGATCTACTAAAGAATATGACTTATAAATGTGAAATGATATTTTTCTATAATATCTTGGGAAAGTTGGTTTCTAATACCCCACTTAAGTTGTTCTGTGATGACGGAAGTGTCCACTGCTACCTCTGTGTGTGTGTGTGTGTGCACGTACACATGTGCAGATGTGTGCACATGCACTTGTGAATGAAACTTGGGTCTGTGCATCCTAATTCTGAATCTTCATTAATTCTGAGAGTTCTTATGCATTTTAACTATTTTACTTCCACTACAGGTTCCACTAACTTTAAAATACATGCCCACACAAATACACACATATAAATCTAGTGCTCCTTCTTGGAGGTGCATCTGAAAGGGAAAAACTAAATAATAATGAACTTTGAAATATCTTCCTGTCATAAAATTAAATACTTATTTTATAAGCAAATGTCTGTGCCCAGAATATCACATATCTAGAGAAATCACATAATTTTATGAATAAGCTTGAAACTTAGGGCCTTTTATTCTAAAGCTATATTAACATCTACTTATCTAAATATATAAAATAAATTTGTAATACATTTTGTTATCACTAGATTTGAACAATCTAGCGCATGCAATGATTACTCATATAAATCCTCCTCTTTAGTAGATATATAATCACTAAATTGGCAGGGCTAAGGTAGGAAACAGAATAATACTGGTTAGACTCTTTTCCATTTTTTTGGTGGGGGGTAGGATTTAACTTAAACACATTCATTCCTGTTCAGTTGCTCTTACCAAGCCTACACAATTTCAGGACTTTTGTTAGTTCATTGTATTCAGCAGCTATGACAAAGGAACATTATGTAGAGAGAAAAAGATGTATGTGTTACTTCAAAATTAGTTGTGAGAGTGAGACAGGATTTTGGAATGGGTGGGGACAGATGGGTTTTATGTCATGATTTGTTACAAAAATAAAGCTTTTTCTGACTTGAATATAGGAGGAGGGATTTTTATTTTTATTTATTTTTTTAATTTAAATTCAAGTAGCCAACATATAGTAAGTATATCATTATTTTCAGATGTGGTGTCCAATAATTCATCAGTTGCATTTAACACCTAGTACTCATCACATCACATGTCCTCCTTAATGCTCATTACCCAATTACCCATCTCCCCACCCACATCACCTCCAGTAACACTCAGTTTGTTTCCTATAGTTAAGAGTCTCTCATGGTTTTTCTCCCTCTCTGATGACTTCCCATTCAGTTTTCCCTCCCTTTCCCTATGATCCTCTGTGTTGTTTCTTATATTCCACATGAGTGAAACCATATGATAATTGTCTTTCTCTGATTGACTTATTTTGCTTAGCATAATACCCTCCAGTTCCATCAATGTCGATGTAAATCGTGTATTCATCCTTTCTGATGGCTGAGTAATATTCCATTGTATATATATATATATATATATACTACATCTTCTTTATCCATTCATTTGTTGATGGACATCTCTGCTCTTTCCACAGTTTGACTATTGTGGACATTGCTGCTATAAACATTGAGGTGCAGGTGTCCCTTCGGATCACTACATTTGTATCTTTGGGGTAAATACCCAGTTGTGCAATTGCTGGGTAATAGGATAGCTCTGTTTTTAACTTTTTGAGGAACCTCCATACTGTTTTCCAGAGTGGCTGTACCAGCTTGCATTCCCACCAACAGCGTAAGAGGGCTCCCCTTTCTCCACATCCTCGTCAACATTTGTTGTTTCCTGACTTGTTAATTTTAGTCATTCTGGCTGGTGTGAGGTGGTATCTCATTGTGGTTTTGATTTGTATTTTCCTGATGCCAAGGGATGTGGAACATTTTTTCATGTGTCTGTTGGCCATTTGAATGTCTTCTTTGGAGAAATTCTGTTCATGTCTTCTGCTCATTTCTTGAGTGGATTATTTGTTTTTTGGGTGTTGAGTTTGATAAGTTCTTTATAGATTTTGGATACTAGCCCTTAATCTGATATGTCATTTGCAAATATCTTCTCCAATTCTGTAGGTTGCCTTTTAGTTTTGTTGACTATTTCCTTTGCTGTGCAGAAGCTTTTTATCTTGATGAAGTCCTGAGAGTTCATTTTTGCTTTTGTTTCCCTTGCCTTCGGAGACGTGTCTAGCAAGAAGTTGCTGCAGCCGAGGTTGAAGAGGTTGCTGCCTGTGTTCTCCTCTAGGATTTTGATGGACTCCTGTCTCACATTTAGGTCTTTCATCCATTTTGAGTCTATTTTTGTGAATGGTGCAAGGAAATGGTCCAGTTTCATTCCTTTGCATTTGGCTGTCCAATTTTCCCAGCACCATTTATTGAAGAGACTGTCCTTTTTTCCATTGGATATTCTTTCCTACTTTGTTGAAGATTAGTTGACCATAGAGTTGAGGGTCTGTTTCTGGGTTCTCTATTCTGTTCCATTGATCTATGTGTCTGTTTTTCTGGTAGTACCATACTGTCTTGATGATTACGGCTTTGTAAAATAGCTTGAAGTCTGGAATTGTGATGCCGCCAGCTTTGGTTTTCTTTTTCAACATTCCTCTGGCAATTTGGGCTTTTTTCTGGTTCCATACAAATTTGGGGATTATTTGTTCCAGCCCCGTGAAAAAAGTTGATGGTATTTTGATAGGGATTGCATTGAATGTGTAGATTGCTCTGGGGAACATAGACATTTTAACAATACTTATTCTACCAATCCATGAGCATGGAACGTTTTTCCATTTCTTTGTGTCTTCCTCAATTTCTTTCATAAGCATTCTGTAGTTTTTGGAGTACAGATACTTTACCTCTTTAGTTAGTTTTATTCCTAGGTATCTTATGGTTTTTGGTGCAATTGGAAATGGGATCTATTCCTTAATTTTTCTTTCTTCTGTCTCATTGTTTGTGTATAGAAATGCAACTGATTTCTGTGCATTGATTTTATATCCTGCCGTGTTGCTGAATTCCTATATGAGTTCTAGCAATTTTGGGGTGGATTCTTTTGGGTTTTCCACATAAAGTATCATGTCATCTATGAAGAGTGAGAGTTTGACTTCTTTGCCAATTTGAATGCCTTCTATTTCTTTTTGTTGTCTGATTGCTGAAGCTAGGACTTCTAGTACTATGTTGAACAACAGTGGTGAGAGTGGGCATCCTTGTCATGTTTCTGACCTTAGAGGGAAAGCTATCAGTTTTTCCCCATTGAGAATGATATTCACTGTGGGCTTTTTGTAGATCTCTTTTATGATATTGAGGTATGTTCCGTTTATCTCTGCACTGTGGAGAATTTTAATCAAGAAAGGATGATGTATTTTGTCAAATACTTTTTCTGCATCAATTGAGAGGATCATATGGTTCTTGTCCTTTTATTAATGTGACATATCACATTGATTGATTTGCGAATGTTGAACCACCCTTGCAGCCCAGGATAAATCCCACTTGGTCATGGTGAATAATCCTTTTAATGTACTGTTGGGTCCTATTGGTTAGTATCTTGCTAAGAATTTTGGCATCCGTGTTCATCAGGGATATTCGTTTGTAATTCTTTTTTTTGGCAGCGTCTTTTTCTGTTTTAGGATCAAGGTGATGCTGGCCTCACAGAACGAATTTGGAAGATTTTTTTTCCCATTCTGTTTTTTGAAATAGCTTCAAAAGAATAGGTATTAGTTCTTTAAATGTTTGGTAGAAGAAATAGTGACAGAGCTGCTTTTACCACCGTTGGTATTGGGGGTATATGGAGACAGTTTTTGCACAGTCCTAGTGCTAGGCTCCTACCACCTCACCAAAAGCTGAATTTATACTCATTATTTCTTCTTTTGGAGGCAATGAGTCATGTCATCTCTGTCATTTTGGTATTTACTCCCAAAATCTTAAGGCAATTTTGGCTTTTACTCTTTCTCCGTGCGAAGATTTCTCTCTCTATTCTCACTTTAACAAGATTTGCTGCACTTGATTTACAGATTGAATAGTTTCTTTTTTGAGGACCTTCAGTCTGGTTAGAGGAAGCTTATGTCACCTTACAATTAAAGGCCTTTTTGTAGAATATTTTATTTAATGTAGGAATACTTATCGAAAGTATGGTCAAAAGCTGGTGAAAGAGAGAAAATGAAAACTCTTCTGATATATACATATATATATATATATATTTTTCAAACTCCTCCTAGTACTCTTGGTAATTAGAATATAGTCATTTTTTTCTTCTTTTCCCTATGTGCACTATTGTTTTGTTTTTCTTTCCATTGATTTCCTTTCCAGGGAGAAACTAACTTTCTAAAAATTCAAATTACATAAAAATTTAATTAAACATGTAGTGTAACTGTCATTATACCATAAGAGAGACTATAATAATGACATTGAAAAAATAGAAATTAACTATTATTTCAGAAGTAATAGAAATATTCAATTCAGTTCAAAAACCAAAACCAAAACCAAACAGACAAGCAAAAAGGAACAAAACAAAACAAAAACTTCCCAAACCAGAAAAATAGTGTTGTTTAGCTTGGAAAGTTAAAGGTTTAGAAAGGATGTGATTGAAGCCTAAATGATCAAAAAGCAAAGGAAGAACTGAAGTGATCTTGTTCTCCAAATCTTGATACATGGGTACAAGAACAATCCAGGGCTATTGTTTGAACCTTAAAAGAAACATGCATGAGTCAATAAAAAAGAAAACTTGCTTTCATTCCTTTGTGATGCCTATGAAGTCTTTTTTGCCAATATATAATAGAGTAGGAACTTAAATAATTGGGTCAAAGAAATTTTGAATGAATAACTATTAATACATTTTATTATTTATAAAGAAAATTGATCTATCTGTGAGACTGTGAGTGATCTTTGAGATTTAAACCAGTGTTTTTGATGTGGGAGGTTAAAATGATCATCCTGCTATTCCAAAACATGTGTGTCCATTGGTATCACTGCATATACCTGATCAGGTCTGTTGTGATGCAAAAAAGGCTTACTCTCCCTTTAATCAAACTCTCATCCCATCTTCCCTAGATTACTGAAAATAGCATCTTATTTTCTACGTTTAGTTTCATTTTCTTCCTGCTCTCCACAGTTTACAGAATATGCTTTTTGAAATGGAAATATGAGTATAATACTCCCTCCTTGAAACTGTTTTGTATCTCCCCATTGCCTTAAAGATGAAGTTAAAGTCTTTCTCATGGTATAAGGCCCTTTGTGATCTGGTCTTGCCTTTTTTCATCTGTGTCTCATCTCACTTCTCCTTACTAAACCTGGGTTCTAGCCACTGGTTCATAGTTCCTGTGTATGTAATGCTATTGTATGTTGCCATGTCACATGTATTTTGTCTCTCTGATCAAAGCACCTTGAGTTTATTTTGTAATCATTTTTGAGCAACTCCATATGCCCAGCTCTGGGTGACAGGTCCTCTGCTAAGTGCTGGGAACAGAAAATGATGAACCAGTGGGAGGGATGGAGACACAGTCTGATGAATGGTGATTTTACATAGCACCACTGGAGCAGGGACCATGTCTCCTTTGTTCACCAGTGTCTGCCAACACCAGCATAATGACTGCCACATAGTCCCTTATTCAACACTGAATATTTTTGAATAATGATAACAAAAAAATCATAATAGTTATTACTTAGGTATTAGTTTGTTGCAGGCATTGTTGTAAGTGGTTTTAAATATATGACCTTATTTAAACACCAAAATAACCCTAGGGGGTATATACGATTATTATCTGCATTTTACTGGTGAGGAAATGGAGGCATATAGAGGACGTTACTTGAATAAATTGTGTCATATAAACACATGCTCAGGATATAATAGAGACTTTGTAGAAGGGCATCTAACCCAACCCACTGGGCTTAGAAAAGCCTTCTTAGAGTACTCCAGGCAAAAGAAAGAACACAGCAAGAAGGTATGGGATACTGGGTGTTATATGCAAACAATGAATCATGGAACACTACATCAAAAACTAATGATGTGATGTATGGTGATTAACATAACATAATAAAATAAAATTTTAAAAAAAAGAATGTACAGCGTGTTCTGAGTTCTGTGTCAGAGAGTAAAGTGAGAAGGGAAGAGTGACAAATGATGCACAGAAATATTGCAGAGGAAAAAAATAAAGCCAAGTTTCTCTAATATTTTAAATTAATTGCTCTAGACCCTACATGACTATTATGTTTGTCTCATAATTCATTTCCCCACCCTCTTGAATGACCTCTTTTTCTAAGGCTTTTCCAAAACTTCCAGGAGTGCATGCTATTTAAGTAGAGGAAGAAATGGTGTCTGTTGTCTCCATTATTGCCACTGTTTCCATTTTTAAAATACATTTATTTATTTATTTATTAGACAGTCGGGGGAGAAGCAGAGAGAGAGAGAATCCTCAAGCAGACTCCCCAGGGCCCTGAGATCATGACCTGAACCAAAATCAAGAGTCGGAGGCTTAACCGACTGGGCCACCCTGGTGCCCCCCATTGCTTCCATTTTTATGTAGTGCTGTGTTGGAGGTTGTCATCCAACTGCTTGTCAACCAAGTGCTGGGCCAGATTCCTGGTCAGGACTCACTGATACTCCAAGATTAGGTTACAGGGTTATACTCTTTTTTAGTTTCCACTTCCATCCTCAACATAATCATTATGCTAGAAGGATTATTCTAGGAAAGCTTCCAGACAATGAGTCACACAGTGTATTGAAAGAGATCTCTTTAACAAAATCTTAGACCCTTGTATTGAGTACATTTCTTGAGCCTTACCACACTCTTGGGTCCCCTAAGGAGGCTTTTCTAAGCCCAGTGGGTTGGGTTGGATGTCCTTCTACAAAGTCTCTATTATATCCTGAGCAAGTGTTTATATGACACAATTTATTCAAGTAACGTCCTCTATATACATCCATTTCCTCTGGAGGTCTACTCCAGAAGGTTTATCTAATTTTAAATCTTGGGATTTAAGTCTCAGTTCTTCTTTCCTGGAGGGACTTCTTATGTGAATTTATTTATGATCTTCCCACTGACCAGCTTTACTTGTGTCATGTCAGGGACAGAAGTCTTTTGAGTCAGCAAAAGTTATGGATTATCTTTTCTCCCTTTCCTCATAGTGGAAGCCTTCTCCTTGTCTACCCTATAAGTGGTCTAGATCACCAAGAGCCTCATCAGCCAAGATAAAAGGTTAGATCTTACCTGACTGGTAGAGGAGAGCCACTGAGGGCTTAAGGCACGGTGATGTTCTGGTCAGGTTTTAGAAAGATGATGCTCTTGGTGATGGGAAGAGCATTGAAGAGGAGCAGCACTGAGGAAGGAAAGCCCCTAAGGAGGCAATTGCAGTCCTTTATGGAAGAGGTGGAGGATGTTTGAACAACAATAATGATGTTGGAAAGATGGGATGGATTTCAGAGACAGTCTCCTTTATGTGTATCTAATTTTTGTTAGTCTTTCAGGGCTCAGTCTGTACATTGTGTCCTGCAGGAAGCCTTCCATTGTAGGTCCTCCAGACTGAACAAAATGTCTCTTCCTTTTCTGATAGCACACTGTTGATAGTTCTTTAAAGGCACTGTGATAGGTCATATAATTTAGACCAGTCTGATAGGCTCCCCCATCAGATTACAAGTTTTCTGAAAGCTGGTGCTGCCTATTTTCACCTTTGTATTCCTAGCACCAAATGTGGCTCATATGATGGTGGGTAGGAAGTGGCTAGATTATAAACCCCAATGGTATTTTAATGCGTGTTATTCAGGAAAGGGTCATGTTATTGCCTTTGAGGGGATTCTAACCAGATGCATTTTTTCCTGCCCTAAAAGAAATCCCTTCCTTTCCCATCCCCTTGGAGAGCAATAGAGAGAATGGAGTGTGGAAGACATGGCTGCTTTATTGCTATGAGACAGGGAACATCTGGATGAGAGGAAATGCTCTAAGGCCACACAAGCAGACCAAGTCATTTATAGGTTATAAAGAGAAGCTACCATTCTATAAAACATTTTGGAATTTAAAAGAGCTTATAAAGTGGTTTTTCAATTCAAAAAGAATCAGCCGAACTGGGAGGTGCAAGAGGTCCTGATTTGACCTGAATGGACACCACAGACCCAAAGACCTGAAGAGCACAGGTATGAGAATCAGGTAACCTGCACACTAAAATGCAGATTTCTGGAGCCTACTTTGAACTACTGTATCATAATCTCTAGGATTTGGGTTCTAGGACTGGAATTTTAGGAAACATCCATGGTAGTTTTTATGCATAGTCTTATTTGAACAGCATGGCTATACTCTTCATTAGCCAAAAGGTGAATGCTTCCTAATCAGCTTCTCTTTTTTTTTTTAGATTTTTTTTATTATTATGTTATGTTAATCACCATACATTACATCATTAGTTTTTGATGTAGTGTTCCATGATTCATTATTTGCGTATAACACCCAGTGCTCCATGCAGAACGTGCCCTCTTTAATGCCCATCACCAGGCTAACCCATCCTCCCACCCCCCTCCCCTCTAGAACCCTCAGTTTGTTTTTCAGAGTCCATCGTCTCTCATGGTTCGTCTCCCCCTCCGATATCCCCCCCTTCATTCTTCCCCTCCTGCTATCTCTTCTTCTTCTTCTTCTTCTTCTTCTTCTTCTTTTTAACATATAATGTATTATTTGTTTCAGAGGTACAGATCTGTGCTAATCAGCTTCTCTTAATCAATTCCCCTTAAGGAGGAATTACAAGAAGAAGATGACATTAGGACCTCATCAAGTTGTCTTAATTGGTGTTGCGTATGTGTGCATATGTGTGTTTAAAGTTAATGCCTCACAGTCTTTATAGTTCAAATTTCAGAGCATGGGGCAGTGCTTTTCCTAAATCTTTCTGATTTCATAAATCAAAAAATTTCTAGGTATGCTTATATATAGGTCTGGGCAGATTGTTATGGTCAATATTTATTTTTCTGAATGGGCAATACCAGGTAGGAATTACCCCTTACAGATGACTCATTAACAGGCCTAATTCTGGTGGAGATATATTGCATTAGCACAGTGGTTGGCTATAGATAATGATCACTGAATGCTTGCTAAATGTGTGAATGGGACTGGGTCTCAACCAGAGGTTTTCTACTCATAATATTGAATGATTTTATTTAATACCTTTCTTTTTGTTGTGTTTCCATGATGGTGGTAAGGTACATCTAAAAGCACTGATTTTTTTATTTTAAGAGCAAGGAGAGTTGGTCTATACTTTCAAATGGGACTTGATCATTTTAAAGTTGTTCATTGGCAGATTTTTTTTGCCAAGTCTGTATAGATTATATGCTATTTAATAAAAGAAACAATTGAGTTAATTGTTTTTTCCTCTTTATTATTTGCTTTAAGAGAAAAATCCTGAAATTTGTAGGGATTTCTGATGCCAGGAAATCAGGAAATGCAAGAGAATATTTAGCAATCAGGGTGGCTTGGCTCATGGTATTTGACATATGTACAACTATAATTTGCATTCCAGTTACTCAGTCTGAGATATCCTTGCTCAGGTTGAACATACTCTGAGTAGAAGATCTCTTTTTCTTTTCTTTTTTTAAAAATTTTATCTATTTATTTGACAGATAGAGAGCACAAGTGGGGAGGAGAGGGAGAAGCAGGCTCCCTGCTGAGCAGGGAGTCCAATGTTGGGCTCATTCCCAGGACTCTGGGATAATGACCTGGGTTGAAGGCAGATGCTTAACTGACTGAGCCACCCAGGCACCCCAGAAGATCTCTTTTTCTAAGAAATAATATGGAGAACATCTTTGGAGAATGGCCTTAGTGAATTGATAAATCAGCTTTCTCCAGATTTTGGTGATGTCCCCAGTTCTTCTATAATTCCTCAGTGCTCTGGCCATCTTCTGGTTGCCTTGTCTTTTACCCCAAATTTAGGCACATTTTTTTGTTTGTTTTTTGATATAAACTGAAAGATGTCTTTGGTTTTATCTACCCTTTGAATACAAGATACCATGTTGGGATTTCACAGGGATTCAAAGAGTTGGAGTAAAAACACTGAAATTTAATATACAACAAATTCAAAGTGCCATTTTTATGGCAAAGTCCTAGATTTTAAGCTTCTTCTCATCTCTGTAATACTAATTATTCTTGTTTCATTATTGTATACATTTCACAGCTTCTTATATAAACATGGGAAATTCCTATTTGATTTTGCATTTGATGTTTAATTGAAGGTTGTATTTGATTTAATTCATAACTCTTTTCCTTTTTTTTTTTTCTTTTTGTGTTTAGTAAACTACAGTGTCAAAGTTGTTGGTCATTTAAAAGTACATGACTGGAGACAATTAACCACTAAATTATAAAGTCATTTCTGACTTCAGATACTTTTTTTTTTAAAGATTTTATTTATTTATTTTGATAGAGAGAGAGAGTGGGAGAGGGTGTGTTCATGCGGGCAGGGCGGGCAGAGGCAGAGGGAGGGAGAGAATCCCAAGCAGACTCCATGCTGAGCGCAGTGCTATGCTGGGCTCCATCTCACAACCCTGAGACCATGACCTATGCTGAAGTCAAGAGTTGAACACTCAACCAACTGAGTCACCCAGGCTCCCCTCAGATACTTTTTAACATAAATCAGGGGAAGAAGTAAATTTGGCAAGCAAAATGGTGACATTTGAAATGAAATGGTTAATGTTCTAAGGCAATTGGGATGGCAAACACATCTTGTTAGTTTCATAGTTAATGAAATGGTTCCATTTAAAAATCTGAAAATTTTTTATTACGAAGTACTGTCACAGGTGCAGTAAAGAAGCAAGGGCTATTTAGAGATTAATACAAAATGTCACAGTCCCTTCCTCAGGGGGGTGACAGTCCAAAGAAGATAGAGTACTTTTTATCAAAGTTTCCAAATGAGTGAGCAGTCTAATTTTCACAGTTCTTTTTTTCCCCCTTCCTTATATTTGCAGTCTTTTATAATTGATATGGTCAGATATATTTTTAAATTAATGTACATTTTTAATTTATGCTTTTTTCTTGATCAGCCCAGTTTCTACTTATATTAATTTTTCAATTTTCTATGTTTAGAAGGAAAAGGTTTGGGGGGCTTTTTGTTAGAGGTAGTCATTTTACCAGGAAATGAGTAATTGTATTCCTTTTCATTATATTTTTTAAATCTTAAATGCTTGAGGCATATAGTACTCCCCCCATCCCCGCCAGATAGGTGTTTACATATGAAAAAAAATACTTTGTGCTCAGCACACTTATTTATTTTTATGGTAGACACCTTCTGGGGGCAAGCATTACATAAGGAATATTGATTTCTACCTGATTTAATACCCAAAACTTTGCCAAAGTAATATTGAAGAAGAAATTGGAAAAGTTAAGCCTTTGATTATTTAAAAATATTGTCAAGGGGTCAACACTGTTAAAGGAAGAAGAGGCAAATGTTCCTGCCCAAGGCTACTCTAAAATGTAATTCTGCACAGTACAGCCTACAAGTGATTATGGTAGAGAAAATTTCAGAGGGAATACTAGTTTTGTAAACTAGTATTGGGGGGATAATAGTTTACAATGATTCTAAAACAATCAGTTCATTTTGGAATTATTGTTTTCCAAATGAGAGATATAGTGATGAAGTGAATTACTTTTAAAGATAGGAATAAAATGGGGCCTTTTTTTTCTCTATTTATTTATTTTTTGATGTAGCGTTCCATGATTCATTGTTTGCATATAACACCCAGTGCTCCATTCAATACGTGCCCTCTTTAATACCCATCACCAGGCTAACCCATCCCCCCAGCCCCCTCCCCTCTAGAACCCTCAGTTTGTTTCTCAGTAAAATGGGGCTTTTAATGAAGGATTTGATTATGGGAAAACCATACATCCTTTCTGAATCATCTCTTTTTCTGATCCTATACAAATATTAAGCACTTATGACTATGATTTCTACATTTGAAAGAAGAATACTTAAATCTTAGAACCTATTTTCTTTTCTGCAAGCTATTTGAGAATAATCTATATGGTGAGATGTGAAGCACGATATACTATCATAGACAGAAATAAACCTTGCAAAGATAACTATATTGTAGATGAATGGAGGCTACTTGGTTGATTATCTCTGTTGTGACTTTATGATATCAGATAGGACCCACGTTATTCAGGTATCTGCATAAAGCAAACATACAGTATTGGAATAAGGTCACAATAGATGTTGAAAGCAATTTAGGAAGCTGTTATAGTAGTCATAGTAAGAGATGATGTTCACTTGAACCTGACTGTTGTGAAATGATTGAAAAGCTGAGTAGAGAGGTTTAAGAGATTTGTATTAGAGTTCTCCAAAGGAACAGAATGAATAGGATATATATATATATATATATATATATATATATGGAGAGAGAGAGAGAATGAATTTTATTTTATTTAAAGGAATTGGATTGCACAATTATGGCGACTGGCAAGTCCCAAGATCTGCAGGGTGAGTTGGCAAACTGGAGACCCAGAAGAATTGATGGTTTAGTTCTAGTCTGACTCGGAAGACCTGAGAATCAGGAGAGCTGATGGTGTTTTTTCAGTTCAAAGGCTGGCAGTCTTGAGACCCAGGAAGAGCTGATGTTTCAGTTAAAGTCTAAAGACAGGAACAATCTGCTGTCCCAGTTCAAAGGCCAGTAGGCAAGAATTCTCTCTTGTTTGTAGGAGGCTCAACCCTTTTGTTCTCTTCAGGTCTTCAGCTTGATTGGATGAGGCTCACATTAGAGAGGCCAATCTGCTTACTCAGCTGATTTAAATGTTAACCTCATCTAAAAACACCCTCACAGAAACACGCGGAATAAAGTTTGTTCAAATATACAGATATATGGGCACCCTGTGGCCCAGTCAAGCTGACACATAAAATTAGTCCTCACAAGGTTAAATCTGGATTTTAGAAGATGTGGAGATCAATAAGATATAGGGATGAGGCAGCAATTGCACTACTAAGTATTTACCCCAAAGATCCAGATATAGTGAAAAGAAGGGCTACATGCACCCCAATGTTCATAGCAGCAATGTCCACAATAGCCAAACTGTGGAAAGAGCCAAGATGCCCTTCAACAGATGAATGGATAAAGAGGATGTGGTCCATATATACCATGGAATATTACTCAGCCATCAGAAAGGATGAATATCCAACTTTTGCATCAACATGGATGGGACTGGGGGAGATTATGCTAAGTGAAATTAGTCAAACAGAGAAGGTCAATTATCATGGTTTCACTTATTTGTGGAACATAAGGAATAGCATGGAGGATATTAGGATAAGGAAGGGAAAAATAAAGGGGGGAAAATTGGAGGGGGAGACGAACCATGAGAGACTATGGACTCTGAGAAACACGGGTTAGCCTGGTGATGTGTATTAAGGAGGACACATATTGCATGGAGCACTGGGTGCTATACGCAAACAATGAATCATGGAACACTACATCAAAAACTAATGATGTAATGTATGGTGACTAACATAACATAGTAAAAAAAATTAAAAAAAAAAGATATAGGGATGAGGAAGAGGAGGAGTCAAAAATGATTCCCAAAATTTGACTTTGAGCAACTGCTTAGTCTCATTTGTTAGGTTGAGCACATAGGAGGAAAAGCATTAGCGGTAGTAATGTGGTAATGAATGTAAATGACTCAACCCAAGCTCTTTTTGATGTACCTAAATATATATGTGCATACATAGAATTGTAAACATTCTGATCATAGTCTCAAGTTCTTTCCTATTGACTTGGTAATAATAACTCTAAGTCAGAAGGTGAAGGAAATGTTTATTACTTTTTATAGATATAATATGGAAGGTGAGAATAGATGAGATTAGGTCCTAAGGAGAGATTGAAAAGGAACTGGATTGAGCTTGGTACAGCTACATCTGGATAGGACTCTTGATGCTCCCCACACAATGTTATTCCTCAGTATATTGCCAGTGTTGAAACTCAGATGTTAGAGAGTGATCTGAGGTTATGATTGTTTTGTGGGGGTTACAGAGGATCAGACTATATCTCTGACTGTGGGAGTAATTTTTTCCTGGAAGGAATGGATATTCCCACTCTCAAGCATCCTACCAGAAGTTGGCATCAGAGAAGGTAATGAAGACTTAGGACACGGATCTTAAATCCTGGATGATTATGCTCATTTTATATAAGTGAAGATGGCTGGTGGAGCACAAGTCTGGTTTTCTCTTCAGTAAAGCACAAACTTTGGGACCTCTTGTATTGTTTATGTACTGAATCATTATTATTTTCATTTTCATTAAATGTGCATTATTTAGCAAGTTAATAAATATACCTAATGTGTATTTATAATTAGTTAAAAATCTAAATATAAACATATAAAATACATCAAAATAGAGGAAGATGATAATTATTTGTTAACTCATGAGACAGTAAAGAAATAAATAAAATGAACATTTAGTTTTTGCTGGCCTGAATTGTTAAGCAAAAATTATATATTGTAGTTGTGTCAAGAGGACTGATGTAACCCAGTGGAGAATTTTACTAAAGAGGCTTTCACTCCCTAATAGAAGAAAAAACAAAAATAAAGACAGAAAATCCCAAAACAGTGCATGACTGGCTTCCCAATTTACTTGTTTGTCATTCATTATCTGGCTTCCCAGAACACCAGTCTAGCTGAACCATTCAGCAAGGCCCAGACTGTTTCACTGTTAACCATTTATTGACCAAGATGAGTTCACCCCAAGGTATATGGATCTTGTTGGGAGATTTGGTCTACAGTCAGTCACTCAGCTCTACTTAGTACTTGTATTTAGTTAGTTAGCATATATTAGTCTAGTGGTTAAGATATGTTGAATAAATTGCTGGCATGAAGGTTTTTGGAAAAAAAAAACTGAGTAATAATTACAATTCTTGTGTTTTTACAAGTGTCTGATTTCTTTTTGTCCAGTTCATCTGTTACTCTATAACCATGTCAGAGATTCATCACTAGATTTAACTTCTCATGAAAGATACAAAATAAAAGTAGTATTTCTTCTCTTTTTATTATATCCTTCACTACAAAAGACACTTGTTTATGTTAGCTGTGAATGGCATTGCATGATGTTATTGATGCATGGAAAAGATCAGAGGTTGGATTCCAAAGTTAGCAGAAAAGAAAAAAACAAATATATTTAAAATTACTCTTGCAAAAGGATGTATTGGAGACCAATGTACTATGTCTCAGTAAGTTCAACATAGCCAGATGTTCTTCCAGCATTTCTTTGGTTAAGCATCAGAAGTAGTCGTCTTTCTTTCAAGGGTCATATTATGTGAAAATACACATCTTTGAATCCCATAATCACCCTCGATAAAACTGGTTTCTCTTATACTGGGCCGTACTGGGGACCTCTGAGATCTTGAGGACAGAATAGATTAGCATTTCCCATTTCACACTTTATCCAGGCCATGCAAATTGGCCAACAGCATCTTTGGCACTGTTGCTGTTTTTTTCAACTTATATAATTGAAGTTACGTAAGTTACCTGTGTTTACAATTCAACTCCACTCTAGATGTTTTGGTTTTCTCTGGTTAATCTTTCTCTATAAACTTTTCTAAGCAGAGATACTGACATAGTTGGGAGAAAAGGTTTATAGTCAAGCAATAAAAGTTTAACATTTGTAGATGTAAGTTTGAGGGATGGTATAAGTTTATTCCATGATGCACTGGCTTTAGGAGCATAAAATATTTGGAAAGGACAATCAGTTGCTAATGTCTCATTACAAAAAAGAAGGCCCTGAGATGTTGGGCAACAAAGTATTTTTCCAGGGCTCATCCCTTACTAGATTATAAGAAGTGTATTTTAGACAATGACAGTCACACTCAGGTCACTGAAATCAATATTTTATTTTTATTCATTGTTATGGGAAAATGCTAAGTTTCTGAGCTTTGTTAATGTCATTGGACACTCAGTTGTGGTTATTATAGTTTCCTTACCTGTTACGTAGTGCCTAGTGAAAACTATATTAAATATGTGCAAAATGATAGTAGTAGTATTCATTTCTGTTCTACTCGATGAAATAAACAACTTAAAGCAACAATCAGAGTGTTCTTCTGTAGCTCATAATTCAACTTGCTTCCTGTGAGGCACTGCAGTTCCAGCAAAGCTCTGGTCATTGATTACAGATTCACCTGGCTTAACTTGATGAATGATTTTGCCCAAGCCTCCTCCTGAGAGGCCTATTCATCCCTTATTGATATAAAACTGCAACAACCCCTTTGGCCACCAATGCCAACATTATTGGTGATAATCTTTGGTTTGTATGTTAGTATGTGTCATAGTAACAATATTTTGTAAGCCCCTTGGCAAATAAATTTATCTGACTTTGTGAAATTATGTGAAGAAAACATCTCTAACATGATTAGTTTGTTTTAAGTAAGTTTTGAATGGGTTAGACATGAATTATCTGGATTTGGGAATGATGGATCTATGATAGCTTTATATACCAGTAAAAATGTGTAATGCATTCTGTTATTTTGGAAGACTTTACTATAAAATTTGGAACACTGAATGGATTATTTCTCTGGATACTACTAGATTTTCGAGAGAGTTCGCTATGAAATAGTTCTGACTATAGGTTATGCACCCACAGAAAGTACCTGGAAATTGGTTATTCTCTGAGAAATATAACCTAGAAGTGGATTTTTGCATTATTTCCCCATATGGAGGGTTTTTGTTTTGTTTTTTACAATTGGGGATAAAAAGTGTTTGTATTCCACATTCACTTATAGATGACAAGAGAGAAAGACAGGGAGAGACGGAAAGAGAAAAGACTGGCTTTCATTAATCTAAAGTATAAGAGTGGCCATGAGCTTGGATAGCACTTAATAACTTTTCTAATTTAAAACGTATCAATTTTGGAATTGTAACTAATAATTCTATAATTTATAACTTAACCCCTTATCACCAGAAGTACGATCATTATATATAGTATTACTTTGCTTTTGGAGCATTGATTCTCATTAGAATCCCCTCTATGCAGAAACACAGACTTTTGGGCCCTTCTCTTAGAGTTTCTGATGCAGTATGTCTGGGGTTGGGCCTGAGAATTTGGACTTCTAATAAGTTCTTAGGTGATGCTGGTTTGAAGTCTGCAATTTGAAAATCTGTGTTTTAGAGATATAAGAGCAATATATACTTTCTTGGTTTTAGAGATGTGATTCCAAAGGATGAAAGCACACACACACACACATACACACGTATATATTTATATGTATGAACATGTATGTATTTGATAGCAAAGTTGATGCTAGATTCCAGGTCCTCTCTTTTTGTCCTCAGGGCTGTTTACCACCCTAAAATGGAGTATTTATAATATACCTTAAAACATTTAACTGGGGGGGGTGCCTGGTGGCTCAGTTGGTTAAGCATCTGCCTTCGGCTCAGGTCGTGATCCCAGGGTTCTGGGATCAAGCCCTGCATTGGGCTCCCTGCTCCACGGGGAGCCTGCTTCTCCCCATCCCTCTGCTGCTCCCCCTGCTTGTACTCTCTCTCTCTGTCAAAGAAATAAATAAAATCTCTTAAAAAATTTTAACTGGAATACTAGAGGAAAAATAAACTATTCTAATGACTTAAATGATCTGATTAATTAGAGATTATAAAGCACACAATTTTTACTTTCCTTCCTTGCCATTGAAGATCTTTTTGAAGTACATATATTGTTTTTCTTTCTCAATAAGTAGATTTACTTTACCTTTTATAGTTGAACATTTTGCAATGCTCCAAGGTGTTACTTTCACGTTGATTTTTACTGTGTAAGTTTGTAGATTTAGAAGTGGAGATGGGTTAAGGAAATGATGTTCAGATGTCTGGTACCATGTTGTTGTTGTTCATGATTTGTGATAACAAGCTTTTTATGTCATAAAAATAAAATTAAATAATGGTTTTGATGAACTGAAGCTGTTACTGTAATTGCCTTATGCTGCAGTGGTAAATTGACTCTGCATAGAATAGAGTCCTTTGATTTGGCATGAATTAACTGGAAGTTCATGGAATGAATTTTTTAAAGATTTTATTTATTTATTTGACAGAGTGAGATAGCGAGAACAGAAACATAAGCAGGGGGAGTGGAAGAGGGAGAAGCAGGCTTCCCACTGAGCAAAGAGCCTGATGCGGGTGGGGGGGTCCTCAATCCCAGAACCCTGGGATCATGACCTGAGCTGAAGGCAGATGCTTAACAACTGAACCACCCAGGTGCCCCTGGAATGATTTTTTTTTCTAGGACTAGCATCTGTCAAGTAGTAGATACTTAATAAATATTTGTTAAAAAAGTTAAATGCAGAGACCTGGCCCTATGGCTATAGCTCACCAGCTTTCTTAAGGGAAACTGGGTAAGGAGGCAGAGCTTTTTGCCTAGTTAATTTCAGCTTCTGTGCTTGCTTCATCAGAATGCATTATGTTCCGCCACGGATTTACAGGAGTGTTTCTTCATTACATATGGGCCGTACATCCTCTGGTACTCTAAGAGCTGAGCCTTTCCAAATTATATTTAATGGTCTGGATTTTGGGTTGAAATTAGACTGGAATACACTAATGCCTACCACTACTGATAATGCATCATCCCTATTTTTTTCCTCTCCTTTGACTGTTGACAAACAACAATCAATTGATCTCGAAAGAAGTGCTTACTTTTTATTAATGTAGCTTTTTTAAAAGAGCTGTACAATTCTGACACATTAGGTTGGAATATTGCTAGTAATATATCCTGTATATGGCCTCATCAGACCAATGCTTCTGTAACTCATAGTGCCTTTCCTTATTATTGAAAAATCTCTCCCTTTTGTTCAAGGGAGTATTAAAATCCTAAGTAGGAAGGGATCTGTTCTGCTCTGTATTTTGGCTCACAAAGATAGCCTTTAAAAAATAACACTTTTTTTTTTTTTTTTTACTGTGAAAGCATAGAATCTAAACAAATTATATAAAAATTCTCCTTTGGGGCACCTGGGTGGCTCAGTCGGCTAAGTGTCTGCCTTCGGCTCAGGTCATGATCCCAGGGTCCTGGGATCGAGCCCCTCATCGGGCTCCCTGCTCAGTGGGAAGTCTGCTTCTCCCTCTCCCACGCCCCCTGCTTGTGTTCCTGCTCTTGCTATCTCTCTCTCTGTTAAATAGATAAAATCTTTAAAAAAAGCAAAAATAAAAATAAAAGTTCTCCTTTATTCGGACATTTGTTTATTACTTTATTAGTTATGAGCAAAATATATTCATCCACATTGAAGACTAAATCGTGTTTTGGAAAAAAAAAGCAAATTGACTTTGCAAAATAATGAACACCTCCTTCCCGCCCCATGTACATAGTAATCAGCTTTATACATTAACAGCTAATGAAACTTTTATTCTTTTGACTATATTCAGCATGCATTTAGTGTATTTTATCTTGTTTGTAAAAACATCCATCATTTCTTCTGGGTCTTTTGTTCATAATTTATTTTTAATTTTATCCCATTGAAAATTTTATGTTATCTTATATCCTTTCTTGCACAAGACAGGGTAAAATAAATAAATAATTTTTAAAAGCTTTATCCAAAATAGTGTATACTTTCTGAAAAGGGTATTTACTTGTCCATAACAAGTAGCTTACTGCAGTTAGGTTTTTATATATAGACTCTCATATCTTTTCTCCTAGGAAAGCATGCTATCTGGAGCCCTTACATGGTCTCTTCAATTGATAGCCTAGAACCCACCCTCGACCTACAGGGACCTCACTTTTCCTTCTCCATGCTCTAGATGAGAAATGGCCAAATCTGTCCCTCAGCTATGTTTGATTAGTCCTGAACACTATTGATCCACAGGATAAAGCACAAAAAAAATGAATTAATTTCTAACACTTAAAAATTAGAAGTTTCCCACAAAAATTTCAGATTTCGGTTTCTCTAGAGAAAGTGGAAGATGTAGACCAATAGCCCTGTTTGGCAACAGTCCTCTGGAGCTCAGTGGTAGTTGCCCCTTTTAGATAAGAAAACTGCTCTCTCATTCATCTGAGTTCTCACTACTCCCTATTTTGCAGATATTGAGGCTGTTGGTCAATTGACATTAGCAGGTGCCTTTTTTTCATGCCCAGCCCCAGCCTGACTCTCTGGACACTTTGAGTGCTTAGATCTTTCTGCTTCATTGGAACTTATGCTGTGGCTAGCACCATTGGGCACGGGTAGTGAGTTATTATAAACTACATTGTAATGTACTTTTTTAAAAAAGATTTTATTTATTTGACAGAGAGAGAGAGAGAGAGAACACAAGTAGGTAGAGTGGCAGGCAGAGGGAGAGGGAGAAGCAGACTCCCCACCAAGCAGATTGCCTGATGCGGGGCTCAATCCCAGGACCCTGGGATCATAACCTGAGCTGAAGGTAGATTCTTAACTGACAGAGCCACCCAGGTGTCCCTATAATGTACTTTCTATCCTAAATATGATACTTTCAACTGAAATTGTATTCCAGGCAATATTTTAGAGGAATGAATCAAATGTTTAGGAATTTCGGGTTCCATGATCTGTGGAGGAGGTACTTTGGGGCTAATAGTCTTTTCAGATGCCATTGCCTCACCCATGCAGTGGGTACTCTGTGGTCAATGTTTACAGTTTGACTCCTTTGATTTCCCATCAAGTTGTCTCTATTTACAGTTCATTCTGGTGTCTATCCATGAGTTCATACCCAGAATGTCTGTGCTTTCCACACACTCCTTACAAAGCTGGTAATTACAACAGTGCCTACACTAGGCACTGTTGACAAGACTGACCAAAATTTCATCGGTTGTTAAAAAAAAAAACAACTATGATATAGAAAATGGTTTAAAATGCAGCTTTATGTCAGAATGGGCCAACTGGGAGAGTTCCGGTGAACCCCCATTGGTTTAGGAAATTGAGAATCAAGGAAGATTTAAGGCATTCAAAGAAATGCTTTTGTGTGAATTTTGGATCTTGCTTAGGGAGTATCATTGCTGTGGTAAAATCAAAAGAGATAAGTGACAGTAGAGAGCTTGAGAGAAATTCTTTCTGCAATATTTAAAATCCCAGTCCCTATTTGAAATCTAGCAACTAGTGACTACCAGCAATAAGTGTGCTTCATTTGTACCCTAAGGGTACCATATTGTGACTCAATGCCCCCAATATCAGTTCTTTCTCCATATAGTTGAATAACAACTAACATGTAGCCCCTGTGTTTAGGAAAGAGTTATGATATACATTATAAAACAAGGATAACTTTCCTTTGTACAGTAAAGGAATCTCATCAGCCTGCATGTTCCCATCGTATTCATCAAGAGAATGGTCAATAAACAAGATATATGTGGTACGTGGAAACTTTTTGTTCTCTTTTCTCTTTTGTAACTCTCATTGTCATGCAGAGGGTGCTCAGAAATCTCGAGTTTTCTATTTTCTTGATGGTGCTCAATTTTCTTGACTGCTCCATTCGGGCATCAGAAATTTCTTTCGGTTTCAGAGGGTTTTCAAACGCCATATAACTTCCTATGAAGTGCAGAGTATCAGAAGCCATGGCACAGGAGAGTATTAATACTCATTCAAGGTACTTTTCTTCCCTTACCTTGCTGTTTGACCTTGAAGAGTCTATGTATATATTGAAATCAAAATGTATACCTTGCTTCACCAGAGTGAGCTTGTAGAGTCCAATACTGTATGTCTGATAACGTGATTGATTTTCATTGTAATATAGGGTGATAAAAATGTTTGATCAACCTAACTTGAGTTGTTCAGGATAGAAATATAATGCATAAAGGGCTATGCAAGTAGAAAAATAATTTCATATTAATTGGCTAACATTTAAAAACTGGAATTGAGTGAAAGGCCATGAAATTTATTTAGTCATTATGGATTCAGTTTTGAGCAAAAAAGCAGATCTGTCTTCTCAGTGTAAATCAATACAAAACTCTGGATTCCTACCCTGTGCTCTTTCATATTTTTAGGCCTGATTCAGATTTTTTTTAGTTTTAACATGACAGATCTCTCTATCTAGGGCAAAGATGTGAAATATTCTTATTTTTAGAAGCACTGTTTGGTTGTTTTTAAATGCTCTGATTTGCACTGGGGACATCATTACTTTCTATGTAGGAAATCTAAAAGGGGAAATACTTTTAATATTTTATAATCAAGGCACATTCTAAAAATTTTTTTAAATAAATACGATATACTACATATCTTAAAGTATGAGCTTACTCCCCTAGAGATGGAATTAAATTTGCTGATGCTTAAAAATACCAGCATGATTGATACACTGTTTACACTTGACCACCTGCTAATGAATTCTTATTCACTACTTGTTTTCTCTTGCTAAAATTATACTTAAATCACACTGCAGAATAACCCACAGCTACTTAAAGATCTAAAAGGAAAAATTAACAGAACTGTTACACCTCTTATATGTGAATTATTCTCCAAACTGTGAATTTTATTTTTCAGATAGTTCCAAACCTTCTAGTAAATCTCATTAAAAAATATGTTTGAGGTTCTAACGAAAGTTCATAGTTTACTTAATTACCCAAAGTTTACCTTTAGCATGGGTCTTTGCTTTATTAATAAGTTTTAAAAAAAATCTCTGATGGTGATATATCAGATGGTGTAGAGAAAATTTATGGCTCAAGCAGAAAAGTTTAAGGTCCCATTTAACTTTGGATTCTGAGAGTCTATAAAATGCTTATGAGACTTTGGATGTATTATTTTAGATGTTTACATCTGAAATTTCCAGTGGGCAGGTACGAGAGTAAAGATGCTTGACCAAATTAAAAAAAATTCTCACTCTCAGTGCTTCACATAGATCTCCATACTGTCAATGAATTTACTGGTGGGTTATTTTGTAGAGCTGAGTTAGATACAATTTAATGTTTGTATTAGTATTTGGCTTCACTTTTATTGGCCTACCAGCTTAGTCCTGAACAGGCTAGAAATCTTTTCTTTTTCTCTGAAATTTGGAGGAATATCTAAATTATGTTTCAAGTGAGAAAGTTAATACCATGGGTCAACATATTTTCCCCCTGGTAGAAAAGATAAGTTGTAGCAGAAAATAGTTCCTTGGTCTTAAAAATGTTATTATATGTACCTACAGAACCAATTCTGATTCTTAGTAATTTTAATATACTTCAAATTTATTATGAAATTACATATTTATATGTGATCGATATGGATCAGGATTGAGAAATGCTTATTAGTTCATGAGTGGAGTGACATGATTTTCTAAATTCTGTTGGGGCAAACTCCATGTTTTTTTTAGTTCTTTTCATTTTATTTATTCCTACTATGCCTTAGATAAAATGGGAACTCAGAAAATATTTTTGAATGAGTAAATTACAATTGAAACTAAGCTACATTTAAGATTTCCTGGTATGCATAATAATTAAATAACCTCAGGGTAGGGGGATAATTTAAGATAATTCATGCTATTATTGAATGGTATTGTGCTTCGTTGTGAAAAAGAATCTGATTTAATTTTTCTAAAGCCTTGAGATCTTCAACTTTGCAAGATTAATGCATAAGAGTTAATGTCAGTGAAATCCCTTAGAACAGAGCAAAGCAGAGGTGGGACGGGGATGCCCTTATAAACTTCATTCCCACCTGATAGGCATTTGGGAACTCCAGTGAATGGGTGGAGAGGATTGGATGATCATGGGAAACCATTTAATATTGCCAGATAAAACACCAGATAATTCCCAGGGTGTGGTTTTATAAACCAGTGTCATTCAATAGAACAAGGTTCCGGTGTGTGAAAATTTTCAGCAGTACTTATTGATTTAGTAACTGTTCTCACATTATACTTTACTCCAGCCTATTTGAGTATCCCTTTTTTCACGAAGAACTGTTTACTGGACAGATGTCTTCCTAGATCTGCCCACTCTTGCCTGAAAGGCAATAACTATTTCAGTAGCTATGAGCATATTAATCAAACTTGGGTAATTCCATACACTTCACATTAATTTGCTCTTGTTGATTATTTGCTGTAATATGTTAAATAATTGCTCTTGAATGGGTCAAGAAAAGCAGTCATTCACCCATTTTGATTGCTATAAATATCTTTGAAGTTATCCAAATGTGCTTCTATATTATTCACAACTCTTCTAAGTCATTAATAAATATATTGAACACCTGTGCTAGCATTGATCCCTGAGGCACCTCATTATTAACCTAATTGCAGAGCTTCATGATATTTCATTTAACCTTGATTTTACTATCAAACTTTTTTCAAACCAAGACATATTCAAACTAATGATAAAACTTTACCTTTTTATCCTTTGGTTGCCATGGCTCCATAATTGAATTTCCACATTAAAAAAATTATGAATGAAATATCACCAGACATTCAATTTTTTAAAAAGTTCAAGCAAGAAAATAGTTTTATATTGTTGTCTCCTTGTTGTTTTCGTTCAAGTTCTACTTGTCCACTCTTCTTTTAATTGTCTGTCTTTACCAGCTATTTTCAGAATGTTAGGGTGTGGAACAATAATTCTATAATCCCAGTATCACTGTTTTGGATACAGTTTTGTCTTTTTGTGAGTCCCAATGCCTCAATGCTATTTTATCAAATTGGAGTTAGGAAAGGAAAAAGGAGATGGAATTCATTTTAGCTGACATTGTATTCATCAGTGAAGCCATTACAAGTGAAGAATGAGCTTTGCACCTTCTGGTTTAAATCAAGCTTATAGAGTAGAGTTTTATCTAATGTTGGAGATAGAAAGGACTATGAAGTTCACATGGTTAAATTTCCCTCATTTTTCAGATAAGGAAGCAGAAGCCCAAAAGATGAATTGACCTTGATGAATGAAGGTCACACTGATCAGAGCCAGGGTTCTGCTTTTTACTCTGTTCATTCCACTGCAGTCTGGCTTAGGTTTTTATTATTATTGTTTTACACTATGGGTAATTAAAATTTTCTGTCTCATTTATTCTGAATTTTGACATGAGTTCTTCTTTAAGCCTCTTTTAGGCTATCTGTATCTAATCTAATTCTTTTAATCTCTAACAGTGACTTGAATATAGTTAAGTTTTCAATAAATATGTGTTGAATGGGTAAATAAATCTGGAAGCACACTATGTATTTAGCTGACTCCAATATATATGATAATACAAATATATATACACATGCATATTAAATTATAGTTATTTACATGATTTTTAGTTTTCTTTTTATCTCATGGATCTATATCAGTCATGAAAACAAGATCATAAAGCATATATGTTGATTTCCAACACTGACTTTTAAGTGATTAGGCTTTTGGATAAAAAGATTTATTTGAACTCATTGTACTTAAGTAACACTGAGTTTTTCTATGATATTGAGTATCTTATATTAACTTTAATATCACCTGCTCTAAGACTATCACATCCAACCAAATTCTCTCATAGATATTTGAGCTATTTTGGAGAGTATAAGGAAAAGGGTCTACATATGAGTAGAGTCCTTCTACAAAAATTTGGGGAAGGAAGCCAAAGTCATTATTACTATTGATCCCTAGCCTTCTTGCCTCCTACGGGAGGCATTATCAGAGAAACTTCTGTGTTTATCTACTTTAAATATTTATTTAAATTTCTTTTTAATAGTAACATCTCAAAATATTGAAATGCTCTTCATTACTGTTGGAAGGTCACCGTTCAAATCAAATGGTCAATGTTCTCTCATGTGGATAAGTCACTCCTTGGAAGAATTATAAGCGCCTTCAAGGTGCATTATGTATTTCAGTTTCATGATTCATCTGCTTTGGGGAAATGTATTATTTCCTGGCACATGTTCAGATGCTGTAATTTAAGACATTTATAGTAAATTATTATACCACTGCAGCAAACGAAATTAATACAACTCCAAGAGTTATACCTAGGGAATAGTTGATTCATTTAGTTGGATCTGGTTCATTGTTCTTTAACATGGTAGGAGAAAATTAAAAAAAAAATGCATAACTACTTTAAGTTTTTTGCCAAATACCTATGAGTATGAATACTGAGCAGGAATGTAAGTGAAAAAATAATATAAAGAAGCAAGCAGAAAGGATTAAGCTGCTAAAAGTTCTCTACAGGTGTTTATTTGAATATTTTGACCTAGCAAGTGTCATGGACTGTTATTACAAAACACTAAAGGAGCAGCTAGCTCTGTCTTATGAGAGAGTCCTCTAGGATGAGGATACATTTTTTGCTTATTCCTCACCACCCCTCACTCTTTTAAAAGTGTAGGTGTAAATCTGTTATTGAAAAAAATGACATTTACAGTATACTTAGTGAATCTGTTTCTCTCTTCCTTATTTTCCCCATGGTCACTTTCATGATCATCTGAGTGATCATAATTGTTTCACTTGTACTCTTGTCAGATTAATTGCTTCCAGGAGGTCTTTGGGTGAGGCATAGATAGGTGGTGTTGCTATGTTTTTGAATTTACTCACATATTGAACTAAAGATGGAGTCTATAGTATGTATAGACCAAAGTAGCTTCCAGTGATATGACCTGGGCTTTTTGTCAGAAACATATGGAGGTTCTGAACTGACAAATACAGGATCCTCCAATACAGGTTACTATAGGCTTCTTAGATATATAAGATTATATATGTGTATATATATATATATATATATATATATATATATATATAAATGTGGATACCCACATTTAAATTTTCCCAGACTCAGGTCTCTCCTTGGGATCTTTTTGATTGGTATTAATCCAAAGCTGCATTATACTCCATTGGACTCAGCTTCAGTCCCAAACCAAGATCTGAGATTTTCAAAAAGGGAATAATTGAAATATACTCTTCAGGATTGATTCTTAGCAGAGAAATGCCAAGAAAAAGCATAGAAAGTGGTATGCCTCTCAACTGCTGGCCCCCATCCCCCCCCCACACCACTGAGAACTATGATTGTGATGAGTTACTGATAGTGTGTTATTACATCTTTAAGTATTTAGGATTTGGAAAAAATATTAAAAACCATTAATTCAAATTTCTTACCCAGCTTTATGTATGTGCTGGTAGGAATATAGTTCCAATTGTGTATTTATAACAAAACTTAATGACATCCGGAAAAACAAAAAAAATTTAGAGACTTTAGAATAGATATATTTTGTATGAACTAGTCTTACTAATTCACTTAAATAAGATTTTTATTTGTATTTTTATATTGCATAGGTTCATAAATTCATTTTATTCTATGAAGAAGACATCTCTGATTTCACAAAGATTATACTCTTTAAACAGAATTGAAATGTAATTCAGAACCTTGTCTATGTGTAATTCCAAACTGAATGGAGAGGTCTTATATTCCAAAAATTTAACTTGTTAAATGTATTGGTTATAGATATAAAGCTAGTACATAGGTACCCATTTATTCTTTTTTTTAATTTTCAAAGACATTTGTGAAATAGGAATTATATAGTAATTGGGAACAGAATGCAATATTTTGATATACATTTTCTTGATTTTCCTTTTCTTGTATCTGTTCTCTTTTCTCTGACTTTAAGGAGTAGTGTGGTACTAGGACATTCAACTAAAGATGGGATTTGCATGCCAATTGGGAATTATTATATTTTAAATTTGTCTTTATTGCATGCTTTATAAATCTGGCAGTTGGACTAAAGTATAACTACATAAATACACATGAAATGCTACATGTGAATGAGTTTATATATTGTTATGGAATAAATTTTTTATTTTCCCTTCTTCACATGAATTTTTTAGGGATTACAAACTGAAGTTTGTAATGATTAAATTTTGGATAAAATATGAAAAATGCATTCATTTAAAATCTAAATTTTGAAGATTTTATTCATATTTATTTCATAATTTATTAAAATGGCACCTAAAACCACCATTTTAAGTTTCAGAATCTAATTCACATATTACCCCAATTCTCTGAAATTAAGTGGAAGGAGACACTTTAAATAGTATCATGAAATCATGTTGGAAGTATTTTTGTGTGGATAAACTTGGATGTACTTGAAAAACTACTGCTTCTTTAATTGGGATTGGGATTAGAGGGATAGAAAGAGGGGTTTAGGCTGTCAAGGAAGGTGGAGGAATGAATGTTTGGAATATAGTTATCATGCTTTAGGATCTATAATCTATAGTTAGGTTAACTCAAGAGTTACTAAAACAAGGAAAAATTTGATATTAAAAAATGTTAAGAGCCGGGGCGCCTGGGTGGCTCAGTCGTTGGGCGCCTGCCTTCGGCTCAGGTCATGGTCCCGGGGTCCTGGGATCGAGCCCCGCATCGGGCTCTCTGCTCTGCGGGGAGCCTGCTTCTCCCTCTCCCACTCCCCCTGCTTGTGTTCCCTTTCTCTCTGTCTCTCTCTGTCAAATAAATAAATAAAATCTTTAAAAAAAAAAAATGTTAAGAGCCACTTAATGACAACCTATAGACTTTTGGCTGACACCAAGAAAATACTTTAAAACAAAAGATTGTTGAGAGCTTCATTTTTAACCCTAGTTAGCTCTTTTGAAAATACACTTTATTGTTCTCTTTAAACTGTGCCTGAGAATGTTTCTACTAGTGGAAAATATCTTTAAATATATGTCCTGCTTTGCATCTTTATATCTGAAGAACAGTATATGAAAGAAGAAGTGTGCTGTGTTTATGTATGTATCCGTAAGTTTTTTTTAACAGTTCATAGGTGCGATGCAAATTAAGGAACTGAAAATCTAAAGATGACTCAATGATGAGATAGTGGAAAGTGGGCATGAGGCTAGAAAAAAAAAAAGAGCATTCCAAAGTTCAGATTATACCACCATTGCAATAAGAATCTAAAATGCTTTCAGAATAGCAACTCTAGTTTACTTCCTTATTTATACTTCTTGCTTCCCCCCAGATAATTTGCAACTTCTTATAACAAAAGGCATATGAAATAAAATGAAAAAAATATAGGATTACAAAGAAGAAATAAACAATATAAAATAAGAGAAAGCCAGGACACTCAACAGGAAGGCTTACCTGGTTACCATGTTATGACGGGTAACCCAGTTCAGAGTTCCTGAGCTGAGATGTAAAGGAGAGAGGATGTGTTACAGGGCTCTAGCATTCACTGGGGATAAGGGACAATCATTTTTCAGGGGTAATTTTTCCTGGACCTAACTCTAAAATACAATTCTCACATATTCTTTAAAAATTGTGTTCCATAATGTGATGGGTATTTTCCTCAACAATAAGTTCAAGTAAATGTAGAAGCATATCCCCAAAGGCTTTTTCTTCTATGGACCTGTATTACATGTGGAGGATAGAGTCCAGTGTATATATAGCATGTTATGCAGCAAAATAAAAAAACCTTGAATGTCTAGAAAAGATAAAATTGATTTCAGGGTTAGAGATGAAAAGTTCAAGGGAGATGTTCCTCTCTGCTCTAAAATATTTTGGAAAATAGGGTAAAGTTGTCTTCCTGCCTTAATTCTTAAAACCAAGAATTCTTTCTCTTTGAAGTACAAACCAGGCCCTATCACCTCTTCCTGCTGTTTCCCACATCTCAGAAAGAAAACAAGGCAAACTTGACCAAATAAGTGCTGACAAGATTCACTCTATAGTGATTATATGAATATATTCTGCATCTACTTAAAATTCAGATTTCAGTCTCTAGTTGCATAAATTTAAGGTGTGGATCAATTCTATTAGCAGAAAAGCCTGAAAATTGAAAGAGAAAACAAGACAAGGGAACTAAAGTCAGTTAAAACATTTTAATTACACCCCAGCCAAAAGAAGTTAAAGAAAAGTCTGGGAAAGAAGAAATTTTATGGAAGCATATGATTTCAAATCAGGTATGAAATAAGACAATTGTAAAATTTCTATAATATACTGGAAAGAGTGGAAAATGAAGGTGTATTATCATAATTAGCAGTTATAAATAAATCAGTTGTTCATTATTTCCATTGAAAGAGCAAACTGACAACAACATCCATTCAATGTATGAATGATTCAGTTAATAGATTTTCATGCCTCATTTCTGACACTTTTTTGGGGGGAAGATAAAAATACTGAAGTGATTGAAATACTATGCTAGAGTGACTTGCATATAATCCATTACTAAGTGCTATTTTTATTTTTAAATGCCATTTTTTCCCCCAGAATGAAAAATGTAAATGCTAGGTACTTCAGGGTTTGCTTTGATAAGAATCTTACCATTTGGGAATTTCGTAATCAGTAACAGGTGACTAATGTTGACACTTTCCATATATTAGATTATATTGGTATTCCTGAGATTGGTGTGTTGTCTGGGATACCATGACTCTGGGGAGAGATGGAAATGTCCTCTGGTGGATTTCTTTTTACCCTGCTATCCATTGCATTAACCACATGTAAATGCACTCCAACAGACAACTTTCTACCACATAATGGTTTGACAAAATAATTTTAAGAGATACTTTAGTATTTTTTTTTTTTTTAGCAATTCTCATTAACAAGTTTCTGGATCTTTCATAGAATACCACATGTACGGTCATAGAAAGCCAAGTCTTTGATTATTCAAGGGATTCGTAGAAGTCCTAATAACCAAACATAAGCAAATAGCTGCTTTTATGAAAATGTCAAAGGTTCTTTTTTAAAGGGAAGCTTTGAGCCTTATATGAATTTTCTTAAGCTCTGGGATATTCAATTTATTGAAAAAAAGATGTTGGAACATAGGTTTGGTTGTCAGATCTGGTACTGAGTTAAATATAACCTTATTTATACTTTCTGGTAGCTAATAGAGCTATATAATATGCTGTAATTGGACAATTCATATTATAAGATAAATTAATATAAGCGTTTACTCTCCAAGTCTTGTCACCCTTCATCATTATATCAAGTACATATGTATTATCATATATCACTCAACTGAGAGGTGGAGAAAAGGAAAAAAAAAAAAGAAGACACAGATAGGAAGAAGAGTAAAATAATCAGAATAATGTATTAATCTCCCTGTGGTTTACTTAGGGCCCTGAAACTAACTGTTGCCTGCTTAAACTTTTCTATCAAAGTCAACTATGATATGTTTTGATGGATAGAGAAATTGAATATACTTTTATTTCACATAATTCAAAGCCTGATAAATTATGCCAAGTTTTATTTAGAATTATGTCATTATAAGTTTACTATTAACCTTTATTTAATTTTTAGCTTAATTTTTCCATTTTTCTCATTTTCTTATTCCATTTTAGTAAATGTTTTCAGAGCAGGATTTTATGGGGGAATGAAATTACAGCAAATTTAATATGCTATGAGAGATGCTGTAGTGATTATAAAATACAGCTTGTCTCCTAATGATCACTAGTTCAGAGTGTTTAATTATGCAGATGTTTTAATCTATAAATTGTCACAAATCCTTTTGAAAGTAGATGGGTTACAAATCTGAAAAGGAATGGTGATCATCAAAGCCTTGTATTTAGCTAGCATTATACCCTATGAGCCTGGAATTTCTAACCAGCAGGTGGAGATCTAATAGTATTTCTCAAAGCCTTTCAGAAGAGTGTCCAATTATTTGCCATTACCATTCCATCCTGTTCCTATTGCACTCAGGAATGTAAATATCAGTATTTTACACGCGTCCTAACAATTACAGGGCCACATGAATTGAAAAGCACATTAATTTTCTTTGTAAATCAACTGGAGTTTCCCAGACTAGGGGAAACTAGGGGAAACTGCCTCTTAATAAGAATTAAGGATAGTCATGAAACTTCAGAAACCTAAGGGCTTTTGTAATTTTATAGTCACTAACAAATTATAGTCTCTACATAGGTACCATTTTAAAGATAACATTTAAAGCACTCACATTAAGGATGTTTCAGGTATGTAACGTAATACAAATTGTTGTAGTCTAATGAATTCAGTTTCATAGGCTTATTTATTACAATATAGCATGGGCCACACTGTAGAGAACTATCTAGAGTGAAAATTTATGTGTAATTTATTTTATTTTTAATTTTATTATGTTAAGTTAATCACCACACATTACATCATTAGTTTTTGATGTAGTGTTCCATGATTCATTGTTTATGTATAACACCCAGTGCTCCATTCAATACGTGCCCTCTTTAATACCCATCACCAGGCTAACCCATCCCCCCACCCCCCACCCCTCTAGAACCCTCAGTTTGTTTCTCAGAGTCTACAGTCTCTCATGGTTCGTCTCCCCCTCCGGGGGAAATATGTAATTTATTTTTGAAAAATAATTGTTTGTATATGATATACATTCCATATATCGGAGATACTCATGGCCACTTTTGCCGTACTGCATGCTCTTCATAATCCACAAGAGTATTTTAGGAGAAGAGCATTAAGACACAATTCCCTTGGCATTTATTAAAATAGCATTATTCATGATGAACTCTCTTCATATTAATGTTGATATATTCCAAAATTCTAAAATTAAAAAATATTTATTTTCCTAAGTGGGAAGATCAGAAAACTATGCCTTGAACTAGTTACTGAATTCACTTTTACTATTTCTGCTCAGCTTAATGCAAGGTGCATTCTTGAGGATTTAATAAGAAATTGCCCTAGGCACCAAACAAACAATGGAATCCTTTGGAAATAATGGTATTCTTATAAAGAGATGGGTTTGTTAAAGAAAATAAAACACATTTAAGGAAGTTAGGAGTTGATGATACTGAACACCTACCAAAGCAACTAGGCTTATTGCAGATGATTTGACCACCTTACTAGTATTTTTTCACTTACTTAAAGAATAAAATACAAAAGACTATGCATAACCTAATTCTTAGTCACTTTAATAGCAGTCATGTCATAACCAGTAATTGGTGAAAACTTAAATTGTACAGGCAAATACACCTCTTCTACATTTTTTTCACATATTCCTGAGGTCAGAACTGCAATATAGGTTTTTTGACACACACAAATTGGATTTGCATGATACATGTTAAAAACAAAGAAAATGAAAAACTTCTGACAATCCATGACCTTTATCTGTTACTTATTATTTTATTTATTTAGTAAAATTGCATATGTCCTGCATTTATCAGGGAATGGCTCAATTGAATGCTCTTGATTTGAGGATTAAATTTAGAAGATTATAGGAGGGGAAAATTAAAAATCTTCTTTAACATTTATATACAGAACAAATTCAAGTTGCCTCACTATCTGAGGAAAATACCAGACTCAGAAACTACGGGAGTCCTAGATTTCCAGAAAGTAATACCCACAGACATCTAAAATACCAAACTAATTAGGAGTGGTGAGTGGAACTTGCAGGACAGGTGTGGTGTGTGGCATGTGATTGGCAATCTTTAGAATCCCGGGTCTCAAATTTCACTTATTTTGAGGACTTCTCTGATTTTCTCCTGGCAAAATTAGTCCTTCTCTCCCCTTCCATCTTATAGCACCATGCTCATACTTCATTTTTAGAAATATCACATTGAATTACAATCATTTATTCACTTTTAAGCATTTGATCACTTTATTGCCTATCTCAGTCCTTGGCATATTATTAGTAAAAGCTAAATAAATAAATAAATACTTATTTGATTGAATTAAAAACACCAAAGTATTGTGGATATAATATAAGAGACAATCATTATACAAAAGAAAGGCACACTAAATAAATACATGTGAATGAAAATTTGTAACTATCAAGTGAACACACAGCTAGCTGCAAGTGAATAGTCCAAATGACAAGCAAACTTTGATGGAAAGAGAACACTTCTCCACCTTATTTAACTGTACCTTAAAAAGATAACAGTTTTATTGACAATTGTCTGTACTTTTAAGGCAGAAATAATTCTGCATATTTTGTTAAATTTTGATATGTTCATAAAATATTTTGTAGCAAAAAATAATATTGAGTAAATGTGAGTTCTAGTGGTGAGTCTGTATTCTATTATGAAAATGATTTTGATCATGGTGTTTAATCATATTCTACTTCAGTTTCTTTATTTGTAAAATGTAGCAATCAAAAAGCATTTTTGTTTTTACTCTTTGGGATAAAAATTCTGGTTAGTATTCACCAATATTAATATAAAGACTGAAAGGTTGAAAAAAGAAAAACTCAGTAAATCTATAGGTCATTTTCTCACCTGATACCAAACAGTAATTTGACTGAGGATGTTGTTATTAACTTCTAAGAAATTATTTAATTCATATAATTATTTTAAGTTAATAGAGTTGCCTGAATCAGTCTTTTTACTGAAACTGACAAGACATTTTACTGAATGTCATTTTACTGAAACTGACATAAGACAAAAGATTAATATGATTTAAGCCTCCCCCCAAAAGAAAGGTAAAATATAGTGAATATATAGGAATATAAAAAGTAATTAAGTTGAAAAACCTTAAAGGTGGGAAATATTTATGCCCAAATAGAAAGGCCAAAACATTTGCTCTGGCCAGAGTAAAATTTGGCTCTGAATTTTTAGGCAATCGGGATAAAAATTGAGCTTGGTATTTCTCTGCCAGACAAGCATGAATCTAACAAATATTATTCAAATAATAGATGTCCATATGTAAAAAATAGTACTCTTTCTTCATTTCCTCCTCTCTTCATTTTGCCCATCTGAATACTGCCAGTCTTAAGTTCTGTCTCAGTTTTCACTTTTGCCCAGAGTTATCCCCAACAATTCGGCTAACTTTGATTTCATCCTTTGATTGCTATGTACTCTTGCAGGTATTCAATTTAGCTTGGATTTTTTTTTTTTTTTTTTTTTTTTTTTTGCTTAATATGGATGTCTTTTCTCTTTGCTAAGACTAAGTCTCTTGAGAACAGGAAATATGTAATATACTCTTTTATATCTCTCAAAGATTTTTACTTTCCACTAGACATAGATTCGGTATGTAATAAAATCCATTACTTGTTAAAATGTCTTCAGTTACAGCTTTAAGGGAAAAGACTTTTAAATTTAAGAGTTGGGCTTAGGGAGTGGACTTTAAATGAGCAGTTGGTAGTGGTCACTTGTCGGTATATCTATCATCTGTATTTGAATTCTTGCTCCATGGTTTACTAGGTACCTATTATATAATCACTTTGAGCATCATTTTCCTTATCTCCTTAAGGAGATAACAATAGTACTTACTTCATAAGGTTATTGTTAATCCTATTAACCATATTAAGGAGGATTAAATGAATAAATGTAAAATGTTCAGAAAAGTAAACAGTCATTAAGTGTTAGTTGTTATTATTTTATCTTAAAGTGCTCAGTATTAAGTCATTCCTTCTGGAAATAATTAAATAGAAATTTCTTCTGGTGACAGTTATGGAGCCTGATCAATTACCTGAGGTCTGTCCTCAGAAAGCAAAAGTGTATGACAAAAAAAAAAGTCATCATTATAGACAATAATATTTACCCTCTCAGTAGCAAGAATGCATGCATTATCTGAAAACTATATCAGATCATTAAGTTAAAAAGATGTGACCCCAAACTACATTTCTGTTTTATATTATATGAAGTGTTTATCCATTAAAAGACTCTTCTTCCAATCCCATTATGGTAGTACCAAGGTGTCATACTGAGCTTTCACATTTTTATTCCAAAACTGGAATCAAAGGCAAAGAAAAAGTCAATAAAGGCCACTACCCCAGCCTTATGTTATTCTTCCACAAAATGAACAAGTATGACAAGGATTCACTGTGAAATAGCCATGTCTAAAATATAATGTTGGTTTAAGGAACTCAACTTTGAAGTTTCTTAAATAGGAAACTGGCAAGGAGTGTTGAAGGAAGTCCAATACACTGAACTTAAGGTTCCATCAAATCCAAAGGTAAAAAAATGTTGGCATCACAAAGGTCTCAAGTTTTTCTCCATACAGCAGAGTTCAGAATGTCTTTACCTAGATCTGTTGCACATGTGAGACTAGAGCTAGGGTGAGTCCTGTAGGCTCTTCTCTCGAGGCAGTAATTTCTTTATTTTATGAATGAATATGAAATAAGACCCATAGATAATGAATGTTACAAGTGTCTAGGTCAAGAACTGCTAGAGAGGACTTTAGAAACTGTATTTTCAGCTCTCCGTTGTGGTGGGTATGCTCCTCTAATATTACCTTATAGCAGAGCGGAATGACAGGTTTGATCCAATCTTTCACCACATTTTCATTAGACTTAAAGTTTAGGGTATTATATTTATGGATCTGTAATTGAAAGCAAATATATCATTGATATAAAATAGTTAAGAACAGATAGAGTATATTTTAAATACAATTTATTTCTCAATAACAGAATTTAACTAGGTATATGTGAATTAATGTAATTACTCATACTGTTGACGCAGCAGTTGAGGGTTTATAGTTTTAGGCTATTTCAAAATTGATCTTGAAAGAGCATTTGGTATTTCGTTTGAATCTTTTATTCTGACGTTTCAGTTTCTCTCTGGAGAAATAATAGCAATAGTTCTTGAACTAGTTTTATTCTTAATATTCTCTCTTTAGGTTGAATTAATTCTATCCATCTGTTTATTATTTGATAGGTATCACTATCACAATTATCTCTTTGCTTTTATGTCCCCAGTGTCCTTATTGGCCTTTACTGATGACATTTGATAGCATAAATGTTACTGTAAATTTTAATTCTTAGTCTTAGTTTTAAAAATTACTTGCAGATTAATGACAATAAATCACATTTCCTTCACTTACCTCTTGGCATATGTAATTTTTTGTCCTCTTCATTATCTTTCACCAAGTCTTCAACCCAGATAGCAGGGTCATCTTTGTTTTCCAAAATCAGAATTACTCTAGATTTTCAGGTAAAATTTTTGTATGGTGGTGGTGGTGGTCCCAGAATGAACATGTGTCATGATATTAGATTCAGGATGTGAGAGCTTCTTTCTCTCTGGATTTATTATTTTAATTGTATAGCATACTTTTATCACAGTTTTAGTAGTGGTGGTTTTTAGTAGAAATGTGGCTGATGGAGTATTTCATTGGCTCTTGAATCCCACATGGATTATAAAAGGCAAGTGTATTTTACATGAATGCCATTATGTTCAGGTAGTGTGATAGAGTAAAATGCTAATGTGGTTTCTGAATTATATTACCTTGGTCTTGTGCAAATTCAAGGAGGAATAGAAGAGGCTATTAGTCTAACAGTTTAATAAAAAGCTCCTAGAGATACTAATAGAACCAAGAGGCTATTTAAAAAATCATTTAATAGCTGAGACCGAGGCAGATTTGCCTGAAGATTGAATTCAAAAGTAAACATAAAAAATTTATTTGGTTACTTGCACACAGTGATGAAAACATTTGCATCACCTTAACAAAGAAAATTATTTTTTATTTAAACTGTATACTGTATTCTGAGTAATAGAACAAGCAGGGTCTATGTTATTATAAAGGTTATCTTGTCTCCTTTATGTGGTGTGCTTCCATTACACATCTCATTTGTGTAAGTAAAAGTTCTCTTTAAAAATATTCCCACATAAAATCATTCATAGGAAGTATCCTGCAACCCAAGCCATGTCATTGCCAGCTAACATTTTATGACTAGATTATTGGTGTTTTTCTTCGTGTTGTCATTTGCGTGTGATTACTTTCTTGACCATAGAGGTTTTGCTTCAACAGACAACCTTCCTTCCATTTTTTGCCAGTTGGAGATTATATTGTGGATGCGCACTTATATTTTCTTATAGTTTTATAATATAGCTAGGAAAATTGCAAATGAAAATACAACATGAATATTTGCGAGTTATCTTTTGAAGGGTTTTTCTTTTAAATGTCCACTCCTTTTAGGAAACAATGTATAAAACTTCAAGAAAGTAATGAACATTTTTTTCCATTAAGTTGCTGACTTAGGATATTGAAGGAAATCTCTACGCAGTCTGAAATAGTTTAAGCAATTTTTTCTGTTTAAGAATAGGAAGGTATATTCTTTCTCTGCTGTCTTCACATCCACTATCATATATGCCTAATTATATTGATTATGGTCTTTTCTCACTTCTGAAAACAGTGCTTATGGGGTGATAGGAGCACATCCCTAGAGTCTGATGAACTGGATTTGAATATCTGGCTCTCTTGTATGAGCTTTGGCAAATTATTGAACTACCATGATCCTTATTTTCCTCTTCTTTAAAATGGTGGGTTTACCTCTTCCCTAAGATGGGTTGAGAATGAGATGAGGACAGCACAGTGCTGGTACATCATAAATCAATTCTTTTCTCTTTCCCCACTTCTAGCTTTCAGCTATTATATTATTATCCATGAGAGCAAATAATAAGTTTTAGTTAAGTGAACTGATTTAAGACTGTTTTCAGATATTCGTGTTGAAAGAACTAATGGGGAAAAAATTTATAAACAACACAGTCTGTCAAGAAACAACCTGACCGTTTTATGTATAGGTGTTCTTTGTTTTGCATTCCTCCAGTCAGGAAAAATGTTCAGCCAGGCTTAGCAAACTAGGATCACATTGGCACAAGAAAGCACAAGAATTAATAATTTTAGACTACAATAAAAAGCAATTGAATGACTTAGTGAAAGTAAATTCATTTGAACAGTATTTTGCAAAACTTAGTATACATCAGAGATTAGCTCCAGAGATTCTGATTCAGTAAATTTAGTACGGACCCAAAGGATTTGATTTTTTTTTTTTTTTTTAAGTAGGCTCTACGTCCAATGTGGGGCTTAAACTCACAACCCTGAGATCAAGAGTGGCATGCTCTACTGACTAAGCCAGCCAGGTGCCCAGGGATTTGCTCTTAATAGTAACTGAAGATATGATAGGTAGCAAAAGTTTAAATCAATAAATAGAAAAAAAATTTAACTGTCAGCTTTATCCATCCATGTTATCTTAATACTATTTTTCACATGAATCCAGGTAAACTCAGTGAGTGAAAATGACCGAAAATGATTACACTACAGTGTCTATAGACTTGCTCAAAACCTAGGGTCAGTCCTTCATTTCATACAGCCTGAGGCAAAGACTACATCACAGAACCTTCAAGGCCATGCAGTTCAAGTGTGCTGCATTATATAACACAAGATATACTGCAATCAGCCTACCAAAGATAAATTGGTGGGCAGTGTTTCAGATTAGAAAACAAAAAAAGGATTTGCTACAAGGATCCTTTAGCACAAGGTCCCTTGATGCATTTGAAATATTATTTCATTTATACAAAACCAATTTTCACTTAGCTTTTCAGTAAGATACACATATAGAACAAAATCTATAAATGTTTGGGAAAGAGGAGGAAGAAACTCACGAGTTTTATAAATCCTAGATGGCTGAGGCATTCTGTGCTTTAAGGTCACTGTTCTTAAAAGAAAGGTAAATAATCAGCTGTAGACTTTTCAAAACATGAATTTTACCCTAAATTAAAAAATGTTGAATATAAGTAGCTTCCTATGTCACAATAAAATCATAATGCAAGCCATGAGAGAATTTTAAAAAATAACCCATCACTACTCTGGTGTATTCTTAAATGTTTCTTCCCCATTATAGTTGATAGTAAAATGAAGTGCAGTAGCTGATTGTCAGTCTACTCTACCCTTGTGGGTATGTCAGAGTTTTGAAAGCACAGATCCTGGATCCCCTGCCCTTGGTACCTCTCTAGTTAGGGACAGCTGTGGTGCATCGAGAAGGTCATAGCAGTAGTTAGAAGCTCTTACTGAAACACCAGCACATCTGTATTCTTACTGCACAACCAACCCATCTAGACCTTGAGACATTTTTACGTGTTAGGAGGTTGAGGTATTAAGCCATTAAGAGGTATGTCAGTGTAAGATGTTACTGTATTTGCTTTAGAGATTTCTCACTCTTTTTCCTGAGGCCAAATATCCGCCAGTCCCACTACCTTTTCCTTTGTGTGCTGCCATCTACCCCACACATCTGATTTTCTTTCTTTTAGCATACTAATAGCTTGCATCATCATGCTTTCAGTTTCTTTACTTATTTTGAATGTTTAGTTTGAGAAATGATATCTGTCTTCTAGTCAGGAGCAGACAAAAGGAAATATACGTCTTTACTCCCATATACAGTGGTTTTATTTTAGAAAATATTTTTGCAAAGAGATACTGCTATTTCCAAGGAGTTTGTGGATCCCGGTATGATTTCAAATAGGATTATGAAATTAGTCTTGAACGTTGAATGTAGACAAGTTTTCTTTCCTTCGCAAAATGTAATTTATATTGGGCGCCTGGGTGGCTCAGTCGTTAAGCGTCTGTCTTCGGCTCAGATCATGATCCCAGGGTCCTGGGATCGAGTCCCACATCGAGCTCCCTGCTCGGTGAGAAGCCTGCTTCTCCCCCTCCCACTCCCCCTGCTTGTGTTCCTGCTCTCGCTATCTCTCTCTCTGTCAAATAAATAAATAAAATCTTTAAAAAATGTAATTTATATTAAAATCTGTATCGTTTTATGGTTTTCTGGAATATTCAGGAGGGAGTAAGGATAGAGACTTGATAAAAATGAGCAGATCAATAAAATTTTGTTTGCCTGTTAGCATATATCTTGGCATCTGTAGGTCAGTTTGGATAAATTACATTTCATTTTTAGTAGGAGGAAAATAGAGAAAATTATTTTCTATTAAGAAAGGTATAAGAATTCAGAATTAAAAAAAAGAATTCGCAATTTAAGAAGTAATCTTGCTGAGACATAATAAAGGAAAAAAAAATTATAAAGGTCTTCCCAATTACCTCTGAATTGATCATGTGTTCAGTTGAACATGTGTTGAACCTCACACTGTGGATCTGTTTTATAACCCACACAATCTCAATTTAGATGGTCTTTGATTTCTTTCCTTGTGTTTCTTGATTTTATGTTCTTACCTTGGGTCTACATATACCCACTTCTTGGAAGCATCTCATCTTCACATTTACAAATGATATAATATGTTAAGAAATCTATGACTTCCTGTGCTTTTTGAACAAAGAGTTTTAATATGAGAGCCCAGAGTAGCACACAGAAAGAGTTCATTTAGCTCGTATATTATACAGATAGAAGAACTGAGTTAAATTAGGGATTAAACAACATGACAAACATTTTTTTTTTCTTTTCATTCTGTTCACTATCTCTGGAAATTCTCTGGCTCTGGTCAGAGAGAAGGCTTTTAGTATAGTGTAAAGGCTCTGAACTTTGAGAATGGTTCAGTTCCACCAATTATTAGCCTTGTGTTCTTGGCTAAGTCGTGACTTCTTTGAGATTAATGTGTCTTCATAAGGTGGTTATGAAGACAAAATGAAATAATTTATGTAAAATGTGGTTTGTAAACCTCAAACCACTGCATAAATGTATCCTTTGCTGCAGCTACTGCTATATTGTAACCATGCTGGGTCAAACTGCACTTTTCAATTCCAAACACATTCAACATTCCTGTTATTTAAATAAGTGAGCAATAGACAGGGAGGGAGACCTGGGGGCAGGGTGGTTAGAAAGGAGATAGGAGATTAATGAATGCTGAAAAAGATAGGTTATAATTAAGGATTTTAGACACAAATATATAAATTGCAAATGTATGATAAAGATTCCAGACACAGTTTCCTCTAATAGGTTTTCACTCCCTTTTCCACCCACCCCCATGGCCCTGAACATGGCAGAATAAAAGTTATGCAAACAAATAACCCTGCATCTTCTTTTTTTTTTTTCTTGTAAAAGATCCTTTGGGTTGAATTTCAAATATGAGAAATTCAAAATTCTTAGTTTATTTGGCTCTTACTGTATTAAGTCTTCGAATGCAGAGAGCAGTGGTTCTAAGGTGACTGCTTCTACTTATAGTTGTTTACTTTAGATGAATTTAAAATGTTTAAGAAAGAAAGTTTGCTTCAGGATGTGAAGAGCACACATTTGTGGGGCTCCCTGGAACCTTATATTTCTAAAAATTATTTATCAATTTGAAAATGTCTGGAAATAGATATAAAATGCTTATTTATGTGAATTAAAAGATGTTTGAACTTCTAAAAAGAGAAAAATTGCAAATGACATTTTGGTTTACATAATAAATAAAATTTTGCATCCAATTTCAAACCCACAATAATAGGTTTATAATTAATCCTCTATGAATTTGCTAACTGCAAGACAAAACCAGAATGTAGAGGATTAAGAATAGTAACAATAATATATTGCAAAGAAATTAGAAATTGGAAAAAATAAAGATTCAGATTAGATGTAACATGACAAAAAGTTTTGAATAGCAAATGATTGATGCAAAATATGTTACAAAATCTGGTTTGTGAAATAGTTGATATAGAGACATTTAGTTTCATTTAAATTAGTAAGAGAGTTTGCTTCTTCCAATATTTTCATTTTTTTTCTGAGTGTATCTTTTCAACAAAAATTTGCTGTACATTTTCTAAGTTCATTCTTCTTTAAGCTGCTCTTCAGTTTGCCATGATAAATCGGTGTAAGACTAGACTTTTGTAGATATAATTTCTTTGGAAGAAATAAAAGTTTGATGTTGTTTTTGACAAATTCTTTTCTTCGTTGTTTTTGATTGTGTTTGACCCTTGTTGGATTGACATTTGCTCAACCTATTTTTGATGTTATGAATACAAAATGACAACATAAAAAAAGCGTTTCTCTTAGTGCAATAGCAATCAAAACTTGTAGTTTTATATTAAAAAACACACAAAAGAATGTGTGAATACCAGAGATAAAATAACAATTTCAAACAATAACTGTGTCAAGCAAACAGCAGAAACAAGCTGATTATTTAGCCTCTGAAAAGTTAGGTTTTCATAATTTCATTTAAATTTACTTTATAATACAATTACATAATCAATATATGATCTGGGGTGCCTTCACGTTACTCTGGGTTATTTTCCAGATAATTTAGAGGTGAATCTCATTATGGAGGGCAATATAAACAATTTAGAACATATTAAGGATGTTTACAGTTTACTTGAGTCATAAAGTTCTCCACTATGGCTGATATCTATATTGAATGAGCTATCAGTGTTTAGACTTTTTCCCCAGGAGAGAATTGATGTACCACACAAAGTGAAAAATTTCACATAATTCCTTTGAGATGTTCCCCAAAATATAGCCTCACAATTCTAAATGAAAAGTTGTCTTAAAAACCAGGCACATTTTGCACTGACCGATGGTTATTTTTAGGCAAACCACTTTAGGTTAATTAGGAGAAAATCTGCTACTGTACAATTATTATGCTCTATCCTTCCCACCTTGGCCTGAAAATAATGAGATGTAACAAGTTTTTCTTTGTCACTGGCAGCTGCACCTTTTAAGTGTATCAAAGTCTGTTGCTGTGGTTACGGCCTTTGTTTCCAGTGATGTTTTGTCCATGCTTCCCCCTACCCTTAACAATGGGTTACTCAAAAGAATGAAATAATGAGTCAATTCATTCAGAAATACGTTGTTAAAATATCCCTCTTTATCATTACATTTCACTGCTTAGAAACTAGGCTGTAATTCAAGGCAACAGTTAAGTCTGAGAAGTGTTAAAAAAAATCCTTGATTTTTTTTTCATTTATAAGAAAAACCTGCCTATGTAATTGAAGAACTTCTTACAATTCTCAACAATTAAATCCTTTTTGGTTAATGTATTATTTCTGGAACAAGTAGATAAAATTCTACGCAATAAGCATGATAAAAATCGTGCATGTTTCGCACAGCACAGAATTTTAGAGTCAAGGTTTCTGGGCACAAAAGCAGTAACAAAACAGTCCCTACAAAACTGAGTAACTCGGAATAACACAAGAAATAATTTTTTTTGTTAATTTAAAATTTTAGAAACTGAAATGTGTAAAGTTTGTGAAGTAAAATGTAATTAAATTATGGTACTGTACATACCAGTTGTTTCTATAATTGAAACTTTACAATATGAAAAATACATTAGCTCTGTACAGTTTTTACAGGTAGGTAGGATGAGTTTTGAAAAAAAAAAGATTTTCTTTTTCTCAGGGTCATACTCTGTTTAAGTCAAAAAAATACTGCACAACTTAGCTAATTACAAAGTGTAGACTTGAAACAATTCATGTCTTCTTTATTTCATGAATAAATCTTGGATTTTTGTTTAACAGGGGATTTTTGTTGTGTTTTGCTTTTAGAGTCCACAATGAACAAATCTTCCTTATTTTGTCCTTGAGGTTACAAAGTTTGGCGGCAACCCTTGGCTACCGATTAGCTCAGTTAAGTCAGCTGCTGTTTGTGGTCACTGATTTGGCCAGCAGTTGTGATTGTGCTCAGGTCCAGCTCAGTCTCTAGGTGTGTTTCCAGCGTATCTTCCTGTGCGTTCGTTTCAAAGGACTTATGAGAGAGAAGTTCATGATGCACCCCACAGTAACTTATTGTGGGCTGGTCGTATGCCAGAAAGGTTGACACATTCATTGATAAAGGTATCTGGGGAAAAAAATGACATGAGAAAAATCAGTTATAAAACGACAAACCAGTTTGGGGGCAAGATTTGGCAACTGTGAAGTTCTGACCTGATTAACCTCTGCGGTTATATCTGTGACTCAAGTGTCCCCATGCTATCCTACTAATGCCCCTTATTCTCAACTGGTAAGTACAATGCCACAGTTTTAAAGCCTGGGATGGAGCTGCTCAATTCTTAAATAAAATTATCAGATAGATAGTAGCCTGAGTGGTTCTGAAAATGCTACAAGCCTTATTGAAAAAGTCAGAAAATGATTTTCCTCACTAGGGTAAAATTGTGGTTTTAGAGCTAAGAAAAGTGTTATTTGGTTATGTCTGGTATTGGAATACCATAGAACAGTGGTTCTCAAACTTTATCATGCGTAAAAATCACTTCCCCCTTCTTTACCTCCAATCCCCCACTCTCCTGAGTTTCTTATTCAGTAGGTCCGGGCTAAGGCCTGGAATTTGCATTTCTTACAAGTTCCCACATGATGCCCGTCCTGTTAATCTACACACCACACTTTGAGAACCGTTGCAGAAAGAATCGTCCAGGCAAGTCATTCTGGCTCTTCTTACTCAATAATTTCTTGATATCTATTTCACTGTGAGCTTTTTGAAATATTAATGTCTGTAGTTTAGTCCATATATCTAAAATTTAGTCTTAGGGAACTCCTAGGAAGAATCTAAGGCTCCTATGAGGGTCTAAAAAAACAACGAAGGATAGTGCTAGTTTGAAGGAACCAGTTATATAAATGAGGACGGGACTCCCTTGCAAATTGCAGCTTAATGAAAGAAAGCAAGTTGGAAAGATCTGAGGATAAAACCAAGACTGACCACTGTGAACAGAAGGGAAACATACATGTTGCAGACAAAGGGTAGTCTGAAATGTAATTAGATGTCAAAATCTAGAGATTATTCCCATTTTTTTCAGTGAAATAAAAACTTGTTCTAAAAAGTAGAAGGACTTGAGGAAACGAGCCCTGATCTCTATTTAACATCCTAATTACTAATTCATGTTGTTTAATTGCCTTGGATAAAAACTTCTGCCGTTCTTGTGTGGTGAATGGATAAAATATATTTCTGTTTGAGCATATCAGAATAAATTCCTTTCTGATCTCAGCTAAGATTAGAGCCTAAAGCTAAGAAAAAAAAATGTCTAGGTTTTGTTCTTTTGTTAACTCCTTCTTTACCCTTTTCTTCATGCATAAGAACCCTCTTGGCCAGTTCTCTTTCCATCCCTACCCTTCTATCCATATTTATATTTTCTCCAGTAAAAATCAGTTGAGCAGATATTTCATTGTTTTCTCTTAAACAAAAGAATTCCCTTCTTTTGAGATTATTGTTTGTTTTTAATATGAACCTTTCAATGTATCAAATGTGTAGGGTTTAGTCCTTAGAGCCAGAAATGTAATCCAATTCATCAAATTAAATTCCTCAGCTACTCCTCCTATTTATGTGGATTTAAAAAAAAAATTGAAGCATACAGTTGTCTGATGTATCAATAAAAGACATCTTACACTTTAAAAAATGGTCAAGATGATTGAAAGATTATAAAGAAAATAATAGGATGCTTCCGAAGATGCTCATTTAAAATAAGGATTCCTGTTGTTGCTGATGAAATACTCAGATAACTAAAATGTATTATTATGCAAACGTAATTGTGCAGCATGAATAGATTTGAGTTATAGGAGAATATGAAAATAGAACTGTTACTGGGTACATGAGTTTTACATTGGCCTCTGGGAAATCAATGCTCTGTAATGTGTTATGGGTCATATACCTGTAGGGTTTTATACAGTTGTTCTTATTTGTCATGGAAACTTCTGCTTCCTGGCTTACTTGGAATTAACTCTACTGTGAATAATTTGTAATTTCTATGGTGACAATTTATGAAAAATAATAAATCATGACGCATTTATTGTGTGTGTGTGTGTGTGTGTGGTGCACACACACACACAATTTCTTGCTTGATTTAATATCTACAGGCTGCACGTATGCAGAGTGCAAGTCCTAATTTGTACCGTATCAGTTAGCTCTCATTATTCATTTAAAAATCGTACATATTTTCTTTAGAGATTTTCTTTTTTTGGATATGCCTTATTTTAAAATACCTAACCCTATAGTTATACTTTTTCAAATCAAGTCATATTTTTCACATTCTAATATTTCTGACATCGGTATGGTACTTAAAATCGGTGTGAATGTTTAACATGTATTTTCTTCTGTGCAGTTGAAAGTGACTCTTAAAGTTAATGACATCTTAATATCAAGAAAATAACATAGTGAATAAATTTAAGCAGCTAACCATATCTGAATATAACCTCACAGATTTTCTCATTAACTTAAACGATTTTGAAAGTCTAAGATTTAGTATTGGATATATTCACATGTATATTTGTAAGACTACATACATATATTGATGTACATATATACACAGTATATTACCACATACATAAATACACACACACACATATATATAATCATATTACTTATGATTTTAAAATCATTTAAATCAGGTATGAAAAATACAAATTTTTGTGATACATTGATTTTGGACAACTTCAAATAACAAATAACAATTTTGTATTTGTTATTTACATCAGATATGTATATAGATATACTACATATAATATATAATAAAGATATATATTTTTATTTTTTAAAAAGATTTTATTTATTTATGTTTAGACAGAGAGAATGCGCAGGGGGAGGGGCAGAGGAGGAGGAGAGAAAGAATCCCAAGCTGACTCCACATGGGGCTCAATCTCAGGACCCTGAGATCATAATCTGAGCTGAAATCAGGACTTGGACACTTAACCGACTGAGCCACCCAGGCACTCCTATTTATTTTTAAAGATTTTATTTATTTATTTGAGAGAAAGAACAGCAGGGGAAGGAGCAGAGGGAGAGAGAGAGGGAGAGGGAGAAGCAGACTCCCCGCTGAGCAGGGAGCCTGATGCGGGGCTAGATCCCAGGACCCTGGGATCATGACCTGAGCCAAAGTCAGATGCTTAACTGACTGAGCCACTGAGGTGCCCCAAAATATATATATTTATTTAAGGAAGTGTTTTGTTTTTTTTCAAAATGCACTTGCTAATGACTTTATTCTTGCTCATCTTGATGCCTCTATTCTCTGTTTATGTACATAAGCTGATTTTCAAGACTAGCCTTGGGTTTTGCTAGGGTATGTGCAACTTAATGTGTGTTTGGGGGTGATTTAACATTTGTTTAAGTCCTACCAAACATGAGCTTTGTGTACAGGATGGTAGTTTTACTTACAGTCAAAATAGAAAGATATGTCTTTGGTATCACTTGAGTAATATTAAGAAGCAATGGAAAATATCTTCCCTACTGGCTTGGTTCCCATCTTGAAAATTTATTACTAATTACTACTTTGGTTTCTAAGTATTGAAGCAATTGATAAAATGGAAGTGTTACATGATGAGAAATAGGGTGAGCAATTATCATTATCACTGTAGCTTGGTTCCCTGGGAGAGTGTCAAAGTCTGCCTGGATGTTACCTCAGGTTCTACCTTAATTTATTTAGGATTTCAGGTTTCTCTGTCTAGCTACCTGAGCATCTGTGGTCGTTTGTTCCATCCCTTGGTCAACAACTGCCTAGACATGTTTCTAGCATCTTCCTCATTATCATCACTATCCTTCATTGAGCATTTACTGTGTGCTAGGGATCATGCTGCATGCTGGACTTGGTCATCTTATTTAAGCCTCCCAAGGGCTGCTGTAAGGTAAATATAATGATCCCCATTTTACCACTGAGAAAACTAAGGCTTAGTTTATGTCGTTAGTCTAAAATCACTTAACCTGGTGAGTTGCAGTAGTTGCCTAACTTCTTAATCGCCATGCTTTACTGCTGATTTATCCCTTTATCTAACTTGCACCGTCCCTGGAGCCTAGAGAAGCGAAGACAATGTGTCTGATACTGGTTTGACACCAATTATCAACAATCGATTATTTCCAGTACGGTGAACACTGATTTCCTGTGCTATACCATACCATAGCTTTTTGATACTTATATGCACATATGATCCTCGGGAAATAAACAGTTTATCAGGGATTTATGTTGTGGGTAGATGGTAACAGCTCAAAATCAGAGCTCTCTGCTTCTTACTAAGCTCATATTGGTTAATACAAAGTGTAAGGAGAAGTGTCTAATCTGGAAAACATTCTGAATTGGGACAGGAACTTTACAGATACTCCCAGATACAAATATGTGTAAGACTGTTAGGGAGACTTGTAGGAATTTTAAAGCGAAATTTCTGTGTTGTCTTGGAAATGGGTAGAAATTTTTTCAATTATGTGATGTTAAGTTTTTCTTTTTAACAGAAATGTAAAAAGTTAGAAACTGTAATCAATCTGTAGTTTGATTATTTTGGTTTATATTAAATGATACTTGTTTTATTTCTTTCTGTATGTAAAATGGTTATAGGTAGGTGCTGGGGGGAGAGCAGGAGTGGGGAAGTGAGAAACAAACATGAATAAGACACAAATTCTGCTCTTTGGCAAAATCTGGGGGAAATAAATAATGCAAGAGAGTGAAGGAAGATGATGGAGGGGGTGAGTTGGGAGACAAGTGATTGTGTGTACTTAAAGGATTTTTTTTTTTGTGTGTGTGTATATATATATATGTATGTGTGTATATGTATATTTTTATGTATAAGCATACTGTGCTCTGATTTGCTGATTCTAATAATTATATCATTCATCCTTTATGGGTGCCTAACTAACCAGCCATCTTTCTTGTTTGGAAATAATGTTATTTTCCAGATTTATTGGCAAGAGTCAATTTTGGTGAGAAGTGATTTAATATTTACTTTTATAGACTCCTCCACAGAGATAATATATTTTACTTTGAAACTGATTTATCTGTTTGAAGAACAGTCTATCTCTTGGAACTCTTTAGCATTCTAATGGTTAATTCCTGTGAGAACAACAGACTGTTGGATCATTAATTTTAATTATCCTGATCCTACTAGTAATTTATTTAAAAATTTTTCAGGAAATACTTAATTACGAGCCTGAATTTATGTTATGCTACCTTTCAACTTAAAAAAAACTAATTTTTTATACTTTTAAATTATTACATGTAATCCAGACTTTGATACCCAATTTTGGTATTTTTGAAGAGCAAAGTTGCAAACTAAAGTAACAATTGCTGGGGCATCTGGGTGGCTCAGTCAGTTAAGCATCCCACTCTTGATTTTGGATCAGGTCATGATCTCAGGGTTGTGAGATCGAGCCCTGCGTTGGGCTCCACACTCGGCATGGAGCCTGCTTGAGATTCTCTCTCTCCCTCTCCCTCTGCCCCTCCCTGCTCATACATATACTTTCTCTCTCCAAAAAAAATAAAATGAAAAAAAAAAACGAAAGTAACAATTGCTATCCTGAGATCAAAAGTATAGGATAATAAGGCAGGGACTCAATATGATTTTGAAAATTTTCACATATCTGGAACTTGAGAATAATGTGAAATAAAACATTATATGCAGGAGGATGATAATTCTTCTAGTGCCTTTTGTGTCAAAAATACATTATAGTGAACTCCTGCACAGTGAAATCACAAGATGAAAAAAAATCGAATTTCATTTGAGAGGTCATAATACTGCTTGCACCAAAGTGCATTTAGAGTAAAAAGAAAACAAATTCTGAATTTTATGTGTGTTGTGCCAATTTGTATTCTCGGTAATGTCCCCACTCCATCTAAGTAATGGGGAGAATCTTATAAAATGCAGGTTCTTTTATCTTTGTAATTTTAAAAAATATATCTTAAATATTTAAATGATGTTGCCACTCGTGAATGTATTTTGCCTTTACAAAACAATTTGTTTCTATTCCAGTTTTGCAACAAGAAAGAAATGGGGGTTGACTGCATATGCATTGGTTTTCATAAATTCACATGCTAGTGTCTACAAAACCAAATAGAAGAATTCACCCATTAATTTATTTGCTTCAACAAAGACTTGCTGAATGCCTTCCCTGGGCCTGGTGTTGTGTGTTAGATGCTGGAGATACACCAAGTGCTTGTCTCCAAGGCTTTTGGATGGAACATAAACCATTCCAACATGCTTAGCAAGTGGAATAGAGAGGACTCCGTAAAGGAAGAAAGTTTTTCTTTTCCCCAATTAGCATTTCTGTCTTATTCATTTATTCATTCTTGTTCTTGCTCTCTCTGTTCCTTGAATTATCAAGGAACTTCCTCAGTACTTTTATGGTATGTATATTTTGAAGTTGCATCTTCTGTGGCCTTTATTTATGCATATATTTTATCTTGTATTAGACCATAACCTTCTTGAGCGCAAAAATCTATGACTAACCACATATCTCTATGCCTTATATTGTTTCACATGATCCCTTTAACATAGTAAGCACTAATGAATGAATACACAAGTGAATGAAGTAGTAGAGTAAAGGGTATTTAGTATAGTCGGGAAGAAATTAAGAACTTCCATCCCAGGATAATTGGGCTTTATGGGAACTATGTGGCTAAGAAAATATGCTACAGTCTAATGATGTGAATACCAGGCCATTATGATTCTAGGATAGAGGTAGAGGGCTACAATGAATTTTCAAAAATCCACACTAATGATGAGGCACGTAGTGCTGCATTATAATGTAATAATAAAATCCTTCTTTATTTTTTATTTTAATTATTTAAACTTTTTATTATTAATTTTACCTTAAAACATTAACAAAATGTATTTTATTATGTAAAATATTAGTTATAAATTTGAAATACATAAAAATTTTAAACAATATTATTAGTAAGATAATTATTCTTAATTTGGTGATTTTCCTCCTATAAATTTCAGAATGTTATATCTGTGCTTTGTCCTTTAATACTTCTCACACCTGCATTTTTCAAACTCTTTGGTGCTCCCTAGAAACACAGCCCATGATCTCCAAGAGTTTGGTTCACCTGCTAAATTAGCTCTCCCAGTAATGGACTCTGCTCAGGATCCTTCTGTGTTAACCTCTGTTTTATTTTTGTAGTGCCAGTGAAAAGTGATGTTTCTTTTTTACTGAGGCAAAGCAAAATGCCCCAAACTGTTTTCATTTACATGCAAATCTTTCTGCCTGCTAAATTGGCACTGTTACCAGGTAAAGTGATGGGACCCAAATTGAGACTATGACTCAAAGGCCCTACTGATCTCGATGCTGTGTTTCCAAATCTGTTTCTTCATACTGTTGTGCAATGAGGTGCAGTTGCTAATCAGTTTAAAAACAATCTCCTTGTTTTTCTCCCCAGTCCTCCCCACCCCCGCCGCAAATTGTAGTTACAGTAGTCCACTTAAGGATCTTATAATGATGATACAGTGGCTGGTATTTTTTAATATAATTTGTATAAATCTGTGAGTGAATGAAAATCCACGCATTGCATTCAGCACTTCAAAACAGACAGCAAATGACAGTGTTTGGTATGGCTGCAGAAGTGACTGGTGAAAGAACTCTGTATCTGTGAGTGACAGGGCATTGTAGTCTCATAGTAGGGTACTATATGGGATTTCCCTCAACATTGGCATTTATATTTGGTTTACTGTCATGATTTCTGATACCCTATTTGCTTTCCAACTGGTTTTTTACTTCCCATTAGCTTACTGGAGTTTTGACATTCTTCATAAAATAGGCTATCCATTTTTGACATGCCCGATCTTGAGAACTTACCCTCCATTGGCAGAACTTTGATCTCCAGACTTTCTTAGGGGGTCTCATTCCTATCTAGGACCTAGAGGACAGCACCTCAGGATTCCCTGAATCCTAGTATCTGTCTTTCAAACAAGCTTTCAAATGATGTGACAATTTACTGGTCAGAAAAGAGTTTCTCTTCAACTTTATTTTGAAATTAATTCAGATTTTGGTTGAGATGATCTCCAAACTAAATGAGACAATTTTCTATATACATCTGCTCAGTTGCATAAAAATTTTGGCCTTGGGGATTTAGTTCAAATAATACTTCCTTTATGAAAACCCCTCCAATAATTTGATTCTGTAGGGATGAGCTCCTGCTATGAATTTCCTCAGAATTTAAATATATGTAAGTAACAATATGTACCATTTCTTCCATCCATCCATCCATCATTTAATATTCTTGGGATACTGAATGAACAAAATCAGTTCCTTGGCCTCACAAGCAAGCAGTAAAATACTGTTTTTCCTAGGTGGGTAGAAGTGTGTATAGGTTGTGGTGGGAGTGAAGAGAAAGATCTGCTTTTTCTGTGAGCCTTTATATAGGTAATATCATGTTTGAGCTGGCCAGCTTGGTCTTATTTATATATTGCTATTATTTCATATATATTAATATTATCTATCTAGACTATGAATTTTATAGAGAATAAAGATTTTTCAGAGGTTGTACAGGCTTGTATATTAGTAAAATTTTGAAAATTCTTGTTAGTGCAGTGAACAGAACTACTCACAAAGTTTACATTTATATACTTATGTTTCTAATGAAGATAAAAGGTCTTCAGATAAGGATGAACTAATAGATACAGTTAATTTATTATAAATAATTCAGTAATAGAATTTCATAATTAATTATCAATATAACATTAATGGTTAACTTATTATTTCAAATTTTTATATGACACAAAGATAGTAAACTTTATTTTATTTTATTTTTAATTTTATTTATTTATTTGAGAGAAAAGGAGAGAGCATGCATGAGCAGTGGGGAGGGGCTAAGGGAGAGAATCTTTAGGGAGACTCCTCGCTGAGCTCAGAGCCTGGCTTGGGGGCTCTATCTCACAACCCTTGAGATCATGACCTGAGCTGAAACCAAGAGTTGGAGGCTTAATCAACTGAGCCACCCGGGTGCCCCAAGTTAATAAACCTTAAAAAGTCAGTCCTGATTATACAGCTTTTATTATAATACAGTGAAACACCTCTTGTTGACATTTAAATGAAGATTAACTTCTAACTTGCATTAACATATATGGATTATATGAGGGAGGGGTGACTATCATTGGAGTGATTGGAAGTAATGTTAGAAGTGGGGAGTATCTAGCTCTTATTAGAGTTTACTAATATTGTCTCACTTGATTTTAGTTTCTCTCTCTTTTTTTCACAGTTTCTCCTCGCATTTACAAACTGCCATTTTCTAGGTTCTTTTTCTGTTACCTTACTTCATAGTTTGTAGTATGTCTGTCTTTAGCTTCTTAGTGATAATGAACAGACTAAATGTTTGTATCTTTGATGAGGGTTATGTGATCAGCCACATATATATGCAGATAATCTTTTTTCAACCATGACTTTGATCAAACTAATTAAAAATAAAGTACATAAAGGAAAAATGTGAAGTGCTTATATCTTAATGGTCCACCTTGTTTCATTAATAATATAATGATTTGGTTTCAACTGAAGGTTCAAAGTAGATATCAAATGCAGTTAAAAATATCAAAATGTTTTAGGCCATATTTGGACAGTAAAGCTCAAGCCTCAGGCTGTGTAACAATCTTCATTATCATCAGGATACCTTAGAGAATATGTTTTAGTTCCTTTTAACAGGCTGGACATTCAGTGATACACAAGACACAACTATAAAATAATACAAGGGGATTTTATCTAAGAGTTTTTATTGTTTCCTTATTGTTAGGTCCTATACTTTATACTGCTAATCAATGACGAGAATGATATAAGGTGAGTGATGAAAGAATGGATGAATCTTAATTTACAGACATATACTGCAGATAGATTCTCTATGGGATACAGTCTTCTTTGTGAAAAAGTTTAATATTATACCATTATGAATAGTATTAAGAATTCATAATTTTGCATTCATATTCAGATATTTAACTATCTGTTATCAAAATATCAAAATATGAAAGGAAAAACTGATATGAATCTTGCAAAAATATATGATTAAGGTAATCTAATGTAAGGATTAGGAAATCTAAACTAATCTAAGGTGTCAAAATGTTTTTTATAATTTTCTCATGGCTACTAAAGAAGAAGTTCTCCATTGAATAAACCTTTGAATAGAATTATAAATAACTTATTTTGTTTCTTTTTGTTTTTGTTTTTTTTAAACAAAACTCATGACCCTCAGATCAAGACTTGAGCTGAGATTGAGTCGGACGCTTAACCAACTGAGCTACCGAGGCGCTGCAGGATTATAAATACATTTTTAAATTAATATACTCTTAATATCTGAAATTGTCCCCTCAGATTTAGTTTTAAAATCTATTAATGATATTCTGACATTACATGAGCTAATATATTATATATCAGCATAGTATATATTATGTGTAATTTATAATGTATAATAAGTACACATTTATATATAAGCATATTTTATGTATATAAGCATAGTATATGTTTGTGTATACACACACACACACACACACACACAACTTGATAATGGTTAGTGACTTTTTCTCAATAAGAGCATCTTGGGTATTTTCTTCCTATTACCCTTTCTCACTAGTAAGTATTTGTGGAATTCTCACTTCAGGCATAGAATTGTGTCAAACATTTGAGGATAATTCAAGGCACAACAGATAAGAGGATAGATGGTCTACTGTCACTGAGCTTCTATCCTCATTTAGAATATATGAATATGAAGTTAACAAATTGACAAATTTGGGGCACCTGGGTGGCTCAGTCGGTTAAGCGTCTGCCTTCGGCTCAGGTCATGATCCCAGAGTCCTGGGATCCAGCCCCGCTTCAGGCTCCCTGCTCAGTGGGGAGCCTGCTTCTCCCTCTCCCTTTGCCTCTCCCACTCATGCTCTCTCTCTTTCCCCCTCACTCTCTCTCTCTCTTGCTCTCTATCTCAAATAAATAAATAAAATCTTTAAAAAAATTGGTAAACTTGAGACTAGTTATGAATATAGATACAAAGAAGGCTTTCAGTGTATGATATTTTGTGTTTATTTGTAAGGAAACACTGAAGGCTTTGATTTCACCCTCTTTAAGAAATTTTGTCAAAACAAGGCAACTCTTTTTTGAACTGGTATTGACTTTAGAAAATGATTATATTGTCAACTGAATTTACCATGTCTCTCTCTCATCCTAATAGAGAACTGATTAGATTTTTCTTACCTTTTATTTTTACTTTTTTCCCATATGCTTTTTTTTTTAATAGTTTCAGCTTACATTTTAATAAAATATTTGTGGGTTTTGTATGTAAATCAGATTCTTAAAAGTATGTAATGGGAACCATCCCAAATGCCTATGGGAAGAGCTAATGTATTTTGAATGACTTATTTTTTTATTTTCAATGATTTTATAATTTTTTTTATAGGACATGAAATTGGGACACATATAAGTGGGAGGGCAGGAGCAAAGCTACACAGTTTCTTAAATAAATGTACTAGGATCTATTGCTGAGCTGTAACCACTAGTAACTGAATAATGCAGGTTTTCTTAGCTTCTTCTGAAGGGGAATTTAAAAATATAAATTAAGAATGGAAAATTCTACAAAATCAAAACATTTCACATATAATTCAAATGTAGTTAAAACTCCAAGAACATTTTTGAAATGTTGTGTTGTTGTAGACAATGAAATACAATGAGATAGGGTCATTCTGTTTTAGGGATGGTGATAGCAGGAAAAATGAAACTACACTTTTTAGCATTGAGATAACATTTCCTAGATGGTGGCCCCATGAGAGAACATTGGGAAATGTATTGGATCTATTTGTGTCATGGTGCTGGGGCCACATCTTAGGCCCTTTCTTTTTACTTGACGACATTAACAACAGGGTTTTAAAGAAAGGAGGACTCTTTCTCTAATAAATTAGATAGCTCCTGTGGGTTTTTAAAGGGATTCAAAGTTTAAGAAGTTTAACAATGCAGAAGTCTTTATACCAGGATGCTTAGTGGTCCCTTGATCACAGTTGTCCCTCCTGATCCTAAGGTGCACGGCTGGCTTTATTGTCCGAACACACAGGTGGCTTCTGTCCGAAGGCATGACTCCCACAGAAATGCCTGCCTGGTTCAACATTCACGTTACACTCTGCTCATGAGAATTTAATGAACATAGCAAGTTGATGGTTTCTGGTCACCAAAATCTGGTCAGTCTCTTAGCTCATGATATTATGGTCCATCCCCTGGGCCACCCAGATTAGAGGTGCTTCTCTCAGTTCCAGGGTTTGAGACCTGATCTTTAAGATCTCTTCTAGCACTCAGTGTCTGGAATTTTCTTCTCTGTGCTGATGCAGAATAGATACTTTATCTTAAAAAAAAAAAAAGAAAAAAACCCCACATATTTGTGGGGGAGCAAAGGCCCTGCCTGGAAATAATATATTCCCACCTCATTCCTTCAGGAATTTCTTCTCCTGTGGATCAGCTGAGCAATTCATAGATTCAGTGAGTCCCTAAGAGGCCTGTGGAGTAATTGAGAATTTGGGAGGAAAGAAAATGATTCTCAACTTCATGGTGTGGTAAATGCATTTCTAAAGACTGGAGCCTTGAGTGTAGCCCTTTTTCAAATCTGCTTGGGGGTTTGGGGTTTTCGACTTATGCCACGAGTGATATTGATTAAGCATTTTCTGCCTTGCCCATTAGTTCTCCCTTCTGCTCAATGCTGTAGTGAAATCACAATTAGTGCCATGGAAATCACCGAGGCAATAAATCTAGCACTTATGACTTCAATGCATTATTGAGAAGAGAGCACAGATGGACTATAAGGGAGCAAGCAGTTGTTCAAACCAACCAATATCTTTGATAATTAATAAATATAACAAGGGAAGTGAACAGCAAAAGAAGGAGTAACTGATCTAATTTTTAACTACAATGCAGCATAAATTGATTTGTGATTTTTAAAAATTCTCTCCATAGCTTTGAATGAGAACTTTTTGGTTCCTGAGACTGCTGACTGCAATCTCAATGACATTGGTAATGGGAAGAGAACTAACATTCTCCATGTCATCCATAGTTATTTTGGGTTCAGCTTAAATTTCTTGCCATGTGGTGTAAGTATTCCTGTTTATTGAACACCAGCTAGATTTCAGGAACTGTTCTAGGTGCTGGTGATTTAAAGATAACTGAAGCATGGTTCCTGTTTTCAAGGAGCTCCCAGTCTCTAGGAGGGATCCATGCCTGTAAATATAAATAGTGAGTAAGCTCAGCCTTTAATGAGGTTATGCAGTGGCCTCAGAGGAGGGCATCACCTGCTCTGCTAGGCTGGAGTCTGGAAACTCTTCAGAAAGAGGACTCCTAAGCTCAGCCTTGAAGGAAGAAGAAACTCACTAGGAAAAAAGCAGGAAGACCATCTCTGGCAGAGGCACAGAGGTGCAAGACAGTTGGCTGGTCAGGAGACTGAACTACTCAAACTGGCAGGAGCAAGTGATGCTTACGGAGGAGAAGCAATGAGTATATGTACATTCATGAGAATACAGCAAAATGGTAGGTGAGAGGTGATGAGGGCCTGAGGTCAGATACAGGTTCTAGCAATGGAGATGGAAAGAAAAGGGTCAGTCACCATCACTTACTAGTTGGGTGACCATGGGCCAGTTCATTAACCTCTCTGAGCCACAATATTGGTGTTGGTTAAATGGATCTAATAATCCCCACCTTACAGTTGTGTTGTTAGCACTGGATAATATATGTGTGATTCCTGGAATAGTAAGTTCTCAGTAACTGAGAGGGATGATTATAATATTATTCCTGATTGATTGAAACACTCCATCATGTCCTGTGTTCTTTTCCTATATAGTTCACCTCTTGTCACTTTCATATCCTTGTTCAATATATAGCTGAAATGAGCTCAGAGAATTAAGCATTTTTTAAATGCTTCTGCCAACAGTCATTTTTCCAATAATTATTACTGTTGCCACATTAATCTATATTTGAGATGCAATCAAATTGAAGTGCTCAAAAATTTATAAGCTCCGTCTATCAGAACTGAAGGAAGGAGAGAGAAACATTTGGACATTATTAGAATGGTTGGCTTGTTAGTGAAAAGTATCATAGTTCAAATATCAAATATCCAACTAAATTGAAAGGATTGAGAATTGTCATTCTAGAATGGGATACTGATTTACTGTTTAGCTTTAGGCATGTTACTTCTTTTCTCTGCACATTTATAAAAGGAGGAAGCTGATGCCTGCTGATTAAATACCAATGAGCAGATGACAAATAATAAAATAATAACTTTCCTCTCTGAGGAGAAAAAAAATTGTGTCAGCAAATCTGTTGTTTTTTGGGGACTTAACAATAAAACACTCTAAATGGGAATTCTATCCCTAGTCCAGGTTTTGTCATTAACATCAGTTTCTCCAAATGTATTCCTGACTTCCACAATTTTGTTCCATACCTCAGTAGTTTTGTTTTAAATTATGAACAGCAAAATCCCTGTGAAAAGTAGAAATTAACTGCTGATGTTTCGCTCTCCACCCCCATATAGATGCTGTAAGATCAGTGGAAAAATACAATTTCAAAACCTAATCCAGCAGAAAATGTCTCTAACCTGCAAAACAATCTACTCGTTTATGTAACAGGGATCATTTTTTTTTTTTCTTGAAAGAAAGATCTCTTTATAAAGAGATGCAAGCATTTGGGGTTATCACTCATCCTCTTGCTACCTCTTCCCTGCCTCTCTGGATCCTACCAGGAGATAAGTTAAATTTTACCTATTATATGAAGCCTTTAGAAAAAAACAAAACTAAAAAAAAAAAAAAAAGCTTCTATAGCCACTCTTCTCTGAACTGTAGCAATTTTTTATTTTACTTCTTCCCCAGTACTTTATATAAGCTGCTATGTTAGTGACAATCTTATGATGAATTATGCCTTATCTTTCCAATTATATCAAAACACTTGAGAGCAACTACTTTGCTTTTTCTATTGTCTTTCCTGGTCCAGAGGAGATATTTGTAGATTTATAGGCTTCCTTGGGGCTTGCCAAACCCAGATACACAAATTTTACCTGAAAGTGCACATCTCCCAGATCTTAGATTTAGGTCCTGCTCTCTTGCTGTGTTCCTTCTGTACCTGTGGCAGAAAGTTGGCAGTGAGCTGGGCCACGGACACTCGTGTCTGTGTTTATGGTGGTTTCTTCAGTCCCTAGGACTCTTCCCCTGGGTTTATAAAGCAGACTGTCTTATGCACAGTCTGTGCTCCTAAATCAATCTCAGAAATATCCCCACACAAAAAATATGGCCAGCAGGGCATGAAGGAAACCAAACTGGGAATGCAAATCTTGTCTCTAAAACTTAAAAATATGGATTATGTCTTGCCCTCCCAAATATTATGAATTATTGGTGACTTTAAATTCATGGTGTAGGTTCTAGTTGAAGTGGATTAAGAGTGTCTTAGAAATTGTATTCCAATTTAAGAAAACTCTTAATGGGAGCCAAATTATACCAATATTCTAAGTCACATAATCAAATGAAGTGCTCTACTGTAGTGCATTGGCATTTTCTGTCTCTCTCTGCTTTTGCATTCTCATAATTATATTTGGCCTCCTAGACTCACCCTGAATTTTGAGGATTCTGATGATAAGATGACATCAGAAAAAAATTTATAAACCACAATAGTTGCCTTGATTCTGTTTTCCTAAATTATTTAGGGGGGAGTAACGTTTTATTGCTCTCTCTCTCAATCACTTCCCTGCTGATTTCCTCCTTCACCTTCTTAAGAGACACAAATGCGTGCGCGCTCACACACACACACACACACACACTTTATAGCAGTCATACTTTAAAGCAGTCATACTTTAGGGCTTTCTACAATGTATATTGACTAGTTGGTAGGCACTTTAGCTGTGGAATCTTAGAAGTAGATAGGAGTCTCTCCAGGACTTGGAGTTGTACTGGGGGAAAGTCACTCTTTATGCCCATTTTAGGGTGTTTACTGAACTCAGCAAAATAGTCTGAAAACGGTGTTCTTGAAATGGAGGGCTTTCTTATGTGTGGTGGTTGCCCATGAGGGAAAGCCTGTAAACTGAGGTTTGGATAACTTGGATTGATTTGGTCAAGTTGTGACCTTAGCCTATGACCTAGTATATATGTCCTACTAGTTCACAATTATCTAAGCTAAAGATAAACTTGAAGTGGAACTTTCTAAGCTCTTGGTGTGTTTCATATTATATATCATTCCTGCTCTCATTCTCCTTCCTCTCTCCATTCCTCCCTTTCTCTCACCTTTATTAATTGTTTCATGCATTCAGTAAGGGATCATTGAAGATGTATTAGGTCAGCTACTATCCCAGGTGGTAGTGGGATGAGTAAATAAATAAAAATAGATACTATAGTAAGAAGATATACATTAAATAGTCACACAAAAATATAAATTTTGATGTTAGGTATGGAAGAAACATACACAGAACTAGTCTTGCAGGGAGGTATATCGTGGAAGGTTTCCTTACAAAAGTTTCATGAGAGTTGAGGAGAGTGAACAGATGAGTGGAGGTGGGAGGAAGCATGTGTCAAGCCAGGGTAACACAGCACGAGATAGAGGCAAGCATGAGAAGGAGAGTCCGGAATAGTAGAACTAGAGACTGCAGGGATCGGACTGGGGGTGGGGGCAGAGATAATTTGAGCTGGGACCAAGAGGCTGTTAGGGCCACATCATTGGTTTCTTTTAGGCCATTTTAGGTTTATTTCTTTATTTTTAAGGCTTAGATGTTATAAAGCAATTGGAAGCCAATGGAGGATTTTAAGCAAGAAAGTGACATGATTTGTATTTTCAAAAAGACCATTCTGGAGAAGAAAGAGAACTAAAGGCAAGAGTGGATGTGTACAAAACTGTTAGGAGGCTACTGGAGGATCCATTAGAGAAGTAAAAAAGCAGTATAGATGGGGGTGGTATCCATGCAATGGAGGGACTTCGATAAATGTCAAGAGTATTTAGTGGAGGGACAGGATCTGGTGAAGGGATTAGGAATGGGGGTGAGTGAGAAGGTCTCAAGGATGTGTAGGTTTCTGGAAGCACAAATGTCCTGATGTGGGGGGTATTCACTGAAACAGGATACACTGCAAGGGAATGGGTTCACGGTTGCTTTGGCTGTGAGTTTGGTGTCGGACATGATAAAGATGTAGCAATTTTGACATAGCCTAATGGAGTTGTTGGAGAGGGACTTTGCTCAATTCTGGGGCTCAGAAGAGAAGTCTGGGCCAGAGTAATCAGCATGACAATCAGAGAATATATCAACTGATTTTGTTTGTTTGTTTCAGTATGGTATTCTTCTAAAGGTAGATTGAACATTTCTTTTTAAATATTTTCCTTGTTTATGTTGTAGTATTGTTATTTACTCCCTTACAAAAATTGACAATCTGGTGTTATTATTGTTAATTATTGTTTTTGAACTATGGTCACCATGCTGTATATTGAACCATGTCCAATATTATCTTAATGCTTTATTTTTTTAATGTAATGTAATTACAAAACATGATACTTGAGTTGAATTTCTTGAGAAATACCCTCAGATTCTGAAAATCAGATTTCTTTATATCCTCAAATGAATCTGACTTACTTTAGAAGGATAAGGGCTTTGCATTTTAATGGAGTCCTGGAAATCAATGTTTTGGAGATAGGATTATATGTTGGTCTCTTTACATGTTGCTCTGTGATTGTGGACTGTGATGCATGGGTGCTTTCTCATCTCCCTTGCACGAGCCAGCAAAGTGACTTAAGCAAGTCACCAACTTTGCTAGGACTTCATTCCTCGTATATTGAAGAGAGGATTGCATTAACATGGTCTCCAAGGTTCGTTTTGGCCTTAAGAATCTATGAAAAGTTAGCACTGATTTTAAGAAAATAGTTAGGAATAAGGATGAGGAGAGGTATTTACTTGAAATACTGGAAAAGTTTTAGATTTCTGGAGGAACTGAATCTTCTGAAATTATTCAGGATATAGTAAAGGGGAATTTATACTTAAAAAAGAAATCTTTCTACACATGCTGAAAGACAGTTAAATCGCTGCTAAAAATGTGAAGTGGAGGTGAGCAACATTTCCAAAGGCAGTAAGTAGTGCTACATTTTACTGGTAAATTCTATCATTCTTTTTTTAAAAAAATGAAATAGAGGTTTATATAAAAATGGAAAAAAAAGGAAATTGCATGTGCAGATGTAAAATACCATCTGTGCTTCTGGATCCATTCCATGCTTCACACCTCGGTGAAAGAAATTATTGACTGAAAGCTCAGATTTTGCTGGCTAGTTGTAAAAGCTTCCTGTGTTGCTTATCATGCATTTTAAAAATAGGTGGCTTTGAATTTGTCAGTTAATTTTAGCCCCATTTGCCCAGGCCTCCTAACTCAGGAAGCATGCTTTTAGTGTATCTACAGTTCAATTAATATTCAACTCAGTTAATAGTAATGAGCACTTACAAGGTGCTAGGCAATGTGTCAGGCACTTTGCATTAGCTCAAACTTCCAAATGCCTGTAATAGCTTTTCTTTTGCCTCCTAGTGGCAGCTTGGGTCCATCTAATGTGCTGGACTGGAGAGATTCATCTGTATCTTACTTTGACAAAATATTAAACATTGGCAGAACGGCAAGTACACAGTCTCATAAAGTTAGAGAAACTTGTCTTAAGTATCTCCAACTTTACCTCTCTTGTCTCTTTCCCATTTTAATAATGCCAGGTGTCACATTTGTGTCCAGGCCCAAGTCAGCTCTGCTCTCATTTACTTCTTGCCATGAATTTAAGTAAAATTGGCACCTCTCTCAGGGTTATTTTTTCCCTAATCTTACTGCTAATTGTGGGATGGAATACTTGTTTCTCTTAATATAGTTTTAAATGTAGACCACTACTGCTTATACTTATAGGTAAAGGGGGATTTAGGATTTGATTTTTTTTTCAAATTTAGATTTCTGGCCATGATGTTTTACATTAAACTTACTCAGTTAAGAACATATTAAATGGCATTTATTTTCAGGGAAATTCTTAGAAGCAACACAAAAGAGCCAAATTTGTGTCCTTCTTCTCTAAACTACAGTCACTGCAAATGTATCTTTGAATTTTTCAGGCACCAACAGCTCTGGAAAAACAAACATATTATTAGAAGCTCAAAGTAGATGCCTCAGGTGCCAAATGCATCCCTAAATACTTAGAGAGGGGAATAGTTACACAGGTATTTGCTTAATATGTTAAGAGGGAGATAGCTGCATATTTTTAGAATTAAATCTGCCTTGTTAAAATGCTGACCATTCTGGGCGCCTGGGTGGCTCAGTTGGTTAAGCGACTGCCTTTGGCTCAGGTCATGATCCTGGAGTCCCGGGATCGAGTCCTGCCTCGGGCCCCCTGCTCAGCGGGGAGTCTGCTTCTCCCTCTGACCCTCCCCCTCTCATGTGCTCACTCTCTATCATTCTCTCTCTCTCTCAATAAATAAATAAAATAAAATAAAAAATTTTAAAAAATGCTGACCATTTTAGCGGTAGTTTGATTTTTAAGTGTTTGAGATCTATATCTATATAGTAATAAACATATAGAGAATATATATATACAAAATGAAATCCTTTCACTCTTCTCTAAAGCCTTAGTAATATTAAGAAATGTATTTTGTGTTCTATATACATGTCTTTAGCTGGTTTAAGAGAGAATTTACTATGATCATTTCTCTTTGAATAATAGAATTGTCTGTTTTTAGAAGATATTCACTCTAGTTAAATTTTTATGATAGGTTTAAAAGTATTTACTTGACACTGTTTTGGTAATCTGGTAGATCTGGATATAACTGTGTAAAATAAATATCTGTATCTGAACCAAGAAAATCTATCTAATTAATTACATTTTAGACATTGGGCAAAAGACACTTAAATTTTCTGAGTTAAGCAAACTATAAAATGTGATTGATTTATAAGAATCTGTGCAAAAAGGCTTTGAAAAGAACAAAGTGTTCTTTTTGTTATGTTTAGTATTTTTAGGAGCTTTTATTCATTTTGAAAGCTTTCATTTCTTTCTTCCTATCTCTATTTTGTATAATTTCTTTGATTATATGATTTTTTGCACTTTTGTTCATGTGATTTTAAAAATGGCTCATCAGATGTCTTCTTTTGTAACTATATTTATCTTCATATGATTTCCTGTCTCTTTTCTGTCACTGAGCTTTATGACAGCAACTAGTATATTTTTTCATATTTGCATATTAAGAGGGATATTGACAAACTAGAATGTTTCCTGAAGGGGACGACCAGGATGGCAAACAATTTAAATATAAAAAATAAGTAGGATCTGTTGGTATTGAGACTGGAGGAAAAAAAGATTTAAAGGAGATGATTCTTCAAATAGGTGAAGAAATATAAGAGGATAAAATATTTGTATGTTTTTCCACATTTTAAAATTAAGACAATGAATGGAAAATGCAGAAGAGTCCATTTTGTTTCAGTATAAGGAGTTTTAAAAACCAATTAGAGCTATTAAAATATAATTGCTTTTTCATTTCCAAGTAGGTTATGGCAGGCCAGTTTTTCTTTTGCAATACCTAGAACAACCCAAATAAGTTACCTATACTTCCTAGAGCTGTGGAAACAGTAAAGACTAAGTGAACTAAAATGTCAGAGAGGAAAGCAATTCTTTTTTTTTTTTAAAGATTTTATTTATTTATTTGACAGAGAGAGACACAGCGAGAGAGGGAACACAAGCAGGGGGAGTGAAAGAGGGAGAAACAGGCTGCCCACCAAGCAGGGAGCCCGGTGCGGGGCTCGATCCCAGGACGCTGGGATCATGACCTGAGCCTAAGGCAGGCGCTTAACGACTGAGCCACCCAGGCACCCCGAGGAAAACAATTCTAAGGCATGCTGCTGATAGTCATTTATTTCTTTCCCTGAAGGCATTTACTAATTCTTAGTACAGTCTGAGGATTGGACTTGGCCCAGGTAGAAGGTGTCTTCTGGGAGTAAGAAAAGCTAGTGATTGTTCAAGTTAGTGATTGTTCAAGGCTGGGTTGACAAATTGGAAATTTTCTCCACTGGAGGTTTGCTGTGTTCTGAGGTCACATAAGAAGCAGGGGGAATAGGCTAAAAGCTTCTAAAAGGCAGAGTGAAAGCCTCACCAGGCTTTTGGTATTTAGGAAACAAACAAACAAATGGGGGAAATTGGAGGGGGAGACGAACCATGAGAAACTATGGACTCTGAAAAACAAACTGAGGGTTCTAGAGGGGAGGGGGGGAATGCGTTAGCCTGGTGATGGGTATTAAAGAGGGCACATTCTGCATGGAGCACTGGGTGTTATACGCAAACAATGAATCATGGAACACTACATCAAAAACTAATGATGTAATGTATGGTGATTAACATAACATAATAAAAAAATGCATAAAAAAAAAAAGCACTTGGCAGGAGGGATGTGCCAAACTCAAACACAGGCCTGAACTCTTCTTGAAGATGTTTGCCGTGTTTTTTAACTATTTGGACCTGAGGATAAGAAAATAAGCTGAAACTTCTAAAAGAATTCCTCTTGTATTCTTTAAGGACTGAGAAGATAAAGATCTACTAGGCTCTTAATCAAAATCCAGGGCGTGCCAATGTCCAGGAACACAAATAAACAAGGGGTAGACCAACACATATCTTCCTAAAACTGCATCCTACCCCCAACCCAGCTGAATCCTTGATTGGCTTGAGATTATCAGCCTCTCATCTCCCTAAAATAGAAAGGCGAAGCCTGCTCTGAAGAAAGATAACATCATTTGAGATTTTGAGGTTCCTCTATATATACTTTCTGTCATATGATAAAAGAGTAACTAGACATACCTATAGGCAAAACTCTATGACTAATAATCAAAAGAAAAAAATACACATTTGAAGCAGGCAAGTAGATGACCCAGATATTGCAGATAACTAACAGGTCTTTAAAATATTTGTGATTAATTAGTATGTTAAATTATCTGAGAATTGAGATTCATAAAAAATAAGCAGATATTCTTGAACTGACACAAACTCTACCTGAAATTAAGAATTTGATGGAGAAGTAGAATAGGTTGAACACAGTAGAACACAAGGTTGGTGAACTGAAAAACACAAAATAAAGCATAGAAAAAGAAAGAAAAGGAAAAATCAGACAATGTGTCAAAGATATTTGGGATATGCTCAATAATTTTAACATATGTAGAATTAAAGTCCCCAAAGGAGAGGAGAGAACAAATGGAGGAGATACATTATCTGAAGTATCAAGGCCAGGAATTTCCCCAAATTTAAGGGACAACCACACACAGCTTACTGGTCAAGGTGTGACCTTGCTCTATGACGTCATATATGTCCTACTAGCTCACAGTTATCTAAGCTAGTAGGTAAGCCTGAAATGGACTTTCTAAGCTCTTGGGGGGGTTTATATTATAAATTACTCCTCCTCTCCTTCTCCTTCCTCCCTCCACTCTCTTTTTTTCTTCTTTATTAATTCATTCATCCATTCAATAAATGATCATGGAACATGTGAACATGTATTATGTGCCAGGTACTGTCCTAGATGCTAGTGAAATGAGCAAATGAATAGAAATAGATATTGTTATAAGGGGGCATGACCTTATACATAGAAAACCCTAAAGATTTCACCAAAAAATTGTTAGGAATAATAAACAAATTCAATAGAGTTGCAGGTACAAAGTTAAAAAATATATTGTATTTTAATATACTACCATCAAACTAACAGGAAGAGAAATTAAGAAAAAAATCCCATTTACAATTGCATCAAACAGAATAAAATACTTAGGAATAAATTAATCTAAGAACGTGAAAGACCTGTATACTGAAAATTATAAGACATTGATGAATAAAATTGAAGAAGAGGCAAATAAATGAAAAGATACTCCATGCTCATGGATTAGAAGAATTAATATTGCTAGAATGTTCATACTATCTAAAGCAATTTACAGATTTGGTGCAATCCCTATCAAAATTCAAATGACATTTTTCATAGAAGTAGAATAAACAGTTCTAAAGATTGTATGGAATCACAAAACATCCTGAATAGCCAAAGCAATCTCAAGAAAGAACAAAGCTAGAGGCATCATGCTCCCTGATTTCAAACTATATTACAAAGCTATAGACTCAAAACAGCATGATACTGGCATAAAAACTGACCCATAGATCAATGGAACAGAATAGAACCCAGAAATAAACCCACAAGAAAAGAGACAAGAATATGCAATGGAAAGACCACCTCTTCAATAAATGGTGTTGGGAAAATTAGATAACCACATGCAAATGAATGAAATTAGACTACTGTCTTACACCATGCACAAAAATTAACTCAGAATGGATTAAAAATGTGAATGTAAGACCTGAAAATATAATTATCTCTTCTAGAAGGAAACATAGGTGGTAAGCTACTTGACATTAGTCTTGGTGATGATTTTTTGGATCTGACTCCAACGGCAAGGGCAACAAAAGAAAAAGTAAACAAGTGAGACTACATCGAGCTAAAAGGTTCTGCATAGTGAAGGAAACCACCAACAGGATGAAAACACAGCCTACTGAATGGGAGGAGATATTTGCAAATCATTCGATAAGGGGCTAATATATATAAAGAACCACTGCAACTCAATAACAAAAAAATTCAATTAAAAAATGGACAGAAGATCTGAATAGACATTTTTCCAAAGAAGACATACAGATGGTCAACTGGCACATTAAAAGATGCTCCACATCACTAATCATTAGGGAAATGCAAATCAAAACCACAATTAGATATCACTGCACACCTGTTAGAATGGCTACTAGAAAAAGGCAAGAAATTACAAGTGTTGATGAGGATGTAGAGAAAAGGGAACCCTTGTTGGTAGAAATGTAAATTGGTGCAGCCCCAATGAAAACAGTGTGGAAGTTCCTTAAAAAGTTAAAAATAGAACTACCATATGATCCAGCAATTCCACTTCTGGGTATTTATCAGCAGAATATGAAAACACTAACTCAAAAATATATATGCACCCTTATGTTCATTGCAGTATTATTTACAATGGCCAAGATATGGAAACAACCTGTGTCCATGGATGGATAAATGGATAAAGAAGATGTGATTATGTGTGTATGTGTGTGTGTGTACACACAAAATGGAGTATTACTCAGTCATAAAAAAAAGAATGAAATCTTGCCATTTGTGACAACATGGATGGACCTTGAGGGAATTATCTTAAGAGAAGTATGTCAGACAAAGAGAGAAAAATACCGTATGATTTCACTTTCATGTGGAATCTAAATAAAAAATGAACAAACAAAACAAAACTAATAGATACAGAGAACATATTGGTAGTTGCCAGATGGAAGGGGGTTGGGGGATGGCCAAAAATGGGTGAAGGGGTCAAGAGGTACAAACTTCCAGTATAGGATAAATATGTGATAGGGATGTGATGAACAGTGTGGTGACTACAGTCAATAATAATGTATTGCATATTTGAAAGTTGCTAAGAGAGTAGACCTTAAAAGTTTTCATCACAAGAAAAAAATTTTTTGTAACTTTGTATGTTGATAGAAGGTAACCAGACTTATTGTGGTGATCATTTCATAGTGTATACAAATATCAAATCATAATGTTGTACACCTGAAACTAATATAATGTTATGTGTCAATTACATTTTAGTTAAAAAAAAAAGAATGCATATTGTAATTCCTCAGGTGTAAACACTAAAATAATAGTTAATGGAAGTATAACATGTTAATAGAAATAAAGGGAATGATAAAAAAATATTCGACCAATACAAAGAAGAGAAGCTATGAGAAAAGAAGGAACATAGTAGATAGGACAATAGTAGGAAATAGAGAAAAACACAAGAGAAAGTCTTAAAACCCTGAAATAGGCAAGGATTTTTAAAATAGGACACAAGGGCGCCTGGGTGGCTCAGATGGTTGTGTCTGCCTTCGGCTCAGGTCATGATCTCAGGGTCCTGGGATCGAGTCCCGCATCGGGCTTCCTGCTTCTTGGGAGCCTGCTTCTCCCTCTGCCTCTCTCTCTCTCTGCCTCTCATGAAAAAATAAATAAAATCTTAAAAAAAAAAAGAAAAAAAAATAGGACACAAAAGCACTAACCATAAAATTAAAAATATATGGAGAGAGTAGTTTATTAAAACTAAAAATAGTTGTTCTTAACAGTACACCATTAAAAGAACAAGAAGACATTCACTGATGGGGGAAGATATTCTCAATACGTGTATCTGATAAATGACTCATATCTAGATTATAAAGAACTCCTACATATAAAAAGAGAAAGACAAAACAGTCCAATAGAAAAATGGATAAAAGTCTTGAATAGACACTTTACATAAGATTACAGTTGACCCTTGCACCTTCCCCCCTCCCACTCCTCCCAACCCCCCACCCTCCTGCACAGTCAAAAATCTGGGTATAACTTTTGATTCCCACAAAACTTAACTGCTAATAGCCCACTGTTGACTGGAAGTCTTACCAATAACATGAACAGTCAATTAACACATATTTTGTATGTCATATCTATTTTGTATTGTATTCTTACAATAAAGTAAGCTAGAGAAAAGAAAATGTTATTAAGAAAATCATAAGGGGGGGGCGCCTGGGTGGCTCAGTTGGTTAAGCGACTGCCTTCGGCTCAGGTCATGATCCTGGAGTCCCGGGATCGAGTCCCACATCGGGCTCCTTGCTCAGCGGGGAGTCTGCTTCTCCCTCTGACCCTCCTCACTCTCATGCTCTCTGTCTCTCATTCTCTCTGTCTCAAATAAATAAATAAAATCTTTAAAAAAAAAAAAAAAAAGAAAAGAAAAAAAAGAAAATCATAAGGGGGCACCTGGGTTGCTCAAGTTAAGGGTCCGCCTTCGGCTCAGGTCATGATCTCAGGGTCCTGGAATTGAACTCTGCGTGGGGCTCCCTGCTCAGTGGGGAGTCTGCTTCTCCCTCTCCCCTTGTACTCTCTCTTCTGCTCTCTCTCAAGAAAATACATAAAAAAACTTAAAAAGAAAAAAAAAGAAAACCATAAGGAAAACACTTACAGTACTGTACTGTAAAAATCTGAGTATAAGTGGACCCTTGCAGTTCAAACTCATGTTGTTCAAGGACCAACTATATATCCAAATGGCCAATAAATATGCGAAAAGTTTTTCAACTTCATTAGTCATCATAGTAATGCAAATTATTTTTTAAAAATATTTTATTTATTTACTTATTTATTTGACAGAGAGAGAGAGTGCACGCACAAGCAGGGGGAGTGGCAGGCAGAGGGAGAGGGAGAATAGGCTCCCAGTGGAGCAGGGAGCAATATGCGGGGCTCCATCCCAGGACCCTGGGATCATGACCTGAGCCGATGACAGACACTTAACTGACTGAGCCACCCAGGTGCCCCCCATAGTGATGCACATTAAATTAAAACATGATAACACTACATATTCATTAGAATGGCTAAAATGAGAAAACTAAAAAATATTAAGTGTTAGACAAGGATGTAGAACAACTTGAATTCTTATGATCTATTGGTGGGTGTGTAAATTGAACCACTGAGGGAAGATTTTGGCAGCATCTACAATGCATATATTATGACCCAGAAATTCTACTTCCAGATGTACAAGCAAGAGAAATGTGTATATATGTTTACTAGAAGTCATGTACCACAGTGATCATTGCAGCCCTCTTTGTAATAGTGTCAAGAAGAAATGCCCATCAGGGACTCCTGGGTGGCTCAGTCAGTTAAGCATCTGACTCTTGATTTTAGCTCAGGTCTGGATCTCAGGGTTGTGAGTGCAAGCCCCACATTGGGGTTAATAAAGAAAAAAAAAGAAATGCCCATCAGTGGAATGATAGATAAGTAAATTGTTGTACTCATGAAATACACAGTTATGAGAATAATTAACAAACCACATATAACAATATGAATGAATCTCACAAACATAATGTTGATTGGAAGAGGTGAGACACAATATAGTATATATTGAATGATTCTATTTATACATAGTTCAAAAGCAGGTAGAACTAATCTATGTATGTGAGAGACAAGATAATGATTACTCTTTTGTGCATTGTTCTGTACTGCTTGTCATGTATCTTTCTTAGTTTAGATATTCCTTACATAGGTGTATTTGACTTATGAATATTCACCATCACTTTATGTGTATTTTTCTATATATCTTATGCTTCAATGACAAGTATAATGAACTATCCATTGAGTTAATAAGCTTCTTATTCATGGAAATATTCAAGCAGAGAAGTTAGACAATTACCTGTAAGGGAATCTTTGGAGGGGGTTTCTGCATTGGGGTAAAAGGAAATGCACCAGATGTTTTTCCAAAAATTTTTAAATTCTGAAATTCTGCATTTTTAAAGGGTATACTTTAAATAACCATGTGCATATTCCTCCTTTTTCCTTACTAATCAAGTTTGAGACCATAGCCTACTTTCCGTTTCCAGTTTACCTCCCACTCTTTCTTCAACTCATAACATTTCTCAATTATTGATCTCTCAATGGCCAAACCTAATGAATTATTTTATTCTTTTTCTGACATGTTTGGGTCATTTGCTGGTAGGAATTCATTTTCTTAAAATTTTTTTGCCTTAACTTTCGTAGTATCACTTTCTTCTTGTTCTCCTTTTCTCTTTTTTTTTTTCCTTGCTTGAAAATTAGGACTCTCCAAAGTTTTATTCTTAGTCTGCTTCTCAATTTATAAAATTCTTTGTTGGATTTCAACCACTCCTAAGGCCTAACTTACTATTCAGCTATTACTGCCTTCCAAATCCATGTCTGTAATTCAGATCTCTGCAAGGTTCCAGACTTACATATTCAACTGCCTAATAGACAGATCCACCTGTATGTCCCCCAACTTTACATGCAAGACTGAATTCTTATCTTTTCTGAAAACTTGGTTCTTTTTCATTATTCCCTTCACCTGGAGATAGTATCACCATCTCTATCTGTTTTATGCAGACTGGCAGCTATTGTGGATTCTCCTCTTATTTGGAGTTCAGTCAGTTACCAAGTCCACCCAATTCTTCCTTTTTTTTTGTAAATTCTGGTAAAGGCACTTAACAAGAGATCTACCATCTTAATGAATTTTTAAGTGTGTGATATAGTATTGTTAATTATAGGCACAGGGTTGTATAACAGCAGATCTTTAGAATTTAATCATATGCATAACTGAAATTTTATGCCCATTGAATAGCAGCTCCCTATTTCCCCTCCCCAAACCTTCCTTCTTAATACTAAATATTCTTCTCCTCTATCTAACCTATTTTTCACTGCTTCAATTTATCTTATTTTATCCCTCATAATTTCTCTAGTCTCCCAAAAACATCCGTTTTATAATTTCATACTCAGTTAATCCATTCTGCACAATGATGCCAACATTGGTTTCTTTTTTTTTTTTTTAATTCTTATGTTAATCCCCATACATTACATCATTAGTTTTAGATGAAGTGTTCCATGATTCATTGTTTGTGCATAACACCCAGTGCTCCATGCATCAACGTTGGTTTCTTTTAGTAGGATGTTCTTTCTTTCAATTCTTGACTAAGTGAACACTTATTCATGTGAGATTTGGTTCAAATGCTATTTTGTCTATGAAGCCAGTTGACCTTACGTAACCTCTCAGGTAGAATTGATAACTCTTTCCATTGTGTATGCACTGTACATACTACCAACCAAGTATTAATCATATTTCATTGTACTTGTTTGTGAGACTGGGGGTATGTCTTAGTTACCCTATTATATCCAGCACACAATGTGCTAGCTTTGAATGAACAAAACAATGAATGGATGACTGCATGAATGAATGAATGAATGAATGAATGAATGAATAGGAGAATTGAGTTTAATCTAAGTCTGTGTTTTCTAATTTCCCATTTTGAATCACCTGAGAGCTTTTTAACATGCTTACTCCCGGCCCTCAACATGGGCATCCTCTAGGAAAAGGGCCAGGAAATTTTTTTATCAGGTAAGTTTGGGAAACACTGGTCTAAATTATTATCTGAGTTTATTTAGTTGAAATAAAATTAAACTTTCAAGTAGTAAGCATTTTCATGTACCTGTTTCTGACCTGAGACCTGTGAAAATTTGTTGACTAATCCCTGGCCCTGAAATGAATTATGGAAATATTACAGGAAACAAGCAATTATCTTTGAAGCATTAGTAAGGAATAAAATGAACAAATGATTGGGAGGTTAGTAACTTTTTGGTGTATGGTCTATTGATCAATAAATATTAAATGAGCAGTACTAACTCAAAATGATTGATGTATTTTGTCATGAAGTGGTTGTAATATCACACACACAAACGCTTTAATCTTTACTTTTGTGTTATATGCTGCTCCATCTAGCTTGTGAAACTATTGTCCGGCATGTATTCTATGTAGTTTTTATTCACCGTTCATGAATACATAATGCTTTTCTGGGAAAAAGAAGCATTTCGATCACACAAATACAGTCAAAGTATCTTCATTTGGAAGTGGTTGCTATGCGATGGCACACAATCCCCTAAAATAACACAAATTTCACCCTCGTAAATTAAGGGACAAGATTCACTTTAAAGAAAGGTTTGTTATTTAGCCCAGGGGAGTGAAAGATGTAGTACTGCTTCACAAATATTACCTGAGGGATTATGAATCACAAATATGGGAAGAAAAGGCTAAATGTGAAGTAAGGAGATCTGGTTTTCATGATAAGAAGCATCTCTTCATAGGTAAGGATGGGAACTGCTTAATAGCAATGTTTCCCAAACTTACCTGATTTGTTCTTACCTATCATTTGTTCTTTTTCTTTTTAATTTTTGGTTCATGGTATAGGTTTTAGAAAGTGTTCACCTAGTATTTTTTAAATATATATTTTACCCATGCTATTGTGATATTTGAATGCAGATCCATCTAAGTTCATGGAATAAACCAGAAGACCGCTAACAAAAACTCTCCTTGTGAGACTGTGTTACAGTCTTTAAGAAAATAGTCCTTGTTCTTTGGATCTGAATGCATGGGGCTAAATTATATAATTAGAATACCACAGATTATATTGCCTTCTGCTCTTGCTTTATATTCTTTGAGTAATGTTGGTAAGCCAAAATCTGGCCTATTATATTGATGCTTCCTGGTTCAGTGGCATTAATTTCTCCTGATATTATTTTGCCTCTAGGACGCAGTTTACTCTGATTATATAGTGTTGTCACTTATTGATTACAGCATTCTTGTTTGGGTAAATTTTTTTTAATTCCAATTTTATGGGTAAGAACTAGTTTGTTGTATAATGTCACATATTCACATTGTACAACAAACCAGTGGAAGCCTTGAAACTCATGACGTCACAAACTCACAATTATACTGGACGCTGTAGACTGCATTATTTTTTCTATAAAGGTATTCCATAATGTAGCAACAAACGTAGAAGCTTAACTTTAATGATATGAGAGAAATCTGTTGTGTGGCATTATAGCCATCATTTGTGCTATGACGTAGCTAAGCTGAGCTTCTTGTCTTATGTGTTTAGACTTTGCTTATGAAGTACTTGGTTCCTAAAACACAACACCTTCTATCCACCTCCATTCTTCACTTGTCTAAATCCTCTCTTAGGCCCTGGCTCAGTGTCATCTTAATAAAGCCTATCTCATTTTCTTTGTTCAAAGCAATCTTGCCCATGCCCAAATGCCTATATTACTTTACTATTAACCTTTTATTTTTAAAATTAAATGAAATGAAGATTTTCTATATTATGATATCATGACTTCTTTACGTTTCTCCCTACTAGATGGTAAGCTAGAGGAGGCTTATCTAAATGCTATGCGTAACATATAATATAATTCACACACAAAAGCTTTTCAAAATGAGAAAAAAGTAGAAAGCAGAAAGGAAAAAAAAGATGGTATTACTTAATAAGTATTCATGATAAGAAAACCATGTTCATGGTTTTTATTATTTAGTGATTTAAGATTTCAGGGTACCTGCAGATGTTTTAAGTCTATACTTGATATTTTAGCTTCTTTTTTTTTTAAGATTTTATTTATTAATTTGACAGAGAGAGAGCACAAGCAGAGGGAGCATCAGAGGGAGAGAGAGAAGCAGACTCCCCGCTGAGCAGGGAGCCCGATGCGGGGCTTGATTCCAAGACCTTGGGATCATGAACTGAGCCAAAGGCAAACGCTTAACTAACTGAGCCACCTAGGCATCCCGATATTTTGGCTTCTTTATTTGCCAGTTTATATGTTCTTTTTCTTTTTAATTTTTGGCCAATGAGTGCATGGTTCAGCCTGTATTTTAGAGAACATCTGACTTCAGCAAGAGCAACAGTGGTTAGAGGGAAAGGATTGATGGTGATGAGAAAGTTCAATCTCATCTCAGTTTCCTCATCCCGCCCTGGCCAGGATAACTCAGAGAACTAAGTGTTCCACAAACCGTAAAGATCCCCATAGAACATTAGTTCTCTCAAATGAGAAATTATTATTACTAATAGTATTTTGTCAAAACACGACACTTACAGTTGACATCAGTATTCTGGATGGATTTTTTGGGGGGAGAGTAACATTCTGCTCTAGGGCAGTAGCCCCCCCCACCCCCAGTTTACAAGTACACTTCATTAGCACAATCTAATCTGGAACCCTGCTGGTTAGGAATTCTGGGAGTGTAGCTCCCAGAAAATACAGGAAAAAGTACAGAAAGGGGCAGAGATAATCCTGAGTTGATAAGGGACAGTTCAGAATGTTGGTATTCTGTTGAGACCATCTAAATATCTCCTTCTATTTTTTTATATTTGGTGTTCTCAATTTGCCTGCCTTAATGTTCCACATCTATACACATGCACACACACCCCACACTTTGCAAACAAATAGTGCCTAGAAAAATACCAAAGCAAGAAGATGGATTGATTTTTTTAAAGCTAATCATGTTATACTTATGAGATAATGCTAAAACATGAGTTATTCTATCGCTGATATTTAGCATCACTAATTTGGAACCTATGCAGATTATTTTTTGAAGAGCAGCAGTGCTAGTGCCTGTAGAAAGCAAGTCATTTTCACTAATTTATTTTTCTTATAGAAGTTGATGGTAAAGAACTATGTCAACAACTTTAAACAAGTTACCCTCTTTGAACTTTAACTTTCTTTTCTATAAAATGGGAATAACAATAATATCCATCTATCTCAAACTTCGTTATGCTGTCAAATGAGATAATGTATGTAAAAGTGGTTGCTGTTAGTGGATTCTCAAACCTGTTATTCCTTTTCCTTTCTGTAATTTTTTTCAATGTTCTTTCTAATGATTGGACCCTGGTTTTGGAGAAGTAACTAGAAAATGTGTGGGTTGATATTTCTAAGTTTTTTTTTTTTGTACTGTAAATAAACTTTCCTATATTTTTTTCCTAAGACTCTGTACCAGTTCTTTAAAATTCTAAATGAACCTAGAACATCATTGTCCAGTGATGTTTCTTATTAGTGATTTAAAATATTCTCTCTCTTACCTACTTACCTGCTAAAAAAAGGAATCTGTAATGAAAATTAAGGTTTAAAGCAAGAATTCATGAAAAGTCTTAGAGACATATTGTAATGTGCACAAAACTACTTAGGTAATCATTCCTCCTGCATCGCCTCTTTTATGTTGACCATATGTGAAGGCAAGTAAAAGGAAACACTTCTATTGAAGCTTCCTTGTCTATTTTGCTGAAACATTACTGCAGTTTTAAACAAAGGTGTCAAGACTTTGTCTTCATCTTTTTGATTTGCAAATCAAGGGGCTAAACTAGCGCAGGTTCTGTGTCTAGGGGCAGTGCAGAAAAGAGGTGAGTACCAATTGCTCAATGGTTTAGGGAGCAGGAGGAGAGAGGAAAAATAGAAACCTAGGATGGGGGGAGTCAACAATAAAGGAACTTAATATAAAAATTAACTTTCTGATGAATGAAATTTATCTGTTTTTTAACTGGAGGTATCATATAGATGCAATATTCATGTAACAGTGTGTAGCTGATGTGATTGCTCTTTTCAGGGAGGCAAAGGCACATAGAGAAAAAATAGATAAAAAGAGATAAAGCTAAAATGCTTCTATTATGGTTCAGCTCTCTTGAGTCTCAGTAGAAATTAATATGCCATAGAGAAGATAAGGTGATAATTCTCTCAAAACTCTATCTTATTTTTCACTGTCCTGCTTCTCCTCAAACCATCTACTTCCTAGCCTTATTTGTTGTTTTTTACTGATTTAATAGAATTAATGCATTTTTGTTTCAGGTAAATTCAAATAAAATTTCATTGATTCACCATGTAAGGTTCAGATGAATCTTTGAGGTTATTTTGACAGGTCACTTCACTTCAGAGTGCCTTTTTCTTTATTTATGTGGCTTGAGTTTGTTCTACTAGTCAAGATAGGTAGGCTATGCTGAACTATCAAAAAATTAAAATTAATTTCAGTGGCTTAATAAAAGTTTATTTCTTATTCATGTTATATAGATCCCTATTTGGACTGGGGGGCCAGTTATGAGGAGGGGTCTATTCCACAGTCACTCAGGAACCTAGGCTGCTAGAGAGGCTCTGTAGTTTTCTAGCTACCTCATCTGGAGTGATGGCTATGTACCACATTAGCCATGGCAGAGGAAGAGAAACTGGCCAAGCTCACTTGGACTTTATACAACTTTAACCTAGAAGTGAAAAAAATCCCTTCCATTGGCATCCATTGGTTAGAATTTGTTACCTGGTTTTGCTGAAATTTAACGGCACTGGTTGGGAAATGTAGAAGACCAAATGAATATTTGGTGAACATGGCTATTTCTGCCACAGTTGCAAACTTTCTCTTTTACTTGCATGTACTTGACGATAAATTAAAATGTCATGAAAGTGCTTTGATACTAGAAAATATTTGCACATACAATAGTATGTTGTCTGTTTAGTTATTTGGCAATTGATTATGTACAATTACAGAACCATATGTTGTTTTTATTAAACCTTACCATGACCCAATTACACATTACCTTAAATCTATATTTATTCTTGCCATTAAGCTTTTCTTAAAATTTGCCCAGTCTCAGGGTGCTTGGGTGGCTCAGTCGGTTAAGTGTCCAGTTCTTGATTTTGGCTCAGGTCATGATCTCAGGGTTGTGAGATCGAGCCCCGCGCTGGGCTCCGCACTGGGTAGAGAGCCTGCTTAAGATTCTCTCTCTCCCTCTCCTTCTGTCCCTCCCTCCCCAACCTCTCTCTCTCTCCCTCTCTAATAAAAATAAAAAATAAAAAATATACATATATATGATAAAATATATATATATGATATTTGAGACTGGTATATATGTATATATAACAACTAATCAACGTTTCTCAATTTATTTACTCCCCATTTCTTAAAGCTAACTGGTCTTAAAACATTATTCTGCTCTTGCCCTGCTAAAATAGCAGTCACTACCATTGTTAAAACTCTTCACACTATTTAACATGGTGTCAGTTCATTTAGATCATTCATAATCAAGATTCCATAATCTTCTTATAAAATGGTGATCTACCTCATTTATAACAATTACAATGTTAAACAACTTAAAGGCAGAGTACGTCTTCCCAGCATTTAAAAAAATGTATGTTATGTTTCCTTGTCACTAGAATTCTTAAGTTAGATTGAATGGAGACCAAAATAATCTTGACTAAAAGATTGGATTCTCAAGACTAAGTGGACTCATGCATATGCTGATGATATTTATCAGTCCTTTATGAGAAATGTCCTCCTCTCAGCTGGCAGCATTCGCAGGATTTAAAGACTAAAGGAAAATGAGCAAACATTTCAATCATGATAAAAATAATTCACTGCTTTTGTATAATGATTTATGGTTTACAAAGTCTTTGATGCAGCCCCAGGAGACAGGCAGGTGTGGTAGTACTATTTGCATTTCATAGACATAGGAAGTGATCACGTGTCTAAAAATCATTAGAGGTTAGCTTAGAACTTAAGTTTTCTGGTTTGTAGACACTCTCTGAAACAAACATTGTCTCTCTAGAATGATTCCTCAGATACAAAATGGGTGACCCTTTCACAGAAAGGAAATAGGAACGTTAGTAGGGCAAGCTTGCACTACTTGCAAAAATGCTACAGTCATCCTTCATGTTTGTACATCAAGCAAATTCTCTATACTTAGAGAAGGTGTACCCTGTGCTCTAAGACACAGAAAAGGAGCCTTGTGAGGTGCTGGAGAATGAGGGTGGTACCTTTGTGAGGAGGAATTTAGTTCAGAGAACACATGAGCCAATCACTTAGTTCTGAATATAGTGGATATGGGGCCAAATGTAGTATTTTAAAAGTGCTGTAGTTTAACTTCAAATGTTTGCTGTTTATTTATAGCTGTTGTTTATAAAGAGTGATTTCGATCAGAAATTGTGCCTGTGGTAGGGTTTTAAAAAAGGAAGAAAAAAAAGAATTATAAACTTTTCTGGTGAAACCATTGCAATAGAGAAAAAATATGATATCTGACAAAAACCAAGGACAAGCTTTTCTAGTAAAAATGATGCAATAGATAAAGATGAAATATGACATCTTCATAATACCAGAAACCTTTGTAAGTTGTTGCAGTGTAGTCACCAGGGGTGTTTCATGAGATGCTATGACTAGAAGTCTGGTCACAAAATAATTTCCTAAAATTATAGTAACCTGTAATTAGAGGCATAAAATATGTTACTGAACTGAATATAATATCCAATTCTGGCTCATGAGGAAAGGATAATTGGGAGGACATGACAGGCCTTAGATACATAATTTCCTGGGTTTGCATATGATCTGAGCAGTGTGGGTAGTCATTTATCATTCCTGCTCACTACCTATGATTCTGCAGTTAAAAGTGGTCTTTTTGATGTAAACATTGCCCTTTCTGAAGTCCTCTTTGTAAGAACTGTTTAGGGGAGGAAGGTATGAACTCAAATATCTAGAGATAGAGGGAAAGGACTAATATCTGGGAGAACAAGACGCCCAAAGAATGGGAGAGAGAACTAAGAGGAACCTCAGTGTGGAGATGAGAATGGTGATGAGAACAGGGCTGAGGATCCAGTTCCGTGACCTCACAACTTTACAGATGGCATGTCTTAAAGTAAGCCAAGCCTGTGTTGCTGGGTTAAGATTCTTTGCATTTCAAAGACAGTGTTTAGATCAACTGATTTTTCTAACCAGTTATCAGACTAGAGGAGAAGCCAGTCCAACAGGAAGCAGAGTTGATAATGTAGTGCTTAGTGGCTGTGACTAATTAGAGGACTTTAAGCTGTGAAGAAAGCATAAAGACACGCTTAGTCAGTTTCTACTCTTTTGCATCTGGGAGCATGAACAAATTGATAATCTCCTAGGCCATCACATGATCCTTCCTTTCTCATTTGATCTTGGTGTAACCTGATATGCACCTTCCTGAGATGATTCAGATTATACAAGTAAATGACCATGTTATACCTAATGGTCTTATTTTAATAACAACAGAAATACCAATAATGATACTAATCAGGCTTTTCATATTATTTTATCTCCTGAAATGTAGTAAGCATTTATAACTGGTAAAAATAAAGGAAAATTTAAAACACCCTTGATATCTTTATGGCTTTTAAGAACCTTTGAGATACATCTTTCTTTCTTTGCCCAGTGTTAGGTCTGAGTTCTGAAATTCCCAGGCCTCACTCCCACAAAAATACCAACAAACTCTTAGAAAGAACAAAGCCCATGGTAAGTGATATCCCATCTATCTTTTCTGAAGCATTGTCTGCTTTCAAAATATTGTATTCAGGGGGAAATCAGAGGGGGAGATGAACCATGAGAGACTATGGGCTCCGAGAAACAAACTGAGGGTTTTAGAGGGGTGGGGGATGGGGGGAGGGTTAGCCTGGTGATGGGTATTAAGGAGGGCACGTATTGCATGGAGCACTGGGTGTTATACGCAAACAATGAATCATGGAACACTACATCAAAAACTAATGATGTACTGTACGGTGACTAACATAACATAAAAAAAAAAAAGAAAAAAACCCCAAAATATTGTATTCATTATATTTTATATCATCTTAGATATTTATTGCTTAGAAGATTTTCTGTAATGTCAAGATAGCTTGTTCATAGCCTTATCTCCTTTCCATCTTTGCAATTTTCCTCTTTATTAATTTAGTCCTTTTAGTCAAAACAATACGTATCTCTTAATGATCTCTTTGTGGTGGGAACTGTGAAAGGTTCTGTTATGTATCTCTGTACGTCCTTGCTTTCTGTGTCTAGTAATTCTACGACTCTCTTTACTCTTTCCCTGTGTACATAATGCTTTATTAGATTTATTCCAACAACATAACTAGTTGGGAAACTATGGGCAGCTCTAATACCTGCATTAATGATGGTACCTATGGCAGGGAAAAGAACAAACTTATGTTCCATGTTGGGTGCCACATTTAATGGAGAAAGTTAGACTCAAAGAGCCTCTCACAAAGATATAGAGAGGTAGGGAGTAGTGATTTAGATCCAGGACTTGTTGGTTCTAGAACACAATTTTCCTTCTATTTTCATTGCTTTTATTGTTGAAATAAAAACTATGATGTCCTGGTTAAGTAATCTCTTTATAACAAAGTCAACTGTGTTTCTTTAAGATTAAAAAAAATTATTGTGGTAATATTTTTGGAGATGAGTTATCTCATAAATGAAGGGGGTTTGCATATGTGCTGGATTTAGCATTATACTGAAGGTCATTTGCAACAGTCCCTACAGTTGCTCTAATTTCCCGACAGGTATGTGTTTAGGGAAAGGTGGGGCTCCCTACCTCATAATTACTCAAAAGTAGTATTGATGAACAGTTCAGGTTGCTGGGTTGACACCATTAAGAGAGATAAGATTGCTCCCCAGAGCCATCTGGAAGATTGAAAAGTACTTCAACTGAATGGAAAGAAGGGTGAGTTGTATCAGACATAATTCATTATGCCTCTCTGACTTGTCACATTTTTTTCTCTATTTCCTGCCATTTGGGAATACTGTGTCCTATCTACCCTAGAGAGAAGATAGTAAGAAAGGGGTTAATCATTTGAGCATTGCCATTTTCTATTAAGGAATCTATAAGGTATTAGTAGCCAACCATTCACTTTTAAAAAGTTACAACTGTTAGCCTCTATTAGTATAATTTTGGGGAAATTCATGCTATAATGAATCATTAGGCCAGAGACTGAATACACAGCTAAGATTTGCTTGGTGCATCCGTGGTGTGATCTTGCAATCCTGTCAGTCACTTAGCTTTACATAATAATAGAGTTTACTGTTGAAGACCCTTTGTGACCCTAGGTTACATCTATGTTTTTGTTAAATTTCAATAATTTACTCTATATATTCCTTCCTTATGTCCTAGAATAAATTTTTATACCTCAACTCTGGTTGACAAATATGTATCTTTGGGGGGTTATATCCTTTTTATTATCAAAATTATTGTTATAGCCAAGAGGTACTGACTGACCTTGAAGTACTTTCTGAATCATCACCACCTTCTCATATGAAGTTGTAGAATACAGAAGGGCCGTGGGTATCAGCCTTGAAGCTGTAAATATTAAGTGTCTAGAATCTGTGAAGAGGGACAAATTTAGGGAAATTGGCTAGTTGATTATTTTAAAGATATACAGGTCATGTGGGGGAGGGAGTTACTGTTTCTAAGATGTGCTGTTGACATGATATTTGGGAAGGTTAGTTAAATTCTCACTGACCTTTATGAAGATGGTCATGATTACATAACCCTTTCTAGCAAAGTCATACATAAACTCATGTTCCTTTAAATCTGTGGCACTTCGATTTTGTTTTGGTTTTAAAAGATTAATCTCAGTGGGAAACAGTCAACTCCCCTTGCAGTTCTTTCCACAGAGTTCTTTTCACCCCTCTGACTGCCACCACCCATTGTTTTCATATTTGTCTTTGCTCTTCAAGAACTGTTATCTAATTCTCCAAAGATATCCACTGGTAACATTTCCAGGGTATTTGCAATTTAGAAGGGCACCCTCAAAGAGCAAAAAATGCTTAAGATGAAAATAAATGAATTTATGCTGCTTGTATTATAGATAATGAAAGAAATATTTTCTATTTCAAGCTTCTTCAAATGATATGCATATAGATACTGACTGATGGGTAGCCTGGTAAATATAATCTAAAATTCTTAGCATTTGGCTTTGAATGCATTATCATGATGTTCTCCAAGCTTTGCCAGATAATAAGAATTACTGGAGACACTTTTTAGAAATTCATATTTCTTCCATCCCTCCTCAGATCAATAGAATGAGATTTTTCAGAGAATATGCTTTCTATTTGTATTTGTAGAATTTTAGGACTGACGTATTTGGGAAACACTACATTATAATATTTAAGAAGTCTTTTTTCCTACTTATGCTGAAGTTAATTGTGTGACAGTTGAATAAATGTTAATATTCTAAGTGATGGCTGGTTCCCAGAAAACAATATTATGATAAAGTAGTTTTATTATTATTGTTATAAAGCATTATTACAAAGCTCCTGTTTTAGAGGATGGTGCATCTCTAAAGTTTTGTATGTGCTCTAGAATAAATTTCTATACCTGTTTTATATGTTATTTTTCTTCACATCTTAAATACATAGTCAATTTAAGCATATACAACTTAAGTACAATGAAGATCCTATTGAGATGAATGGTTGGCCACTTTAGGCATGCCAAAGGAGTACTATTATTTCAATTGTATCATATTTACAATTTATAAAACTTACATTTAGGACTAATATCATCAAAAAAAATAGCAAGAACAAAATATGAGAAAAGATTTGTGGATTTTGTTTGTAACAGCAAAACTCTCTGGGCTGACAGGCTGCACCATCATGTGAAAACTTGAAATGTATCAGTTGAATTTAAGTTTGAACCTTGTTACAGTAGTCAGTTTGAGATTTTTGATCCATAATGTATGACAGTGTGCTTTGTTTAAAAATCAAATATCCTAATGTCTAGGAAACTTTGCATATTATTTAAAGTAGCAGATTAGGGAAAGATACTTTTTATTTTATGTAACATTAAAATTTTTAGGGAAGAGTGGTTTTTAATTACAGGTGATAGCAAAATGAGAAGAAAAAACAGCGTACAGAGAGTCACAACATGTGGATTCTAGTTCATAAGCAATTTACTAGTTGTGTTACTTAGTTGTTAGCATCATCTCCATCTCCCTTCACCTCAGCCCCACTTAGTAGAGAGGCCCTAGTATAATTTAGGACCCATAATGGAACAGTTTGGAACAATGCCACAAGCTGAGGAAAGAAATCCGTTAGTGGAAGAAGTGAAGGGATTTATGATAATGCTCTCTTTTTTGGTCCCCTTGTGCCCTCCGCTGTGGTGTTTTGGGCTGTAAGACTTTGGGAAGTACAATTTGGATTAGAATGATTTTTGCTTGGGAAGTCTCATTTGTTTTAATGGGGCCAAGACATGCCAAGCTAGTGGGAGTCCAGGAGAATGGAGAGCAAGGTGTTGGCTGTTTAGGGCTTTTAGGGAGAAAGTAGTGAATGAGTTTGAAGGACTGTTCTGTGTTATCTCACCTTGATAATCTGTACAGGGCCGCTGGAGTTGTCAATATCATCTCAGGAATTTTTTTAAAAATTGACTATTTGGCTGGTGTATCCTTTTGCACATTTTTTGAGAACTCAAACACAGTGTTAGGTACATAGAGTACAAGGCCTGCCAAGGAGAAAAACTCCAGTAATTGTCATTACATAAGCTTGTTTCTTTGTCTAAAAATTAGAATTTCAATGTCCCCTTCAAATAAAATTACATTTAAAAACTGTGTGGATGGGGTGCCTGGGTGGCTCAGTCAGTTAAGCATCTGACCCTTGGTTTCGGCTCAGATCATGATCTCGGTCATGAGATCAAGCTCCACCTCAGGCTAGAACTCAGTATGGAGCTGCTTGGGATTCTCTCTCTTTCCCTCTCCCTCCCCGCTGCCCCTCCCCCAACTCGTCTGCATTCACACACACACTCTTTCTGTCTCTCTCTCAAATAAATAAATAAATAAATAAATAAATAAATAAATAAATAAATAAAATCTTTAAAAAAAAACTGTGGATAAACAGTAATGCATATAATTTGTATGTGGATAATTAGTAGTTCACTCTTGTATATAGATATTGTGAAGAAATTGGATGGCATTCCTTCTTGATCTATGAACTGTTAAAAATGTCTAAGAGAAAATAAATAAATGGAAATGTCTTTTGGAGGCCACTGACTTCCCTTCACCTTAGATTGCTATGGATAAGACACAGAGTAAAATTATGAAGGCACTTTAGGGTAGAAGAGTAGGTATTAAGTTTTGAAGACCTCTAGATTGGGAGAGACTTTAGAGATAATCTTGTCCAATGTATGCATTTCAGAAACTGAAAACCAGAAGAATAGTAAGTCACCCAGGTAATGAGATCTCATTCCTGTGAGGGCAGAATCTCTACTATGATTTTGCCTTTGAGACATAGCTTGTATCACTGTCTTTCTTTATTGGTTAATTGTATTTGTAAATATTTTATCTCCCTGTGTTATAAGGTTCTTGAAAACAGAAACTGTGTCTTATATTTCTTTGTAGCTGTTCCAAGAGTTCAATAAATAAATGTTTGTTATTGTTGTGGGGCTGATTTGTGGGAAAGACTCCCCTACCTCTGCAAATAATGTGATTTGTGCTGTCACCTTGGCAAATAAAGAACAGTTGCAGGCATGTAAGTAATCCAAATAAAGCTTTGCATAAACATTTTAAGATCCTAAAATATTGGAATAGATGAGACCATTGAATAGAAATCAACATCAATCGCAGCCCACCCCATTTTTAATAAGTTAAAAATCCAAGTGTATAATTTGATGCAAGTGGTCACTTTTGCTTTCAGTCTGAGAGGAAGTCAATAAATTCCTTTTGCTGTTACTCACAAAAGTAGTTTAAATTCTGTGCAGGACATGAGTCTGGGGAATCACGTCAGCCTCAGCGTACAAAAGAGCCTGGAAAGACAGCAGAACAATGTCTCCCCAATCGAGCTGCTGAGGGAAGGTGGTCTTACGTTTCACTGCAGGAACTAGCAGGCTAAATTTAATTCTCAGAGTCAGAGCTTGCCTTTTCAGCTCCATATCCATTATGCAATCTAACCTGAAGGTGCACTTTTTTTTTCTTTTCTAATATTCTTAAGTCAGTTGGAGAAATCTAATACTCCTATTTCTAAATTACATCAGCTTAGCTAAAGATATATTTTCCTTTCTATAAAATTCAGTTCAAAAGAAAAAAGAAAAAAAAAAGTAAGCCTAATATGCAAGAAAGGGAGAGAAGGAGGCCTAGAATATGTAAATTGTTTGATATTTGACAAATCAGTTACTGTGTGTGGTATGATATGCAAATTAAGGATAATGCCTCCCTCTTATCTGCATTTCAGATTCTTCCTGGCATGTTTTTCACGCATTCTGCATGCAGTATGTACAACAGAGCATCATAGCTTAGTGCAAGAGATCTTGGCTGTGGAAATCAGAAGGAGGAAATGTATATTAATTTTATAATCTTTAAAATTATGTGAAATTTTTGTATGTCTAGTCACAATCAATGAGTTGATGAGATCAGAGTCTGGTAATTATAAATGGAGATTGCATTAAATAATGTGTTTAAGGGTAAGTTACAAGTAATACACCTCTTAATTCTAAAGCTGCTTAGGGATTTCTAAATATGAAATTCACCATATGCTAAGACTAATGCTTAGAACAACAGGTACTAGTGTCAAATGTGTGCATATGTATTATTAAAATATATATCATAATAACATATGCTCACACTGAAATTTAAACCTTTGACCTTTGTACTCTTAGTACTACGTAGAATCTGTGCATCATCGATTTTCTATATAGATTGGGGCCAAGTAGGCAGTTTTCTATGTGGGGTGACTTGAGCTTGTCAGAGATTATTTCGTTCTTGAGATTCAATCATTGAAAATTCATGTTTTTGTTTGACTATTGTTTTGGGTTTATTTTCTTTTTTCTTCACGAACAATGCAGACATCCTGGTGAAATAAACCTTTGAAATTTTGTCATCTAAACCTTGGTAGAATTAGCTATTAGTAAACCAAGTGGGTAAATTCCTGTAGTAGGGAACAGACATATGCCTTGGCTCAAGGATATATTCTGATTACAGAGTAATTATACTGAGAGTTGTATGTGGCTTATAGATTCAATTTATGTTTTGTACGTATCTTATAAATAACTGTGTTTTTTTTTATAACGGGGTTTCAGATTTAACATTTTTTCCTTATCACTGGAGTTTTGTTGAGCCCTTATCATTAGTTGAATTTGTTGAGCAGTAATATCCCTATTACCTCATCAGGCACAGTCTAATGATCAATGTAGAAACAAATGGAACCTGCTTCCTGTTTCTACCTTTATCCTCTTTTCTTGTCCTCTTCTTCTCCAAATGATGTTACCTCATTTAGTAGACTAACATTTTCTTACATGGAATGATTACTGATTTTTCCTGATTTTACTCAGCAGACCACAAGTTATAAATGTCATTTTTTTGATTGTTGTTTTAAGATAAAAATACAAAAAATCCAGTTTTGTTCATAATTTTTTTGATACAGAAATATTTAACCCCATTACAAGGAGATAGTATTGAAGAATAAATATGTTTGTATAAGTGAAACTTTAGCAGATGATAAAATTTTTTAAAATAAGTGCTGTAGAATATCATGGGATGAGCTAGAAACAACAGTAAGACACTATATTATTATTAATTTTTTGAGATGCCACAGTTATTGGTAATGAGAATGTTCAATTATTGGCATTTTGGCATTTTCTATTGTCTAATTTGCTAATTTTATCATATACCCCTTGCTTCCTTCATTCGTTCGTTCGTTCGTTCCTTCCTTTCTTTCTCTTTCTCTCCTTCCTTCCTTCCTTCCTTCCTTTCTTCCTTCTTTCCTTCCTTTCTTTCTTTCTTTTGTTTTCCAGTTTATTTGTTTTTATTTTATTTTCAGTTAGTTAATATAGTTAGTTAATATGCAGTGTTATATTAGTTTCAGGTGTATGATATAGTGATTTAACTTCCCTGTACATTATGCTGTGCTCACTCTAAGTGTAACCACCATTTGTCACCATAAATACTATTACAATATCATTGACTATATTTGCTATGCAGTGCCTTTTATTCCCATGACTCATTCATTCCATAACTGGAAGCCTGTATTTCCCTCTTCCCTTCACCCATTTTGCCCAGCCTCCCACTCCCTTCCCTCTAGCTACCATCAGCTTGTTCTCTGTATTTATAAGTCTGATTCTGCTTTTCATTGTTTATTTACAATAGCCAAGATATGGAAGCAACCTTAAGTGTTCCTAGATGAATGGATAAGGAAGTTTTTTTTGTTTTGTTTTGTTTTGTTTTAAGATAGAGAGCATGTGAGCAGTAGGGGAGGAGCAGAGGGAGAGGGAGAGAGAATCTTAAATAGGCTCCATGCTCAGCATGGAGCCTGATGCGGGGCTTGATCTCATGATCCTGAGATCATGACCTGCCTCGAAATCAAGGGTCAGATGCTTAACCAACTGAGCCACCCAGGCACCCCAGGAAGGTGTGTTTTACACACATACACACACATACACCGTGGAATATTATGTGGCTGTAAAGAGAAGATCTTGCCATTTGCAACAACATGGTTGGATCTAGAGGATTTTATGCTCAGATAAGTCAGATGGAGAAATATCATATGATTTCATTTACGTGTAGAAACTAAAACACAAATGAACAAACAAACAAAAATATCATACACCTCTTTTTGATGTTTGATCCTGGAATTTTATGGTAAGGGCTGTGCAGTGCTTCACAGTATACTCTGAAGTTCTCATAGCACAACGTATCATAATTATCCAAGGAAGGAGTGATTTTAATTTTTTGAGTGTTGTGATCATGTGTATCATTAGTTCTCAAAATATTTTCATTTTTCCCCTTGATTATAGTAACTTGTGGTATACTTGTAGTATAATATTTTCTCTACTCCTAATTTGCATCCACTACTGCTTTGTACCTCTCAGTGGATTAAAATCTTCATTCCTTATTTATGTTAAATACAAGTAGAATGAGGGACTTTCTTGGTGTTGATCATCTTGCAGGAAGCCATACTGGCTTTGTTTTCTTAAGAATATTAATTATTAAAGCATTGCAAAATCATATAGACTGGCTTTTAAATGCATTTGAAGATATTCCTTGATTTGCCAGAATTTGGGCAGAATTTGCTTGTTTATATGCATCATTTTCCTCAAGTAGTGTCTTTCTGGTTAATCCTACTATTATTTTTGTTGTTTGCTCTCCGTGGACATGGCAGGGCATAAATAAAGGTAGGGAAAGGAAGAAGACCGTGAAAGGGAGGATGCTTTTTTTTTTAAAAAATTATTTTATCTTATTTCTTGGTTGAGTTCAGGTTAACCTGATTAGAGAGGAGGTTTCTTAAGATAGCAAATTGCCAAGTTTTTTCATTCCTAGAAAAAAATATATCCTTCACTTTTCCTGACAATGTAATATTCCCTCTATTCAACATTACTTCACTACTTTAGACCACTCACCCAATAATCCAAGATTCTTTTTCAGTACAAAAAGTCTTTAGGGCCATATTTTGTTTTTGTTTTTGTTTTTGTTTTAGGATGACATTGAACTAAGAGTGGGAAGACTGGGTGAAGCTTTTATTTTTAGGAGAATATATTATCATGGTGGGGAAGGAATATGGAGAAAGCCACCTTTGAAAGCCAGGAAAGGAAATATTAATTTAATCAAATGAAAAAGCTTTTAGGCTGATTATTTTAGCATTTGAAAATGTATTGGTATTTCTTTCATGAACATATGGGAACTCCTAGAAGTACCTTGAATTTTTGGCACTTTTTTAAAATCTATTTTTGAGGCTAAAATGAAGGAGAAGGTACAAGAACTTAGTTTTAATAGAGAAGTGGCCAGATTAGAAGAAACATTTTTCTGTTTTTTTTTTCTTAAAGATGTACTTATTCATTTGAGAGAGAGAGAGCGAGTACGGGTGGGCATGTTTGCAGAGGTGCGGGACAGAGGGAAAGAATCTCAACTAGACTCCCTGCTGAGCACTGAGCCTCACACAGCCTGATCTCACAACCCTGAGATCATGACCACAAGATCATGACCCCAGCCAAAATCAAGAGTTCGATGCCCAACCAACTGAACTACCCAGGCTCCCCTTTTCCTGGTTATTTTTACTCCCCATTCCCCGTGTCAAGCAGGTTTAAGTGTATTGCTGTATCGCCCATAATTATGTTTAAATATTTCCACATCAATTTCTTTCCTTTGTGGTCTACTTTCACACATAGCACTCTCCTTTCATTTCTTTCCTCTTGTTTTGTGTCTTTTCTCCTGGAGTTAACTTCAGCTAACTGCAAGCTAAGAGACATTGCCACAGTTTCCTTCTAAAGCACAAGGGGATTCCTGGAAAGAAGAGGCACATACCTGTCCTTCGTCCCAGTGACTAACGCCTTATACTATAAGCATTTGGTATTGTCATTTTACACACACAGCCTCCACCGCTCTAATCAGACTCCAGGAAAATTTTAAAACAATTTTAGCAGAAAGGAATGGAAACATTGAAATAGAGATACTATAAATTTGAGCAGGAGAAAATAAGTGCACTGTCTGAGCATTTGTCCATTATCCTTTGTCTAAGTTTTTGGATAAGCAGTAGAGAGTAAGATCCAAGCAAGGTTTCTGTATCCTGAATACATGGTTCAGTGGGGCAGTGTTTGTAAACAAGAGACCGTTTCTTTTCTTCCCTCTGTATCCTCCATCCCAATTTGTAATTATTTCTTCCTTATGCACCCCTGGCCTCTTTTCTCTATCAAGTCACTGATACCAAAGGAAGAGAGTGCCCCAGTTGTCTCTGGGCCTTGAATTCCTGTCTGCTTACCTAAAAAGTCCTATTAACTACTCCAGTGGACCTGATAATATTAGCTAACATTTATCAAAAACTTAGTAAGGGCCAGACATTATGCTAAATGTTTTAAATATATTTAACCCTCATATTGATCCTAGTAAGGTAGGAACAATTATTATACCAATTTTACATCTTAAGAAACTGAAACTCAACAAGATGAAGTAAGTAGCTAGTGTACAATGGGTCAAGGTTTTGAACCCTGTGACTCTGAAGCTGGCACTCTAAATCACTACTCTCTCCCTATTTTACATGTGAACACACACACAAGTTCATCTTCTTTCTGTTTCAGGCCCACTTCTCTCCTCAATATATCTGGATTCTATTTCCATTGTTTTATGCCCAGTTTTAAAGGATCCTCCAAGCCCCATTCGATGGATGCTTCTGCTGGGCTACTTGTTTCATTCTTGACTCTGGTTTTTCCCCTAAATCCCTTTTTTGGAAAGTCTTTTGGCTATATACATTGACCTCCTGGGTTATGCATTCAGGGTCCAGAAGCCTTTCAGACTCTGAGTCCCTACTTCCGCTTATTCAGAAATGGAGTTTAGAATGGATAATGGAGACGAAGTGCATTTGTCTTCTCCAGTCCCAATGTTTAATATCTTTAGTACAATGCTTCTAGTCCTTTCTGCTGAAGCTATTTGATTTTTTTTTCCTGAAGTTTTATTAAGGTGGTGGAAGTTATAGATGTATAAAATGCCAACAATGGATGCTGATAACAAAAGGTATTTATCAATGGAGTGAAAAGAAGTTATCCTCCTCCTCTTTCTCCTTTTTTCCTTGTGCCTCCATGAGGAGATTATAGCAGTATACATTTTTGGAGTTAACTGAAGTTAGGCTAGATAAGAAGTTGTATATGTTGGGAATCCTTGGTCCAGTTATTCTGGTAGAGATAACTGAGTGATCAAAAAGCTATTTTCTCACATCTACCCTTATATGCTGAAAGTTGAAACCTGTCATATTAGACTTATGGTAGCAACAAGGTCCTGAGATGAAAATTATATAAAGCATATGGTAAACTAACGAGTAAAAAGGGCAGACAATATTTAAGGTTAAGAAAATGAAATAGGGTCTCTGAAGTGAAAGTGCATTAGCTATTTTATAGTTCAATAAGAGTTGGTAGAATGATTTTAAAAACAACAAAGGCCACAGTGCAGAAAGGGAATAGAATATTTTTGTATGTTTTAATATTTACTACATTTACAAGTTAACAAGTTAGCATCATATATTTGCTGGTCTTTAATATGCATTCAGTTCTTTGATATTTGACATCTATAGGATGAGAGCTATGCTAGGGGGCAAATTAACATTTATTGAGCATCTACTGTATGTTGTCAGACTTTGGGCAAGGTGCTTTACGTATCAAATTTCACATAGTTTTCACAGTTGCCAGGTGAGGTGAATCCAATTATACCCACTTTGACAGTTGAGGAATTAGAGGCTCCAAAAAACTGAAAAAAAAAAACTTACCTGAAGTCATGAAACTAGAAAGTGGAAGAGCTGAAGTTGCTGAGATTTAGATTCAGTGTTTTCTTGGCTTTAAAGACTGTGATCGTTCCACTGTGCTATGCCTAATCATGCTTTTTCCTGAGAAAAATATCTTTTATGTTATCCTCATTATCTGTATGAATCCTTTTAAAAAATCTGTGCAAGTCATTAAAAACAGAAGTTATCATAGCTTTTGTATTCATTTCATAAACCTAATGTAAGACAAGCAGTTTCAATGAAGAATAAGACAAAGCCTGACTCTGGGCCAGAGAGACAGCTATCACCTCTCATAATGAACACTCACAGAGATTAGCTAGATAGAGAATCTGGGAAACTTTCCAGGGAGCATCAAACATGATCTTTCTAACATTGCATTTTACTCTTGGACATTCCACTTTGACTCCATTTGTCCTATTATTAAAAGCAGATTTTCATTAATTTCTGACAAGTTAATGCTGCTTTATATCCCCCAATCACAATGCTGGGTAATTTAAAAACTCTATAAGAAATAAACCCTTAAATAATTTTGAAATAACATGACCCTCTCCCCCTCCATTTATTTGTAAGATAAAGTAACAAAACTGTGTGGGTTAGATTGGAATCAAATAGATTTCTGGTCTCCTTGCCAGTGAATTTTGCTTTCTAAATATGCTACAGCCTATTTAGCACTTGGAAGCACCATGGATAAAATTCTAAACTGTATAATTTTTTTTCTCCGTGTAAAAAATCAGATTAAACATTATATGTCAAAGAGATCCAAAACCAGTATTTTCTTTCTTATCTTTGAAATGCTTTGAAAAATTCAGAGACCACCTCTGCTCCAGATACTCCCCAATTTTTAAACAAAAGGAAATACTTTTCTTTAGATTATTTTTACATTAAAAATCTCCAACTGTTAAATTGCCTACAAAACTGAACATTTTGTATCATGGAAATAAACAGAGAAAGTAGTCACCAATATATCACAATTAATCTGTATATTGATCTGGCATGCATTAAACTCAGTCACATTGACTGAAAACTGTCAGAAAGAACAAAGCAGAAATACCAATGATTGATGAAAAGACATAAAGATGGATGATTCTCTTATGGAGCAGTGAGAGAGTGAGGGGTAGGCAAGAATTGGTGTTAACTGTTCTTAAAAAATCATTGTTAATGATCTGGCAAGACTCAGTCAACAGCACATCAATGAGTCTGATGAAAGATGTGAGATCCAGAGGTGTTACAGCATCAGGTTAAGAAGAAAACTCATTCAAATAAACCATATGCTAGAAGAAATAGGAAGAAAAGAGATAAATGACAGTTAAGAAGGAAAATCTTTCTCAGGAAAGTTTTTTCTTAGACCATTTCTCTGTGTGGGACGCTAGAAGGGTTTCAGTGGTGTGTTTTGGCTAATTGAGCAGAGGACCATTGTTACTTTGGTTCCATGATCACTTTGCTACTGAGCAGAAGGGAATAAATTTCTAGTGATTAGAGATTGTCTAGATAATCTAAGACCCTTGGGTTGTTGCCATATCCAGCGTCCTTGGCACACTTCAGGTGTATAAAATGTAGGGAGAAAGTTGGCAGTACACCTTGGTCTTATTTCACAGAAAAAAAATGGAGCCCTGAGGTATGAAATCCCTCAGCTCTTGGCCTTCATACCTACAGGTAATTTATACATGTCTTTTCTGACTTTCCTCTTCCTGGCTAACACTAGTTAACCACTGTTTAACCTGTACTTCTGTGCTTTCTCCAGTTGCTGACTGCTTTGGGACTGGGATGTGGCTGCTCAGATTTCACTTTATTTGGCACCTTTCTTATAGCCCTTGAATATGTGTATTCAAATTTGTCTGGGAAACACTAAACCCTTCAGTCCATTTTCCTTGATCTACCTCCTATTCCTCACATTCTCCCTGGAATTAAGGGCTTAACTTTTATTTACTCTCTAACACTGACAGTGGACACCAGGGGACTTCTTGGTATCTGAATCTAACAAACTCTTAACAGTCCTCATTCTTTTTCTCCCCAAGGCAACTGAATTTGTCAACCACCTCTTCCTTTCCTCATGGTTTCCTGATTCTTGCCTTTTTCCAGCCTCTTTGACTTTCCCTTCTCAGTGGCCTTCTTTCTCCCCCTCACTCCTTTTCTCCCCCAGCTTCTGAAAGTATTGGGCATTCCTCAGGGCCTTGCTCTTTACCTTTTCTCACCCATGTCCCTTATTCAGACTATTTGATCACTTCCATGCTTTAACTATGTCTTATATATTGATGACTCCAAATCTCTCTTCTGAGCTCCAGACCTAAAAGTCCACATGCTTAGAAGACATGGCAAACTCAACACATCTGCAGTTTAAATCATATGATATTTCCTTTATCTCCCAGTGATACCATCATCCAATTGCTAACCCAAATCAGAAACTTGGGTGTTAATTCCCTTCTTTTATTCACATATCACATCTAACTGATAGAAAGTTCTGTCCATTCTACCTTCAAACATCATTTCTCTCTGACTCTTCATCACTGGGCTGCCCTCCCTGGTTTAACCCTTATGGCTTCTCATTCACATTGTTGTAATAATCCCCTAATTGGCCTCCCAAAAATCCAGGTTTGTTCTTTTTTAATGTATACCTAAAACTCATGCTAGAGCTTCTGTCCCCAAATCCTTTCTTGTTCCCATTTCATAGTATCCTATGTTTGTGTGAAAAGTCTAAATTCTTAATTTAACATATACATCCTTTCCTATCTCTCAACCCCATTTCTTATGCACCTTAAGGTCACTTTACGTCTTATCAAACTACTGTGTTTGTCCAGTGCATCTTGTTGTTTTACCCTCATAAGCTTTTCGGTACCCAAGCAAAAGCATTATTTTTTCTATGAAGCTGATCCTGATCCTACTGGAGAGAATTAATCATTATAACTTTACCTTCTATGGTACCCTGCACCTAATACATTATATCAGCTACAGTGCTTTTCTATGGTTATTTGGATGAAGACAAATGTCTTCATCTCCTTACTAGATTCTAAGCTTTTGGGGGGTACGATATTATCTTATTCATCAGTGAGTCATTAAGGCCTCACAAGTAATAGACACTTAGTTTTATTGATTTGAATGAAAGAATTGTTGAGTTAATTAATAGATATATGTAAATTTTAAAGCTTAAAGGTATTAAATAGCCAAAAACATGAGTCTGAAAATGGCAATACAGCTGGGATTTAATTTCTGTAGCTTTTATGCATCATTAAATTCTTGTACTTATTTTCCAAACTGTGTCTGGAAACTGTTTCATGGATAGAAAAGGGGACTAGAAGAAAGCTTTAGGCATACAAAAATTGATGGTGATTACTTTTCCAATATCCTTTCTGGTGATGTATAAAAAATAGGTATGGGATAAATACTATTGAATGTTCATATAACTTTTGGCATCCAGTAAGTAGTTTGTATTATTTACAGGAACAACACAGGTAACACAAAGTCCCTGGGGGCAGCTTGGGGAGTCTGAACTCTCCATAAAGCCACTGCAGTTTCACATTCAAGTGTTAGCTCATCATAGCTCAGCAAATCTTTTCTTACAAGTTTGGTTCACTTCTGTACTGTCAATTTGCTCTGGCAAAACATGGTCAAGAACCATTTTGCCTCAACACCACAGCTCTCAGGCAGACTGTGTAACTGTGTGCTGTAATTTTCTATTTATTTCTGCTTATCCAACTAGAATACCTTGAGTGTCTCCATGGCTCAATTAACACTTAGCCTTAGTAACAATAAAAGTCGAAGTGTTTTCATTTGTGTTTAGAAAAAGATCTGCTTCGGGCGTGTGGGTGGCTCAGTTGGTTAAGCGACTGCCTTCGGCTCAGGTCATGATCCTGGAGTCCCTGGATCGAGTCCCGCATTGGGCTCCCTGCTCGGCAGGGAGTCTGCTTCTCCCTCTGCCCCTCCCCCCTCTCATGTGCTCTCTCTCATTCTCTCTCAAATAAATAAATAAAATCTTTTAAAAAAAAAAAAAGAAAAAGATCTGCTTCTCTTATGCAATATTTCTAAATCTAAAAAAATATGTAAAATATTTATACTGTTTTATCCTTAGTGGCTTATATACTTGTCTCTTCAGAAGGATTGAAAACTCCTTGAAAGCTCAATCTAGGTCTTTTCATCTTTGTATCTTTGGTGTACGGCAATGAATGTTTGCTATGTTGAACTGATGTGTGCTTATAATTTAACATTTCACAGTATATATATTATTAAATATGACAGAGCATGGATTCTACTTTTATTGTGATGCTCCATGATTCTTTTTTTTTTTTTTTTTACCATATTGGCTAACTCTGTTGGTTAATGCCTTCTATTAGTGCATTTACTGAGAAGCCTCAGAAGTCTTAATTTGCATCACTGTCAACATCTTAACAGTATCACAATTGTATATTGTTTAAAATTATAGACATATTATTTCTTTAATCCAGCAAGGAAAGAATTCCATCTCATCTTTTCAAAAGAATCCATAAAAACTGAGGAAGAGGGGGTGAAAGAGACTAAATATCAGAGGGGAAGAAACAGCATGCTGGCTTGTCATTTACATGGTACTCCCAAATCAAATTTGTGATGGCAAGTAGAATGCCTTGCATCCAAAATGTTTGATTTTTGTTCTGTGGCCCACCTATCAGCTGGGAAGCCAACACAATTCTTACCCAATTACTAATGATGGTGTCCTTGTTCCATCACACAATTTCACGCTATTTATTTATGAAGAAATGCCTGACAACTTTGACACATTAAAGCATCTTATCTGGAATCCTTAGGACCAGATGTAGGGCAAGAAACCAACTTCACAGAGTGCCAATGTCTTCAAAAAGTTAAAGGACAACACTAGAGCTTATTTTCCTTCATTTAACATTCCCTTTTGAAGCAAAAAGTAGGGGTGAAAAATGCTGTTGTTATAATAAACACTGTTAGAGCTATTACTGATCTCATTATACTACTTAAAAATAATGATGAATGGACATGGAGTGTCACTAACCTTCAATCTGACCAGCATATGGAAGACAGGGTGACTTCTCTGAGGCACTAACAGCCCAATGGGCAGTTGGTATGTTTTGTGACAGTGTGGTGGGTTGGCTGTCTTAAAGTATTCTAGGCCATAGATATTCAGACCAAAGTCATAGGTATTCAGATAGATTTGCAATGATTCTGGATAAATTAATGTATATTAGAACAATCAATAATTATCTTTTAAATAAAGAAATGATCTCTGAAGCAGTGGACTAAGTAAGCTCTCCCTGCTCAGTTAGATTTGCAGGTGCATTTTGGGGATGGATTCTTCAGCCTGACTTATCCAACTGTTCACATGGCTACTGGTGTTCTAGCATGGTATTTCAGTTCTCTCCTGCCTTTAGTAACTTTTCATTTCTGACTTCTGTATATTATTTCTCTCATGATGCTGAGCTAGATATCTGGTAATTGTATTTTAAACACAACAAATATTAATATAAAAAAAGTCTCTAATTGGCCTTATGCATTATGCTTAGGTGAATGGAAGCATAATCATTTAGTTATTATATCTTTAATTAAGTGGCACCATATACTTCATTTGCAGTTCCAGAACATTCAAATGTACTTATATGAGTAGGCTTTTCTAATACTAGGCTCCATCCGATGCACAGGGAAATGTATGTCTCCAGAAAAACTTCTTAGAATGAATAGCCTGCCTCAGCATTTATGCTAACTGAAAATATAATTTTATAAGGTATAATATTCAGGATTGCTAACAGCTGCTACACTCTTCTTTATGTCTGGTACACTTGGAATAACCTGTAATTTTCCTCTAGTTACAATTTGCAAAGTTGTAATTTTGGTTATAATGTTAAGTATAGTAATAGTATAGTTTATGGTTTCATAATAACCTCACTGTGAGGCACTTGTTCACATGTTATTGTAGAGCAAAGGACAGATAGAAATGCTGTAAAAATAAAGAAGAACATATCTGCTGATACAGCAACCTCTTAAATCCTTTCTATCAAGAATTTGCTACACTTTAGATTCCAATTTTCAATCATGTCTGAAAAATTAATATCTATTGTGAGTCTTCTCAAAAATGACTTCAGCTTCATGTTAAATATTATCTAGACTTCTATGAGTAATTCGTTCCTTTTTACTAAATTTATGTTTATTATTATAGCAATGCATACTATAAAAGGTGTATATTGATGTTTTCATTATTGTACATTTACTTTTAAAGACTTAACTATCATAGAATATAAAAAGAAAAATTTAAAAAATACCTCCAGTTGAAATCCTGGTTCTACCAATGACCTGGTAGTGATTTTAGACAGTTAACTCTTTCACAGTTTTCCCCATCTTAGGAAGTTACAGGGAAATGTTTTAAGCACTTCTAGGTTAACAAATACCTGGGTGAAAGATCTTATAAGATAAACATACTACTTGCTATTTGTACAGATTTGTGTTTTCTTTAAAGCATTGGGCTTCCATTAATGTTATAATTTATTTAAATCCCGATGATATCAGAATGTATATTAATCTCATTTTCTTAGATGATTGTGATTTTCAGAGCTCATACAGTAGCCTGGGATTTTCTGATTCCTGAGCATACATTTTCACCTCTGTAGCACTGCTGCTTTTCTCTATAGGAAATGATATCAATTGATATGTAGTAACTGGTTTTTAGTAAACTAAAATATTTAGGAGCACATTGAAGTGACTACATTTAAAGGATTGAGAGAAATTACTTTACAATGTATTTTAACTTCAGGAATATTTTTTTAGGATGTTTAATCAACAGCAATGATAAAATATATATATAACATATTTTATATTCAGGAGGATCTATTTATTTTAATCTCTGATAATCTTTACAAATTGAATAACTGGGCACCCTTGATCTCAAATGCTTCATGTAAACACCGCTATAATAGCTACATGAATAGTCATATTGAGTTTGCCGCTGTGAGTAGACAAAGGCTACAATATGGTAAAACATAAAACCTCTCTTCCCATATGGCTTTCATGAAAACCTTCTTGTCTGTTTATTTATTTCAATCCCTTTTATGAGCAACTCTTTCTCTGTGTTTGATTTAAATGTTAGTATTCCTGGAGGTTCTGTCCTTGACCTTCTTTTAATTGAGCACTTTCTCTGGATTAAGTCAGTTATTTCCATGGCATCAACTACCAGCTAATCATGGCTTACCAGTATATCTCAAAGTTGTCCTAAACTGAACTCACTAACTGAAACCACCATCTATGTAATTGTTTGAGTTAGAAAACTGGGAGTTATTCTTGATTCATCCCCCCTCATACCACCCACACCTATTTAGTCATAAAGTCCTGTCAATTTTCTGTTCTAAAAATGGCTTGTAACTTTGTACTTAGCTCCTAGCCCTCTGCTAGTATCTTAGTTCAATGTTTATTCATTTTTTACAGTTTTCTAGTTCGTCTCCCTGTATCTAGTCATGCTTCATTCAAATGTCTTCTACACATTGATCTACCTGAAATACAAACATAATTATCATCCCTTTCCCAAACATCTTACATGATTTCCTTTACCTAAAAGATTAAGAAGAGATATTTTAGTAACAAATAATTATCTTCTATAAATTGAGCAACATTTATTTGAGATATAGACTATTTTTTTCATATATATATATAGTTTTATATTACCACTGTTGGCACATAATAGATGATTAATATAGTTTTGCTGGGTAAATGAATTAATGAAACATTCAAGAAAAAGAATACCATAAAATTAGATAACTGCATATATTTAAAGTACCAAAATTTGCTTATGTGCATTGGCAAATACATTGCTTCCAAATAAGCATCATTTAAAAACCACCACTTACTGTCAGTTGAAATAAGTAAACATATTTCTTAATATGTTTAGTGAATCAGATCTAAAGTCCTGGCAGTAGTCTCCACAGCCCTCACCTAACTGACCATCTCTCTTCCTCCTTCACTCCACTCCAGCCACCTGGTCTCTTTCTGGCCTTTGAACACCCAAGTCCTTGAGGCCTTTTGCACTTGAGAACTTGATTCCCTGAGAGAAGGAATCTTCTCTCATATAGCTGTGTGGCTCACTCTCTTTTGATCTTTAAGCAAATGTCATCTTCTCCTATTTAAAGACACAACCCTTCCCTCCTTCCTTTTCTGCTTTATTATTGTCGTTTCTAACACAATTTTCCATCAAATGTTCTATATATTTTGCCTTATCCTATTTAGTATCTGTGTTCCACAGCTAGAATTATAAACATCATGAGGGTAGAGGCTTTGGTCTGTTAGTGCTCACTGTTTTATCCCCAGAATCTAAACAGATAATAAATACTTATTGAATAAATGAATAAATGAATGAGTAAATCCTTTATATTTATTCTCAGAAAATGTGCTGTTAAAAATAAGACCCAAAAATGATTTGAAGTAGTTTACAGTGAAGAATATATCTACTAAGATTAATAAAATAGAAATAAGATAAAAAGGAGGAGGAAGTGAATACAGTAACATAACTGTAACATTGCTTTAATTTTGTATCAAAGTTTTCTTTGAGATTTCTTTTAGTCAAAAAACAAAAAAGCAAGAGAAGTTACCTAGTTCTAGCTTTCAGAAAAGAGAGCAAAAATTTTAGAGAATATTCTAATTTTGAGTTAAGTAGGGATTATGGAATAATTTAATGAGCAGTTTCTTTGTAAAATGCAGATGATGCTTCAGCTATGGATTTTCTTAAAAGTAAATCTTGATAAAAGTTAAAAGAATAACATTAAAGCTCAGTACAATGAAAACATTTCTGTGATATTCTCAGCTGATGTGGCTCAGGTCTGTAGCTTAATTTGATTGAAAGATTGATTTTGAATACTGAGAGAGGTGAATTGATAGCGTATCTCTTAGGCCTTTTTTTTTTTCCCCCTTACATAACTGCTTCTCTTGTCAAAGTCTGATAGGAATTTAGGAACTGCATGTCAAAAAGTACTCCCAATTGGAGTTACTGATTCACATTAGAAAACAAGTGAAGTTTCCCCCATATTCCTTAATTTCTTCCTGCCGTCTAACTTTCAAATTAAAAAAAAATTGAAAAATCATATCTGCAACAGCAACAAGACCTTCAAAAGAACCTAAACTTAAATCTGCAACACCAATAAGACCTTCAAAAGAACCTAAACTTAAATAAAACATGTGAATATAAAGTCATTCCAAATTCCTTAGCTTCAGTTTTGCTTCCTTCTAAACCATTCTCCACATGATATTTTTACAACAGCAAATATGATAATGTCATATCCATGTTTTTTACAAATCTAGAGACTCATGGCCTGAAGATTTTTTTTAGCCAGAGTTTAAGTTATTCAGACAATATTTAACAGACACTTAGTCTATCTGAAGGGCCCTATGTTATATACGTCTATATACATATAGCTAATAAAATTGCTTCCCACTCTTAGCAATATAACACTGTAAGAGGGGAAATGTGAACACATAACTCAATACAGGTGAGCATCAGGTGATGGGTACAAGGAGCTATGACTATTCAGAGGATAGAGAGAGCACTTCTCACTGGTAGGCTTAATGAGGCTTCATGAAATAGGTTACATCTGAACTGGGCCTTCCAAGATTTCTTAGTGCAGATATTTCTGGCAATAAGAATGCCAAGAAAAATGGCATTGCCAAGAGATATGTCAACATGGTCAAGCAGTGAGCAGGTAACTGCAAATAGACCTGCTTTCTTAGACTGGAATGCAGGTAAAGCAAATGGTAGGGGACAAGACTGGTAGGTTGGGATTGGATTGTAAACCGTGTTAATAGTACACGAAGAAATTTAAAACCTTATTATACAATCACTAGAGAGTCAGATTTTGTGTCTGGGTAGGGAATTGGTGATGTTAATAGGTGCTTCAGAGGAAGATTGAGTGTAGAGAGAACAAAACACATGACCATTACAACAGTATGATTGCGATTGTTAGTAGAGACCTCAGTTTGGATGATGATCTCAGATAATTAAAAGGATAATCTAAACATGTTAGTGGAGGGAAAGAGATTAAAATGATGCCTATATTCAGGGACCAGTAGTGAGAAGCATGGGACACTGAAAGGTGTAGGTATAGGATACTAGAAGATACATTAGATCCTCAACCAACAGGGAAGGTTTGGAAGAAGTAATGTCAGCCCCTTGAGGTCTACTTTGGTTTATCTTTTATTGGATGTTGTAACCCCATCATTTAGGACAGTGTAAGGAACACAATAGGCGCTTGAATTATGCTTGTTAAGTGAATGAATAAGTGATTGCCTGGCTAATGATTGCACAGAATAAACTTTAGTGTAGGTAAATAAAATGATCTTGGTTGCCCTGGAGTTAATTTTACTGGTAAAAGATATATCCATGGCACTAGTTAGATAATTCAAAACATTAGTGTGGCTTTAGATCTAACAGTATATGTCAGCTTACTTCTTCTAAGAAGCAGTATAAAGTAAGAGTTACTTGTCTAGACTCTAGAAGTAGGCTACTAGGGTTTGAATCCCACCTTCACCACTTAGGATCTGGATCTTGGGCAAGGCAATTAACCTTTCTGAGCTATAGTTTCCTTGTCTTTAAAATGGGAATAATTATAGTACTTACCTCATGGTGGTGTTATGAGGATTAAATGAGTTACTATGTGTAGTTAGAACATTTCCTGGCACATGTTAGTCACTATATGTATTATAAGTAGTAGAAGTGAACTATTAGAATAAGTTTTATTTACATTTTTTATTGATGCAATGTACAGTTTTGGTTTTCTGGCACATTTCTCTTACCAAAGATTGAGGAATAGATAACAATCTGATTTGGAAAATACCCCCCAAATCTGATTAATGAAATTTGATAAAAAGTAAACATTGGTAAAAATGGATAAAATGCTTTAAACTGCTCAGAAGGAAAGTCCTACAAAAGTAGAACTTGATATTGAAAACAGCTCAAAGTCAAGAGTACTTGAAAAGCATATCTTTGAAAGAAATGATCTCTAAAATTAAAATCGGTCTAAGTTTCTTTTCATTTATTTTTGCTAAATTGTAGGCATTCAGAAACCTAATGGAAAAAACAGCTAGTGTCTCTGTTGCTTTATGAAGAGATGGAAGTACTAGAAAATAATATATATAAAAATTAAGGTGCTTGGGGCGCCTGGGTGGCTCAGTTGGTTAAGCGACTGCCTTCAGCTCAGGTCATGATCTCAGGGTCCTGGGATCGATCCCCGCATCAGGCTCCCTGCTCGGCGGGAGGCCTGCTTCTCTCTTTCCCACTCCCCCTGCTTGTGTTCCTTCTCTCGCTGTGTCTCTCTCTGTCAAATAAATAAATAAAACCTTAAAAAAAAAAAACTTAAAAAAAAATTAAGGTGCTTTAGTTCAAAGGAATTTCAAAAGCTAGCCATTTTGAATTGTTTAATATTCTGCAGTGCACTGAAATTTAAATAGGGTCATTCTGGAGTACGATAGCCCAGCTTTTCTAATATATAGCAGAATATATGTCAGTAATCGAGTACCCGGGATTCAGTATGCTCTAATAGGGGAGTTAATTAACTGGGAACACATAAAAAATGAAACAGTTTGTTTTTGTTGATTTTATACATATAAGAGATTTTGTTCTATGACTTCTTTTACTTAAGATGTAGTATCATGAAACCAGAAAATTTAAATATGATAAAGATGTAATTTGAATGTTTTTCCACTAAAGATTTTTGGATCTTAATGTATAAAATTATAATTATAGATAAATCATCAATAGCATCTATTTGATGTATATGCTAGGCATATATAAAAAGAGATACCTGTAGATATATTTTTGCATCGTTCATGATACTCATGATATTCCCATTAACTATAGCAGAACCTCCACAAATCACATATTCTTTTTTCCTTCCCTTAAATTTTGTAAATTGAATTAATATTTCAGAAATCAATCCATCAGATGTGATTTGTTAGAGCTATCAAGTAAAGTGAATTTTCTATACTTGATTTTTAGTAATAGTTTCTGTATGCCAGTTACCTCGGCGTAGGTCACCTCATTGTTCATGAAACAAAAGAGAAGCAATGTAGCACAGTGTGTAACGGTGCTAGTTTTGAAGTCACAGTAATGGGGCTTAAGTCTTGGCTACAACCATTTGCTAGCTGTGTGTTCAGTGGCAAGTTAGGTATTTTCTCCAGGTTTCAGTTTCCTCATACGTAAAATAGAGACAAACCTCACAGGAAAATAATGAGGATTTTACGAGCTCGTATGTGGAAAGTACGTGGCTTACCTCATTTTACTAGGAAAAAAGAATTTAGAAAAATTATGTACTGCTGTGAACCATTTTATATAAACCACAGGTTTTTTATTACCATGCAGAATCATAGAATTCTATGATTAAAACATGTATTGCTAAAGTAATTGTTATTATTAATAAAGACTGGACTTAAAATGCCATTATTACATGAGGATAAATATAAAAAAAAGTTGGTATGTTTTCCTGCCAGGTGGAAGAGGGCTGCTCAGAATGACCTCTAATCTGTCCATTCTGCTCTTTGCCTTTATTATCTTGTGACATTGTAGTAGGATGCTAAGAACATAGTGATTCACACTGATTTCTTGGATCTTTAACCCAAGAATTACGTTCGCTTCAAGTAGAAACTAAGGTCTTATCCTTCTCAAAGTATTTCAATTTGCTGTCTTTGATGGTTTAGTTACCAAGTTGAATGGTGTATTCCAAACTTCTAACACTTAAGTTTCAATTACTTGACTTCTCTAAAAATACTTTTATGTTATGTCCTCTAAAAGGTCCTGAGTATTTCCTGGCAGTCTTTTAGTGACTTTATTTAGCAGTCTTTCCTTATTATCAGTGAAATGATAAATTTGCTTGAAAATCTTCAAAGAGAGCTTAGGTTTGAAGTTAATTCAATGCATTTGTGATAAGCATAATGTATAGTGGAAAGGGATAATATACCCAAGAGTGAAGATGAAGAATTATAATTCTTAGATCTGGTACTGATTTTTTTTTCCTATCATCTTCTAAACCATCTGCCTTCCTGCTTTTTCTTTCCCTTCTCTGCTATTAAAAACTTTTAAATCTATGAAATTCTCCCTAACTTGAACGTTGAGCTATTTTGCTAGGAAAGGACTTAGACAAGTTATATGTTTATAGGTACCAATTTGTACAATTGTAGGGTCTTATTTGTACCTGATAGAATTTCAGAATTAAAAGTCACTTGAAAGTCATCTAGTGTAAATTCTCTAAAGATAAAAAGACAGAAGCTGAGTGTATGTTCAGAGGCAAAGTGTGACAAAGCCAAATCACTTGTTTTCTTAATATCCTGGATTAAATTAACTCCCTTTTTTGCCTTAGTTTCACTGTTTATGGAGAAATAATTATGGAGTTGAAATAGATATTTATTCATTCTATTTCTTTACAAAAATATGTAAAATTATTCAGTTATTTTTTGTTCTTGACACTTCAGTATTAATTTATCTATGTACATTTACATACAAACACATACATATATAAATAATTTAAGACTGTTCTCTAATTGACAAAAGATCCTAAATTTTGAGCTTTTAAATATTTCATACATTTTATAGTTGAGAGGCATTTTAAGAGTACTTCAAAAGTTTGTAGGATTAATGATAATATATGCATGATTACTTTAAAACTCTACCTCAGATGTTTTTTAACCTTAAACATTGTCTTACAAAGCACCATCCTGTATAGCACAATGCTTTAAAGTTTAAGTGAAGCTGCCAAGTGTAAAAATGCTGTAATTGAAGGTCTGATTTCCCTTGCAAATCATCCAACTGGTGTTTCAGGACAAAATTATTTGTTTTTACTAATTTAACTAAACATTAAAGACAGATTTTTTTGATGATTAAAATATACTTTCCGTATGGCTGTTGAAAGATTATTTATATTTTTAAAAATAGTTTTTCCATCAGAATGTTTGAAATAAAGGGCATAAATATCTTAACAAAGCACTTATGAGGCATTTGGAATATGCATGTGCAGTCAGTGGTATTCAACAGAACTTTCAGCAATGATAAGGGGATGTTCTATATCTGTGTTTTCTAGTATAGTACCCACCATATGAGGCTATTGAACATGGTTTCTAGTGCAATTGAGGAACTGAATTTTTAATTTTAACTTAAATTTAAAATAGCCACATAAGACTAGCTGCTACCCTATTGGACACTCAAGAATAGATTGCTTTTTGATATAGAATTAGAGGTTTTAAAATAAATTTGTAAGAATATCTTGTCCTTTTGCCCATATTTAGGTAGAGCCACACTTATTTTTTAAAAAATGAAAATTTATTTTTAATAGCAACCAGAAAAAGCTGTCATAAACTTTTTCTATAGTAACCCACACAAGTGTTAAATAACCCCATGTCAAAACTCATTTATGACATTCAAAATCTGTAATGCTATAGTTTAAATCAGGTTTGTGTATGTGCATACATGCTTTACTCAGAATAGATGGAGACCTCCCGACTACCGTTCTTTTTCTTT
>NC_138374.1:53059024-53118254 GCF_054177405.1 Leptonychotes weddellii
TCTAACACAGTCATTAAGCCACCCCTTTACCAGGATGAAATGCTAACTGCTTTCACCTCTCTTTATAGGTTTTTCCAACTTGAGTCAACCTGCTCTGAGCCAGTTCCAAAATATCTGTGACCCTATTTGCTTGTAAATATAACAACCTCCAAATGGATTTGCTTTGGTAGCTTAGTTGAAACCTCCTATTTCAACTAAAAATTTATATTTTATTTAAGAATAGCCTAGGACATAAGTAAACCTTTTCAAATAGCTGTTAATATTTAGCTAAAGGAGTAATGGCCTGGATAGAAGTCATGAGCTAATTAAAGGTGTGATTAAGCTAACAGTAGGGAATGTGAGGAAACATTAATGATAGGCAAAGTACACCTGTGAACTCACCCTAATCAGTACTCCTTATCCACATGTACTCCTGAACTAGTCTGATCTTATAAATGGAATTCACAGCAAGAACATTTAATGGGGAGGCCTAGGTAACTCTGAGTTGTAATATGATTTTCAAAGAAATCTGTCTAATTTCTAAGTGTGTGGTATAATGAAAAGTTGAATTTTGTCTTATATTTGCACCCAAATATTAACATGACTCATTAGTTTTGATATTTTTATACTAACTTCTAACAGTCTCCCCAGGGATTTCCCTTCTTCCTAATCACTTGTTAGTAGAATGCATGGGAAGAAGCCTTAAAAAATATTAAAATTACTAGCTTCCTTCCGTTTTTTCTTAGATCTGATATGTTTAGATTTTGACTATCCTAAAATAGTTTGCTAAATATTAAGGAAAAAGATACTTCAAGAATATATTTTTTAAAGATTTTATTTATTTATTTTAGAGAGAGGGAGAGAGAATGAGAGCAAGTGGGGGGAGGGGCTGAGGGAAAGGGAGAGCGAGAATCTCAAGCAGACTCTGTGTGCTGAGCATAGAGCCCGACCTGGGGCTGGATTTCATGACCCCAAGATCATGGCTTGGGCCAATCAAGAGTTGGATGCTTAACTGACTGAGCCACCCAGGTGCCCCAAGAATATTTTTTTAAAAGTAGAATTATCTTGTTATACAAGTTGTCTCTGATTTGATTTTGGGGCTGGCAAATTCTCTTCCATTGTACATGCTCTTTGAAATAACTACATTGTATTCTCAGAGGGTCTATACAATTTTATGGACGTTTTGCCTGGAGTCTTTTCTTCTCATTTCCCCAAATGCTGTCCATTCCCACTGCTACTTCTAGATTTTTTTTTTTTAATAAAGACTGATTTGACAAATCCTAAATTTTATCTAGGTAGAGAAACATTAAATACAGGATTTTGTGCAAGCTGTTGGCAGGCAATACCTATTTTCTACCTTTCAAGTCAATTAAATAAAATGTTGCTGTGAAGACCAAATTTAATTTCTCTATGCCATTATGTTCAAGTTAAAAAAAAAGAAGTGGACAGAAAAGATCAGCGGAAAGACTGGGCTCCATGTAAAGTTACCCGATGCAATGCAACGTGCACTTAACCATTTATAGGAAAGTAAAGTGTCTCAGCATCAGAAGAGAATGAACCCCAGATACGCCATGGTCTTAACTTCAGTTCACCTTTTTCATCTGTGAAATACAGTTAATACCAACTGCTTTCTTTGCTTCGCAAGATTGTTATGGAAGAAAACATAGGTGGAGGTTTTATAAATCACAAAGTACTATACAAATATAAAGTGACGTCTTTCTTACCATCATTATGACATTCTTTAAAGAACTTATTCAGAAGCAAAAGCAAACATCCATCAGTATAAATTTTAAAGTTTTTGAAATGAAAAAGAAAATGTATTATTTTTGCATACTGTAATGGACTTGCTATATTTTTGGGACAAATTCAGAGAGAAGTAACTATGAACAATTACATGAAAATGTCCTAAGAGGAAAAAAAGACAAGTCACTATCATTGACAGAAATATCTGTATTTGATATTTTCTAAGTGAGTCATTAAAATAATCCAAGAATACCAATTTCAGATGAATGTCAGTTGAATGTCACATGTAAAACTTTTGGTAACTTCCACATGGGGAATAAAAAAGATGTAGTTGACTCATTCACTTCTCTCCTCCTTTTCCTCCTCCCGTATTTCCTTTCCTCTTAACTCCTCTTTTCCCCTTGTCTTCCTTTCCTTCTTTCACCCCTGTTCTTCTTTCTTCCCATCTTATTAAGGACTTGCTTTATCAGCAAAATTGGAAATTCTATAAGGACTATAAAAAAATAGAAGGCAAAAATCTCTGTTCTCGGGGAGTTTTCAATTTTTTGGGCTGAGTCTTTCAAAACTATTTGTAATTTAGGTAAGAGGAGCTGTTACATTTATTTTCTGGGAACCCAGAATCAACTCTATCTATAGCATTTCATAAAATTCATTAACTATTGATAGCAAAGTATATTTATGAAACATTCAAAAAATTGTTAATTTATTTATCCTCATAAAATCTTCTTGAAGGTGCCTGGGTGGCTCAGTTGGTGAATCATCTGTCTTTGGCTCAGGTCATGATTCCAGGGTCCTGGGATGGAGTCCTACATTGGGCTCCCTGCTCAGCGGGGAGCCTGCTTCCCCTCTCCCCCTTGCTCATGCTCTCTCTCTCTCAAATAAATAAAATAAAATAAATAAATAAATCCTCTTAAATCTGGATTTCCAAATGATAATTTGTATTTGAGTGAAGGTTAAGAACATCTATTAATAGGCATTATAACTTATCTGGATTTTCAAAGTGCAACTAAGAATAATACTTTTCATTTTTGTTGTGTATGATATAGTACTTTAGAGAGTATTTCAACTTGTAGGATAGATTCAAAATGTATCCTTCCCACAGGGATAAAAAAAGTAAAAACAACCTTTCCCAGTAACATACAAATAGCAAGATGCAAAATACATTCTCACCCTTCTGATAAAACTTGCATATATTATTATATAGGAAGTCTGAAATTTTTGCATGATTAGTTATTACTCTGTGACCTTATTTTCCTGAGCATTCCACTTGTGAAAGAAAAAATATTTTTAAAAAATTAGATATGAAGAAGTAAAAGACTTGATATATGGCTTTTATAAAACTTTTTTAGTTTGGGGGTATTTTTTTGTGCTTACAAAATGTGCTCATAAACTAACCAAACAACTCTTTAAAACACAAATATACTAGAGTTTAATTAGCAGAGTGAGTCTTGTTCTCTAAAACTTGTCATGATAAACTTTCATACATTTATTCCCATGAGGCTGCCATCACCCAGAACATTATTGAAACTACTTTTTGGTAAATACCTTCAGTGCCAATTGATGGATGATACTGAAAAATATTTCTTGTAATTTTATACTTTGTGGTTCAAAAGTATGAAACACCTCATATTTTATTCATTAATCTTGGTTTTGAATAAGTTTTGAGTAAATTCAAATATTAAAAGAAACATTGATGACATTCAAAAGAACGTGGAGGAGGTGCTGAAGGCCCTTCCAAATAAGTTATTTATGTAAATCTGAGCAATGGCAAGATCAACTAACCAATTTCTATTTTCCAAGGGGACTTCTTGGCTGGCTAAAACCCACTTGCATATATGGTTGGTTTAATTATATTTTTTCAAAATTAGGAAATTTTATTGTATAGCAGTAACTCAGACACACAACCACTCTGAAGGATATATTAATGTGATCCTGTGGTAGGCAGAATAATGACCCTCCAAAGAAGATATCCACATCCTAATCACCACATCCTGCAACTGTATTACCTTATATGGCAAAAGAGACTTTGCAGATATGATTAAGGATCTTGAGATAGAGAGACTATACCAGATTATAAATGTGGGCTCAAAGATGTAATTGCAAAGATCCTTATAAAAGAGAGAGGCAGAAGGATAGAAGCAGTAAAGTCAGACTTTCAGAGGACACAATTTGATGACTGAATCCATGAAAGAGAAAGAGAAAGATTTGAAGATGCTACACTGCTGACTTTGAAGGAGGAGGAAGGGGCCATGAGCCAAGGAATACAGGCAGCTTCTAAAAGATGGAACAAGCAAACAGAATTTCTCTTAGAGCCTCCGGAGGGAGCATAGCTCTGCTGACACCTTTGCTTAGCCCAGTGAAGCTGATTTTGGACTTCTGACCCACAGAATTGTAAGATAATAAATGCGTGTTATTTTAAACCACTACGTCTGTGGTAATTTGTTACTATAGTAGCAATAGAAAACTAATATAGACCCTGAAGTTTAGAAATTAAATATAGCTCAGAGTAACCTAACACATTATTTTTTTTTTTTTAAAGATTTTTTATTTATTTATTTGACAGAGAAAGACACAGCGAGAGAGGGAACACAAACGGGGAGTGGGAGAGGGAGAAGCAGACTCCCTGCCGAGCAGGGAGCCCGATGCGGGACTCGATCCCGGGACTCCAGGATCATGACCTGAGCCGAAGGCAGTCGCTTAACCAACTGTGCCACCCAGGCGCCCAACCTAACACATTATTTAGTCCAACTTCTCCTTATCCATGAATTACATAAATAACACAAAGTTTTTTGCCTAAAGTTATACAATCTGTAGCAGACTTATAAAACTCAGATATTCTCATCTCGCAGTCTAATATGCTTTCTTGTATATTGTGTTATGTAAAATCCCAAACATGTTTTAGTAATTCATATGGCATAATTTTTCCTTGGTATCTTTCTAAGAAGATCAATAGATCTGAAATGGATCAATACACATTGATTTTGATTTTCTTCATAGATTTTGCTGACAATGTAGAGATAGCATTTAGTATCCTTAATGATTTCTACCTCAGGTCTTTCTGAGGTGGGGGTTGTCAGCTCATCTGATAGCATTTGGCCTTCTCCCAGTTATGCAAAGTAGCAAATCATGTATTATCACAGATCCCTGAAGTTAGAAGAGATTACATTAAATAATAATACTCTGGAGTTGGATTCTAGTCATCTTTATATGTAAGGTCTACAGGTAAGCTTGTTGGGTTGCCAGGGTTGAAATTTATTGTTACAGTCTGACACTGCTTCTCTTTCCTGAAGTTTTTGTCTTTAGGAAGCTTGAAGAGCCATGAAGAAAACTTTTCATGGATGGCAATCTTACTCTACTCTCTACACAACCCTATCAGTAGCTACACATTCCCTATCTCTCTCTTTATCTCCTGTATCCTACTCATTATAGACTAGACTCTTGATCTTGATACTATCTCAAGTTTACCATGCCATCTGTTCCTTTGGTTGGTTGGTCTAGGTCCTATCTAGTATTCCTTTTCTTGAACATAGTATATCTCTCCATCCATTTCAGCCATCTTTAATTTCACTTAGCAAATTTTGTTTTTGATTTTCCAATTATTTGTGTTTGATATTTAACAGTATACTTATTTTTTGTAACATCTTTGTATCCTGCAACTTTGTTAAATTCACTTTTGGAAGGTGTAGTTTTCATTTACCACTTTCCCACTATTTCCTGTTATCTGCCTCTTACTTTTTTTTTTTTTTTTTAAATATTTTATTTGACAGAAACACAGCGAGAGAGGGAACACAAGTAGGGGAGAGGGAGAAGCAGGCTTCCCCCTGAGCAGGGAGCCCCACGTGGGGCTCGATCCCAGGACCCCGGGATCATGACCCGGGCCGAAGGCAGATGCTTAACGACTGAGCCACCCGGGCGTCCCTCTGCCTCTTACTTTTACCAGTCGACGGAAATTACTTTTTTGAGGTGACCTATTAGCCAGCTTCCAGGTCTCTTTTTTAAATTCTCCTCTTCCACTTCTTTATGATATGTGGATGCAATCTTTCCTTGATAGAGGCGCGCGCGCGTGCACACACACATATACACACACACACACACAGAGAAAGCCTTCTCTCAGTTGACATGACAAGGTACTAACCTGGATCTCTTAATAGTGACTATTCATTTCTAACATGTTTCTGTGGTGGTTTTGCTTTTAAATTTCCAGTCTTCTTTACAGAAATGTTCCATGTTCTTTTCAAAATTGTTTTGTTCTAAACTCTGAAATTAGATTTTTTCTACTCATTTGGCTTCAAATACAAGTCACTCTAGGGAAAGTCCAAGATTCCTATCTTAGCACTGCTCTTCAGAAATACACATCACATTTCCAAATGCCTAGGAAAGATCTATTGACACCTTAAGTTAACAGTCAAACTGAACTTGCTTTAATTGACGTGAGGAAAAGTTCTTAGTTGACTTAAATTCTCTGAGTTTTATACCAAACTCTCAGCCTCCAGGTCTGCTCCTTCCTTTTTTTCATCCCTTCCAAGTTCCAGTACTTCACTCCTGTTTACTCCTAGCGTGTTTCCCTTTATAATTCTTCCTTTCATTTGGACTGCCATTGTCACAGTTCAGCAATTCATTAATATTTTATTTATCACACACATTTTAACAATTCCAGAAATACTAAGATTATAATTGCTTTCATTTTCTATACATTCTTCTTATTCTTTTCAGAATATATTTACAATTGTCATATTCAGTTAATTGCCATCATATTACCATCATATTAAAGATATAAGTTTATTCAGTTTTTATACATTTTTCATATCACTACATGGCTTTCATTAATATAATTTTAATAACTACATAAGAGCCCATCAAATATTTTATTGCATTTTTTGTTATATTATCCTTGTTAGACATCTAGGATTTTTTAATATTTTTATATCATATATAATACTTCAGTGACTCTCTTTGTATAAATGATCTTTTAAATTTGTATATTTTTCTTAGTAAAAATAAATGAGAAGATTCACATGACTTCCAAAAGTGTTTTTTACTAATTTATTTGCTGAATATATACAAGTGCTTTCTATATAGTTTAACTTCACAATCATTGTTTAAACCTTTGGCTTATTAAAAGGGATGGAATGTTGCTATGTTCTGAATATGCCTCTGTTTAATAACTAACAAGGTTGAACATTTTTTTTTCCAGTGTTGTGTGAGGTACTTGAACTTCCTTTTATGATCTTATAATTTTTGTCTAGATTATTTCAGTAGCCTAACTGGCCTTCCACTTCTATCACATTTTGCCTCCTACTAGCAGAGTAACAGTCACAAAATCCAAGGAATCATGTCACTGCAAAAACAAGGAAAAAAATTAATATCTGTTATATTAAAAAAGGCTGAACTACTTCAGTTAGTATTCCAGACTTTCCATATTCAAGGAAATATTTAACCAGCCTTCTAGCCTTTTGTGACATTATCCTCCCGGTATTCTGAGTGTCAGCCACACTGGTATACTCTTATTCCGTAGGCCCCTTTCCCCCTCTTCCGTAACATTACTCACTCTCTTCTCTTCACCTGAAGTCCCTCTATTCAAATTTTACTTAACCAAGAAAACATTAAATACTACGTCTTCCCTGAAACAAACTTATACGGTCATTTCCATTAGAATTAATCTCTTTTGTCTGTGTTTCTATTATGCTTTCTTTAAACCTCAGTTTTGGTGCTTATCTCATTTTTCCCATAAAATAATTTTTTATGTCCAAATCTGAATTTTTTATTTCAGAGCACCTGTCTGGCTCAGTCAGTAGAGCATATGACTCTTGATCTCAAGGTCCTGAGTTCAAGCCCCACGTTGGGTATAGAGCTTACTTAAAAAAATGAATTTTCTATTTCATTTTAAGTTCATGAGTAAAAGGTTGTCCTTAAGCAATCTTTGATTCCTCACAGTGGCCCAAACAGTGGGTAAAACATTACAAAATTTAGTAAATATTTATTGAATTGTTTGAATTCAATTAATTTTGGGTTGTTTTGAAACTTACTGAGGGGAAAAATTCTTAAGGCCTATCAAAGAACCCTTCATAACCTTACAGTAGGGAAACCTTTACGATAATAAGAGCATAAAAGAGACACATTATTAGAAATAGTTACACATATAAAGAAGCCCTTGTCTTCTTAACATACATTTGACCAAAAGGCTGTATACTTGAGCTCTTCTTTTCCCTCAAAAACCTTCAAAACACTCACACATACACACACACACCACCTTTTCAGTTATTCACTTCATTTGTCAGGGTGATATTTTAAAAATTGGCTAAGATTGAGGTAGTGAAGTAGGTCAGCCATTTAATTTTGTTAAATTACTAATATATAAAATATTATATTTCTGTCCACTCCCTGCTTTTGATAACATGTTTTTTATCATTAGATTATTTAGGATGGAATTGCAAAAGAAAGTGACCTTGATAGAGTCCAAAGTACTGTGTTTCTTGACACAGTGAGGTAAAGCAGTATTATTGGTATTAACATAATTATGTTGTTAAATGCATCAAAGGTGAGGTATTTAAAGCAAATTAAACAAGTGACGTTCTTATTCCATAAACCACATTTAATCTCATGCTTGGCTTTTTTTTTTTTTTAAAGATTTTATTTATTTATTTGACAGAGAGAGACACAGCGAGAGAGGGAACACAAGCAGGGGGAGTGGGAGAGGAAGAAGCAGGCTTCCTGCCGAGCAGGGAGCCCAATGCGGGGCTCGATCCCAGGACCTGGAATCATGACCTGAGCCGAAGGCAGACGCTTAACGACTGAGCCACCCAGGCGCCCCATGCTTGGCTGTTTTTATGATAGAGTTACAGCAATAGAGAAAATCAGGCCCGAATGGAAGAGTAACTGATACCTTCAGAAACAGATGCTTAGAATTTGAACTTAAAGTGAGTAAGGAACACCAAAAGTCAAATGGGACAAACAGGGAGGTGACATTCATGGCGACAGCAAAAGATTAGTTGAGATTATTTTAGGACTATTTGAATTGAGAGAATGACGTTACATGGGTGAAGGCTAGAGAAGAGTCCTGACTTTGAGCCCCAGCTCCTCAATGACTCACTGTGTGACCTGGAACAAATTACTTAACTTTCCTGCCTTCTAGGTTTCTTATTTATAAAATGGAGATAATTACATATGTAATAAAGTTGTTGTGAGGATCAAATTATAAAACAGACAAGAGTATTTTTTAATGTAAATTAACCCATATTTATAAGGTGGTATTGATATCATGTTGTAGAAACTTTATCATGTTGTAGAAACATCCTGCTATATTTGAACTTGATTTATTCATTTACTCAGAAAATATTCAGTAAGTGCAAGCACTGTATTTATTACGTATGTGATAGTGAATAGAACAGATCTGATTTCTGCTCTGGGGATACTTATTATCTAGTAAGGGTCACTAGTTACCAAACAAATACTAAAAATAAGAGGGCTTCTTAGCCTCCGTTTTACCCACTGGCCAGGTTAGCTAACGTTTTCCATTCTCTCTGCAAAACACATTGACTAACATCCGTTTTACGCTGAATACCATAGCACTTAATACTTGCCAGGATCTGTTCTAAGTGCTTTGCATAAATTAACTCCCTTAATCCTCACAACAAGATCTCAGTGTAGGTACTATTATCATTCCCATTTTGCAGATGAGGAAATTGAGGCACAGAACGTTAAGTGACTTGTCCATGTTTAACACAACTAGTTGGTGGTAGATCAGGATTCATACCTAGGTAGTCTAGCTCCAGAGCTCCTGGTCTTAATCACTATGTAACAATACCAGCAGGTCTGTCTGTTCCTGTTTTCAGTAGTTGAGTAGAAAGCTTATTTGAAGGTCAGTTGTATTTGTTCCCAAATATGTTTATACCAGTTGTTTTTGTTATGTAATTTAATTAAATGTCACATAAAACAGTAAACTAGGAATGAAAAATACAAATGTGATTTTGTATATTTGTAAACTAATTGAATATGTTGCTAAGACTTAATTGAGGAGAATTGCCTAAAAAAGCTGCCAAATCATAAATTGATGAAAACTAAGAGCGGAGGCATATTGTAAAAACATAGACATTTATTGCAGTTGGCCTCATGTGTCATTATGCTCTCATTATACTTAAAAATAAATGAAAGTGGAAAATGCAGAAAATATATATTTCCAATTATTAAACCATTACTAAACTAAAAAGCCTTGGCCCTATATCAAACAGTTGGCAAATGAGTGAATATTTATATATTTTAAGTTAAAATACATATGTTTAAAGCATATACATATATGTACATAGAGATAATTTTTTGTGATATCTGATTTAGCTAACCTTTTTGGTTAACCTACCAATTGTCCAGCAAGAAAGAAATATCTCCAAATACTTATATATCCAAACATTAAAACTCATTGGCATACTGAGTAGAGCTTTATGAGTCGCTCTTGCTCCAAAAGAGGAAGTCATAGTGTATCCCATAGAGTGCAAATTGTGGATCCCAGTGCATGTCTACAGGAGACAGATCATGAATCCCAGTGTGATCCACAGAAGATTGTGGATCCCAGCGTGGTATATGAAGGACTAATCATGGCTCATAGAGTGGATTTATTTTTGTGTCATGTGATCAACTCAGTTCTTTTCAGGGCTGCATGATGTAGTGAAAAAGAATCTTGGACCGTAGTCAGTATTTCAGCCTAATTTCTTTATTTGAAGTGGGCAATATAAGTAATGATGTTAGATGTAATATAGCCAGTCCTTAATGAACTTGAAAATACTTTGGAAATTGCATGTTTTCATACTACATTGTTAATTCAGTTACTACAAAACTTATTACATCAAACATTGCTTACCTATAAATCTGTGAGCCCCATGTGTTCAGATCTTGGCTCATTAATGTGTATACTGACATTTGTACCTAGTCAAGTGTCTAGGTTCTTCTAGTATATAGAAGGTACTCATTGATATTTTTTATGTGAACTGACCTGAAGTCCCCTAAATTTAACCAAACACTTTGAAGGTAAATGATATATGGAATATAAAATATTCTTATACTTCCAGTTTTAGATGTTGTAGAGTCATTTTCTTCTCCTCATTCCCTCAAAGCCCACTGAAAATATCAAAGGAGGCAAAGAGAGAGAAAAATATGCCTTCTCCAAAGAAGCAAGTGCAAACATCCTCAACCTCAATGGTATAAATTGTGAAGTTCATATATTAAATATTGTAACCTCTGCATAGAAAATTAAGCCTACTGAGGCACCTGGGTGGCTCAGTCATTGAGCGTCTGCCTTGGGCTCAGGTCATGGTCCCAGGGTCCTGGGATGGAGCCCCACATCTGGCGCCCTGCTCCGCGGGAAGACTGCTTCTCCCTCTCCCACTCCCCCGCTGCTTGTGTTCCCTCTCTCGCTGTGTCTCTCTCTATCAAATAAATAAAATCTTAAAAAAAAAAAAGAAAATTAAGCCTACTAAGAGATGGCACTGGCTACCTCAGACAATATTTGTTCTCTGAAAAGCATATTTAAGAGTCTTCAATTAAAGAGAGCTTGGTTTCTGGGAAGCATAAGAAAAATGGAGAAATTCTTGCAGAGATCCCAGCTGACATCCTAGAATGGTAGGGGAGGGAAGCCTCAAAGGGACAGTCTGCCAACCATGTCATTCTGTTCTCTACCACTTGATCACTAAGTGCAGGCAGCCTGTCAGAAGAGAAGGTGGAGGAAGTAGGAGACATAGACCTATCTAGGGAGAACCTGTTGAGATCCATGCAGACTTCTTGAGAGGAAAAACCTTGGGGGGGGTGTGAAGTACTTTCAATGTTAAGAAAACAAAAGATTTGGAAAGAATTTGGAAAGAAAGGCATTTGAGTCAGTAAGCTGAAATAGTGGCTACGAGCTTTCCTGGCTAATTTCTAGCCCTTTCATTCCCCTTTCTCTTCCCCTTCCTGTAGGACTACCTTTTTTTTTTTCCCCCAGCCTCATCAAAGATGAGTAGTAATTGGAAAGGGACCAATGGATAGATCCATTCATAAAAGCTGCCATATTCTCTTTCACATAAGGAGAAGAGAACAAGCAAAACAGCTATGAAAAGCACATATCACAAGTGATATATTTTCTAAAAAAGAGTTCAGAGAGAGACAGAGAGTTTAAAGAAGACAGCATATGACAAATAAAAGGAGAAGAAAATAGAGCTAGTAGAGTTCAGGAAGAAAATAAAAATGGAAATGAAAAAACATAAGAGAAAAAATACATGCTAAAATTGACACAAATAGAATAAATTTGACTGAAAACAAAGTCAGAGGTATAAATAGATATGAAAATATCTGACAAAAGAAATGTGTACAAACAATATAAAACTTTTGTAATGATAAAAGATTTGAAAGACACTGAAAAGAGAGCCAGTATATGCATAATTGGCGTTTCTGAGAAAAGAAAAATAATGAATCAACAAAAAATACAAAAATGAAGAAAACTGTTGTAAAGATTTTAATTTTCAAATTGAAAGATCAAACTACGTCCTAGGACAATTTATATAGAATAATGAATACCAAAAGATATTTTAGTACTGTTTCCTGAAATCCAAGGATAAAGAGCGATTCAATCATATGAACATTTAAGGCAAAAAACTCAAACTACATATAAGGGGGAAAATAGGTTGGTCTCCAATTTCCACATAATGTCAGAAGCTAGGGAAGCAATTTCTACACAATTATGAAGGAAGGAAAGTGTAACACATGTCTTATTTTCATTGGAATATTTTGTCAACAGAGACACATTCTGAAGCAGCAAGGACCTAGACAATATATAGCCCTGGCGCCCTTCTAAACACACACACACACACACACACACACACACACACACTTAAATAGTGAGCATTAAATCTATCTAATTATGGATTAAAAATAACAAGTTTAGGAATTCTAAAACAGAGTATAAATGTTATAAACCATGAAAATATAAACATATTAATGGCCAAGGCTGAGAGTAAGAGAAGGGAATATTAGAAGAAGGATCAATGAGCTAGTTTCTTTTTATCCATAACATGGGGTTAATAGCTACTACCTATGTTGATATACATAATTGAAAAGAATCCAGCCTCCTAAAGTTTTTCAATATTTTTCCTCAACTTTGGAGTGGACTTTTAGAAAAGAAAACATTATGCTTTTTGTTTAAGAAACAATTTACCTGAATTTCAGTAATTCTTCAATTTTTAGTTCAATTTTTTTTTTAAGTTAGGGTCAAGGAGAAGAAAATGTAATATTTAAATATAAAAATATCATGTATCATTTTATTCCATTTTTCCTAAAATTAAGGTTTATGTATGTATACATATCTCTGATCCATTTTTCTAACTTAATAGATATTTAGATATGTTTGGAGTGATGTTTACTTGGTGCGGGAGAGGGTTATTTCTTTTTGATAGATGGGGTTTGGATTATCTAAAATGAAATTTTCTATGTTTCTATATTACTTAGGTCTTTGTAAAGGACACACATCATCTCAATAAAACAATAAAGTCATAATTTTAAAAAATTACAGCATTGCCACAGTCTCCGCTTAGAAATTTTTTTCTGTTAACTATTACAGTAAATCTCTGAAAATTTTGGAGTTGACATATAAAATAAAAATGATTATAGGAACGGTAAATTTTCCTCCATATATTAATCTAAAAACCAATGTTCTCTGGAGGGATATGCTTCAAGAAAGCGTATATTATAAGCAGACACTATCTGGGTTTCCTAGATAAAAGTATTTCTAAATTTACATCTTCCATAACCCCACAGGTTACACAATTAGGAAGCAAACAGTAGCTTATTAAAGCTATAAATAGAAGCTAAGCTTTTCAACAAAACAGCGTGAAATAAATTACAATTTTTGTGTAAACCTATTACCACTCCTGCATCAACTTTATGAGGGATATATTGAAAAGCCCAGTGTGGTTATAAATTTACAAAAATTACTGGTACATCTGTGAAGCATTGAGGTATGCATGGTAAGAATGTGAGGAAAATAAATCCTTTTTCTAGTGAAATGTGTAATGCACAATGGTGATTGACTTTTGAACCAAAATACCAATGGATCATCTGGATTCTTTGCTTTAAGAGAAAAAAAAAGTGGGTTTTTTTTTTTTTTTTTGCATGCCTCTTTTTCTCTATCTTTAATCATTTATTTTTAAAGAGGGAGCTTCTAGAATTTTACAAAGAAGCATCCCTGAGGAGGCCTAGTTTAGCAGGTTCTTAGACCCCTTGGCTCCGACTGCTGTTCTACAACTATAATAGCACACTTGGAAGGCAAGAGGTCACTCCACACTCATGGAGAAGTGAGCCTGTCTCCTCCCTGCATTTACAGGTAATGACCTTAGAATCCATGCAAATCAGTGATGCACATTTGGAAAGAATATATTAGGATATCAGAGTCACTTACATCTCTTAAAGGAAAAATTTGTTTTCTCTGTTGTGCCTCGAACCAAAATACTGAGCTACTTTACCTACCTATGATCATAGAACTTCCTTAAAATTAATTATACTTCAAAGTTAACAATACAGTGTTAATTTGTTTAATAGTTTTGTATTAAGAAAAGAAAGTAATCTTTACTTGTAGCCATCAGGTAGTGCGACTGTGCCAATAGGAATGAATATGCAGTCTGGTGTTCTCTGAGGTCATGGGCAGTTCGGGATAAAGTGTTTTAATGTGACTTTTGCACAGCAAATGGATGGACTTTGAAGTGGCCCTGTGTGTCTAAGGATGTGGTCTCTTTAAATACTTTGTTTATAGGGAATGACAATGGTGATTATTGAAAAGCTTTAGAAAATTTTTTTGTTTTAGGCGCGCCTGGGTGGCTCAGTCGGTTAAGTGTCTGCCTTTGGCTCAGGTCCTGATCCCAGGGTCCTGGGATAGAGTCCCAAGTTGGGTCACGCTCCCTGCTCAGCAGGGAGGTCTGCTTCTCCTTCTCCCTTCCCCCGCTCATGTTCTTTGTCTTTCTCAAAGATATAAAATCTTAAAAAAAATTTTTTTTTTGTTTTAACAATTTCTAATAAAGGTAAATGTATCTGAATGAAAGACTGTAAAAAACCTCTCTTTGAAATAAACAGAGAAAATATTACAGATATGGAACTTTAATTTTGAATGGTAGATAAATTGATTAGACTAGGATAGGCAACCTAATGCACTAAGAAGGACACTGGCTGCAGATAATGGATCTGAATTGCAGTAGGGTTCCTCCACCTATTAGTGTCTGACTTTGATCTTACCACCTAACCTCTCTAAGCTTTAAGTTTATCTAGAAAATGAGGGAATTATGCCCTTCCTATCTAATTTACAATTGTTATAAAGTAATAATACACAATGACAGTATCACTTAATGGCTACTGTAGTGCATAAGAACCCATGAGACTCTTGCCTGGAATATAAAAAGGAAAAGCACTGATTATTTTCATGATGAAATAAGATTGAAGTGGCATGTCTTTGCTGCTAGCTAATAATTGCTTTATATATATTTATATATTCGTGGGGCTAAAACATTTTTCTAATTGTAGAATATATTATAATAAACTCTAGTTATATTTTCTGGGATCACTTTGAATAAAATTTAACAAACACTTGCAAATCTTAGAAAAGCAGAAATCTACCCAAGACAATGAGAAGGTGTAAATCACTCAATGACCTAGGTGATTATATTTTTTCAAGTAAGAGGACAATCAATAAGAGCAGATACAAAATGGATAGGGCTCTTCAGTGATGCTAGATATAAATTGTCATGATTTTTGTCTTCCTAGGGTTCTTGGAGATAAGTTTGATACATGTTGTGCTGTATACCCTTCCAGCCAGTAGATTTTATATTTTCTAAGATGACAAGCAGAGATAATACTTTTTGAAATAAAGCTTTGGAGAAAATAAAGGCTGTGAAGTATTGAAGATTTTCTTTATCCTAAAATGATAAGGGTCAGTATTTACAATTTCTTCTCAAATGTGAACTGTAGCAATTTATATTATATCGAATAATTTTTAAATGGAAAATCAACATACAGGGAAAAGGAGAAGAGAGATTATTTAAAGATTTTATTTATTTATTTGAGAGAGAGAATGCACAAGCAGGGGGAGGGGCAGAGAGAAGGGGAGAGGGAGAGAAACAGACTCCTTGCTGAGCGGGGAGCCCAATGTGGGGCTGGATTCCAAGACCCTGAGATCATGACTTGAGCCAAGGTCAGATGCTTAACCGACTGAGCCACCCAGGCACCCTGAGAAGAGAGATTTTGGAGGACTGACCCTTAGGTGAGGATATTAGAGATTTCCAGTTGAGGTGGTAGTATTTCTACTCCCTCTCTGGATTTCAGTTCCCCACCTGTAAAAAAGGGGTTGGATTAGATGATCCCTTTTAGCTCTGAAATTCTGTGACCTTGTGATCTTCTTTATGTTTTGTGACACCAGAAGTACCTCACACACTGAAGGGTTTTCTTCATCTGTTGGAGGCAGCACAGAGCATGGACAATGTGTAAGAATGTAGATTTTAGAGTCAGAGAGTTTTGTTCGAATCATACTTGTTTTGCACAAGTTTCTATAACTTCTTTAAGTTTCTGTTTCCTCATATATCAAATGTAGAAAACAATGCCTATACAGTAGAGTGCTTGAAATGATTAAGGAGAAAATATGTTTGTCAAAAACAGGTATGAGTATTCCTGAGGATCCATAGTAGGTTTCAGGGAAAAGTGATTAAGAGTCCAAGCTCTGGAGCCAGATGGCCTGGTATTACATTCCAGCTCTGCTACTTGCTACTTACAGGCCCTTGGGCAAGTTACTTCAAATTCTGCTCCAGCTTCCTCTTCTGTATGTGTGGGCGATCAAAGTACTCACCTCCTAGGGTTTTTGCCAGGATTAAATGAGTTCACAAATGTAAAGTGCTTAGAAAAGTGCCTGGCACATATAAGCACTCTCTATATTTGCTATCATCATCATCATCATTATAGTTGCACAAAGCCTGGAATGAACTTGGTGTGTCATTCTTAAGTTTTATTCTACTAAAAAGTTTAGGAGTAAATGCTGTTTTTATTAGAACCAACTTGTATATATTATGAAACAATGAAAAGTTTCTATAAATATCAACAATAAAGCCCAATGCAGCACTTGCTGGCACCCTGGATGTACTCTATAACTAAATTCCTATTATTAATATTAGTATAATAATGTATTAGTATATTAGTATATTCCACTTAATTTATAACCTACTTAATAATTTATTATTAAAACAGAATAGCCTAGCTCTGCAGGGTAAGGAGTAAGAACCCACATAGGGGAGATAAAGCAGAAAAGCATTTCACAATTAAAAGCGCTGTGAATTGTGCAAGACTGTTGAATCACAGAACTGTACCTCTGAAGCAAATAATACATTATATGTTAAAAAAAAAAAAAGAAGAAGAAGATAGCAGGAGCGGAAGAATGAAGGGGGGAAATCGGAGGGGGAGATGAACCATGAGAGACGATGGACTCTGAAAAACAAACTGAGGGTTCTAGAGGGGAGAGGGGTGGGAGGATGGGTTAGCCTGGTGATGGGTATTGGGGAGGGCACATTCTGTATGGAGCACTGGGTGTTATGCACAAACAATGAATCATGGAACACTACATCAAAAACTAATGATGTAATGTATGGTGATTAACATAACATAATAAAAAAAAAATGAACCTAATCTTACATATGCTTTGTCACTCCAAACCTATGCTATACTGTACAGATTTTACTCTTTAATATAATTTTAGTCACATAAAATTCTAGATTGACATCTCTGGTGAACAGAGTTTTAATTCCCATTTAATAATATAAGATTTTATAGATTTATATTGTAAACTCCTGTTGCAGTTGTTCATGATCCATAGTAAATTGTCTTGAAAATGTTAATTTAATTACAGGTTCAGAGAGCAATAAATAATGTTATCTGTAAAGGCGTATAATTTAATAAATATTTATTTAGCATATAAAAATGTGTCAAACCCTGCTAAGTGCTGGGCATACGAAGATAGGTAAGCTCTAACGCTTTCTGTTACAGAGCTCTCATGGAGTATGGCAAACCCTGTTGGTTGGCTGGTCAGTAGCTCTTCCTAAATCTCTTCTCTCTTGCATGCCATTACTACAGTGCTGAAAATTCCCAGCAGCTACTGAGAAGTGGGCAGAAATTTCCTGGAGGTGATGGTGGTAGTAAGAGTAGTAGGGACACTTCTGTTTTCCTATTAAAAGAGGAAAGTTGTGGCTAATGCTCTCCTTCCTCTTTTTCTGGCCTTGAGCACAGATTTAATGCCTGCAGGGCATCAGCCATCTTGGGACAATGAGGTGATAAACCAAAAATAATTGGAGAAGTGTTAGGCCTCATATCATTTATTCAGCGATCCAACACCAGATACCACTGTATCCTGACTTTTGTTTTCTTTATAGGACAAATAATAAATATTTTTGTGTTTTAAAACATTGTTAGGTTTTCTGTTATTGTATCAAGGACAATCCTAACTAATATGAGGGGAGACATACTTTTCCCACATAAAATTATAAGACAACATTTTGGTTGCTGTAACTATAATGATAACTTTTCTGAAGTTATAACATTTATAAATGATATGTGTAATCTTCTGCCCCAGTGTGTGTGTGTGTGTGTTTGTGTTTGTGTTTTTCTTGTTATTCTATGGTGCTTATTAGAGTTGATAAATAGCTCCCCAAAAGCAAGTTTCACAATCTTACAAGGCAACGAAAGGTCCCCCGACTCAGAGGGAAAAGACATATGGTAACAGAAGGCTGGGAACAAGTTTGAATCCTGGAAGCTTCTGTGAGAGGTAGCTGAAGAAAACCATATATTGAAATGACAGAGATCTTGTTTAGTTCCAAATTGTAGAGCCAGGCAATACCGGAGATAAAAAAGAGTGAAGGAAAGAGAAAAGTAAATACAAACTGTAACATAGAAAGCCTGTGATATAAAAAGATTGTTTTTGGCTACGGACAACAGATGGAAATGTATGGCCTGGGAAAAGGTAATAAGAGATTTGATGACAGAAGATGCAGTAAAAAAAATCTTAACAGGAGACTATAGCCTGTACTGTTTTTTTTTTTTTTTCCATAATCTGCACCACGAAACATGAGTAATGATTAGAAAGGAAACTAAAGAGAGAATAAGAACACAATCAAGAGCCATATGAAAAAAAAGTCATGAGAAAAATTTCCCAAAGAAATATAGGAAGAAGAATTAGGATAAAAATTATCCATTAGCTCAGAGAAATTATATATGATATAAGTGAACAAACAAACCAACAGAAAACAACCATGAAAAAAATATCTCTAGGAAATTAAAGTTGAGACTCAATAAAAAACAACAACGAAAGAGGGTGATACATATCAGGAGAAAAATGCAAGAGAAAAAGTTTTACACAGACAAAAGATAGCAACAACAAAGGAATACACATAACTGAAACAGAGTTAGGAATGTGGAGAAAATCCTTGAGAAAATCCCACAAAATTTAATTTAAAGATAAACCTATAAAATTTATTATGAAGATGATGGACGTGGAAGAAAAATAAAGAAATAAAATACACATAATCTGTATCTGTGAATTTTAAAAAAATGGAACAGAAAGAAATACCTGAAGTGAAGGCTCAAATCTGGTTGTAAGGGCATTTTGCATCATGGTAAAGGTAATAAACTTTAAAGATAATGAACAAATTTATATGTGTATCTCACCATGAATGGCTAGTCACGTGAAAGTCAGAAAAATAAGATTAATGTTAGACCTTCCCACAGGTTCCTTAAATGCTAAAATCTTATAGAATAAAAACTCTGAGGACAAGAAAGTGTAGTCTGAGGTTTTATACCCCCCACCCAAATTGTCCTTTTAATATGCATATAAACTCACATTCTCACACATGTGAGAAGTGAAGTACTATAGTATAAACTCTAATAAAATTAAATTAAAAAAAAGAAAAACAAGAAGATAACACTACACACCTATTAGAGTGGCAAATTTGGAATACTGACAACATCCAATCCTGGCGAGGATGTGGAGCAACAGGAATGCCCATTAATTGCTGATGGGAATGCAAAATGGTACAGTCACTTTGGAAGATGGTTTAACAGTTTTTTTTTTACAAAACTGAACATACTCATACCATACAATCCAGCAATCATACACTCCTTGGTATTTACCCAAAGTAGTTTATATTCACACAAAAACCACACGTGGATGTTTATAGCAGCTTTGTTCATGGTTGCCAAAACTTGGAAGCAACCAAAATGTCCTTTAGTAGGTGAATGGAAAAATAAACAGTGGTAGAGCCAGACAATGGAATATTATTCACCACTAAAAATAGATGAGCTATTTAGCCATGAAAAGACATGGAGAAAACTTAAATGCATGTTATTAAGTGAAAGAAGCCAGTCTGAAAAGGCTACATACCATGTGACTCCAACTATATGACATTCTTAAAAAACTATGGAGGCAATAAAAAGATCAGTGGTTGCCAAGGGTTAGGGTATGGGCTTGGAGGGATGCATAGGCAGAACACAGAGGATTTTTAGGGCAATGAAATTACTCTAGATGATACCATAATGATGCATTCATGTCATTGTACATTCATCCAAACCCATTGAATGTACAACACTAAGAGTAAATCATAATGTAAATTGGAGTTTCCATTACAGTATGTATGATACGATATGAGGTAGGTTCATCACTTGTAACAAATGTACCACTGTGGTGGGGGATTTTGATAATGGGACAGATTATGCATGTATGGGGACAAGGGAGTATGTGGGGAATCTCTACTTCCTCTCCATTTTGCTGTGAACCTAAAACTTCTCCAGTCTTGGGGTTTTATCTCTTATTGTTGCTCTTTTGAATCCTGAAACCACCACTTAATGAATGTGCCTGGGCTAGTCTACTGGAGGATGAGAGACTTCATGGAGCCAGGATGCACTGTCGCAGCTGAGGCTCCTTAGAACAACCAGCCTGCAATAGCCAGACATGAGTGAGCCTGTCCTAGACCATCCAACTCCAGCAAAGCTGCCAGATGACCTCAGATTTGCCATGCCTGTGAAGATGAGAAGAAATGCCTAGCTGACCCACAGAATTATGAGCAAATAAATAGTTTTAAGTACAAAAACCAAACAAAACCAAATAACCTCCTCAAACCCCCTTTACCTCCTTAAAAACAAAACAAAACTACAGTAAAATTCAACCTATGAAGATGTGAATCATGATAAAAAATTCAGGTATAGAGTGTGATATTAGTTTCGGGTGTACAATATAGTGATTCAACACTTTCATACAACACCCTGTGTTCATCACACGTGCCCTCCTTCATCCCCATCACCTGTTTCACTAATCCTCCCACCCACCTCCCCTCTGCTAACCATCATTTTGTGCTCTATAATTAAGAGCATTTCTTGGTTTGCCTACCTCATTGGTTCCCTTTGCTCATTTGTTTTGTTTCCTAAATTCTATTTAGATCAAACTTTTTTCCTTTTTATCCTTCAAGTATGCCACTTCCTCATTGATTAGGAGATGGCAAAGACATGTGAAAACTAGTAAGGGGCAGAGTTTTGATCATATGTCATTTTCCATTGAACAACATCATTGTCTCACTTTGGGAATCATTTTCTTAAGTAAAATGTAAAAGCAAACAGTAATATATCAAGAATTCACTTTTAATATATTATCCAGGAAAGAATTAGCATTTTTCTCCACTAGAAAAAAAAATAAGAAAGGAAGAGGATGTTAATGAATTTGTGGGAATAACACCAAAACCATGTTTGTGTACTATTTCCTGTTTCTGTGATTGTCTCTATAACACTACCTTGAGGCTTTGGCTAGAAAATTATAACAACTGCAGACTTCCTAATTTTGTCCATTTCTTTGGAGTGATACATCCTAACAACAGACTCAGTTCCCAAAATACTATATGTTACTAGAGATGTTTCCGATTGGGCTAGGGATACAAAGGTATTTGCCCTTTTGTTTTTTAAGACTAAAATAGTATTGATTTTAAGCAAAGAATCAGAAAAAAGAAACTGCATTTTCCCAGAACTAACAAATACAAAGATTTGAGGTTGCCAATACTTGACATAATGTAATTTTACAAGGCATTCATCAGTGAGTATGCTAGTCTTTAAAAAGGATGATTTTGTTAGACTAAGGATTTCAACCATTTGCTGATGCTGTCAATTGTTTTGACTTACTGTAGGATTAGTTCCGTACTTCTATATTAGAATGGATCGAGGTTGGAGGCAATAATGCTCGTTTCCCCTGGAAAAAAATGCCTACAAATATTTTGTGGTTCAGAAATTCTGTGATCAGCATTTACTGATGGCATAAGCATATGGGAATAAAAAGCTTACAGAGATAAAGTGTCAGACACTATGCAAGGGGGGGTGGTCCTTACATGTGCTACCATTCTAACTGGGAAGCAAGATGTATCAGAAATGTCTTGGAAAAACATATTTTGACACAGTTTCCGACTGCAGTTTTAAATACTCCTGAGCTCCCTCACTTTTTCTCACTCTCATCATCACCATTTTAACCTTTAATTCATTATGTCTTCTCCATGTTTCTACTTTGTTTAAAGATAGGAAGAAATGTAAATGGTGGATTGTAGAGATAGGAGATTCAAATTGCTAGTTTTCTAAGACTTTCAAAGAAAAAAAAATCTTCCTTTGAAATATTTTTGTAGAATTAAAAACTCAGGACTTCTCAATTCAGTGAGCCAGTCAATCAAGTATTGGTCGTTAGTCAAATAAATGGTCAACACATAGCCATGGCTCCACAGCTAGATCTTTGCATGTGTCTCTTTAATATTTTTAATTTTTAAAACAATTTTTTGGCATCAAAAGGCAGATGACTAAATCCATTTCTGTTAGGTGAGAAAAATGGTTTGATTAAATGTCTACAAATATTACCCTCACCCAGTATTTGTAAATGTTGCCTCAGAATATTAGCTCTTTGAGTGTAAAAATTGCAGAACCAATATAATACTCACAAGTGCAATAAGAGACACATGCAGGGTGTAATCTCACAACTTCAGTGCCTGAAATTTCCATTTTATTCTGCATTTTGGCAGGTGCATTGCAAATGTATGTTAAAATCAACCATCCTTAGACAGAGGTAGCATGAATCTATTAAAGAAGTTAACCTCTTGTATTTGTATCAATTTTTTTGCAGTTAACTAGTCAGCTTCTAACTTATCTCTAAGAGGCTAGGACCTCAGCAGTTAAATTCTAGATGAGGGCAAGGAAGTGCTTATTGTTTGCCATGGATTATCAGATTTGTTGATAAAGTTTATTTGAAAAAAATTATATGAATAGGCTTCACAGTTAAATAAATTTTGGATTTGTATGGATTAAATATAGGTAAAATTATTTCTTTATGGCAAGATGGCTAAAAGCCTTTGATTTGCTAATAGATTTAGGGAATCCTCAGGATTGGGAATACAGTATGCAGTTTCTCCAAAGTATTGGATCTTGGAACCTCTCTACACTCTCTTTGATTTTTCTTTGATAAATGTCTCAGAAGACTGGTGTTCTTTGGCACATTCTTTGGGAAATACCGGTACTGGGCTTGACTTTGCCAAGAGCAGTTGAAGATTACTGAGTATGAAGGTTAAAGACCAGTAAAGAAAGGAAGAGGATGGCACAAATGGACAGGAAAGGCATGAGCATTAATTTTGTTTATTTTTCAGCTTTATCTCAGATTAGTCATAGGCACAGGCATCATGGCTGAATAATTGGGGCAGCATGTTCTACAAGCATCTGGTATGGAATAAAGTCACTGTGGCAGGATGCACAGAGTATTTAAATGAAGAGGGAAATAGTGATTACAGTATCATTGTTTGAGTATTGCAGCTAAAAGACTGCATTGTATTAGTGGCCTTTGGACAGAACCATGGCATTATAAACAGTATCATAATTATCATCAAAGCCATGCTGCATCTAATGATTGTATTTTATTCAGCAACCACAAGTCTCATCAAGAGTATATTTTAGGTAAAGAAACCTTGAACCTTGTAATGGTTCAAATAATAATGATACTAAGTTTTTATCCTGTTTTATTCCTATTCTATTTATTTTAAAAATTATTTTTGTTTATATGAAGACATCTGTAATCAAATACATGCTAAATAAAAACTATTTTTATTTGCCCAGTGATCATGTTTGAAATATGGTCAGTGACTGGAATTTTAAAGATATTTTTCTACATGGTAACTTTTTACATTGTGGCCTGTTTTTTGGAAATTAGTTGTACAAGTAAGTCGGTATCCTGAAATAAATAGCTCAGTACTGAGTAGGCTATTAGGGCCATTAAACATAGCACCAAGATAATTTATCTTTGTCCATTTCGTCAAAGCTGTAATGTTAGACTATCATAAATAAAAACTTTTAAGGGATTTTTTTACCTGCTTTTTAACCATAGATACTATACAAATTGAAGTAGCTCTTATCTGGGCTTGAGTTTAGATTTATCCTTGTAGAAAGCAGTAATTTTCCTATCATTGAGCTATTTCAACTAAGGATTAAAAACATTTCTCATTTTCACAAAAACCTTTCTGTCAGTGTAGAATGTAAACAGTGACCTTAGATGACTTGTCCTGCTCAGAAGTTAGTACTTTTTGAAGTTATTTGTCTACTGGGGCCTTTGGCAAAGGCTAGAAAAGTTTGATATATAAGTAGAATATTATAGATAAGAAAGAATTACTCATTGCTTTGCAAAAACTACCTATTCAACTCTATTAAAGGGAGTATGAGGAAAATTCAAAAAGGAAGAAGTAATTGATTGACTCCATTTCAAGCTGTCAGAGAGCTTAGAAATCATCTAACCCAGCCTTCTTATTTTTAGATGAAGAAATTGAGCTCTTCCTGAGAGATGACATGGCTTGAGTATAATCACTCAACTACATAGTGACCATCTCAGAACTAGGTCTCCAGTCTCCAAGGCTAGCACCCATTTCTGCACCTTCTGCTTCTTCAATTTTCATTTCCCAGTCACAGGGAAGCCCTGATTGAAAGAGACATTCCTGGTTATAGAAAATGTGGCTATAAGGATGAACAGGTTTCCTAAGATTCTCAATGATGGTGACAAGAGCAAGAATAAAGACAAAGAAGAGATATAGCTTAGAGAGATTGGTGGCAATGCTTTAAAATTAAAAACAAAACAAAACAAAACAAAAACAAAAAAAACCCCAAAAACCAAAAAACCCCAAAATGAGTGCACCTTTGCTTTCACATGCTTTAAAATAATATGTATATACTTTTTTTGTGTCCTGGATGTATTTCTGACAGGCTATATATAAATCACATTTTTGTAAATCATATAAATACAACTAGGATCCACTATCTAGAGGAGTCCTGTGGTAGTTTCCCCTGTAAAAATGGTTCTTTTTGAATATTAAATGCTAAATTTGTCTGTGTAATGTTATAAAGTTATTACATATTAGAGAGTTTTTCCTTTTGATAGAAAGTACCACTTCAAGTTGGTGAAAAAGTTTAGATTTCTCTAGTTTTCCCAAATCTGTTTGTTGCTTTCATACTCATTTTCCCAACTTCCTGCCCTCCCATCCCTCTCTTATTTCTATTTCATCTTCTTTTTTAACAAAAAATGTAATAGATTTAAATGCATTTTTATTTAAAAATTATTTTCAGCTTTATTGAGGTAAAATTGACAAAAATTGTATGTATTTAAAGTGTGCAACATGATGCTACTCCATCTTCTTTTGATTTCAGGTAAATTTCCATGAGTACCTAGCATTCTCAAAGTTAATTCATAGCCCAGTATTCACTATTTCACTAGTAAGCTATTAACTTATATAGTTTATTTTTCTTTCTTGCCCTGTTCTTCCCCTACCTCCTCTCCCCACTTATTTTATTTTATTTTTTTAATTCAGCAGAAGAGTTTGAAAGCTGCCGAGTCAGCCCTTGGTCACTTTCCAGCCCCTGTGCTTGAGTAATTGACTTTGGCCAGACATACCAAAATTAAATTCTCAGATTGCCTTAGCCTTAACAGAATTGCCCTGGCATTCTTTTCTGTTCTTCATAATGCATTCCCCATGGAGTTTTATTGTAATTATCAGATCGGGGGCTGGGGGGGCAGTATTCATACTAATTGACTTTACAGAAAGATTGCTTCTATTGAATCCACACATCTAATTCAGTTTAATTCAAATGGAAAGAACCCTGTAATAGGATGCAACAGATTTGATTTGTAGTTCTTGCATAAATTATATAACTTCCCGGTTTCTTTATAGATATGGGGTTAAAGTAGGTGATCTTTAACATTCCTTTGTAGCTCTTCATCATTCTGTGATTACTGAACTGGGCTTAAACTCAATTAAGTGGAAGATTTTGTGTAAGTGGGTGTTTTCTCTCATAGAACTAACTAGGTAGCAATCAACATCATCTCACTGAGCAGATCAGCTTCATTTCTCTTGCAATTAACCTTCTTATGCCAATTCTTCCTCCACTCCACTCAGTCAGCAGTCTTGTCCATTCCATCAACAAGAGTATGATGAGCCCCTTCCTACTTCAATCCCTCACCAATTATTTATGTAAGTATTTTTGTAAATCTGTTCCAAATAGTCTAACTTCTGTAGCACTCAGTAACTTAAGATTCATGTAGATGTTTCTCTTAAGATCATATAACAATCTTAAAATCTGTCCTCAGAAAACAAGCTATAGTCATCTGTATATATTTCCATATTACAGCCTTTCAGGGTTGTTAGAAATGTGGAGAGAATGCTATCATGATAATTTCCATGTATATTAAAGCTTCAGTAGTTTTAATTGTAAAAAACAGCTATCCCACAAATTGAACTGTTAGTAAGATAAATGCATGCTTTGTATTAAAGCTGACAGAGCAGTGACTGGTAAAATCTAGTCACTGATCTAAAGCCAATACAACAAATCAGATGACCTTCAATGCCTTTTAATTACCATTTCTGAATAGCTTTCTGTTACTAGAGAAAGGAAGACTTCAGGAAAATAAAACCAGTATTAAACTACACAAATCTGAAAAATTGATGGTCAAATCATCTCTTTGTCAGTGATATTAAATTCAACTATGCTAAAATGATAAAATACAGTGACAAGCCAATGTCTTTTGCATGAAGACTTATGAAATATACGTTATGCATTTCCATTTTCTAAGTTAAGGCCCATTTCATCTTAAACTAACCCAGATCCAGTTTTTATGTTTCCAGGTGCACCATTTATGGGTTGATATTTAATAGGATTTCTTTTATGACCCAAAAGGAATGTTGTCTCATCACCTCTATAGTCAGATAAGAGAGGCAACAGTGATTAAAGCTAGATGAATAGATTTTATTGCCTAATCATATTCTGATCCATACTAGCCAGTGACAATCCACTTTTCTGTGAATTTAGTGTAAATTTATGATATTAATTTAATTGTTTGATGTTCACCTATCCAAATACCTCCATTATATATTATTTTTCTGAAGTCCTAAGTCTTCCCTTGGAAGTGTTAGCCACAAGGCCAGTGACAGGTTCAGTTTCCAGTGCACATTTAATGATGCAATTATTTCATTAATCAACCTACAATGTAATTCAGTCATCAGTCTTTCAACTGAGAAATTTGAAAGCATAATACAATATTGATACTCTTGAAAGAATAAAAATTTTGATTAATGAAATATTTGGATGCTAACCCTCATTCAAAAGTGATAAGCTGAAAGTACTCTAAATACCTTTAATTCTCAAATCCTAGAGTTTCCTGTATTTCTCTAGTGTTCCAGTTTATAAACGTCTGCCCCATATTTCAATTTACCATAACTGAAGTCTTAAACTTTATATTTCTAACTTAAATATCTTATTTTCACAGAAAAATTCTGTGTGATATTGGTTTTTTGGTATTAGCTGAGACTCGCTTTGTGGTATAACATACAATCACTTTTGAAGTTCATGCAATACTTGAATAAAATGTGTGTTCTCTAATTGTTGAGTGTAGGGTTCTACATATGTCCATTGCATTGAACTTTTTAATTGTGCTGTTTAAATCTTCTAAAATTTGCTGGTTCCTTTTGCTCCCTGATCAGTTTGTTACTAAGAGGAGTGTACTGAAATCTCTGACTATTATTGATCTCTGATGATTGCTCTTTCCAATCCTCTCCATTTTAGTTTGTATACTTGATGTGATGTTATTATTTATATTTGAATTTGGAATTACCATTTTCTCCAGCTGAATCATTTTTTTATTGCTTTGTAGAAATTTTTTGTTCCAGTGTGCCTTTTTTTTTCTTTTGTCTTTGAGTGTCTTTCTTTATTTCATTATGTTTTTCCATTCTTTTATTTTCACCTTTTGTGTTTTACTTTTGTGGCTTGCAAAAAGCATAAGAATCCAATTTACAGTATCTGTCCTTTAACTATCAAATTTATTCCCTTTGATTATTTATGTATGTTATTTCTATATTTTGTGCTACTTGCACTACTTTATGCTTTAAAATACTAGTCTGTCTTCTATTTTTAATTTTTAAAAATTTTAATTTTTTTGAAACTAGTACTGAAGCAGCATGTGTATCAAGTATTCATACAACATGCAGTAAGGAGGCACTTATTTCTGCCTGTAGTAAGAGAATTGCAGCATGGAAGTATGTGGGAATATGGTGAAACATGTCTGGTGAGATACCTAACGGTCATGCTGATATGCCACGTTCAGGAATTTGGCTTGAATCCTGTGAGTTATTGTCAGCAGTGAAAGATGTAGGTAGGAAATGGCATTACCCATTTCATTTTAAAAATAAAATTACAGTTATAGAGGAATGAAGTAGGATGGGGGATGAAGCTGAGGCTAAGGAGCAGGGAAGCCAATTAGAAAAATCACTGCAATAATCTAAGTGATGAATGATGAAGAAGTAGTGGTAATGAACTTGAGGAAGAATGATAGATTTACAATATATTCAGGAGGAAGAATCAATAGGTCCTAATGACCAATTATAGGTGTGAGGTCCTAATGGAATGGATGACTGCAGGATTCTGGCTTTGGTGCTTGAGTATATGGTCAACCCACTAGGAAGAGAATAGGATATAGCAGCAAATTTTGGGACTACCCCTGCTTGGGGAGGGTTTTTCTTATAGACTGTTATGATGGCATGAAGTATAAAATGATTTAAAGAGGTATTTAGTTGGCAAACTTGCCTAGGAAAGAATGCCAAAAAATAGGGAGATGGTTTCCTAATAAAGAGGGAAGAACATCCAGAATACTGAATTTAGTGAAAACAATATACAGGAAGAGTGTTTAATTATATAAATAAACATTTATTTATTTAAATGGCAGTCATCCAAAGGTTTTACAGAAGCATTATGAACAGACAAGAATTTGGTTTAAAATATTCTAGATATGCTTAAGAAAATTTTATTTAGTTTTGTTGGTTGCTGAGGGGGTTGTATTGTGCTTTAAGTGCTGGTTTAAAAATAAATCTAGTTGAAATAATTTAATAAAGCTAAATACATTTTTACAAACAAGATAGTATTTATGGTTATTTGGCAAAAAAAAAATGAGTATCTCCTGGTTAGATTGTATCTCAATTATATTTGTTTTATATGATCTCAGCCTATGAATGACATAGGGACATATATTTTTGTCACAACCATGGAAAATTAGACCCTTTAAATGTTGAAATAAAACAAAGGGTTATTTTGCCAAACATTAGTATACGAAGTGAGGAAGAAGAGGCTGTTTGATGTGCGAACCCTTTTCTACTCTTGTTCTTGCCATCACATCTAAATGTTTTGGGAAGTTCTGACTCTGTTAGTATTAATATCAACAGATCTATAACTCCCTGCTGTCAGGAAGCTACATGACTGGCTTATTCTTTATTGTCTTTTGCATTTAATGTAAGATATATTAAATCTCTTGATTTAATGTCACAAGCCAGTAACACTCACAAAGCTGCATCACAGACTTTCAATAGGCAGATTGTTGAATGTTTACAGGTGTTAGCTAAAATGGAATTGTTAAGAATTACTGTGTTTGATAATATCATTGTAGGATAAAATTTTCAAATGCTACATTTGACAGAATTTTTAAGTGTGCCCTTAGAAAACATTTTATTCCAATGAGTTGAGCAAGCAGAAAATCTGCAAAGGCTCAGATAAATGCATAAGTGATTAATACAAATAAGCATTATTAAATTAGCCTATCTTCAAGATTCAGATCATGAATGGCAATCTTACTCTTTTTCCTTTGTTGTACAATTAGCAAGGTAGGTAGATAATTGCTTTGATTCAGGATACATTTTTAAATTAAAAAAAAGTTTCTGATAACACCTCCAGTTATATTAGGAGAAATCTCTAAGTAGGTAGAAGGTCACTGAAGTTATACCTATTATACCAATCTTCTTAGAGCCATTTTACCCCATTTATCAACAAAGCTTTGAGACCTATTTGTGCAATAAAGGATTTTAGGTAGTGGATAATAAGATAAAACATAGTTCAGCTCTAAGTTTTCAGGCTACTAGAAGAAAATACAAAATATAAATAAGTAGGTAAAATAAAGCATCCTGAATTTATTTATAAATTGTAGGATATAGTAGTAAGATAATGTGAAAGAAGTTTGTAAGTTTATCTACAGGGTACAATGACAAAAATCATGTAATAAACTGCTAAGCAGAATGTCTAGCGCATGGTAAGTATTCCATAAATATTAGTTCTCATATTTATGGCACAAATGTGGGAGTATGTAATTCCACATAGGGATTTTAGGAAGATTTTTAGAGGCAATGATGCTTGCATTAGACCTTGAGAATGAGTAGGAGTTCATTAGTTTAAAGATGGGAAGAAGATCATCTAAGCAGAAGGAGCGGTATGAGCAAAACTGTGAATCAGTGAGTCTTGGTAGTCTGACATGGAGGGGTAGCAGGTTCAGGAGAGAACCAGAATTTAATGAGAAATCTAGAGATATAGGTAAGACTCAGGTCAAAGAGGACCCTGGAGTTCATGTTGAGGACTTGAACTTTATCCTGCAAGAACATCAATAACCTTTAAAAGATATTAAAGTAGGTGGATAATTTGATTCTCTGTTTTAAAGAGATCATTTTGTGACTGTGTAGAGAATGGATTAAAGGAGGTAAAACTAGAAGCAAGGGGTCCAGCTTCTTCATACCCACTGCCACCATGTCCATGTAGGAGATGATGAGGACTTGAACCAAGGCTAGAGCAGTGGGTATGAAGAAGAGAAAACAGGTCAATACATCATTAAAGGAGGTGATCCTGTGTAACACCCAGGTCTTGGTAATCAGTTAGATGTGAGAAATAAGAGAGAAAGGGGTTTGCAATGACACTCAGTGTTCTGGTGTAGAGGCCTGGGTATGTGATGGTGCTCTTCACTGAGACAGGAAATACAAAAGGAGGAGCAGATGGGGTGGAGGTGGGAATCACGAGTTTGGTTTGGGATTTGCTGAATCTGCGGTGTTTCTGTGACATTCAAGCAGTGATACCTCAGGGGAGTTAGAAACATGGATCCTGTTGCTCAGGTGACAGATCTTAGTCTAGAGATTTAGATTTAGGAGTTATTTAACATGTACTTGGAGCAAGAAGAAAAGAACCCTAGGGAATACTAGCACAGAAGGGACAGAGAGACTATGTGGAGGTTTGCTTCTTGGCGGTGTGTTTTGGTGTTAGCTGAGCTTATGTTTCCCACTCTTTCCATTCTGGCTTCTTAGTTTTACATTTCATGTTGTAACATCCTGCAGATTTCAAATTACTTACACAATTTCTGGAGTTTCTCAAAGGACTGGTGTTTGATAAGACTTCTTCATAATCTCATATACAAAGGGCTGTGGTTGTGACCTATAAATAGTATTGAAAATAGTGATATTGTCATTAGGATATTTCTTATCTATGTATCAGAACTTGAAATGTTTGGAAATTCTGAGTGATGGCACAGTAATGATTTTGATAGCAATTTTGGTGGCAGTTTTGATGGCGATACTGTGTTAGAACCTGTTTTGATGGTGATTCTGTGTTAGAACCTACCCATCTTGAGAGTACACAATTGAAATATGAATCTTAGGTCTTCTCAGTACTTAACACTATTTTTATATCATTTGGTGTTTTACTATTACTTTGGCTGCTTTCCCCACAATTTCAGAAGTTCAGTAAGCTTGTAAAACTAAGAATTGTAGAAATGGTAATTGAGGTTCTGAAAATAAGAATGTTCATGGATTTCTGTTTTTAAAGAGACTCACACTGATTCCATTTATATAGAGTGAGCTAATTTGTTCCTCACTGGAACCAATTTAGAAGTAAATTTCAAAGTTATTAGTAATGGTGTGATTAGCCAAGGCCTGGCAAACACATTTTAACTTCTTTAAATATCCATATAAAGGTTAGAAAGCATTTTCTCTCTTTTTCTTTTCTTTTCTTTTTTGTCATTGAAGTAACTGGTGTGCTGCTTCTCTACATTACTTAATGGATTTGATATAGAGGGGACTTTCTGTAAGTGTATGATGATGGCAGTCTACTTGCCACATGAAAGCTGCTCGTTTCTGGGAGCTTAGTTTTAGTTCAGACAGTTTGAGCTAGCACATTAAGATTTCCAAATGGAAAATTAAACTCTCACTTCATTATTCATTTATTCATTCAATCTGTTGTTCATTAAACAAATTACATTGTCCTGCAGTAGGTGGTAATGTACCAGGTGCTATGAGAAGATGCAAAGCAGTTAAAACTTTTGCCCTTGAAGAGCTTAGTTTCAAATAGCAGGAAAACAAACCCATAAGTTGCTGAAAAATCAGGTTAGAAGGTAAAAGTTTGTAAGAAGAAATTATAAAGCTTTGATGAAGGACATAAAAAGAAAACCTAACTAAATTTGAGAAATAAAATGTGTTCATTGATTAGAAGACCAAAAGTAATAAAGCTGTCTGTTTTCTCCAAATTATCTGAAACACAAACTCAGGTGGAGTAGGCAGTTTGTTCATTTTGTTCATTTATATTCAGAAACACTAGAACAGGACCTGGCACATAGTAGGCACTCAATAAACATTTGTTAAATGAATGTTATCTGAAATTTTACTCAATATCCCATTACAATTTTTTTTTTTGGTTAAGCTTCACTAGTTGATCCCCAAATTCATAGATTGGTAGATGGAAGACAAAATCCCAAAATGATGTTGAAGAAGCATAATGAAAAGATAAGACTTGTCCTGCCAGAAGGTAGTAGATTGTAGTTCTAAAGATGACCACAGTATCTCCCTTCTTAGCAATATGACATTACCCCTCTCCCCATCAAGAGGCAGAGTCTGTTTTACCTCCTTTAGGACTTACTAGACCAATATATTAAGCCAGAGATTACTGAGTCACTTCTGAGGCTAGGCCTTAAGATATCTATGACTTGAAAAGTTTCTTCTTGTCCCCCTATCTCAAGTAGCCATGTGGAGAGAAAAAAACCAAAGCTTCTGATTGATAACCCTCGAGGAGCTTTCACCTGGTAGCTAGTACCCAACGTCAACTGTATGAATGAAGTTATTTTGGAGCTCATTGTTGTCCCAGTGCCCAACCAGAAACCATGGGAAGCGGAATTTTGTGGGTATCAACAAGATAATAAAAAAATAATGATTTTTAAAAACCCACTAAGTTATAGAGCAGTTTGTTTTGGAGCAATAGATAACTGAAATGTCAATATCAATGCTTATTATAAAGCTCTAATAATGAAGCAGTATGATAATGGTGCAGAGATAGAAAAATCTCAAACTGAAGAGACTAGAGAGCCTTAAAGCAATCCTCACTTGTAGGGGCCATGGTGTATAGCTGAAGAGACATTAAAAATTGAGGGATGGGTAGGAAGAATGGATTAATTAATAAATGATAGATATCCACAAGAAATAATTAAAATTAGGTTCCCAGTTCACACTATGAACAAAAATAAACAAGAGATGGATGCAATCAACAAAATGTTAAAACCGTGAAATTTGAATAAAACATTTCTATGACTATCGGATAAAAATAATTTATCAAATAAGGCATTAAGTGTTAAATGATGAGATAAACTATGAATACATTAGAATTTGAACTTCTGTATAATAAAAGGTTGTCATAAACAAAGTTAAAAAACAAACCATAAACTATTAGAAGGTATTTGTAATATGTAGAACTGACAAAGGATTTGTATCTGGATGGTATTATGAAGTCCTTAAGAAAGTATGGTATTATGAAGTCCTTAAAAACTTAAAAAAAAAAAAAAAGAAGAAGAAGAAAGCCTCGGACAACCTAATGTAAAATACACAAAGGATATAAACAAGCAATTTACAGAAAAGGAAAACCAAAGAACAAATAAATGCATAAGATTCTCAGCTTCATTAGTAATTAGAGAAATAGAAATTAAATCAATAATGGGATTACATTTCAAAGCCATTAGATCTTAAAAATTAAAGCATGACAATACCAAATATCTAGGTGGTACAGAAACTGAAACTTCTATTCATTGCTGGTTGGAAGGTAAATTGATACTGGTTCTTTGGAGAGCAATTTGGCAACATCTGGTAAAGCTAAGGAAGTCTGTATCCTAAGTGTTGAAGTACCTAAGGAGACATACAAGGATGTGTTGCTGCAGGGTGGTTGATAGCAGGGAAAAAAGGATAAATAACCTTATGTTCTAGTTATTGTAAAATGGTCAGTCTGGCCAGTGTCTTAAGGGCAATGGGGGGTGGTTGGTGGGGGTTGGAGGGTGATGGCAGAGATGAAGCTGCAGAGTTCAATTTAGTACATGTCCTGTTTGAGAGAACGTGAGACACCAGAGATGTAGGAGACAATGCAATTGAGGTTCCAAATACGGAGTTTATAAGAGAAGTCAAGACTAGAGACAGGAGCTTGGGTAGTCCACAGCATTTAGACTGTATTTAAAGTCAGACTTGATCAAATCAACTACCAAAAGATACAATGAAAGAAGACCTAAGAAACACTGACAGGGTAAGTATGAGGGCTGGCAGCCAACAGAAGTGGTTAACAGATGGCCTTGTTTTCTAGAATGAGATTATCTCCTGATATAAAATAATCTGAACTGATGAAAGAAAAATAATTGAGATTATCCTGGCTATTACACATAGAAGAGACTAGAAAAAAAATGATAAATGTGATACAGTTTATCAACTTAAAACAGCATAGAGTTTTGACAAATATTACTGATGGATAAAATATTTTGTTTTTACTGAGTCTATGAAATGGTTGCATTTATTTGTTAGTGGTATTTAAAAATGTTCAACTTGGGCGCCTGGGTGGCTCAGTCGGTTAAGCGACTGCGTTCGGCTCAGGTCATGTTCCTGGAGACCCTGGATCAAGTGCCGCATTGGGCTCCCTGCTCGGCAGGGAGTCTGCTTCTCCTTCTGACCCTCCCCCTCTTATGTGCTGTCTCTCTCATTCTCTCTCTCTCAAGTAAATAAATAAAATCTTAAAAAAAAATGTTCAACTAAGTGCTTTTAAAATGCTTTGGAAATCAAAATTAATGAGATTGACATAAAAATGACTGTATTACCAGTTATTTAATGTTAATATAATTTTCTTAGATAACCTGTTGATATTGATCAAATGTCCCTTTTAAAAGAAGTATGATTTTATAAGAGCAAATTACTTTCTGGACATTGGCACCAAGAAATCTATGTCTTGATGAGCAATGTGCAGATCATTTAAAAACCAGTAACTTCCCTCAAATTATATTATTTTAAAAAGATAAAGGTTTAGAAAACTTAGCATTATGACATTTTAAATTTATTCAGTGTTTGAAGAAGTTGGGAAAACTCTGAAATGCTATTTATGTACAAAACCCCTGTGAAGTGTATGTTTTAGAATATCTATTCTTCAGGGTCCAGGGCAATCTTCTGCAGGATATCTTGTAAGACTTGTACCACCAACAAGTATTTGTATCATTTAAGTGTGTAATACATGCCATTTGACTACTCAGAAAACACTGTGTTCATAGGCACTATTCAAGGCAAATTAACTAGGGACTATACTTGATTTAGGAGGACTGACATGATAAAGATACCCATGATGCTAGTGAAATTTAACTTCATTGAATGAGACATCAGCATTGAAATGGGACAGTTTTTGGTTACATAGCTCAATCTATGAACATAATCATGTAGTGAAATATAAAAATTCCAGATTGTCTGAATGAACCCTAAAGGGTTCAATGTAGCTTTGCTATAAATGTGCAACCAACCCCCCCCGCCCCTTAAGACACTGGCCAGACTGACCTTTTTACAATAACTAGAACAGGTGAGGACACTTATCTGATCCATACCTGGCTTCTAATTTGCTGGGGCACCTTGAGTAGCATTAGACCTTCTTATTCTTCAGTTATCTTGGAATGCTAAATGTAGGTATTATACTAGAAACAGATGATTTCTAATTTTTTCTGTGATTCTCTAGGTCTCCATGTGCAAATTTGGAACAATCCATGTGAAAATACTTTCTGAAACTCTGGAATAATTTGGTGACTAGAAATTCCATGCACAAAATATTTTCAACAGTGATACAATTTATTCTTTATTTCTTGAAATCTTGAAATAGTGAGCTGGTTGGGCCTTTGTGCTTCTTTCCTAATTAAATGGAAACAGGGATGTGGTTATTCAGGATAGGGAGACAGCTTATGGTGCCTGAAAGATTAGGGTGGTGTTTTCTGAGTTCCTGACCGCAGCACTATAGGGTGTCAGCACTATAGGAGACAGCTTATGGTGCTGAAAGATTAGGGTGGTGTTTTCTGAGTTCCTGACCGCAGCCCTGCTGTGGCTGTTGGGAGACAGTGGGACACACTGACCCCACCTCATTATTTTACTATGGAAGAGAAGCTAACTTGATTCATGAAACAGATTTAACTAAGCAACGTAAAGAATCTGACTGTAGCTCAACACTGTCTACTGACATGTTTGAAATACAAATTTATAGAAAATGAAGACTTTAACCCATCTCATATTTAACATAGATTATTAATTTGTTAGGAATCCATCAAAATGACATTTGAAATGAAAATATCAGCTTCTTTACCATGCTGTTAAATACTTCATGCTGGTCTAAAAATGTATTTACCTTCAGAAGAAAATTGTCATACTGACCACTGAATAAAAAATACACAATATCTAGGTGTCAGAGCTTTCCAATTTAGTAAGAATGAGTTTGTAGAGTGGCCGTAGAAGATATATACTTTAATTTTAAATAAATATCTGTGTAATAGCTAGAAAATCATTGTGTTGACTCAAATGTTGTCAGTAAATTAGTAAATTCTAAATTATCTGAATCCAAATAAACAAAAATATGAATATAATCTTTTAGGTGAACTTAGGGAGTAGCATTATTTTGGGGATCATTTTTAAATAAACAAAGATACCTTAGAGATTAAGGGGATTGACCCAAGTTCATGATGCTAAAATGTTAGGAGGGAGCTAGAAACTTGAATTAAGATTTTATCTCCAAACCTTGTGTTCCTTTATTATAATACACTGGCTCTATTGCCCTAAATAAAGCACAGTGAATTATTGACCAGCAACTTAAATTATATTAAAATTTCAGTGCTAATTATACAGTGTATTCTAATTCTTTATATTTGGTAATCCATACATGATATGATGGAAATATTTATTAAAAAGACCATTTGATTAATATGAAAACCTGATTTTTCAAAACTTTCCACATAAAAAGAATTACTTTAGCTTATTGTAAATAAGATTAAATGTAAAGCTACTGCTTATGTCTTAAATCTGGATCAAAATTCATTTTTAAAAACTTAGCCAAATTTACTTATCATGAACCAAATTCAGAGAAATGAAATAGTTTTGATATATCTTTTTTGCCAAAGTCTTACCCTATGTTCATTATTCAAAATTTAAGGTGTATTGGTATATCTTTGAATGGAAAAATGGTGTTTCAAAGTTAACTTCACAAAGTTTAAGGACCAGATGTTTCCTCAATGATTCATGGCAATGAGACAATGATAATTAGATGACTTTTCATGGCAATGAGGTCAGTTGTAACTGAATAAATACCTTTTCTCAGAGTCAAAGAGAAAACAAACAAATCAAACAAACAACAAACCTTTCCTGAGCATCTTTGATTGGTTAGACCCCAAACCTCAGCATCATCCTCGACTCCCTTCTCACTCTTCAACCTCATGTCCTATTATTAGAAAGTTGCTTCACCTCTACCTTCAAATATAGATTCATAGACTTCGACCATTTCTCACCACATCGTTTCTCACCTGAATTAATCTCAAACCCTTATAACTAGCTCTCTAATTCTGCCTTGTTCTCCTGTTAAAAAGTGAGTTGGATCATGTCATGTGTCACTTTGTGGCCACCCATCTCTTTCAGAGGAAAAGCTAAATTCTCACAACACACTCTGCTCCCCTTTGTTGTCAGTCCTGCCTTGACTCCATGGCTCACAGCCTGCACAGTTTGCTTCAGACACCACGTCAGGGCTTTTGAGCTTGCTATTCTTTCTGTCCAGATCATTCTTCTGGATTTTTGCTTGGTTCTTTCCCTTTGCTTCCTTCAGATATTTGTTCAAATATGTTTATTATTGAGGGCTATTTTTACCTCCTGACCTTGACCTCTCACTTAAATGTACATGTCATGGGGACAGGAAATATGGCTGTCTGGTTTACAGCTATATCCAAGCATAGTGCCAAGTGTAGTGTTCAATAAATATTTTTTGAATGAACAAATGAATGGGTAAGGAAATGAGTGACTATCATATATGTCATTTAACTTCTGTGTTAACTATGACATAGGTGGCATGATTTCCATTTGACAGCTATGATAAATCAAAGTGATGAACTTGATAGCCATGGAGTTGTAAACCCATTATAGTTGACTAGGACTGACTCACTCTAAAATTCTTGTTAGGTGAAATGAGATATTCTGTATTATTCTCATAAACTACAGAGTATTTCCTCATGAACGATAACATTTTTCAATGGACTTTTTTTTTTATCTAGAAGTCTTGCTAATCTAATTAATTCAACAAATACTTATTGAGGGTTTAATTTATACAGACATCAATTTAATCTCTGGGACATACTGATGAACAAAACAGAAAACCCTAGAGTTTACAGTTAGAGAAATAGATACACAAATTAAGAAGGAAATATCAGAGTTACAAGTGTAATGCAAAGAATTAAAGGTGACGTAGGGAATGACCAGAGGCAACCAGGTTGGATGGTGTTCTGGATATACTCCATTTGCCCCTCCTGATCTGCTCTTTGCCCTTCTCCATTCTGCTTCAAACTTCAGGAAGTTGACCATTATGGACTGTATCATTGGGCTCCTTTGCCATTGGCCTCTGGTTGTATTTGATCAATAGGAACTATTGGCAGAGGATTTGAGAACTAGAGAAGGATGAGAGGTGGGTGTGTATTTCCTGGATCCTCCCTGTCAGGTCCCTACTGATGAGCAGTGAATATTTTTCTCTGAGGCCACGTTCCTATTGCATGACCCTCTCTATTTGTTTTCATGCTCTGAATTTTAGGAACTCCTCCTTCTCTTACTCTCTCACCCTTATGGGTGGTAGCACCCCTTGACTCCTGTAGTACCTGAATATTACAATATATTTTGTTAATTTTCTCCTGACCTGTATTATAATAAATCATAATTATATGACTATAACGGATAGTCCCTTTGTTAATTATACTTTATGATTGCATCACTTACTTCCTACCCACCCATGACTGGTAAAGGTGGTGAGGAAAGGCCTCTGTGATGAAGTAATATATAATGCAAGTCTTGAGGAAAACAGCCATGAGAAGATCCAGGAAAGGATATTCTAGACAAAGGCAACATTTGAGATAAAGGAACTAAGACAGGGATGAGTTCCATGTGTTTGTAGAACTGAAAGATTTTGGCTTAAGTGTAGCAAACAAGGGGAAAGTCTGTAAGAAATGAAGATGGGATCTAGGCAGGTAACAGATCTCTGACTTTGCATTAACATCCTTGTTATACTGAAAAAGCAGAAACAAAAACAAAGCAAGAAAAACGTATGGGTAGAAGATACTACTTTATGTGATATGCCTTTACCTAATTCTGTTTGTGAGTTCTGTGAGGAGTTAAAGGAAGCTTACTAAAAAGAAATCATTTACATTTTCATTTTCCTTTATTTATAGCACATATTCTTAAGTCAACTATTATAACAAGAAAAAAGCATAAAGGAAGTAAATAATTAATAAGGTAAAGCATCTACAGGCTATACTTTCTATATACCCTAATAATATTAAAAGGAATCATTAACTCATTGAGAAGTAATTTGAAGATCAAGTTTATATAGCAGTTTATTATTTTCTTTAAATCTATCTTCATTATTTTTTTTTTCTGTTTGTGAGGTCAAAATGACTTCCTAGATTTTATTTCCTTAGAGTTATCTTTATCTCCTTTACTCTCCTATCTACATTTAGTCAATTTCACCTGTCTCTTCCATGGAAGAAGAAATTAACTTCTTAGGCTTCTTACCTTCCTTCTCCTTCCATCATCCTCTTAACACTATTTTATAGCATTTACATATTCAGAATAACATTTGCTATTCTCTTTGTGTGCCTTTAGAAAGTCGATCAGCTATTTTCTGGATTTTTGTTTCTCTCCTGATAGTTAGGGCAGTCATATTCTGAAAGAATGTTGTTGCTCTCTAAAATATATTTATTTCTAGCAAACACATTATCTTGATCTAAAAAAGTGGTTTTGGTACTGGATAACACCTAGAATAATGCCTGGCATGTGTTAGGTGCTCAGTAAATATTTTGTGATGGAATGAATGTTTGAGAATGCAGTCATGTTAAAGAAACCCAATTCAGTAGTGCCACTTACTTGGTGGCATTGGGGGGGATGTGAAACCTATCTAAGCCTCAGTTACCACCGTCTCTAAAATTAAGGCAATAATAATGTCTACCTTTAGAATTGTTCTAGGAATTAACTGACATAATGCATTCAATGCATTTAGCACAGAGCCTAGCACATAGCAAGCACTCAAATGTTAGCTATTATTTTTGATAGTAATTATTTTAAATAGAACTCAGGAATAGTACATTTTTAACAGGTAGTAAATTTTAACAGTACAATTTTAACAGGATTTATTTATTGGCAACATTTTTCATTGTTTATCAAACATAAAGATAAACATTTACTTACTAGTGAGGGGATAGAAAGCGGAAATCTCCAAGACATAAATCAATTTACATTATACCTTGTTCCCATTTATAGTTTTTATGGCAATATGTTCAAGAGTAGTGATATTATTTCTTTCTAGTTCATGAATGGCATGGTGTTTACATGAAGAATGCAACTATCACCATTATCTCCCCTAGATTGAAAATACTGAATGTTTGTGTTTAAAATAAATCTGTTTTGGTATTATTATTATTATTATTATTATTATTATTATTATTATTATTCCAGGATGCCAGTTAACTAACGTGTGTTCGATGAGGTTGTAAAATATCTAAATAATCACCCCATGTAGATAATCAAAACAGTTTCTTTTTTAATTAAGATGCATTGTGTTGGTATGAATATTTGTAAAATTAAAGGGTGACTAGTAGCTTACTTTATACTATTGTGCTAATATTAATCACCCACAATTTATTTATTTTCTTCCTTTGCATTTTTTTTCCTGAATATTGCATACAGGAAAAAACTTCTTTTGTGTGGAGAAAAGTTAATTACCCATGCTACCCTTCACTTGAGCTGTATTTCTGCTGCTCTTGGCATTTACCCAGCGGTTAATTGGCAGAATAGACCCTTCAGCAATTTTCCCAGTTTTTTGGTGTTCTCTAAAAGAAATAGTTCATTAAAAACTCCAGTTTATATGCTACTATCGTTTGGAAGAACAGCACTGTAACTATTCATCAAGAACCACAAAAACAAATGCAGTCATGCTGCATTCTGTATCCATCAGGTGGGTTGTTCATTCCTTGCCTTGTTTGCTCCATCTGGAGAGGCCTGGGCACCCGTACAAAATTCAACAGTGCCTAAACACAGACACATTAGTTGGGGCTGCCCTGCTCTAGATACCAGAGAGAGATTTTATTGGCATAATGCACCAAAGTCTTATGCCAGCTCCAGATCCTTTGCTGATGCTGACATGAGGAACATGGGAGGGGGTCTTAGGATGGAATGACATCTGAGGCAGCCAAAGCCTCCATTTGTCTTTGTGCCGAACGTGCTAAACTGTAGACACTGCAGTGTTTTCAAAAATAATAAAAAAATATTTTGCTCATTAACTTTCTAAGTCCTGCTGACTTTGTGAAATCAATATAGCAGATTGTAATTGATTTATGAAATGAAAAGCCCCTGCCTGACCAGTAAGCTCTGCAGTCACTGCTCTCAGCACCGTGCCCTTCTGCTCATTAGCGCACTTCCTTTAGCAGTGCCTGCGCCAAGGACGCCGTCAGAGCTGGAAGGCTCAAGCCCTCTGCAGACAGACTGTTGAAGATGTAGCTTGCATTGTCTCCCTGGGGTCTTATGCTTTCTCCCTGTTTCTGTCCTACCCAGGTCAGCTGAAGGACTTGAGCTTCTTTCTCACAGTCCCTAATGTCCTCATAAAAGCTTACTGGAAAAGCAAGTCTCCGTTTATATCTGTCTTTTGACATTTTAATCTATTTGCTACTTTTTCTTTTCTCTCATCTCTCTCTGTCTCTCTTAGCTTGTCTTACTTAGCTTGTCTTTTGCCATCTGGCTTTGCCCATTGATTTACTTTTTTTAAATTTTTTCTATTTCTTATAACTTAGCAAGGTGGACAAAATTTCTTTTTGCTATTTTGGTTTTTTTTTGGGTCTAGTTTTAGCACTTTTTAATTCTTTTTTTTTTAAGACATTTATTTATTTGAGAGAGAGCATGAGCAAGAGGGGCAGAGAGAGAGGGAGAGAGAATCTCAAGCAGGCTCCATCTCACAACCCTGAGATCATGACCTGAGCCGAAACCAAGAGTCGGTCACTCAACCGCCTGGGCCACCAGATGCCCCAACTTACTGTTTCATTTTTTTTAAAAGATTTTATTTATTTATTTGAGAGAGATGGGGGGGAGGGACAGAGGGAGAGGGAGAGAGAGAATTTCAAGAAGACTCTGTGCTGAGCAGGGAGCCTGGGGTGGGGCTTGATCCGAGGATCTTGAGATCATGACCTGAGCCAAAATCAAGAGTTGGATGCTTAACTGACTGAGCTACCCAGGCACCCCACTCTTTCATTCTTAAAATTTTTTTTTTTTTTAAGATTTTATTTATTTATCTGAGAGAGAGAGACTGAGAGAGAGAGAGCATGAGAGGGGGGAGGGTCGGGAGGGTCAGAGGGAGAAGCAGACTCCCCGCCGAGCAGGGAGCCCGATGCGGGACTCGATCCAGGGACTCCAGGATCATGACCTGAGCTGAAGGCAGTCGCTTAACCAACTGAGCCACCCAGGCGCCCCCCACTCTTTCATTCTTAAGACAACATTTTGTTTATCTTCCTGCCAACTCCCACTATAATTATGTTCCTCTACCACCTTTAAAAATTGAAGTAACTGCTATAACTTAAGCATTGCCCTAGATGCTTTACATGAAATTGTCTTCTCAAGCAGCATGTAAAGAAAGTATCCCTGGGTACAGGTGAGGAAACTGAAATTCAAGAGGTTAGGTAACTTGTCACTCAACTATTGAGGGGCAATGCTAGCATTTGCAAGTAATTCTGTTTGACTCTAAACTCTATGTTTCTTCTTTTCAATAACAAAATGCTGCTTCCAATTGCCTCTGTTTTCCTTTAAATGCTTAACTAGCAAAGTCTAGCTCTTGGCTGCCCTTAAAGGGACTCATTCTCTTTCGTGCCACTCTCCCAAATGACTCTGTTGTTAAAATTGTCAGAATCAAGTGTATTTATTTCAAGAGTTTGGTCTATCATAGTATATTGGTCAGCTTACTCTTTTTCACTGAGTTCTCCTCTATCTAATAGTATGTGCATGGAGCCCCTTGTATCATCATGTTCTCATGTTGTCAAAAGTCACCAAGAGCAATCTCATAACTTAGAAAAATGAACAGAGAGCTGAGACAAATAGGCAACCATTGGGAGCTTCATGCAGATTTCATCTCCTCTTTGTTCTTTTGATACTACTTTGGGAACAAGTAAGTGGTAAAATTATAGAGCACTGCAGCAGCAGGAAAGTGATGCAATGTCCTCACTTCTTAAGTGGCTGAAGGCACCTGGAATTTCCTCATCCAGGTACTGTATATTGCAGTTAAGTGTCATGCCACATCCATAATGCATTAGTTTACAGTGAGTTAATAGGTTCCATCCATCTGAAATCTTGTATAATATTGCAGTAGCATCAGACATTACTGCCATTCAAGATGTGCAATATTGCACCAAAAATTAACCACAGATGCCATATTAAAACAGCTGCAGATTTAGATTTAGCTACAGCAGGAAGAAAATGTTGTGCTATGGAAGTTGGCCAGAAGAGCAATGGAGATGTGCTGTAAATGAGGAGGAGGAGAAAAAAATCGAGGTCAAGCTGCCAAAAAAGACAGAAATGGAAGTGGGGGAGGGTAATTCATATGGTCAGTGGCAATCCAAAAGGACTCAAAGTCCAGGAAAAGAGGGCAGAATACAGGGTGAGTGATGCCTGCATGAACTGATGAAGTGTTAAAATGACAAGTCTAATCAGAATAATAGTTAACAGATATAAATGAAGGTATAAGGAAAATAGCTATAAATGTGATAATTCATCTTTGGGATTTACTGTAGTCAGGCTATTGATTTAGGAATAAACTGCTAGAAAAACTATTGATGCTTGAAGTGATCAATGCCTGAGAAAAAAGTTCTGGTGTACAGGAATCAGAGCAAACCTAGACAATTACAGGATTTGAGACTATCTTGAGCACCCTTGACTTGAAGTCTGTCTTCTGATAATGGGCCCTCATGGGATTAACTATTCCCATTTTGGGAAAAGTGTTGGAAGGTTCAGTTGGCTCAATTTTGTAACCGAAAGCTGAGATGGCAAAATTTTATTTCAATAGAATTGTGGGTTTGTGAGATTCTCATTAATTCCAGGGCCATCTGCCTTTTTGCTATTCATTTGGCTCATTTAGTCACAGGTAGGTAGGAAGGTCTCAACAGTTTTGGTTCTCATTCAATTTTGATTTCTGCTTGGGAAACAGAAAAGGCCAGTGACAGCTGTCTCAATGCTGGGGTTCTCCTCCTTCGGTGTGAGCCAGAAGGTGGCTTCCTCATGAAGTTTGCTGCTAACAGAACAAGCAGACAGTAAGCATTTCACTCATCCTCCTGTTTGGTTCCTTAAAAAGATTATCTTCTATGCCTTATGGTACACCTGGTTTAGGAGACTAGACAAGGAACACAATGGTCTCTAAGTCAGTAATTGATTTCATTGGTGGAGTGGAGGACAGACTGGTTATTGACTATCATGGGTCAGTCAAACCTCTTGAACTTTAGCTATAATTTGTGCCCGTTCCCCTGGTTCAGAAATGAAATATTGACTGATGTGATTAGTAACCAGTAGATATATTTGGTGCATTACAAGTCACTAGGGACACTGTGGGCCTCTTCAAACTTTATGGGGGGAATCTATTTTCTATTGCCAAAGTAAAATCTTGTTTTCCTTCCTCTTCTTTTGAACACCAAAGAATAAAAGCCAGGCAGTTAATCACCTGCTGTGATATCAGGGCTTCAGGAAGGCAAAACCAAACCAAACCAATTTTTTTTTTGAAACTGATGTTTAAAATTCTAGGAAATGACAGCGCCACATTCAAAGGACTTTCTCTCCATAGAGGAAAATTTCAAAAATTTGAAAAATTTTGAAAACTCTGGAGTTCTATGATGGTGGTGATGATGATGATGATGATGAGGATGATGGTGATGATGATGATAAAGTGGAGCTAACATTTATTGGGCATTCAGTGTATGCCCTGCAGTGTTAACTGCACTTTATCTATATTATCTTATCCCCCCTCCCCCTAATCTATGTCATGAGTGCTCTTTTACTTCTCATTTCACTGGTGCAGCAACTGTGGAATAAGAATAGTTAACTAACTCTTCCAGATGCCATGGCCAGAGTATGGCAGAGAGCCATTATACAGACCGGCAGGTTAATACCCAAGTCTACACTCTGGATCTAGACTTTCTCACTTTTGTGATACAGAATCTCATGTTGGACTCTCTTACATTACTCAGTTGTTTTGTTAAGTGGGTCATACTTCTTTAGGTATATTCTAATACTGTGAACAAACTAAAATCTAATAGAATGTTATTTTAATTATTAAATATATGATTTTATCACTTTAGGATGACCCAATTCTCAAAGTCATATTAAAGAAATAGGTATATGAGGAGTGGTTATTTCATGAAGGGGCTCATGACTTTATCTAGAAGATCCAATAGAGACTTCCTTCAAATGATAGGCTTTGTACACTTCATATAAAATAAATTTCATAATAATTCAGGGTAGGCAATAATTTTAGAACCATGACTGTTGTTTCTGTCAAGCTTTGCTTTCATGCTACCTTTCATTTAGTTAAATAAAATCCTTTATGAAATAGTGTGTCATACTTAGTAAATATAGTGAATGAAACTTCCTGAATTGCAAACTTTTATTTGCTGTTTGGAGTTTCTTTCAGCCCTTTTATCCTCTCTCCCCCACCTTTAGAATTGTGGTAAGAACACTTGACATGAAATCTACTCTCTTAACAAAATTTTTTTAAAGATTTATTTACTTGAGAGAGAAAGAGAATGGGAGAGGGGCAGAAGGAGAGGGAGAGAGAGAATCTCAAGCAAACTTCACGCTGACTGCAGAGCCCAACACAGGGCTCGATCCTAGGGCCCTGAGATCATGACTTGAGCTGAAATCAAGAGTCGGTCACTCAACTGACTGAGCCACGCAGGCACTCCTCCTAACAATTTTTTAAGAGTTCAATACAGTATTGTAAACTAAAGGCTTAAAGCTGTGTAGCAGATCTCTAGAACTTACTGATCTCATACAACTGAAATATTACCCATTATATTTATACCATTTATAATCATAGATCAGCAACTTTCCATTCTCTTCATTCTCTAGGAGTGTATTTTCAGAAATGTCATTGATAGCATATGTATATAGACACACATTTATATCACTCATGATGGCCTACAAAAGTATGGATTTCTGTATAGTACAACTTTGGTTATTCTACACTTAAAACTAAAAGTTTGACTATGTGTCATTTCTCTTAATATGTGTTGGGTCCATAAAGATTAAGCAAAAATACTTAAATTTATGAACTATTTTGTGTAGTCTTCAAATTAAACCATACAAGATCCAGACATATATGAGGTTACAGATTCTGACTTATCTTAAATTCAGTGATAGTTTGAAGCACAGGATTTATGGGCAGCAACTATCCACCCATCTCAGAAAGAGAATCTTTTTTCCTTTCCTTAGCCTTTCCTCTTTGTTATGGCAAAACAGTGGGTCTTTATCTATTAATGATAGATAGCTATTTTATGTTTTTTACTCCCTCTAAAACAAGACTCTCTTTATTTTTACAAACGTAGAACACATTTGGAAGTTCTTCAGATGAGAATACCGAAGTTCTTCTGGCTTTCTATTCTACATGTGACAACAAATAACAGGGTACTATTCTTTCTGTATCTCTGAATTGGGGCCACTCCTATAGTTTCTACACTTTTATTGCTAATCTTAGGCTTAGGGTCATAGCATAGCATTCCCCATGCATTTTAGGGTCTTTAAACAAAATTTGCCATCCCAAGCCCTTAATATATTTTCCCACTAATTTATATTAGGTCATTATTTTAGACAATGGGGCTACCAACCATTTCCAGCTAACTGTCATGGAAACATTTAGACATAGAAATTATATTGAATTTCACATGAAATACCCAATGAACTTCTCTACAAATTTCAGTTTTGATTCATGTTAGTAAGCAAATGATAAACTTATGTTTATTTATTTGGAAAACAGCCACAGTTTGAAAAAAAAATACAGTCAGGGTTTCTACTGAAGAGGCCTATGATTCTTTATTCATTTTGCCCATAAATCTTCTCTAACATGAAATTTAAAAACTTGATTTGGATGAAAAGAATGATGACAACAAAGTCACTCCAGTCCTGACAAAGTGACTCGTGTGGATGGACTTCTGAGCAGAAAGTAAATGGATCAGCCTGATAGGAAGCTAATAAAAAACAAGTAAGTTTGGTCCAGATTGAAGAGGGCTAACAATGCAAAACTGGGGAATTTCACCATTTCTCTGTAGGGAAGTCACTGTAGATTTTTTAGTAAGGGGTGATGTTGTTACAATGATAAAGAGAGCTTTCAACACTTTATAGAGCGGAATGGTAATGTGGTTATTGTAGTACTCTATGGAGAAGGTGATGAGGGCAGGAATAAAGGCAATGGTGAGGAAAATAGCACAGGGCCATGTGGATTCCAGAGTCTGGAGGATGTTTGACACATGCTGTTTTCTAAGATGTTCTTCTTTCTCTACCTTACTAGTTCCTTAACTTCAGGTTTTGGCTGAAATGTCCTTTTTATAGGGAAGTCTTCCTTGATTCCCTAAGGTAGCATCCCACTCCATTTATATGCTCTCCAACACTATGTTCTTTACCTTGCAGTGCTAGAAATGCTTATAATTATTTAATTAATTGTATGCAATCATTTTTTAAGGTCTTCCCCACCTGATTTTAAGCCTTACAAGGGTAGGGATAATGTTTGTTTTATTCACTACAATACTGCTAGTACCTAACAGATAAGTACTCAACAAGTTTTTTGTAGGCCAACTGACCTATTGTTGGCTTTTATAGACTTGTTCAAATACAGAGAAATGAAAGGGGATGAGTGGGTGGGAAAGAATCAAGTAAGTATAAATCATGTTTTGAACCTAAATAGCATGTTAAACAGTTATTGGTCCACCAGTTATACTTAGAATAAAAGACTTTTATATATTTTCCTTTTATATATTTTCCAGTTCTTCAGTCTGAAGAACTGAAAATCCATGTAGTAATGTAGAGAAACAGGAAGAGAGGGATACTAAATGGTAGAAACAGAGAATAGGGAAGCTGAGGATTTAGCAGAAAGACTGTGACCTTGGCTGATGGTCCAGTGGAAAACCAGACGATCTTGTGGATGGATTGGCGTAAAGCTACCCTTAATCCTTAAAAGTTATACACAAACCATTAAGCCAAGTATTCTGTACTCCACAGTCATAGACTTAGAGAATTGGAGAGTCTGAGGAAAGTCAAAGGCAGATCATTTCCCAATTCTTGATTTCTCATCACAGTAGCCAGCCAAATGGTCATCAGGCTTTAATGGAAACCTCAAGAAAGGGAAACCTTTCCAGTTTCTTTTTCACTTACTCTAATAGCTGTGGACTCAGAAGCCAGTCTGAACAGGGACAATCTCATCAAATCACAGCTAAGTCTCAAGGACATCCTTTCCCACAATGCTTAGCCATCTGCTTTAATACTTTGCAGAGGAAAGCAGTATGTATGTTGTTCATACTACTTACTGGTATTATTTATTACTACTAATTATATGTAAGTGCCCTTATTAGAAAAGGTGCTATGGTATATTGTAAGTGCTCCTTAGTAAACAAATCAGTACTTGGGCAAGCTTTCAATCGCAGAATCACATCATGCTTTGCTTAGATTGAAGCAGGCTTTTCTAAATGATGAAATGCTGATTTTAAATGTGACTGAAGAATGATCCTTTTGGTCAGATAGAAAAATGGCAAGTCTCAATGGAGTCTAAAATATCAGATTACTCATCTCCTTTTCATCAAGAACCTTTGATTCAAAGTCTAATATTTCAGAGTTGCTTCTGCAGATTGTAGGCACACTCTTGAGTCAGAGCTTGTATTGACCTAGGCTAGAATAATTTTTTCCTTAAAAAAAAAAAGGGTAATATAAAGAACTTTAAAAATCAATCTGAAGGAAAACAACCCAATAAAATATGGACAAAAATCTTGAACAGACACATCAGGAAAAAAAACCATAAATGGTTGATAGGCACATGAAAAGATGCTTAATGTCATTGATCCTCAGAGAAATCCAAATTAAAACCATGAGTACCATAACACACCTACCAGGATGACTGAAATAAAATGAAAAGCAAAAAAACTAACTTATTAAGTGTTGTAAATTATGTGAATCAATGACAGTCTTAGGCATTACTGATGGGAATATAAAATGCTACAATCACATTGGAAAACAGTTTTGGAGATTCTTTAAAGAGAAAAGTAAGTTTTTACCCCATGAACCAGCAATTGCAATCCTAAACATTTACCCAAGAGAAATAAAAACATGTTTATGGAAGACTTGTACACAGCTTAATTCATAGTATAGCAGCTTAATTCATAGTAGTCAAAAATTGGAAACAATCTAAATGCCTACCAACAAGTGAATGCACAAACAAGTGTGCTGTATATGATGGAATATTATTTAGCAATTAAAAGTCAATGAATTGGGGGCCACCTGGGTTGCTCAGCTGGTTAAACATCTGCCTTCAGCTTAGGTCATGATCCCTGAGTCCTGGGATCAAGCCCCACATCGGGCTGCCTGCTGGGCAGTGAGTCTGCTTTCCCCTCTGCCTTTCCCCCTGCTCATGCTCTCTCTCACTCTCTGTCGCTCACTCGTTCACGCTCTCAAATAAATAAAATCTTTAAAAAAAAAATCAATGAATTGGATTACTTTTTCCTTCTTAAGAAACAGCTTACTCCAGGCTAGGTTACCACAAGCTCTGAATCAGGACTGGGCCTCCCACCTTGTACATATCTGATCTTGGAAGCTAAGCAAGGTTGGGCCTGGTTAGTACTTGGATGAGGCCTAAAATTGTATCAAGTAAAGAAACCAAACCAAGTACATTGAATGATTCCATTTATATCAAGTTCAAAAGCAGGCAAAGTTAATATAAGGTATAGAAACAGATCAATGGTTGTCTGTCAAGGAGGTGGGAGGATTGCTGCAGAATATAGGTCAACTTTCTTGGTAACAGAAATTTCCTGTATTTTAATTGTATGATAGTTACACTCGTGGATACACTTGTGAAATTAATCAAACCATACACTTTTTAAGTGTGTACGTTTTGTTGTATGAAAATTATACCTCAATAAAATGGATTAAAAGTAAAGGAGTAGGTAATTTAAGAGTCTAACAATATTATTTTGGAGAATATTTAATTTATACAAGAGAATTTTGGCACTTAAAAAAACATAAATTATATGCTTTAGTAATATGTGAGAATATTACTAAAGAGCAAACTTAAAAGATATTTTTAAAAGTTGCCAAAAGTTTTGTTACTGTAAAATTAATTCTTTCCAAGCATACTTTGTTTTTCATTTTAATTCAGATTGTTCATTTTAATTCAGATTGTTAACTCAGATTGTTAATCAAAATTATTGAGAACTCCTTATAATATTAATGTTAGTACTGTATCAACAAAATGTGGAAAGACCTGGCAGATTGCATAACATGGAATTTTCTGCTAATGGCCAATTCCTTTTCATCAAAATCAAGCATTATAGTGTTTATTTAGTACTGTTTTGTTTTAACTAAAACCTGGAATTACTGACGTTTGTTTTTAAGTTTTAAAAATTATTTTCAATGAATAGGTTGAGCAGAAGATAAAATCATGTTTAACACCTAAAAAAACTATTTGTAACTATCCTCAAATATTATACCATAATATTTTTTTCCTGACATGTATCAAAACTGCTTGTGGTTGACTTAACTGAAAAGTTATTTCTATTTCTTATCCTACTTTTCTATATTTATGAAACATGTTTAAAAGTTCTTCTTTATAAAATCTTTAAATAGTATTTATAGAAAGCTTTTAAGGGGTGGCTGGGTGGCTCAGTCAGTTAAATGTCTGCCTTCAGTTCAGGTCATTATCCTGGGGTCCTGGGACTGAGCCCTGCTTCGGGCTCCCTGCTCCATGGGAAGCCTGCTTCTCCCTCCCCTACTCCCCCTGCTTGTGTTCTCTCTGTCAAATAAATAAATAAAATCTTAAAAAAACAAAGCTTTTAATATTATAGATTTGCTTATGTGAATGACTTACTTAGAGAAATTAGTTGATGAAATAAATACCACTTTAAAGTTACTAAAACAATCTGGATGGGCCTGTTAAGACCAAAGTTAGCTATTCTCCAAGAGCAAATGCACCAAAAATACCATTCGTACTAAAAAGCATAGGAAAAGGATTAATATTTTTAAGTTAATAAAACGTATTCTAAGATAGTGTATATATTACAAGAAATTTTAAACCAGTCATATAATGTGGTTAAGGAAGGAGTTGAACTCTGAAACAGAATGACAAAGAAGGGGGGATTAAGAGCAGCCTGTAGCAGAAATAAAGTTTTATTTATCCAACTGGGACCTGAAACCATAAATTGGTGATACCTTGTCAAATTCAAGGGTAGGTGTGCAAGGGCAACATTTAAAAAAAGCTTAGAAACTAAGTGCAATGTAGAGTTCAAGACATTGTAAAGACTGTAAAAGACCATAGCTTCAAGGATAATGAGGACGGTTTTCAAAAGTCATGGGTTTGAATAGAGGAACATAACTGCATTTAATTTCCAGTTCCTGAAATAACAGAATGAAATCTACTGAGGTACATTACAGTGTTTTAAAACAAAATAATATGTTTGATCTTGTAGATAAAAAAAAATATTTTGGCCAAGAAATGGAGAAACATTGAAGAAAACAGCCTGATGCAAATTTATAAGAATAGTAGAGATGACAGGGTTCTTTGTAATTAAAATTTATTATGTCAATGGGCATATTTTTGTTAGATGTTCATGGTTGGCAGGTGTTACCTGCAAACTCAGTGAAGTGGGAGTGGTTTACACCCTTCTCTGCTCTTACCTACACGGTAATGGTGATGACAGTTGCCATTTATTGAGCACTTACTGGGGTGCCTGGGTGGCTCAGTTGTTAAGCGTCTGCCTTCGGCTCAGGTCGTGATTCCAGGGTCCTGGGATCGAGCCCCGCATCGAGCCCCGCATCCAGCCCCGCATCGGGCTCCTTGCTCTGCAGGAAGCCTGCTTCTCCCTCTCCCACTCCCCCTGCTTGTGTTCCCTCTCTCACTGTCTCTCTCTCTGTCAAATAAATAAATAAAAATCTTAAAAAAAATCTATTGAGCACTTACTATTCATAAGCACTCTGCTAGGCGCTTTACATAAAGCATTTTTTACAGCAGATGAGTGAATCATACTCCTCGTGTACTGGCTTGAAGAAGTTGAATAAATGGCACAAAGCCACACAGATGATAAAGGGTGCAGTTGAGATTCAAGCAGTGTTATGTTTATTCTAAAACTTCTGCTTTTTCTACTTCGCTAGTCTGCCTCTTTGCTATGCTATGTAATTAAAGATAGCCCAAGTTGATAAATATTCATTTTTTTTTTGTTATCATGGAAAGGGAGAAAGGGCCAGAAGAGGCAAATGTACAAATATTCAGAAAATGAAAGTAAAGTTCCGTGGAGGGAAGAAGAAAGACAGGAAAGGAAACAACTGGAATCTCAGCATAAGTAATAAATATCTTTCTGTTTCATTTGGTTGAGGGTATGTCCTTGCCTGAAGGTTGAGACTTCTTGAAATCTTATCTCTATTATATTGGGAAAGTGAAGCAATATCAAGAGGATACAGAGAATGGAGATTTACATGTGATCTATATTCTGTTTCCTTTCATGTAGAATTCAAATATTATTTAGGCAATAATTTGTTAACCTTTAAAATAGTTCTCCCTGGAGCCAAGGAAAGGACAGACTGGTTTTTTAAGATACTATTTTATTTGTGAAAATACTGTCATTATCTAGACACAGATTATCTGATTATATTTTATAGATATTTCAGGTCACAATCATCTCTAAATTTCTATAGCACCACTTCAAAACGTATTTTCTTGGCATTATTAGTACTTTATGTGAAAATAAATAGGTGCTAAAAATTACCCTAATCAATTTTTTTTAAGATTTTATTTATTTATTTGACAGAGAGAGACACAGCGAGAGAGAGAACACAAGCAGGGGGAGTGGAGAGGGAGAGGCAGGCTTCCCACAGAGCAGGGAGCCCGATGTGGGGCTCGATCCCAGGACCCTGGGATCATGACCCGAGCCGAAGGCATACGCTTAATGACTGAGCCACCCAGGTGTCCCTCAAATTTTTTTTTAAAGGAGAGAAATCTTTTGTGGGTTATGAGGAAGACCAGTTGACTTCTGGCTACCAGTTACCTCACTGAACTTAAATATGATATTACCATGAATGTCCAAGAAGAAAAGAATAATTGTTGAATACCTGCTGTATATACAAGAAAAGCTGATTCATGTGGACAAGAAATAAGTGATGTCTTCCTAAGAGATGGTGTTGTAAAACCAAAGTGTAAATTCACAAAATACAACAGAATAACTGTAAAGAAATCCCAATGGCCATACTTACGACTGACAGACTGTAAACTTTTGTGGATGCTTGAATCTAAAACTTTCTTACCATATCTGATTCTGCTCTAGTTCAGGGCTTCTAAATGTCATGTAATTCAGAATATCTTGTCTTGTTTGTATGTCTAAATATGTGGCTGTTTATGAGAGGCCTAGAGATTTATTACAGGTTACAGTGATCTGGAGTTGTTGAGATACCTACACCTCATTAATTGTATGGAACTAGCCTGGACTCCCAATCAGCTCTAGTCTCAAAGTGCTTTGTAGTAATTGTGTTGTGGGAGAAATCTTTGATGGAGATCACTATTGTTACTCTCATGTTTATGTAGTAACTCTGAGATTCAGAACCTTTTAGGTGGTTTCAGAAAAGTATTTCTGATAGGAATTACATAGTAGTCATGATGCTATTCATGATATGGAAATATTGCGGGTCTCCAGTGTATTAAAACCTTAAGAGTTCTGTAAGAGTCAGTTTTCCTCCTCTAATGTGAGACTGAGAGTTCATGCAAAAAGAAATACAAGCAGCCAATAAACATATAAAAATATGTTCAGTCTCATCAGCAAATTTGAATTATATCAATTTTGATCTATCAAATAGTAAAAGCTCTCTTAAAATGTCTACATTCCAAGTGTGATGAAATAAGTACTCTCATAACTACCAGAAGTAGATATAATACAAATTATCAGGAAAACAATGCAGTGCTATAGATCAAAAATGCTAAATATGTCTCTTTGATATAGCAATTCGACATATAGAAGTGTATCCTAAGGAAATAATCAAAAATACAATCAAAGTTTTATGGACAGAGCCACTTAAAATTTTCTGCCCAGTATTTTGATTATATGCATTATTCATGTGTACATCAATAGCATAATAATTCAGTTATTGCACATTTTCTGGAACAATATGAAGCTATTAAAGCTTATGTTTTTTAAGAAGTTTTAATGACATGGGAAACACTTATAAAGTAATAATAAGTTATTACTTTAGTTATATTAGTTATAATATATTTATATTATATATAAATATAAATATATTTGTTAATATTAGTAATAATATTACTAATAAGTTATAAAAACAAGACATAAAATTGATACACAGTATGATTTCAAATATGTACCTACAAATAATGCCTGTGCCCAGATAAAATAATGTTTGCTGCTGGTTTTATTTTTCTATTGATAATTTTTTACTTTACATTTTCTTATTAATAGTTGATATTTAAAAAATATTTTGCAAGAGCATTTTTGCTTTTGCAATCAGAAAATAGAACAATAGATGCTATTTTAAAAGAAATACTGCATGAAATAAAAAGATGTATGTTTATGGAGCACTGGGTGTTATACACAAACAATGAATCATGGAACACTACATCAAAAACTAGTGATGTATGATGATTAACATAACATAATAAAAAAAAAGATGTATGTTTAAACCCTACTTATTGAAACTACCTTTTGGACTCAGTATGGTGTTGTATACTCAAGTTCATATTCATTCATTCTTCTTTACATAAGTATCTATTGAGTGGCTTTTCTGTGTTATGTACTGCCCATGGCACTGGCTAGACAATCATTGTGTTTGATGGAAACTTCTGGATCCAGTCTTTTTTATTTATATCCAATTTATTCATTTTTTTCTTTCTGAAATACAATATGGTTAATATGGTTTTGTAAATGGGTTTTTCTCTAGCTTGGATTTATCTTTTTTAGTTTCTTTCCCTTAATGTCAAACGAACATGTATGTATTAGATATTTCTATCATATTTATTCAGATACACTCTCTAAAACAGTACTAGATCTTACTTACTAGTATCAGACTGTTTCTTTGTTTTGTCTTGCAAACAGGTTGAAATTTTGAAAACTATAACAAAATCCATACCTATGACACACTAATCTTATTTGATGACAGGGGAGATAGTGCTGTGATGTTGAATATTTCCAATAAACCCTGTGGGTGTTATTGGCACGTTTTTCTGGGAACAGATTGGCTCTTTCAGCCTCAGCAGTCATGGGGCAAAGAACCGCCTCTAAGTGGTAACTTATTGCTCAGGGTATAAGTTTTCTTAGTATAATCTTGTCCTTTTATATAAAAAGGGCAAAAACAATTCAGTAGCTATTAAAAATATATTTATCAGATAGGATTCTTAAATGTTTGAAATACATTGAGTCATAGATTTCATTACAATTCAGTAGTACAACAGTTTCCTCCCATCTAAGAATCTATTAACTATTATTGTTGCATTGAACTATTTAAGGGGGTATATTCCATCTCAATAATGACTTATATTTAATATTCCTTAAGTGCTACTGTTTGTGATGCCACATAAAATCAATGATAATTCAAATCTAAAGAAATTAGTTTATTCTTTATCACTGGCACAGTCATCTCACTTTATGGTTCACCTCAGAGTATTCTTTTAGACTTCATTCTTTGTTTTATGATTATAATAATTTTAAAAATCATCAGTTCTTATTTGTCTGGGAAAGTGATTTTTAATGGACTATCTTGACAGTCCTGCTTCACATAGGGTTGTATTTTTTGTGTGTAATCCTCAAAGTTGTGTGGAAGGTAGGGATGCAAATAGTGATTGGAATCCTGCCGTGCTGAGGAAAATGTGCCATCTTCTAATTCACCTAGCCAGATGGGGTAGTTCATTTGTTTACTGTAATTTACACAAAAGCTACACACACACACACACACACAGATACACATATATGCATATATACATACATGTACATAAGTATCTATTGAGTGATGTACCAGATGCTTACTATGTACCAGATGCTGATATAATAGACAATATTTTAATTGTCTACTTAATGTTAACAAATGGAAGGGCATCGTTCATGTCAAGACTAATGTATGTGTATAGATGCATGTACACAGGAATAAAAATCTTGCATTTTGAGAAAAATATTCTATTTTTACCATCTCCATTGTTGTTTTCCATCCCTACTGCTCATTACCAGAGCTATCAATGCCTCTAACGAAGTGTTAATAATTGCCTGATCATAATACATAGTACCAGCTTCTATGTCATACATAATATTTCTTAATTGCTCTTGGAACTTATATTTAAAAAATTGCAACATACATAAATGTAAGATAGACCACCTTGTCCAAATGCAAAATATATCTGTTCTCCTTCTCCCGTTTTTTTGAGTTGGAAAAATGGAATGAATTAAGGAAAACATGAGAAAAACTACTAAGCTCATCCTAAAAGAACTGCTAGTTGTGTGTGGGATAATGCAGAGATGTGGAGGTGTGAGTGTATGTTGATATATATTGTTTTTTTCCTCCTAGGAAGGTGTAGTAAACACATGGGTCCCCGGTGATTATGTTGAATTTGTTAGGGTTTTATTCTAATGTTAGTGGTTAGGGAAGGACCATTTGTTGTTGTTGTTGTTGTTTATTGTAGCTCTTACTTTTTGTCCCCCTGAAAATCAAGTGTATGCTCCATTAGGATTTGTAATACTAAAAGTGACACACAGTTGGCTATGTTAAAGAGCTTCTTTGAGCCTGGTAGCTTATTTTAGCCATTTCTTTTTATAATCTGAAAGATATTTCCTGAAAAATCCCTTTACAAATCCATTTTGTATGGTTGAGTTAGTCCAGTTGCATGCTAATTCTTTAAAACAATAAACAATTATATGACATTTGATTCTTTTAAAAAATAATGAAATCCAAATAAATTTATTCTCTATTGCATTATACAAAGAATCTTTAAGGATCACTTATATGATGGTAAATCTTTGTACATCAGAAACATGAATAAGACTTTATTTAACAGGTTAATTTGTAGCTAAAAATATGATTTAAAAGGAACTTTATCTACTAAATTCTGACTGGAAACAGGGAACTTTTATATAGTTTTGGAATATAATAATTTTCTTTTTACTAAAGCAAATCACTTACTGAAGTTTTACTATGTACCAGATGCTTCATTATTTCTCACAACAGAAATAGGAATTAATATTGCCCCCAGTTTACAAATGAAGAAACTGAAATACAAGCATCGTAAGTAATTTGGCAGGGTGCTAGACACAAAGGACTCAAATCTTGAGTCCTAACCACAATGCCAGATACTAGTTTTACCGTACGGAGCTGTGCTAAGTTCATGCCACTGCCTAGATTTATGTAGTACCTGCAAAGCAACCTACAGGTTTTGGAAACTGCCAAAGAGGATACATTTCTTCTAAAATTATTTTATAACTATAAGAAGGCACACTTCATGAAATTAATATTTGCATTTAACATAGAAAGAAGAGGTGTGGAAGCTGAAACTACTGTTCAAACTCTCCTATATCATCTATTCTTTGAAACATACAGAGTCAAGAGGAGAGAAGATGGGAGAGAGAGAGAATTAATTTTGTGAAGGAATTTATTATAATTTTGCTTTGGAAGGACAACCAGTAATCCTTTTCTCTACATGGAATTCAGTTAGAGATTTGGGGAACTGTATTGCTTCCCTGGGAAATATTTAGTTTGGTTTCATTATACAGAAAATAGTTTTTAAGTACAACCCAGAGGAGACTAGTGCCTAAATCCAGGGAAATCCAGGGGACTGTCTACCTCCACCCATGACTCCTAGCAGCCTCTCTGGCATAGGACAAAGAATGCCTCCTGACCCCCAGTTGGCAATCACCAAATGGTAGCGAGGAGAGCAGGGGCAGGAAGTTTGAGGAAAGAAACATTTTCTTGTATGTTTTAATTTAAGAGGTAGAATGTTGTGATCTTGTTGTAGAATTCTCCCTGCCTTATTAATTTTTAATAGCTTTAAGTTTTCTATCATCTGAAAATGCAATTTTTAAGTTCAATCGTGTTTATGTTTCTTTTTTTAAAAATTTTATTGTTATGTTAATCACCATACATTACATCACTGATATGAGGAATTCTTAATCTCAGGAAACAAACTGAGCGTTGCTGGAGTGTGGGGGGGTGGGAGGGATGGAGTGGCTGGGTGATAGACATTGGGGACGGTATGTGCTATGGTGAGCGCTGTGAAGTGTGCAAGACTGTTGAATCACAGATCTGTACCTCTGAAACAAATAATACAGTATATGTTAAAAAAAAAAAAAGAAGATAGAAGGAGGGGAAGAATGAAGGGGGAAAAT